>NC_137783.1:124986993-125586993 GCF_963455305.1 Plecotus auritus | reverse complement strand
ACACAGGGTCCTGATCTTGCACATCTGAATTTTGCCCACTCAACCTCTGTATTTGCCACCACACAGTGGGCGGATAGATTTTAAAAGGTTCTGAAAGCTATCCTTTCTTCTTCATTCCCATAACAACAGCTCCAGTTCTGGCTCAGCATCTCTCCCCTGGACTAGCACAATCATCTCTTCACAATGAGCCATCCTCCTTCCTGTCCTGCCTCTTTCAATACATTCTCCGAGGGATGGGCACAGTGAGTGTTCAAAAATGCACATCGGATCGTGCCACTGCCCTCCTAGGTTTCAGGAGAAACTACAGCTTCCTTAGTATGACACACCAGGTCCTTCAGGACCCACTCTCTCTCTAAAGTTTATCCCGTGTTAACCTTCCCTGCCCTGTAAGGCATGATGGACCCATCAAGGCAAGAGTGTGTCCAAGTCAGTGACATTAAGCAGACTCAGTACCCAAGAGGCGCTGGGCATTGTTATGGGCTAAATCAGATGCCCTCAAAACTCATATGTTGAAGCCTTAACTCTCAGAATGTGATTGTATTTAGAGATAGGTAAATAAGTCAAAATGAGGCCTTTAGAGTGGTCCCTAAGCCAATATGACTGGTGTCCTTATAAGAAGAGAAAATTAGGACACACAGAAAGACACCAGAGGCACCAGGTGAAGTGGGAGGAAGAGGGAGGCCCCAGAGGAAACCTACCCTGCTGGCACCTTCATCGTGGACTTCCAGCCTCCAAAACTGTGAGAAAATAAATTTCTGCTATTGAAGCCATTCAGTCTCTGGCATTCTGTTATGGCAGCCCTAGCAAACTAATGCAGGTGACAGTAAAAGCCCAAAGTGAGAGCAGTCAGTTTGTCACTTTGTCAGACTACTTTAGCCTGAGCCGTTAAGAATGTGGATTGTATACCCCCTGTGCTCTGAGTCCACACTAAGCCAGTTGCCTTCTGCAGCAGGTAGATTTCCCCTGTGTGACAAACGTGGAGGTGCATGGCTCAACTCCTCCTTCACACAAGGACCTATGCCCAGCTGCAAGAAGTGTGAGGCCTACAGGTGTGCTTTTCTTGGGGAAGCCCCAGCCAGTGACTGTGAAAGCAGCAGAACAGGGCCCAGCCATCTCTGTCCAATGTGGGATCCCTCAGATGACAATCTCTGCTCGGGACACCATTCTCTCCTGGGCTGGCAGAGGCTCTGTCTCGACTGCCTCGCAGTCAGATGGCTCCCCCTGCACAAACTCACTCTCTGTCCTTTTCTTTTCAAGGAGTTACTTCCTGGGAGACTGTTTACACCACTTACCCCATCTCTGCCTGGAAAATCCAACCTGCAACACCCTGTAAAGCAATGCCTTTCTCTCTGGAGTATAGACTGCTTTCTGGGGGTCAATGGGCTTGAGTTAGCTTCTAAGCCCCGTAAGTTGAAGGTCAGGCTTTGGCTGCTGTAATCATGGCAAGGAATCTCTGGAGGAGGCCTTATGGCAGCCAGTCAGGCAGGGGTATCTCCTGGGGACCCCACAACCTCTGACCCTATTTCTTTCCTTCCAGTGCAGCGCCTGTCCCAGCACTTAGCTGATCCTCTGAGGCCCTTTCCCTCCTCTGAGGGTTGATGTCTCACAGCGAAACCAGAGCAGTAATCCTAAGTACAGGGATAGGCCTGCTCCTAGTGAGTCCTCCCTGCAGCTGGCCCAGGGCTGGGCCCATAAGAGGGCTTGACAAAGAAATGATGGCGATGCCCAGTGGACGGCCATCAGCCAGCTCATGAGGCCACGGAAACTTCGTGATGGGTGAAAGGAACATGCCCTTTGAAAGCAGGACAGACCAGGAGTTCAATCCACTGCATCCCGGCTCTGTGCTCTTGGTTGTAGGATTTACTGCTCTTGCCTCATCCCCCGCCCCTGTAAAATGCAAATAAGAATAATAAGCCATCTGATGGGTCATCATCAGGATAAATGAAATGTTTGTTTCATCATATAAGTTTGGTTCTTGCGTTATCAATAGGAAAAGTGTTAATTACAGTCAGGCACATAGTAGGTTCTCAATAAAAGCTAGTCCTTTCCTGCTCCTCTCTTTCTTTTTCTGAGATTTCCAGGCACTGAAATGTGCAAGTCTTTGCAGCAAGATAAATATATACAAGTTAATCATATTCATGTATTTACATAAATTAATAAGAAGTAATTATCTATTGAAGCAATTATCTATTGCAGCAATTTCTAAATGATATCCCCAAACAATCATCTCAATACATCAAAATGTTAACAATGGTTATTTCTGGGTAGCAGAATATGGATGATTTGTATTTTCTCCCCAAGTTTTCTACAATTACTACACATTATTTTTGGAACAGGAAAATGAAAAAGCAACCATGAGCAAGAAGAAAGCTGTCCTACAGCACCCTGCAAAGGGAAGTCTGTCCACTGGCCTCAGATTCTGCTGACACTCTCTTTGGTTCCAAGGGCTTGTTGAATCATCAAATTTTGGTCCCTTGGAAAAAAAGATTTTGGAGCGGACTGTACCCAGGCTACCCAGGCTCTGGCCAAGTGGGTCTGATCCTTTTCCTCCTTGCTCTGTGAGGCAGGACCAGAAAGGCTGTGCTAACTTGGGAGGGGGGGGACGGTGTAGATGCACCGGGACCCACTCCACAAACCTCCTGGATTTGAGAGTATGCTCTGCTATAGACTGGATGTGAAATATTGGACCAACTATATAAGTCTCTGAGCCTCAGCAACATCATTCCACATCTTAGTTGTCACTGCCTCTGAGAAGCCCTCCGGGACCACCCCAGATTCACATGGACACCCTTTAATAGAGATCGCACCCCTATCTCTCAGCGCTATGTATTGCAATGTTCTCCACATGGCCTGTCCCCTGCACTAGGCTGAGAGCAACTGAAGAACAGGGAAGGACCATGCCTTGCCCAAAGCCATACCCCTTTGCCTCTCGTGGAGCAGGGTACAGAGCAGCCCTCCATAAGCATTTGATGAATGAATGGCATGCGAGCTCTGGAGCCTGGTCCTCTGCCCAGGAGGAAATCATACTGCACTTGGAACTAGGTCTCCTCAACACAATATACACTTGGATGCCTTAAAAGGCTTAAGGGAAATTAGGACAATAAGGAAGGAGAGAAGCATTCCCCCAGGAGTGTCTGAGAAGTCCTTGTATAGGAGGTAGAATTTGAGCAGATCCTGAAGTGAGTAGAAGCTCCCTTTGGGAACAGAAGGTAAGGCAGGCAAGTTAGCCAGGAGAGTGTGCAGGAGAGGGGAAGAGGCAGGAGCAAAACTGGGCCACACACGGAGCACCTCAAACGGGAGACCAGTTGGTCTGCTTTGCATTCTGGCTGAGCAGGGGGCTAGCCAGATTCAGGAACAGGGCCAGTGGGGTCTGAGTTGCTTCTCACTGGGCTGGCAGGACCGGGCACGTCCCACCTGTGCTAGCCTAGCCTAGCCCAGCATTCTTTCACCTGCCCATCTGGAGGACTCAGAAATAGGACCCTTTTGCAATTAATCACTGCCAAATCTAGTCTTAGCAAATAATCTCCCTAATTAATTTTTAAAATATATTTTTATTGATTTCAGAGAGGGAGAGAGAGAGAGAGAGATAGAAACATCAATGATGAGAGAGAATCATTGATCGGCTGCCTCCTGCACACCCCCTGCTGGGGATCGAGCCCACAATCTGGGCATATACCCTTGACAGGACTCTTCAGTCCGCAGGCAGATGCTCTATCCACTGAGCCAAACTGGCGAGGGCTAATCCCCCTAATTTAAACCTGCATCTGTGGGAAAGGCTGGCTTTGGCAGTGGTCCTGAGGAATATGGACATGAATAACTTACGCCAGTTATAGCAAAGGAAGTGCAGAAAAGATATCCTGGGAGCACTCAGGATCTTAAGTGCAGCCAACACTTAAAAATGAAGGCTGCTTTCCTTGTCTGGGCTGGAGGAGCAGAGATGTGGCTTTGCTTTGGGGTCCACAGTTCCCACTAAAAATGCCAGGGACCCAAGTCCAGCTCCACCCCACCACAGGGCCTTTGCATGTGCTGTTCTTGCAGCCTGAAACCCCTCCTCCCAATGTTGGACATGGCTGGCCTCTCCTCATCTTTCAAGTCTTGGTTCAAATACTGCTTCTCTAGTGATGCTTTTCTTGGCTCCCCATTTAAAGTAACGGTACTGGAAAACTAAGATGGCGGCATAAGGTATACACCTGTACATGCTGCCTCTCACAACCACACCAAAACTACAACTAAAAGACAAAACGTCTATCGCCCAGAACCACGGGAAAGCTGACTGAGTAGAAGTTCTACAACTAGAAGGAAAGAGAAAAGAGCATTGAGACCTGGTAGGATGTGCACAGGTGCAGAAAAGCAGAGGTACGGAGGTGCGCGAATTGGGCTGGTGACTGGGTGCACTGTTTTTTTCAATCCGAAGGGAGACACAAGCTCCTGACTGCTCTGAACTCCAGTTTCAGGCGAGACTCTGGGGACCCAGACTCCTATGGGGAAAAGCGGGACTGTCTGCCATTGGGTCAGAAAGTGAGGGTGGCTCTCTTGCAGAAGTGCATGCGGGAATCATTGTTTACTGTACTGGGATGCAGACATGGAGACACAGAAATGCAGAGACACAGAGACGGCTGACTGGCAGCCATCGCTGTTTGCCACGCCCTAGTGATTCCCTGAGACCCGGCCCCACCCAATTTACAAACCCACCCAAACTGTGCACAGTGGCTTTTGCATATGAATGGCCTGCCCTATTACAGCTTAACCTAACAAACTGCAACTGGGTCAGCTCCAAAACTTCCAAACCCCAAGCAAAGAGGAGAAATCTGCAGATCTTGCTGTAGCTCCTGTTGGGTGGCCTCAGACAGTAGCTGACCTGCACCTCCTTGGATATCCAGGAGTCAGTGTAAGACAACACCAGATTTCAACTCCTCACATCCATAAGGGACACACTCAAGAGGCAGACTCAGTGAGCACCAAAGCCCCACTGAAGCAAGTCCTGCCCCATAAGGGTGTCTCCAGCACAGCAGTTCTTCTATTATAGACACAGAGTGTCCTCACAGCCAATTGGACTGGAGGTCAATTCCTCCCAGTGTACCAACAGCAATCAAGGCTTAACTACAACATGACTTTGCACTCAGCCCACAAAGGGATGCACCAAGAGTGTCCACCTCAGGTGATAGGGGAGGCTGAACCACTGGGCCCTATAGGTCACCTACCACACAAAGCCACTCCATCAACACAGGGAAGCAGCCAAAATGTGGAGACAAAGAAACATGTCACGAATGAAAGAAATGGAGGAAAGCAAACTACTGGATATAGAGTTCAAAACCACAGTTATAAGGTTACTCAAGAATCTTCTAGAAACCTCCGAGGAACTTAGTGAGACCTTTAAGGATCTTAATGAGAATGCCAAAAAAATGGAAAAGGACCAGTCAGAAATTAAGTATACACTGTCTGAAATAAAGAATAATACACAGAAATTCAACAGTAAACCAAAGGACCCCAAGAATCAAACCAAATATGTGAAATATGAAGAAGCAAAAAACACCCAACCAGAAAAACAAAAAGAAAAAAGAATCCAAAAATATGAAGATAGTGTAAGGAGCCTCTGGGACAACTTCAAGCGTACCAACATCAGAATTATGGAGGTGCCAGAAGAAGAGAGAGAGAAAATATTGAAAACCTACTAGAAGAAATAATGACAGAAAACTTTCCCTACCTGGTGAAAGAAATAGACTTACAAGTCCAGGAAGCGCAGAGAACCCCAAACAAGAGGAATCCAAAGAGGACCACACCAATACACATCATAATTAAAATGCCAAGGGCAAAAGACAAAGAGAGAATCTTGAAAGCAGCAAGAGAAAAACAGTTAGTTACCTACAAGGGAGTACCCATACGACTGTCAGCTGATTTCTCAACAGAAACTATGCAGGCCAGAAGGGAGTGGCAAGAAATATTCAAAGTGATGAACAGCAAGAACCTACAACCAAGATTACTCTACCCAGCAAAGCTATCATTCAGAATTGAAGGTCAGATAAAGAGCTTCACAGACAAGAAAAAGCTAAAGGAGTTCATCATCACCAAACCAGGATTATATTAAATGCTGAAGGATATTCTTTAAGATGAGGAAGAAGAAGAAAAAGATAAAGATAAAAATTATGAACAACAAAGTGACAACAAATACATATCTATAACAAGTGAATCTAAAACTCAAGTGAATAAAAAATCTGATGAACAGAATAAACTGGTGAATATAATAGAATCAGGGGCATAGAAAGGTAGTGGACTGACAATTCTCAGGGGGAAGGGGGTGTGGGGGCTGCAGGAAGAGATTGGACAAAAATCTTATACTTATGGATGAGGACAGTGGCAGGGGGTAAGGGCATGGGAGGGGGGAATCGGGTGGAGGGGAGCTATGGGGGGAAAAAAGAGGAACATCTGTAATAATCTGAACAATAAAGATTTATTTAAATAAATAAAGTAACAGTACTACCCCTTCCATCACCTGCTGTTATCTGATCCTATTTTTCGCTTTCAGAGTGCTTCTTTTTTCTTATATACTTGTTTACTTCCTTTCTCCCCTCCTGACACCAGCTAGATTTAAGCTCCATGATAGCAGGGAACTTGTCTTACTCAGCTGTATTCACAGTGCCCAGCACAGTGCCTGACACTTAATCAGTACTCAATAAAAATGAATTGAAGAAAGGAAGAAAAGAGAGAGGGAGGGAGAGAGAAAAGGAGAGAAGGAGACAGGCAGGGTGCTTCTGACACTACAGTCCCAAAATGACCGCTCCGGCCCCTAGGCCTACTGCCCTGAGAAGATGGCTCACTAACCCTGAGCCCATAGAAAACGCCCAGGGCAGGGCCAGGGCTGGAGCATCCCCAGGGACAACGTAGGCCTGGAACTTGGTGCTTAAGGAAGGGAAGAGGGGAGGAAGGGGCCTAAGCCGTATTCAGCCAGTACAATGTGCCAGGCTTGTGTCTACGCTCATTTTATAGGTAAGGAGACTGTAGTTCAGGATGAATACACATAAAATAGGTAACATGTATTTTATACCTGGGGATTTACATGTTGCACATATTGTCTCATGGGTCACACACAACACGTTTGGGAGGCAGGCCTTGATTACTGCTAAGATTTTGCAAGCAGGAGGATTCCGGAATGTTTAGTAAACTTACTCGATTTCACAGCGGCAGAGCCAGGATCGGAACCCAGGTCCTTCTAGCTCTAATCTAACATCTTCCTTTGACAGAAAATGCCCTCCCCAGGACGGAGATGGCTGCGTTGGCCCTCCCTGCACCCCCCTCTTCCAGGGAAGGAGGTGGAGGAAGCCCTGTTCCTGACCATGGCTCTGGGCAGACGTTTCAGACAATCCCCAGCACATCCCCAGGCCGTGTCTGGGGCCAGTAATGAGCCTGCCATCTCCAAGTGCTGAGAGCTGCATGGGCTGCCTGACGCAGCGCGCATGCCAAGAGCCACCTACGCACATGGGCAGGTGAGGAGGGATGGGCCTTCTGGCCCGCAAAGCAGCCAGCCCAGAAAGAAACCACCCAGAGAGGCCTCCCCCACAGGCCACGGCACAGGGGAGGACCAGCGCGTCACTTTCTGTCCAGGAGGGGCGGGCACGTCCTTGGCTCTGTCACCCACAGGCTGTGTGGCAGGTACAAGTTTCTTCATCTCCCTGAGCCCAACTTTCCCATCCACACGGCCATCATGGAGATGAAATGAAATGACACACGTCAAGCGCTGCCCCAGGCTCGCCCCAAGGGACAGCTCGGGGACCACTGGTGTCCTACGCTGAGCACACCTGGACCAGGTGGGTTGGAAATTCCAGCCCAGCAAACCTTCCTCCCTCCCGCCTGTGTATTCACATGCCACAGACCTTCCCAGAGCTCGTGCCTGACCGGGTGTGCTCTGGGCACCGGAGAAAAGGCCGTGCGCAAAAAGGCCCACGTCCTGACCTCAAAGCCCATCCCTTTCTAGTTGGGGGGCTGGGCGGGGAGGGGCCAATCCACCAAATAAAGAAATAAAGAATACTGTCTGTCAGATGAATGTGCTAAGAAGAAGGAGGCAAAGCTGGGAAGGGGCAGGGTGGCTGGATTTTGGACAGGTGCCCAGGGACGGGCTCGCTGGTAAAAGACTTCTGAGAAGAGAGGAAGGGAGTGATGAAGGCAGCCCCATGGTGTTGGGGGGTGGGAGAGTGGAGGGAGAACGTCTCAGGCAGAGGAAAGGGCACTTCCCCCTGGAACCGAGGGCCGTGCCTCTGGAGTGCAGAAGCCAAGGCAGAGCCCTCGCTCGATTCAAAGACCAAGCATTTCCCAAACAAGAACTCCGTAAGAAAATTAGATTTTCTAAAAATGCAATTTGTGGCCAGTTTTTCCAAAAGGAACGATGTTGTCCCTCTTGGTTTGATGGTTTGCTGTTTCTGGGAAGTTATCCTTGGCAAGGGATACCAACCTGGGTTTCCCCAGGTGATTATACTAAATTAATATCAGCAATAAGAATAATATAATAAATATAATGTAATGTAATGTAATGTAATAAGAACATAATATAATCCCTGTAACTTAAGAAGTCCCCACCATGTGCCTGGCACAGTTCTGGGAGCTTTGATGTACACTGTTACCATTTCACAGATGAGGAAACTGAGGCACAGAGCAATTAAGCCTACTAACCAAACTCACTAAGCTCGTAAGTGGAAGGGCGGGGGTCCAGTGATGGCCGCCTGGCTCTGGCATGTACGTACTGACCAGCATGCAGCTGCTTCAAGCTTTCCTGATGTTTCCCGTGAGCCATGTCGCTTCCCCGAAATGAACACTTCAGAGCTTCCTGTGTAATCTCTTGACCTGGATCAAGGCCTTTTGTTAAAGATATGAAATCTTAAAAGACAAATATGTTGCAGATAGACTACTACAGCCAAGGATGACCCCAAATTCCGGTCTCCACTGCAGAGGGAGTAACTGAGCAAGGAGTGTGACAAGCTGGTGCCACCTCCCAAAGCCTTCGTTTTTCTAGAGCTTAATCTGCAGGACTCCCCCTGTCTGCTTCCCATAAGTCGGCAAGTGTGGCTGGAAGTCCAACCCTCTAATCACTTGTGACCAGCCCCATCATTCTGAGGATACCTAGGGACCCCACTCATCAGCATAAGCCAGGGATGCTCGAAAGGGTCACCTTATGAACACCGAATGACACTCCTGTCACTCAGGAAATTCCATGGGTTTTAGGAGCTTTGTGCCAGGAACTAGGACCAAGACCAAATGTAGTTCTTCCTATAACGCAAAAGGGGAGAGCACTGCCTGAGGCACGGCAAGGGCCAGGACAGCTCCTGCGTCTTGCAGGTTTATTGCCTATTTATTTATGATTAAAAATGTTTTCCTTGAGTATAATACTTCACTCACAAATTTTTAAAGGAGAGAGAGAGAAAAAGAAAGAAAAGAGAAATCACCCATAATTCCATCACCCAGGAATACCCATTCATTTCATGACCACACAGAAGCTGAAGTCATTTGTGTTCTCTGAACCATGGACCCAAGGATGCCTTCTTGGCATCTGAACAGCATGTGAACCAGAGCCTTGCTCCACCCAGTGCTGCTTGTCCAACAGAAGACACGCAGGGGACCCCAGGCAGTGCATCCGAGGTGAAAGTTAATGACTGGCTCAACTCCATTACTCTACTTCGGTTAGAATAGGGGAGCCTCTCCTCTGCGTTCCCAGAGGGTGTCTGGGTGGGAGGCCATGCTGGGAGGAGGCTGCAAGCCACAGTATAGACTTGGCTCTGAGACTTGGCTCTGCCTGATGTGCACCTGACCTCGGGCAAGTGCTCACCTCTCTGCGCCTCTGTTTCCCATCGGGTGACACAGGAACAGGGACCAGGCCTATCGGGGCGGTGCTTTCATAAAAAGAAATAAATGAGATCAAGCATGTAGTGCTTAGCAGGTTCTGACACACAGTCAATGTTCAACAAAAGATCCTATTAGGCTCTGGGTCAAGTTCTGGGTCAAGTTCGGTATTGCCACTTTACAGATCCATCCCTGCAATTCAGGCACCAGGAATCACAAACCCAATCCAGAGCTGGGCCCTGGATACACCCACACCCCTTCCAACCCTGCCTGCTCCAACTGCTCCTCCAGTCCCCGCTCTGCCCTCCTGTCCCCTCCACGGCCCCAAGAGTTCTCTCCAGGATCCTGACACTGGAGCATACTCCTACTGACCCTCTACAGGGCGTCTTTGGCTGAGCCCAGAGAACTTTCCGCCCCCAAAGACAGATCTCGTGGCCTCCTGATTTCAGAAATGTGATGCTCAAAGGGAGAGCGTTGCTGTAATGTGTGCTGGTACGTGGAAGAGGGCGGGCCCAGCCAGGGAACCATGAGTGCTTGTTCTCGAGTTCACTCATTCACACTTCCATCCTCTCGACGAGTTTATTGAGCACCTACTATGAGTCTGGCATTACATCAGTCGCCGGGGTTGCTGCTAAGAAAGAGCAACTGCCCTCAGAGCTCTTGGCCGGGGTGGGAAGAGACAGAAAATGAAATAGGTAACACTGCAGTGTGATCAGTGTTAGCATGGCGGGTGCAGGGAGCCCTAACCAGGCGTGAGGTGGGGGCAGGGTGTGTGCATGGGTGTGCGCAGGGATCAGCGACAGGCTTTTCAAAAGAGAGAACTTTAAGCTGAGCATGACTGCGAGTAGGTTCCCCGAGGGTGGATATATTTATTTTTATTTAGAGAAATAAAGTGAATAAAAGAGTCCCAGGCAGCAGGAACAGCCCACACAAAGGCCTAAAAATAAGGAGAGTGTGGTAGTTTCCAGGGACTGAGATAACGGCAGGGCGCAGTGCAAAGGGCCACCATGAAATGCCTGCAATGAGCGTGGGGACATAGGGGCCCCGCTCACAAAGGGCCTTATAATTACAGGGAACGGCGAGCCCTTGACTGGGTGGCAGAAAGCCAGAATGTACATGACTTTGGGCAAGCTGTTCAACCTCCCTGAGACTTGCTGGTGGGAAAAGAGAAAAGGTGCAGAGGGGAGAACATTATAAAAATAAGTCTGCAAGGCGACATCCAGGAACCAGGCCTTCCTTTGTCCAAGCTCCGTGAGGAAAGCCCCAGCTTTGCTCTCCCCGGATCACCTCGTGGGGCCCAACCTGACTCTGCCCCCTGCAGCCCTGACCTCCCGTCCTCGCCCTGGTGGGTCCCTCGCCAGCCTTACTTCCTTTGCTGCCAGAAGGCCACCGTCCAAAGTGAAAGGAACCAGTGGTGCTGGTCACCCTGTCCCCGGCCATGACTACGCGGAAGAGAGTAACTATGAGGCTGCCAACAGGGACTTCTGGCCTGTGATGGAGACAGAAATATTTACTCTGCAGTGATAAATATTACAGGAACAGCCTTCCATGGTCCAGGCTCTGGTCTGACATGCTTCCCTCGCCGGGACGGTGCTCTCGCTGTCCGCACAAAGGACAGCGACAGAGAGTGCAGCACCCTTTTCACAACACAAATAAAGGCATCTGAGTGACACCTGGGAAATTCCGTCTCACAGGCCCGAGTGGAAATGCATGGGTTTGAGTTAGCCCTACCTGGCCATGCTCCCAGAGCCTTTCTGTGCTACTTGGGAGACCATGGACCAGTTACCCTCCTCCGCAGGCCTCGGTTTCCCTGCATGCTAGACATACCAGTATTCAGAGCTTAGGCAAATATCTTCACCATTGACTGGATGGATGGATGAGTCCAGGATAATGCCTGGGTGCTTGGTAAACATGATGCTCTTTCTCCTGCTCCTCGTCCTCTCTGCCCGTGAACTTCTCACATGACCAGCAGCTCTGAAATGCCAGAGTCCCCAAGCAGTACCAAGACTGGGTCATTTGTCACAAGCTGCCTGGGCTCCCTGTCTCCTGGGCACCGGGTGGCTGCCACAATGGCAGGAAGGAGCATGTCACTGTGCCGAAAGGTGCTCACAGAACTCCTCAAGGTGATGGGTCAGTGTAAGGCTTGGCCATGGTCCACTTTTGATGAGACAGCTCTTTACAGACCACAGCCCATTGTCCTGCTTGGAACCACTGGGAACTGAAGTGACCGCCTTAGTTAGCCCTCAGCTGGGGAGGCAGCCAGGAGTCCTGCAAGGATCTCAGAGCAGCAACCGCAGAGCAGCTACATCAGAATCCCCCAGAGAGGACTGGGCAAGCCGCGTCCCACGCTCGGCGCAAACATGAAGCCACAAGTCCTTTCCCTCCAGCTGCCATTGGACACTGGGCGGGCATTTGGTTAGTAGATGGACAGACACCTGGAAGGACACCCAGATGCCTTCACAGTGCTGTGTGTGTCACACTATGGCACCTTCGAAAAGCACATCTCATCAGGTGTGCACAAAGGTGTGTGTGTGTGTGTGTGTGTGTGTGTGTGTGTGTGTACACAGACAGTTTATTTTGATAGTGTGTTCAAAGCAGTGAGTGGACTGAGGTGGTCACTTTAATGGCATTAATTTCTGTGAGAAAAAAAAGGAAGACTGTCCATTTACCACAGAGGTTAAAATAAACTCAATTTCAGCCTATGTCAGAAAACTACAAAAGGGGTGGGCAAGGGATGGTCATCTCCAGTGATGAGAGCAGACCCTCTTCACTGTGTTCTGACTTGTGGGCTCCTGGGGGCAGAGCTTAGCAAGGAATTGGTGCTTTCAAGACAGGAGTCCCATGCACAGTGAAAACTGGGAATATGATGGAGTTGCTCTTGCATCTCTCACCAAGAGATCTTGGATTATGAGAGAAGAGGAACTTTTACTTGTGGGACATATGGGAATTTAATAATCTGAAAGACTGGAGATACAGGAGAGAGTTAATTGAAGCATTTGGAGGCTGGGTGGAGTCGAGGGAAAGCATAGAG
Organism: Plecotus auritus; assembly: GCF_963455305.1. Classification (NCBI taxonomy): domain Eukaryota; kingdom Metazoa; phylum Chordata; class Mammalia; order Chiroptera; family Vespertilionidae; genus Plecotus; species Plecotus auritus. Next base: position 125,574,137 of record NC_137783.1, on the reverse strand, counting down.
TTTGGGGTCAGACACGGGGGTTTACAAGTTTGGTTGTTGTAGGATTGAATATATGTGATATGACTGCCATCAAGCCTGGCAATGTACTAGGCTCTCAACTGATGGCACATGGCACTACTATCTTTGCTCGTGAGCTGTGTGGCTCTGGGCAAGTTACCTGACCTCTCTGAACCTCAGTTTCCACCTCTGCAGAATGCTCATTAGGTACAGAATAGCACACAGTAGGTGCTCAAGCAATAGTAGTGCTTTCCTTGAGTCATAGGAAATGACAGCAAGGAAAACTGACTCCTGGGACAGGACCAGGGGATGGGTTTGTATACCCTTCTGCCCCCTCCCAACCCTCACCCCCCTCTGAGGTGAAGAGAGTTTGCTAAGTATGGTGAGCTGCCACACACAGCTCTCCTTGGGATAGAAACAGAACACCAGGCTAGATCACAGCCTACAGCCCTGCCAAGAGTCCCCTCAGAAAGGCACCGCAGCCGGCAGCTGCAGAGGGCCTGCAGGGGCCAGGCTGGGTGGTGAAAATAAAACCTCCAGCTAATGAGGTGCTTTCTGAGGCCTGGGGGGACAGACGCAGTGTCATGCCAGCTCAGGTTCTCACTTTTCCATCAGCGAGAGGAAAAGCTGCGCCCTCTCTTGTGAACATCCCCAGATATTCCTCTCGACAGAGAGAGGAAGATTCCAGAACAAGTGCTGATCTCAGCCTCCACCCATTCCCGAAGAGAGCCCCCTCCCTCCAGGGTGGCAGCCGGCTGTGCTCTGAATGTGTGCATGCCTCCCCCTGCAGGCGGCCATTGTCACTGTGCTCACCAAGACTCCTGCCACAGTGGTTGGGCCAGACTTTTCACACAAGCATATCCTCCCAGAGAGCAGCCCTGCAGGGCTGGGGACCAGCTCCTGGGGAGCCCAGGCCCGCACCTGCCCTCTGTGTGGACAGCTGCAAACAGGGATTACCTCCAAAGAATGATGTCACAGTAGCAGCTTATATTCATTAAGCACTTGCAAAGTGCTAAGCACCTTACCTGCCTTACCTCCCTTATTATCTCCCGATAACCCTGTGAGAGAGTTATTATTCCACCAGAGGCCTGATGCACAGATTCTTCATTCTGTTTCATGTTTCCATGCCTGTGCATTGAGCGTCTGCCCCTGGTGGTCAGTGTGTGTCATAGCTACTGGTCGAACAGCCAAATGGTCGAACAGTAACTTAGGCTTTTATATATATACTAGAAGCCCGATGCACAAAGATTCGTGCTAGAATGGGCTTTCCTTTCCCTGGCTGCCACCTTTCCACTCCGGCCCAGCCCCTTTCCTGTCAGGCCCCGGAGCTGCCTCTTTCTGCTCTGGGAGCGTCTCTTTCCATTCCAGCCCCGCCTTCCCACGCTGCCCAGAGGCCCTGAGAGACCGGGGGTGGGGCAGAACTCCTGCGTCGTCGCCATGGCGATGATGCAAGCATCCTACCCACATCATTCAGCGCCTGAGTATGCAAATTAACTGCCATCTTTGTTGGTTTAACTTGTATATCACTCCTGATTGGCTGGTGGTGTAGCAGAGGTATGGTCAATTTACATGTTTGTCTATTATTAGGTAAGATAGATGCTACAGACAAAAAAAAAAAAGCCCAGGTGTGCGAAGTTCATACATTTGGTAACTGGCAGAGCTGGGGTTCAAACCCAGGGCAGCTTGACTCCAGAGAGCTGGGTCCCTTTGCAGTGATGATTCTTGAATTTTAGGCTACATATGAATGACCTGGCATGCATTTCAAAGTGCAGGTTCCAGGGCCTCATCCCCATAGATCTGGATTCAGTGGATACTGGGCAAAGTCCAGGAATCTGCATGTTAACAAGCACATTGGTGAATTCTGAGTAGTTGATCCATGGAACCTACTTCAGATATCCTGCAGGACAGGAGCTGCATCCCCCTCCAAGGGCTCAAATACCAACCAAGGTCGTCATTTTAATTTATGGTTGTTACAGCCAGGAAAACGGACTCTGGTCTGTGAAGGTCACTCTGTGTCAAGAGAGGACAATGACTGAATTCCATCTTCAGCCTCACGTTTCTCTGTCATATATACACAGACTTGGATAGGGCTCCTTTCCCCTCTCTGTAAATGAGGCATTGGACTTTGTTTCCACGGTCCCTTCCTTCCTGGATTCTGAGATTTATTAGGTCAACCAGTTCTGGTCAGACCGAATCCCTAGTAAAACATCTTAGAATTCCACGTTGTTGCTGATTTAGTGCCCAACGCCCACCCCAGCTCCAGGCCACCAAAACTAAACAGAACAAACCAAAACAAAAACACCTCAGCAAGGACCAAAGAGGTTAAATGAAGACCCAGCCCATGTCTCAAAGAGGGTGGTTTTGTCTAGCCCTACAGGATACTGGGGGTCCCACAAATGTCCTGTGGGGAAGCCCAAAGGGCCCACTCTGATTGTTTACAGGGCTTACCACCATCCAAGAAGGAATCTGAGTTTGGGGTTGGGCATAATTTGGTTGCTGTCATAAAAAGTCTCCCCACAAGGAGGCGCTGTACTTCCTATAATGGGATGTGAGGATACATAACACAATAGATAACATTTGGCACACAGCCAGAGTGCCATACATTTCAGCTGCTCTGACAGTTTTGCTACTTTTATTATTTCATCTCTATAAGGATATCTGAAAAATGGGTATGATATTACCACTGCCAGGGAAAGGGTTGGAAGAGTGAATGAAACAAAGCAAGAAGGCACAAGGCCATGCCCTTTGGAGGCAGGATGCCTGCATTTCTGGGTGAGAGCAGGAGGGAAGGGGTGATTGGACTGGAGGCAAGTCCGAGACCTCAGCTCTGGTCTCCAGGAGCCCCTTGAACCCTCCCCCATAGGTGGCAGCCTGGGGCAGTGGAGAAGGCCTCCGATTAGGCCACGGGAGCTTGACCAACATGCTGAAACTCTCTGAGGTCTAAGGGGGTTCAGAGAAGGTGCAGGGCAGTGGTCCCGCTGAAGGAATCAGGCCCCAAGGAGTGTAAGAGACAAAATCCTTAGGAAGGCTTTAGCTATTCACAGGCTATGGAATTCGGGGTTCAGGGCAAGTTAACTGAGATCACAGGGACTCCCCTAATATATACCTAAATTAAACAAGTTGATGAAGATGACTAAGGAACCGATGGATGCCTGGCAAAAGTAGGTGCTCATAAAGTGTTCTCTGATTTTCCCTTTTCCCTCCACCGAAGGGGAGACATTCTAAAGCATGAGAGTTGCTGACAGCAAAGGCAGCTTAATGGCCTTTGCCGCAGGCCTTCGCTTTCTGGACCTCAGCCGTGCCATGCCAACATGCAGCCCAGCAAATTCTAGGTCCAAATGACTTCCTGGTTTCCTCCAAACAACAGATGGGCCGGCACTGCGCCCCTCCCTGACCCCTCCCCTGGGCTCCCCCATTACTGTCTAATATATGTTTAGCTTGGGTGGAAGCTTGTACACCCAGACATGAGTTTCATGGTCAGCTGACCATGCTGAGCTATATACTGTCATATGAGGAGAATTACTTGTAATTTTGGTGAAAATCAACAAGTATAGGGAAAAGACACACTTTCTGTCTTTTACCATCTATCAGAAATTCTTCTTTCCAACCATAGAGACCCAAGTTGAATCGAAGGCTGGATTTCATAATTAGAAGAAGTGGCTGAGACCATCAGCTGTCAATTTGCCAGATGCATATAGCGGAACAGTCGTTAGGAAAGCAATCTGTGGTGAGAGAAGTTTGGACAGACTGCCCACACATGCTCTCCTTCCCTTGGAAATTCTCTGTGCACGTGGGCATTTTAAAAGCTCTGAGGAGTGCATATATCCTTTTTAATTGGTGTTTCTAGTTTCTTGGGATATATTCCTAGAAGTGAGATATATGCACCCCTATGTTCATAGCAGCACAATTTACAATAGCTAAGATTTGGAAACAGCCTAAGTGCCCATCAGCAGATGAGTGGATTAAAAAAACTGTGGTTCAGCCAAAACCGGTTTGGCTCAGTGGATAGAGCGTCAGCCTGCGGACTGAAAGGTCCCAGGTTCGATTCCGGTCAAGGGCATGTAACTTGGTTGTGGGCACATCCCCAGTAGGAGGTGTGCAAGAGGCAACTGATCGATGTTTCTCTCTCATCGATGTTTCTGACTATCTATCCCTCTTCCTTCCTCTCTGTAAAAAAATCAATAAAATATATTTAAAAAAAAACCTGTGGTTCAGCCCTAACTGGTTTGGCTCAGTGGATAGGGCATCAGCCTGCAGACTGAAGGGTCCCAGGTTCGATTCCGGTCAAGGGCATGTACCTTGGTTGCGGGCACATCCCCAGTAGGGGGTGTGCAGGAGGCAGCTGATCGATGTTTCTCTCTCATTGATGTTTCTAACTCGCTATCCTTCTCCCTTCCTCTCTGTAAAAAATCAATAAAATATATTTTTAAAATAAATAAATAAATAAATAAATAAATAAATAACTGCCGTACATCTACACAGTGGAATACTACGCTGCAGTAAAAAAGAAGGAGTTCTTACCATTTGCAACAGCATGGATGGAACTGGAGAGCATTATGCTAAGCGAAATAAGCCAGTCAGAGAAAGATAAATACCACATGATCTCACTCATTTATGGAATATAATGAACAACATAAACTGATGAACAAAAACAGACCCAGAGACAGAGAAACATCGATCAGAGGGAAGGCAGGGGAGTGTGGGGGTTAGGGAGAGAGTTCAACCAAAGGACTTGTATGCATGCATATAAGCCTAACCAATGGACACAGACAACAGGGGGGTGAGGGCATGAGTTGGGGGGGGGGGGGTAGAGGGGAGGTAATGGGGGAATAAGGACACATATGTAATACCTTAATCAATAAAGATTTTTTTTTAAAAAAAAGGCTCTGAGGAGTCCTGCATAAAGAGATCTGCTCAGTTTTAACCCAGAGTTTCCCAACTTATGTAACTTTCCCTCGATGCATTTAAAAAACCATAATACCTATAGATAGCATTTCTTCTATTGGGCCTACTCTACCCTTTTCCAGTGCATCCCTGGCTCCTGAAGGCATATGAGTTTGCAACCCATTAGCTAGTCCAGACATCCAGATGAAGTAACTTACCCAAGGCCAAGCAGCTAATTATTCTTAATAGCAATAAAAAACAGTATCTGTCAAGCACCTCAGAGACTGCTACCCACTATGCAGTACCCCCTTACCCAGCGTCATCCTCAGAACATGGCAACAGCTGGATGGCACTGAGGACATCACAGGGCTGGTAAGGGTGACCACAGTGGAGCCTCACAGCAGACCCCTGAAGTGCATACTTACTTTTCTCATTGCAAAGATGTAAAGTGAGGCTCAGAGAGCCTGTTTAACATGCCCAAGATCACACAGCGGGCAAATAGCAGGGCGAGGTTTGAACGCAGAAAGTCAGACTCCAAAATCCACCCTCTCGCCTGCCCCCTCCCCGGCCCAAGGGAGGTGGTTTTCCTGCAGACAACCTGGGTTTTCCTAAAGCTTGTGGTTAGTTATCAGATGTCTCAGGAAGCACATTCTCTCTCTCTCTCTCTCTCTCTCTCTCTCTCTCTCCTCTCTGTCTTTTTTAAGTGGGGAAATCACCAGAGGAAGCCAAACGATCAAAAAAGGCGGGGGGAGGCTATTTCACCACTAATTCTGAGTGAAGCAATGAAAAGCAGCTTCAGCAAAGAGCTAATTAGGAGTCATAACTTGGAAACCCACCAAATGCAATGCTGATGAGGATCAGATTTAATAAAAGCACAGCTTCTGGTCCCCTCAGCTGGAGCAGAGCAGGCACGTGAGGGGAATGGCTAGTGGAGAGGCTATTCAAGGGCAGATCCAGGTGGAGGGCAGGCTAGAGGCTGTCTGTCTGCCCGCCCAAGGGCAGGACTCAGGACACAGTACTGTTTACTGAGAAGGAGGCCCTGGAGACTCTCTGGAGGGGACAGTACAAAGCCCAGACTGGCCCTGGGAAGGGAGAGGGCCAGAGGCTTCGAAAGAAAGCAGACTTCCTGTCCCCAGATTCATCTTTCATACAAAGAGGTTCTTGGGAGTTTCCGTATTAAGCAAATAAGAGTGGCTTGTAATTAAATTCACGTCAATGGCTGCTTCCCAAAGACTTGGCAATGGCTGTTGCTGGTGGGTTAAGCACTGTATGCCCACCCCCGCCCCCAACCTCGTCATCCATCCTTAGCCACCTAGTGTCCCTGCTAGTGCCAAGGAAGGCAAACCCGAATCCAGATTCCACCAGCAGGAGACAAACTCTGAATGAATGATGTTCACATTAATATCTCAGAATAACTCATGCTCCCATAAGGCTTTGTAGGTCATGAGATGCTTCCTTGGGCATCTCCTTATTCGGTCGGCACAATAATTCTATGAATTAGTTATCTTTATCATTCCTGTCTGATTACCATCTGAGGAAAACAAGGCTCCAAGAAGCTACATGACATGGCTAAGGGCACACAGCTCATCATCATGACGTGATGTGTGCATGGGATCCAGAAAGACCTGGGTTTAAATTCCAGCTCTGTCTCCCCCTTATGAACTGTGTGATCTTGGGAAAAATCTCTACAGTGTCTCTCAGCCTCATTCTGCTCAGCCGTGATGGTAGCTGCCGTTTATAAAGGGGTTCCTCTGTGCCAGGCACTGTTTTAAGTAGCAGTGGTGATTTTCCACCACCAATAATTCCTCCGTGGCCGTGGTGCTAATCACCGCCCCTATCAAGAAGAGAAGCTTTTCTCTCTTGTCCTTGCGTCTGGGCTGGCCTGACGCATAGGCTGTGGGGGAGGTAACACTGTGCCAGCTCCCACACTAGGTCTTGAGAGGGTGGTACCTTCTACACTCATCCTTCTGCAGTCCTGGGCCACACTCTGACTGCCCTGCTGGAGACAGAGGCCCAGGCAGCCCCCAGCTGCCGCGCCACACACCTGAGGAAGGTCTCTTGGTTTATCCAGCCCCATGTGAACTGTTCCAGCCAACATCACATGGACAAGACAGTTGTTCCCGTGGATCCCTGCCCTCACTGTTGAATTGTGAGCATGCTTCCATAATCCTGGCTCAATGCCGCCCTCCAGTGGCCATGCCTCTTACTGGCCTATGACACCCTCCCTCCCCTCAGGCTGCATGAAGGCAGTTGGGGAATCTGATATCCCTCCAGGAACCCTCTTGACCCCACCCCATGCTTCCCAACTGGAACTGCAGCTTCCCTCTCTACTGTTTGGCCCCCCCTTTAGCCAGGGCTAAAGAAAAATAAAGAAATGAAGAAAGATTGATATAGGGGGTTCATGAATCCCCTATGGGGCACCCATCCAGAGGGTACATGAACTTAACTGGCAAAATGATACATTTATTTTATCAGGTTCTAACTAGAATGCAGCATTTCCAGCCTTCGTGAACAGGCATCACATCCCAGCAGTCTTAGCTAAACAAGCAACTTAGTCACTGAATTTTTGCAGGGACTTTGAAATACTATTTACACTCATCTCTCCCTCATAAGTATAGTGGGCATTCAATCTCCTGCTAGATCTTGTTATTTAAGGTGCTAAAAAGAAGCATACACACTATTATATTGCTACATTTGTTTTAATATTTTGATGCCTGTATTTCAATATCATTGGCTTCCTTTGAAATTCGATGTTTTATATTTTACACATTTAAAAACATGTTGAGAAGGGGTCCACACGTTCACCAAGTGGCCAAACAGGAGTTTTGTTGCACAAAAAGGGTGAAGACAGGCCTGCTGTGCTGCCTCCAGCCACGCCCAGTCTTTAACTGTTTACTTATTTCATATTGTTGCAATCAAGTTGTATAATGTAATTTTGTAGCCTTGGTCGTTAACGAACCATAAACATGCATTCATACTTCTTGCACACATAATTTCTAATTGTGGCATAATAGCCCATTTCATTGATGCACCATAATTCACCATTCCCCTATATGGGTTGCCATTTAGAATAATTTGCATCTGTCACTTTTACAAACGACATTGGGATGAGCATCTTCTTGCATAAAGAATCTCCCATATTTTAGAGTATTTCCTTAGGCAAGATTCCCACCAGTGGCCAAGTGAACTTTTCCAAAGCTATGACACCCTCCCTGGCTCCTGGGGAGCTGAGAACACTGGCAACCAGAAAGGGCGGGGGAGCGGGGGCGGGTAGGGAGAAAAGGCCCTGAAAGGGGGAAAGGGAGGATAAGGAGGAAAATGACAAATGGCAGGATGGGGCCACCACGGACAGGTGTGCAGACCGTGCCCTGCTCAACGGCGCCTGACCCAGGTGAGCAGCGTGGGCTGAACTGCAGTCCGTCTCTGCTCCCAGCCATGCACTCTGCCTGGAGTTGGGGGCCCCGGGAAGGATCCTTCTCCCAAAGGCACCCGGGAGCAGAAGCAGGCTTGCTCCTGGTGGTGGCATCTCCTTGGGGCTTCCAGGATATAAACCACGCCCCCAGAGAATGCTAGAAAGGAGGGACCACATTTTCAACCTGGAGCCCTGGACCTCTAGGATCTTGGAAGACAAAAATGAGGGCACATGAGCAAGTTTTACTTCTGAAACAACTAATAAAACTTAACACGTCCTCTCGGGAAGGCCTTACAGGCTGAAGGTCACAGCTGCCTACGGCTCCTCAGGGGCGCACAGTCATTGCAGTGGATGCAGCCCTGTGCTGTGCTGCCCAGACCCCCTCGGGACCGAGGCCCTCATGCCCCTGCTCTGGGAGTGTAGGCTGCTGCTCATGCCTCACCGGTCCCCAAGACCTGCACTGTCTGAAGGGAGCTGCCTCGCCTGCTGGACGTGGGGTAACCCAGGCCTGACACCCTCACTCATGGAGACGGTTCTACAGCTCATCGCCAGCACTGCCCGGGGAATGGTGGAGGCATTTGTGGGAAATGCATTGCAGTCTGCTCATGCCCACACCCCTGTCTCCCTCGCAGAGGGCTTGCCAGAGCACCCCAAAACTTCCTGCACATTCGGCACACCTCAGAATCCATCTCTCAGGAAATCCAGTCTCAAATGGTGACATATCTTTCTTTAATCAAAAAATGAAAGAATAAATTATTACAATGTAAGTTGGTAGATGAAATTTTTTTTCCAAAACATGGTATTCATGAGGTAGAAAATCATTCATAAAAACATCCTTGCTGGTTAAAACAACAGCTAATCCCAATCTTCACCTACCCCCTCATTATACTAGTACAGATGAGCACACGGCATCCCAGAGGACAAGTTACTTGAAAGTCACCTGAGCTAGAATTCAAAGCCAGACTGATTATCCAGGACGACTACTACCTCCACCCCACAAGGCTGCCCTTACTGGCTTTGGGTTCCAGGTAACCCATTCTCCAGGCCAACGTTTATTCCACTAGTGGGAGAAGCAGGGCCCAAAGCCTGGTGTCTCCCCCAGAAGCTTATGCATGTCCATTGACCTCCCTCTAACATCCAGAAAGAAATCCTAAACTGTAGGGTGACCCTAATGTGAGCATTGACCTCAGACGGCTCAAGTGCAAGCCTGGCCCTGCTGCTTGCTGCTGTGTGGCTTTAGGTCAGTCTATTTACCTCTATAAGCCACACTTCATTCATCTGTAAAAATAAAATTTTAAAACCTAACTTCTCATAGCCGTTTTCTGACTAAAATGAAAAAAACCTATAGGTAGATTTTGTAACACTGCCGGGCCATAGTAAACTACCCATAGTAACCTCTGGCCACCATGGGCACAGAACATAGTATTTCCAAATGAGGAAAACTCCCACAGCTTTTCAGAATGAAATCCGGTCAGTTCCCTTCTCTTACTGCCAGCGGGACTGAAGCCAGCCTCTCTTCTACGGGGTGCAAGGCCCTTTGAGTGGCAGGGGGTGCCTGAGAATCTGTGCTGTCGAGTGGCTTAGTCCAGTCCTGCCAGCAGAGGGCAGCACTGCTCTGCTAAACGCCCAGGAGGGTTTGCCACCCATTCAGGGCCTCCACCCTCTGATTACTTCCTGGGCTCCCCTAGAGAGCCCGGCACTGCCTCCTAACCACTCTGCCCCTGCCGCCCAGCAGCTGTGCAGGCCTCCCCAGGATTAAAATGGCCAGACCTTCGGCTCCACAGCAGCCAGGGCTGGACTCATTCGCAATGCCAAAGCATGTTTGAAAGTGCTCTTCTGTTAAGTGCATCTGTTTGCTGCAAACAATGTAACCCAGAGGTGGAGATTCAAACCAGACTGAGCCCACCAACTGCTCCAGCTCAGCATTTCCTGGGCGTCTGACAATCTGGTGGCCAAGGTCTTCCCTCACCCATCCTGGGGGTGAGGGGAAGGGGGTGGGCGAGACAGGAAGTGTGTGTGTGTCTGTGTGTGCACGCACTTTATCTGCATTTGTGTATTGGCTCTGAAGGCCCTGCGCCCTGGGGTGGGGGCACAGGGGCGGTGGTGGGGGAGGCGGAGATAAAGTGAAGCAGGGTGGGGCCCACTCTTCCTTCTTCCTTCCACAAGGAATTTGGACAAACCCTGGAGCGGAGCCCTCGCATTCCCCCTGACATCTGAGAGTCCTGCTCAGACAGTGGCATTAACCACTGAGAAGCCAAAGTTGGGGAAGAGAGAATCTTGAATCCCTACATCTCACAGTCTAGGGACAGAGCAGAGGTTTCCAGGAACCTCTGGGCTTTATAGAAAGTTGGCGGAGGGGCCTCCGGGGGGAGAGCCAGGACCAGGCATCGGAAGAGTGCTCCCTTCTCCACAGTCCCTCGGACAGGACTTTCCGAGGGACAGGGACAGCCTCCGCCCATCAGGTGACATTTTCCTGAACAAATGTGTCCATGGAGAGCATGTCACTCAGCTGCACTGAGGACACCAGGGTGGAGGCAGGGCTGCCAGAGCTGCCTCCTTTCCCTTCACGGTTGCAGAGGACAAAAAGAATTTCTGCTTACACATTCGTATCACTGCTGACCGGATTCCTCTCTCTCTCTCTCTCTCTCTCTCTCTCTCTCTCTCTCTCTCACACACACACACACACACACACACACACACACACACACACACACACGACACTGCAATGTTAATGCTAAGGGAACAAGCGAATTCTTCCACAGACAGAACTGCTGCCCAGGAAACAGCCCCTCAGAGAAGCTACTTCAAGGCAGGAAATCCTCACGTCCGCTGGCCAATGCCTGTGGGGTTTGCTCCTTCAGACTGCAGTGCTGAAATCATCTTTTCCCCCACTTTCTCTCCAAAATGCCTCTATTCTCTGTGAGACTGGATCAGCCACAGTTCTGCCTGTCCTTCATGCCACATCGGGGGTCCACTTCATGTTGTTCCGTGGCCTTGTGACAGATCCAGCCTTCCCGTGTTCTTTGATTCAAATGGGATTCTGCTGGGGAGATTCTGCCTGGGGCGAGTGGCATGAGAGGGGTGGTGGGGGTGCTGCGGAGAGCTGCCTCCCAGCCCACGGGGCAGGCCCTGGCGGGGAGGTCCCCGGCCCTGCGGGTGCTGCCCTGGGTTTCTGGAATCGATTCAGAGACGCTGAAGAGGGGCAGGGTGAGGAGGCTGAACACTGGCTGTAAACTGTGAATCCCCAGATGCCTCACACACACAGCTCCCTCACCGGCTCCATCTGCCCGTGGATTCCCAGTTACCCCAGCTCTGGCCCTTCCCAGCCCCAGGTGGGCACTGAGGCAAAAGGCAGGCCATGAGCACTTGCCCCTCCTGCCACCTGCACCCCACAGGGCTCCCAAACCGACCCGTCTGCCTCGCAGGGACTGGGCCACCCTAGGCTCAGTGTTGGGCCTCCACAGAGGGCAGCGCCTCATCAATAATTCACCAGCTCCCTCCGCTCCGTAGACAAAGGGAAAGGGGGGTGAGGGCCCCAGAAGCCAGGGAACCCAGGGGCTCCTGAGTCGGGCATCAGGGGTGACCTCGAGAGAGGATGAGAGGTGGGGCGAGAGGGCAGAGGAGAGAGGACAGGAGAGCCAGGGGCAGACTGGGGAGACGAGTGGGGGGTGAGGGGGGGAAGAGGAGGGACAGGCTGACAAAGGAAGGAGACTAAATCTGACCTAAGATGACAACCCTAGAAGTTATGCGCGCTTCACGAGTGGTATGAACTCTTCTGGCAGAGCTGAGAACATTTTTCTGCACTGCTACTTTACCCCCGAAATGAGAGGAAGCAGGACGTGGCTGGGTTTCACAGACTATTTCTTCACAGTTTCTTATTCTGTTTTGACAAGACATCTGCTTAAGCTACTATTCTCCACCAGCCTTGCCAGTTCTGATGTTCTGTAACATTCGCAGAGGAAGCTGAGAGGCAGCACCTGACCGGCTGTGAGGTGAGGCGGGTGGTGGGGGAGGCGGGCCAGTGAGAGGAGCCCCGGGTGGGGTCCTGCCCCAGGACCTGCTGGACGACCTGGGGCGTGCCTCTTGACCTCTCTGAGGCTCAGCACTGCCTCCCACCTCCTCCTCATGGGGTAACCTGAGGTCCCTCCTCCTCATGCAATTTACAGTCTGGAAATTCATCACAAGAATACCTCAGCCTGCTAACCTGGGGCCTTCCTGTACAAGTTGCAGAACGAAAATGAGGGGAGTGGTTGCCGAAACCGGTTTGGCTCAGTGGATAGAGCATCAGCTTGCGGACTGAAGGGTCCCGGGTTCGATTCCGGTCAAGGGCATGTACCTTGGTTGCGGGCACATCCCCAGTGGGAGGTGTGCAGGAGGCAGCTGATCGATGTTTCTCTCTCATCGATGTTTCTAGCTCTCTATCCCTCTCCCTTCCTCTCTGTAAAATATCAATAAAATATATTAAAAAAAAAAAGAAAGAAAATGAGGGGAGTGGGCTGGTATCAGTCCCCAGAGGAGCCGTAGGGTTAGTGGGAAGAGCTAAGCTTGGCTGTAGGCAGTCATTCATTCAGCAAATGCTTACCGGGCACCCGTAACGTGCCAGGCCCTGAAACAGCCCGGCCCTTGTGGAGCTCACGGTCTACTCAGTTCTAATCTCGCTTCAGATTCCAGGTGCACCTGCCCTTGAGCAAGTCGCTTGGGCCCTGTGGGTCTCGGTTTCCTGGGCTATGAAACAGCAATTGTTAATTCCCAAAGCATGAGATCGTCGGGAGGGTTTAGCGACGTTTTAGGACCCAGGGTACTAGCACAATGCCGCATACAGTAAGTGCTTAATAAATGTGCATCCTCTTTCCTTACGAGAAGAGGGGGCGTGGAGGGGCTCAGGAAGGAAATTCGGAGTTGCTCAGCCATTGATGTTCTTCATGTGGCCAGTGTATTAGTTGAGCATCGACAATAGCTTTATTCTTCTCCTCCTTCAGATATTGTCCCGTCAAATCTCCCTTCCTCGTCCCTAGACAATGTCTCAAGCAGCTCCCAGAGCTTTTCTGGCGCCTTCGGGTAGTAGCATGACCTCGTTCTCAGCTGAGAAAATGTCCAGTGCAACTCACTCAAAACTTGCCTCAGTTTTCCAACTCCACGTGTGTCCTGTCCTCTCTCCCTGGCCGAGATGTGAGCTGTGAGCACCGACAGGGGAGAGGGGAGGGGGTCTACTACATGCTTTCCTTGCTGCATCTATCCCTTCCCTCCACTCATTCTGCTCTTCTGGTCCCTCCAGAGCTGAGAGAGGGGATGAGACACCATAGGGAAAGGGCAGGCTCTCGCACATCTAATGGCATTGTCATCTGGCAAATGGTGCCCTTGGCGGGCAGATGACCTAATGCTCAGGGACAGTTTGGGTTCCTGGGGCCTCTACATTGTGTCCTTAATGACACAGGGAGTCCCTGTGGGTGAACTTCCCCCCTCCTCCTCAGAGCCTGCCCTGCAGGGGACGCTTGTCTTTCAGTCCTGAGGGACAGCACAGGGGGAGGGGCACTATGGGTCCCTAGGAGGACCCGCAAACACCCAGCTGGGAACAGGATGCGGTCTGCCATTGGGAAGCGGCCTTGGTCTCTGAGTGCTTGCTGAAGGACTCCCTCTAACCCACCCAGGCCCCCTTTAGTCACCCTGGAGGTAGGAGCCCCGGCTGGACTTGGTCACCTCGCAGCCAGTGTGATGAGAGCCACCCAGTCTCTGCCTTTGGAAAGTATGGACACTCGGCCTCAGCTTGGAGCCTCAGACACAACTCCCAGACAACCAGAAACGTCCCTCTCAAGTCCTGTCACATTCAGAAAAGGACAAGGACTGGGGGTCCTCAAGGCTGAGACATTCTCCTGCTGAGGGGCCCAGGTGACCTCCAAGGCCCTCCTCGGTCTGGGAAGCAGCCCTTTGAAGAAGGTGGCATCTTGCCCTGGCTGGTTTGGCTCAATGGATAGAGGGTCGGCCTGTGGACTGAAGGGTCCCAGGTTCGATTCCAGTGAAGGGCACATGCCCGGGTTGTGGTCTCAATCCCCAGTGTGGGGCATGCAGGAGGCAGCCGATCAATGATTCTCTCTCATCATTGATGTTTCTCTCTCTCTCTCTCCCTTCCTCTCTGAAATCAATAAAAATATATTAAAAGAAAGAAAAAAAGAGAGAAAGGAAGGAAGGAAAGAAGGAAGGAAGGAAGAAAGGAAGGAAGGAAGGAAGGAAGGAAGGAAGGAAGGAAGGAAGGAAGGAAGGAAGAAAGAAAAAGGTGGCATCTTATCTTCCTTGTTCATAATCCTGGCTCACACAGGGTTCACAGGGAACCAGTCACCTTATCTAGTTAATGCCAATCACCTTATCTTTGAGGGGGGGTCACATGTTTACACTCACCTTCAGAATGTTTTAAAACTTTCTATTACTCAAGGTTGGCAGGATACCGATGAAGGGCACACACTCTGGTTACAAAGGCAATGGTAGACCTAGACAATGCGGGCTCCTAAATCCCCACTCTCACTGTGAGTGTGGCCTTGGCAATGACTTGGCCTTTCTCTGCCTCAGTTGCTGCACCTGCAAAATGGAGGCGAGAACAGGTCCCACCTCCTAGGACATAGCAGGCCCTAGTTCACAGCACATGCTGCTACAATGGATGCTTTTGGGAGTGAACAGTAGTAACTGAATTCCCCCTTCATCCAGTTTCCCTTTGATTATGCACATCTTTGCTATCATGGAATTTCACTTTATTGTTATGCCTTTTCCTTACTTTCCATTTTGTTCACCTGTGAATTACTCTTGGACATACTCATTACTGATGTCCATACAACTGTCAATAATGCACAATCTTCCTATATAATAAGAGAGGAATATGCTAATTATCCATTATGGCGTGAGGCGTAATGACAGACCGCATAAAGACCGGATTACAGAGCTACAGGAGGGGGCAGAGCAGCAAGCTAAGAGGTGGGGAGAGGGGGAGGAGGAGCTACAGGAGGGCGGCAGAGAGCTACTGGTGCACAGATTCGTGCGCAGGACTACTAGTATATAACAAAAGCCTAACATGCTAAGTGTCCGACCTTTCGACTGTTTGACCAGTTGCTATGATGTGCACTGACCACCAGGGAGTAGATGCTTTGACCTGTAGGTTAGCTTGCTGCTGGGGTCCGGCCAATCGGGACTAAACCTCTCAGAGGCTGGGCCTCCCCACTTGGAAATCAGATGATGCTCCAATTTATTTCACCTTAACCATCCTCCAACCATTGCGTTTAGGCCCACCACATTCCAGACACTGAGAATTTACTATCCAGGTTACAATTGCTCTGTTTTAATTAGCAGGGAATTGGACTCCAGAGACATCTGGAAAAGCCAGCCCATTCTTTGTAGTGAACATGTACTAATCCCTTTGCTATTATAATTGCTATTAGCATGATTATTATTGAGGCGACTGTGAATGTGAGGATGGCCTTGGACCTAAGGAGCATGTGTGGGGCGGGGTCCTTGCCCAGCCTCTCGGTCCCCACCTTTTCCTTTGCAAAGGGCCTGGAGCAAAGGGAAGAGGAAAGAAACCTCTGGGAGGTGGGATGAAGAGCTAGGGGATGAGACTGCAGCCAGAGCCAGCAGCACCTCTCAGTGCCTGATGTGGGCAGAGAGAGAACACCCTTCCGGCACCTTCGACCAAGGAGGGGACTGAACGCTGTGGTGGGAGAAGGAAAAAGGGGAAGCCAGCTTCCGTGACTTCCCCAGAGGCTGCAATGACAAAGCCAGAAAGAAGCTACTGAGTGTCAGCAGTTTGGGTTTCATGGGGAAGTGCTGCTCCTCTTTGGCGTTACATTTGGGGGTGGGTGAGAGCAACTCCAATGCTTCCAGCATCTTTCAAGCTCTCCATCTGCTGGGCCGGCTTCCGGCCTCCTCCGCTGGGCCCCGCAGATGGCTTCACAGCCCCGCTATCTTAATTAACAACTGCTTTCCAACCTGAGAGTTGGCCTCCAAAGTGACAGGAGGGTCATTAGCCTCCAAGCAGCAGCAGTGCCCGCATGCAGGGCTGAGGGGGCCCCTGTTGGAAGTGGGTGTGCAGGGACCCCTCCCCCTATGTCAACGTCAGGGACCACCATGGCAGCATGTGTGACCCTGTCCCTGCTTCTACACCTGCCATTCAAAAGTGGGGGGAGTTGGGGAGAGGGGAGAGAAGGGGGTAAGAAGGGTACAAGGCTACAGCTGAGCATCCGGAATCCAGGTGTTAACTATGGCCTGAACTTCAAGTGATCTTCTCCCAGTTGATCTTCAAAGAGTCAGAAGTTGCATGGCTGGGAGGATCTTAGAAGCCCCCCACTGTATAGATGGGGAGATGTTTGCACCTGGGGGCCGGAAGGTAATCTGTGTTAGGCAGGCATGTAGCTTCCTGTCTCAGGGAGACAAATGGAGAAAAAGAATCTGCAGTGGTGACATTTACTTTAGAGAGACTTTAAAAAGACAGAGAGCAAGCTCAAACCCTGGGAAATAAAATCTCTTCTACATTCCCCAGGCAATGCAAATGATAGAAAACACCTCCAAAAAGCCTGGAGTGATTAACCCGGGAGTTTAGACAACAGAGGGTGGTTACCATGGTAACGGGCCCCTCCTTCTGTACACAACCCTCCATTCTCCATGAATTCACCCCACCCTGCAGGTGGCTTTGGGGAGCTGGGGATTCTGAGAAGAGGCAGGCCAGCCGGCTTCACTGCCCAGCTGCCCGGCTGTTTTCCTACCTACCCCCGCGGCTCAGCCTTTGCCATCCAGGCCCACACCCAGAGCCCAGCATGGCCTACCACGGGGCCTCCATTAGTCACGGCAGCTGGCCCCGTCCGGGCCTGTCAGTGGTGCCTGGGTTACAGAACAGCCGGGCGTGAAACGGGAGGACGTCTCGGGTCCAGCCTCCCTTATCATCTGCTCTTGAGAATCAGTCTGGCCCTGCGAGAGATGCCCAGTCAAGACCAAATGGAGATGAGATTTCTTGTCAAGAAATATCTCGTCTCCCATGCCTGCTTGGACCGTTGGTGTGGTTTCCTAAAGAATCACTGGCCTTGGCTTTGAAGCAGAGCTCCATGGGAGTCTAGGGTTTCTGGGATGGAAACTTCCTCCATGGGAGGGAAGGGACTCCCTCAGCCATGTGGAGCAGCTCCCCTCAGTGAGAGCAGAGACTCGCAGACCATCGCTGCATCATCATTTGAGGAGAAACAACAAAGGAGTTCTGCTTAAGAAAGGTTGAAACTATTAGATTATTTCCCCCAAGTTATTTCCACCGCTGTACGTCTCTGGCTGATTCATTCTGAGCTAAATTGTCTGAAGTGAAACCAACTCCCAGCCCCTCAATGCCCGGTGCTCAAGTGTGTAAGGCCTCCGGGCAGAGCCTCCACTTCGAAGGCGTCCCCTCGGCCAGGACCTTCTCCGCCTGACCACCCAGCATCCCACAGGAAGGGGATCTGAGCCTGGGGGCCACGTTCAGCACATGCGTCAGTCTTTAAACCCAAGAAGAGTCTCCGAGGAAAGAGTGGGGACAGAGCACACGCGTGGTGAATAACTCAGTTGGCTGCCATGTCTGAACCAAGCTCCCTGAAGGCGGTGCTGGGACACACATCTGCCCACCTTACGAAACCTCCAAGCAGTTGCTAGGAGGTCTGTCTGAGCCCCCAATGATACATGCCTATCCTGGCATGGAGGGCTCTGGCATGCAGTCAGTAGGTGCACAAGAAAGGAATGAGCAGATGGTTGAGAGCCACGAGGCTCAGAGCAGCTTCCTGGAAGGGAAAGGGTCCTTGACTGCCTCTGGTGCCGAAAGCGGGTGGAGAGGTGGAGGATCTAACTTTTATTATAGCCGAAGCCTGTGCTGGGTGCTTTACTCACATGGACCCAAGTCGTCTTTGCAACCATTCCAGGAGGCAGGTGTTATGATTCACATTCCCATCCCTTTGCTTTAAGTCACTTGCAAGGATTTAGCTGTGGGAGAATTTGGAAGATTTGTCTAGGGCCTTACAGCTAGCAAGGGGCAGAGCCAGGCTCACTCCAGCCCTGCCCAGCTCCAAACCAGGACTCACTGTGCTGCCCCACAAATTGCCCCTATAACATCCCATGCTGTTTGTTTGTTTCATCCTCACCAGAGGATATTTTTCCATTGAGTTTTAGAGAGAGTGGAAGGGATGGGGAGAGAGAGAGAGAGAGAGAAACATCGATGTGAGAGAGACACATCAATTGATTGCCTCCCACACGAGCCCTGACAGGGCCAGGGACAAGCCTGCAACAGTGCTACGTGCCCTTGACTGGAATCAAACCCAGGACCCTTCAGTCTGAGGGCTGATACTCTATCCAGTCAGCCAAGTCTGCTAGGGCAACATCCTAAGCTTTCTGTTCACTGTCTCCAGGAGGGTAAGGTGACCTGGTAGCAGTCAGAGGGTGAGGCACTGGGAAGACACTGCTCAGTAAATCTCATGCCTTCCAAAGAGTGGATTCTCTCCCCAACTCCAAGCCACCAACAGGGACAAGAGCCCTTTAGTGAAATGCGGTCGCCGAGCCCTGCCTGGCTCCGGTTTCCTGTGTGTGGAATGTGGACTCCAGGGAGGCAGAGCCCAGTTCAGGTCTTGGAGGCCATTCATGACATTCGTTTCCAGCTCTGCCTGACCAGGGCCCTGGAACCAGTGAGCCTTGGGGATGAAATATCTGAGCCTGGCCTTTGTGGCAGCCTTTGTCCACACTGTCACTCCTGAAACCCGTGGCTGGCTTATAGATAGCATGGATCCCATTCTGCTCATATTGGAGAGAGACTCATAGTGGAAAGAATGCAAGGGTTAGAGTCAGAGGGTTCCTCTGATGCCTCACGCCCTGTAAATCACTGGTTTAGATGGCAGCCAGCTGTGCTCATGTCACTGCTACCTTGAAGAAGTACTCATCCATTCAGCCATTCATTCAGTCATTTATCAATAAAACATTTACCAAGCACTTACCATATGCCAGGCACTATAGTAAGCATTACACACATATATATGTTCAGTATACACTGAGTGGCCAGATTATTATGATCTCTGAATAAATAATAATCTGGCCACTCAGTGTATATCCTATATAATAAAAGGCTTAAATGCAAATTGTCCCCTTGACCAGGAGTTTGACCAGCAGGCAGGCTGGCCAACTGCCCATGTCCCTTCCTCCTGGCCAGGCTGGCCGGACCCCACCCATGCACGAATTCATGCATCGGGCCTCTAATACACACACACACACACACACTGAGTGGCCAGATTATTATGCGTTCAGAGATCATAATAATCTGGCCACTCAGTGTATATTATTTAAAAGAATGAATATCATGCAAATCATATTTCCAGGCCATTGCTCTCAGTTTGAGCTGGAGGATAACTTATCAACTATTATAATGGACATGAATATATTTTAGAGCCATATACAAAGTATTATTCCAATGTAAAATGCTTCTTTTGCTTTAGATAATAGTTGATAAGTTGTTCTCCAGCTCAAGCTGAGAGCATTGGCCTGGAAATACAAGAGGAGGAGGAGGAGACAAAGAGCATGTGGTGCTGCCGAGAGGTTAGTCTCGGAGTTGACCAAAGTGAGAGAAAAGGGCAAGGAGTAGAAAGAGAAATGACGTTTGAACACCTCTAACGAGAGTATCTGGTGTAACCTGCACCCTATAGTGAGGAGACGGGTATTTTCATTCCCTTTTTATGAACAAGGGAAGCCAGGTTCAACCAGACTAACTCATATTAAGACCACACAATCCAAATGGCAAAACAGTTGGCTCTAAAACCCATGGATTTTAACTCCTACACCAGTCTGAACCTCTCTCAGAGGAGGAGGAGGAGGAGTTGGAGAGACTGTATCAGTGGAGTTAGGGGAGGTTTGTTGTGAGGATCAAGAAAAGCATTAGATGAGGGAGTGTGCAAGCATGACCAGTGCCGTGACATTTCACTGGCCATAGCCATGATTGCTACTACGCTGGTTGGCAACTAATAGCTCAAGCCACGGTTCCTGGAACTTCAGAGATACATTTAGAAAGCAGTCCCAGGCGGAAGCCCACTCTTCTTAAAGAAGCAGGTTGACAACCACAGAAGGTAGTCACTTTTATCTCCACCCTGCAGCAAGGACACTTTGCCTCTGGGAGGTCAATGGGTTTGCTTTAAATCAAACAGTGAGGAATGGTGGAGCAGGGATTTGACCCCAGGTCTTTCTGATTTTCACATTTACAATGCTTTCCATGACCTCTTCTGACAGTGACCAAGGAGGGGTGAAGGAATCTTGGAACTTCAGAATTTGTAAGAGACCATATGATTTCTCTAGTTGGGTGGTTCTCAAACTTAGGTGATTAGACCCACATGGAAAGCTTATTAAAGCTACTGGGGGTGGGGCATGGAGGTGAGTTCACCCCTCACCAGAGGGCCTGCCTTGTCCTCTGGGACCCAGGTGGCAGGCATGACACCGGCAGGGGCAGAGTTAGAGGTGAGCAGGAGACAAAGGAAGACTTGAAAGTGCATCAGGTCAAACTCCAGGCTCTGCCGTTTCTATCTCGAGAACTTGAGCAAACTCCTGAACTTCCTGCATCTCAATTTCTTCATCTATAAAATGTCAGCACTATAGCTTTGCTGGAGAATGTGCTCTGAGTCAAAAAGACCTGGATTAGAGTCACAGCTCTGCTGGGGACACTCGCTGAACCAACCACACAGCTTCTGGGCACTTCAAGTCCTTATCTCTGACATGGGCATCTAAGAACTACAGTTAAGTCCTCACGTAATGTCATAGGTTCTGTGACTTTAAGCAAAACAAAATATAACAAAACCAATTTTACCATCCATTTACCATCGGCTAATTGATATAGATAAGCATTAAGTTCCTATGGCATCGCATCAACTCCAACACTGAATGAAAGGACATCCTTCGTGGACCTGTAGTACTTCACAGCTGGTTACCACGACTGAAATAGTACACACAAACCTCAGCACAGAGCCTGGCTCCCAGGACACACTCCATGAACGTTAGCTGTTCTTACCCAACTTGAGAGAGCCAAGTGTTTAAAAGCTTATGGCTCCGTGTAGTCATTTTTGAATTTAGCTCCATCACTTTCTGCCTCTGGGACCCGAGTAAGTTCCTTAACCCTCTGTGACTTGTTTTACTCCTTCTGCAAAATGGGGGTTATAAAGGTGTCTATCTTAGAAGGTTATTATGAAGATTAAATAAGACATGCATATGAAATACCTAGCACAGGTGAGTGTTCCTTCAAGGGTACCTATTATCAGCTCCATGTGGGGCCAAACTTACTGAGCGCTGGCCATCGGCAGACAGGTCTGCACAGCAAGGGAGGGAGCTCCCTGTCTGCAGAGGTGCGCAGCCAGAGGCTGACAGACCATCTGACAAGAGTGGGCAAAAGGGATTCCCACACGAGGCCGATGGCGGGCCTTGCTGACCTTTAAGGCCCGCCTGCCATTCCCATGCTGTGACTCTCAGTTTGAATTCACAGAGCAGACCCTGATCCATCCGTCCAACAATTCCAAAGTGGAAAAATCACTTCCCGGCTTAGTTTTAAACACCAGAGGCCCTTTCCAGCCAAGGGCAATTACAGGCTCATCCACAGCATGGCAGAAGCATATTTCAATGGAAAAATGGCATCTTCCTAGCCGTTGCCATATGGAGCCAGGACACCAGGTGGCCCAGGACTGAGACCAATCACAGGGTCCAATTGGAACTAAATAAAATGACCCCCTGGAGGAAATGGCTCCAGTGAGGCCCACAAATCCCCATGACATGTCATTTGGGCATGTCCCACGTCAGGCTGGGCCTCATGTTCTGCCTGACGCCTGAGGCTCTTGTCCCTTTCCTCCAGTGAGACAGAGAGGAGAGGCCTCAGCTGTGAGTACTGGGGGGCGGGGGGCGGGGACAACAAC
Source organism: Plecotus auritus (assembly GCF_963455305.1). NCBI lineage: Eukaryota > Metazoa > Chordata > Mammalia > Chiroptera > Vespertilionidae > Plecotus > Plecotus auritus. The sequence continues at coordinate 125,551,931 of NC_137783.1, read as the reverse complement.
GGCACAGTGGAGGAGCCCTGGCCTCAGCCTGCTGCTGTAGCGAGCCCCAGGGACAGCCAGGCTCACGTGGGCACTCTGCCACAGACTGCCAGTCCCCAAAGAGGGACAACATGACCCAAAGCTTTCATCCTGAGTCACACTCTGGCCCACTGAACGTGAGCTCCGCCCCAGGGCAACAGTCAGCACAGCCGCTCTTTCTCCTTCCCTGTTCTGGAATTATCTGCCTTTTCCTTCAGCCGAGGGAAGGCAGGTGACATTTTTGGTATAAAAGGTGGGACAGCAGATGCTGGAAGATGGGGCTTTGTGCAGAGCCCCATAAGAGAGCTTGGCTAGGATTCCCTCATCAGCCACCCCAAGATCCACAGCAACAGTCAGCAGCTGGCTCCACAGCTGGTTTCTGGGGCTGAGTACCACAGACAGTCACATGTGTAACTCCACCCCCCCCCCACTCCGGCCCATCATTCTACTATCGTTTAGCATTTACCAAAGTGCAATCTGCTTCATGCAAAGAAGAATGAATACTTGGGAAATAGTGGTTTAGCAAGTTAACACAGTTCCTCCCTGCAGGACTTCTCAGAACTTTTAATAAATGAAAGCACGTTGGGAATCTCCAAGAATGGTTTTGAGGCATGAAGGGTGGTGGGGCGATGGGGGGCAGGTACATTGTACAGCATTTCCCAAGCTTTGTCTCTGAGTGTCTCGAGGAAAACACACTTTGGGAAACACTAGCATAAGTTGGAGCATGGGATTTAGAGACTCAGACGGCCCTGGAGGTCTGCATCCGGGTCCTGCAACTTAACAGATGTGTAACTTACTGAGATCTGTTTTGCTTTATTTAATGGGAGTGATCATACTTTACTGCAGAGTTGCCATGAGGATTTGTAGCTGAAGGCACAGATGTATGCAAAATGCTCAGTGTCCGGGGAAATAGTAAGTGCTCAATAAATGGTGCGTTCTTACTGTGGTTTCCTTGTGAAGGATGAGGTAGAGAAGGGGCTTGTTTTTACAAGGAGTGGGGAGCGAGGAGAGACCCTGGGAAGACCCTCTGCAGCCAGTCTTTGTGGGGACGCTGGGGATTGGTTGCACTGAAGGTGGGGATGGTGGTCACTGAAGGAGCCTCACAAAGAAAGAGCTTTGGGGGCACAGTCAGGTCCTTCATGGATGGCGGCTGGGAACAGGCAATCGTGTTTACCCCCTCAGTTGCTGAGAACAATTGTCCTTCTCCGGCAGCCTATTGTCTCCAGTAAAGCAGGCACACAACTCCCATTGGCGCTGATGGGATTATGTGCTCCTATCGGGAGAGAAACAGAGCCCGAGCTTGGATAGGGGATGGGGAGCCCTGGGTCCCCCATGGCGGCCTATCTCAGCGCAGCCATTTGTTTGTTTATCAGCTGAGCACAGTGAGGCCTCTTTCAAGAGAACTATTCAACCCTGAGAGCTTGTGCCCTGGCTGCTTCGTGATAACTTTTCGGGGAGTAGACTGATTGTATCGAATGTGGGATCCAATGAAAAGGCCTCCAAATGCCCATGACGTTCGATATTGAATCAAAATGGCCCCGATAACGGCTTTCCACTGGCCCTGTTGTCTCCATAGTCTTCAGCCTTTTGGCTCCCATCCCCCCAAAAGAAGGTTGAAAAAAAGTTGCAGGTTGTTGAACCAATTATCCAAAAAGTGTCATCATGTGTGTGTACATACGTTTACTGTGTTAACAGGAAACAGAAAATAGTATACATTATATAAGTTGAAATAAAGTGAAAATGGGGTATAATTAGAATAAATATTTCATTATGTGATTGAAAAAATATTGGAACTACCTTAATGGAATAAAGTACATCAAATAGGAAAGAGATCACATATACATTGTATCCATCAGTTTACCAATATAGCTTGAGAAACATCCCCACAGAGAAGATAATCACCACCAACCTATCCTGCTTTGTCTCTTCTGGATTCAGAGTAGACACAAGCCCAAGACCACATTCCCAGAGCCACGCTTCGCTTATGCAGGGAAATGCACAACTCAGGGAAAGACGGGAAGCTTACTGCAAACCAACAATTCAATCTATCCCTTCATTTAACACCTCACAGGGTCTGAAACCCCAGGGCCAAACATCCCAGTAAGATCTGGGATAAGGGAGGGCCTACTTTTGTCAAGTGAGAGAAGAGTCTCAGTGAACCCTTCTTGGGTACAACCCCTTCTTGGGCAGATCAGTTTTGGAACATTGTAGAAAAACAAGTGGAATAGCTGGAAATTGATACCCTTCAAATTATTCATACATGGAGAAAATCTCCATGTACCCCCAGATAGAAGACCAACTGATCTTAATGAAACTCAGTGCCAAGAACTCGGAAAACTGGTGATCTGGCAGAGTAAAGGCTGCTTGGGTGTCACAGGAAAGCTTAAAAACAGAGGGGGGAGAGGAAGGGATGAAAAAGGACAGAGGGCTCATATATTTAATAAACAATTATTAAGCACCTACTACATGCCAGGCACTGTTCTAGATGTTGGGAATATTTGTTGAACAGGACAAAGTCACTGATTTGGTGGCTCTTAGTTTCTAGTTGAAAGAAATATATATTTTTTAAAAGACAGACAATGTCAGTATCTTGGTTGTGATAATCGCACTATGGTTTTGCAAGATGTTACTGTCGGCACACAGGGTTTCTCTGCATTATTTCTTACAGCAGCATGTGAATCCACAATTATTCCAAAATAAAACGTTTAATTAAAAAAAGGTACACAAATAAAATACAGACTACATAGCACACAAAAATAAAGTTAGAATTTGAAAATAAAACAGAGGAATGTTCTAGGATATGACTGGCGAGCTTCCAAAGATGGATTGATCAGGAAAGGCCTCTCAGAACGGGTCATGGTTGAGCTAGATGACGGATGAGAGCCATCTGGGCCAGACCGCTCTAGAGATGTTAGAGTTTGGCTGGGTTACTGGTCCTCACCAAAGCCCTTCCAATGCCAATGAGGTTTAAAGACATGGGAACCGAACAGCAAAGTAGAAGGCTCTACTTGCCTGAGTTGCTTTCTGTGTGGTATTTCTCATCAAACCCACTGCAGAGCACAGGTGTTGCCGAAGGTGGACTGAGGTGAGGGACCCACGTCTAGGTTCTGGCCCCTCCACTCAGCAGCCTTGTAACCTTGCCAAGTTGCTCTTTCCTCTGGGATTTGGCTGCTTTCCCTGGAAAATGCGACCTCCAGGCTAATTCCTTCCCATATATTTCACCTCTCAATCCTCACCACATCCTATGATGCAGGTGCTATCTCATTTCTATCTTAAGGAAATAGAAACTGAAGCAGAGGAAAATTAAATAACTCGCCGAGGTCGTACAGAAAGTGGTAAAGTCAGGACTTAGATCCAGGCCTGTCGACTTTAAAAAGACACTCGGACCAGATCTGACATTCCTGTGAGCTTGTGTCCAGAACATGGGCAAGCTGGCCTAGAATGGACAGCAAAGGTGACCACATGCAGAAGTCACCTTTACATTATAATGTATAGTAGGAACGGGAGGAAAGACCCCCTGGTGACTGCAGACAGATGGCCCCTTCCAAAGTCCCAGCACTGAAATGAAGTGACATCGACTGTCAGCCTTGAAGGGACAGCAGGTAGAATCTACTAGTAAGAAGCAGGAGGGGCAAGGTGCTTGAAGAAAGGGGACTCGAGAGATTCTGCATTTATTAGGCGGGAAGCCTTGGGCAAGTTCCTCAGCTGAAACATGAGAGTGATGTGAACAGACCTTCCTCATGAGGTTGTGGGGTTGCTGAGAACAGCAGCCAGCAGGATGGGCAGTTCGCTCATGTTGGCTGCTACTGTTATTGTTGGCTGTTATTGTTGCCATTATTGTTATTGCTACTATATTATCATATTTATGGTTGCTGAGAATTAACTGAAACCCTCATATGGCAGTGCCTACACCAGCATTCTCCTGTAGTTCCACTGGCTTTCTTTTTTCCTACTTGGCAACATTTTATTTTATTTTTTCCAGATTTAGTGATATAATTGACATATAACATTGGGTAAGTTTAAAGTATACAATGTAATAATTTGATATGCCTATATATTGCAAAATGATTACCACAATCAGGTCAGTTAACATATCCCTCACCCCAGTTACAATTCATGTGTGTGGTGAGAACTTTAAAAATCTACTCTCCTTCCTGGCTGGTGTGGCTCAGTGGTTGAGAGTCAACCTATGAACCAGGAGGTCACGGTTTGATTCCCGGTCAGGACACATGCCCAGGTTCCAGGCTAGATCTCCAGCGTAGAGGCAGACAATCTCTCTAATCATTGATGTTTTTTTCTCTCTCTCTCCCTCTCCTTCTTCTCTGATATATATATATATATATATATATATATATATATATATATATATATATATATATATATATGTATATATATATATATATATACACACACACACACACATATATATGTGTGTATATATATATGTATATATGTGTATATATATATATATACACACACACACACACACACACACATATATATAGAGAGAGAGATTTTTTAAAAAATCTACTCTCTCTGCAACTTTCAGCTATACAAAACAGCATTATTAACATAGCCACCACACTACACAGTACATCACAGGACTTATTTATCTTATCACTAGAAGCCTGTGCCCTTTGACCACCTGCACCCATGTACCTCACCCCCACCCTTCACCCCTGGCAACTACCAATCTGTTCTCTATCTCTATGAGGTAGGTGTTTGTTTTTTATTCCACATACAGGTGGGGCAAAAGCAGGTTTACAGTTCTGAGTATGTGAAACACAGAGTTTATTCTTATATTATTATTTAATACTTATTGTATTATTTTCCATACGAACAACTGTAAACTTACTTTTGCCCTTCTCTGGATAAATGTCATCACATAGTATTTGTCTTTCTCTAACTTATTTCACTTTACATTATGCCCTCAAGGTCCATCCATGATGTCGCAAATAGCAGCGTTTTCTTCTTTTTTATGACAGAGTACTATTCCAGGTTGCTTTGCCTTTCTGAGCCTGGGTTGAAGCCTATGAGCCAGCCAGCCCATTGGCTTCTCTGCTCCTGTTATGGTGCTGGGTCCTAATGTCTCCATGTTCACTGCCCCGGAATTAGGGCCTGTCTGCCTAATGCCAGGGGCCTCCTCAAAGGGCCTGCCCCCAAGCGGCTCCATACTCTTGACCTTGGGAAGCATCTATGTCAGCCGTGGGCAAACTACAGCCCGCGGGCTGGATTCGGCCCGTTCAGCTGTTCTATCTGGCCTGCAGAGCTGAAAGAGCGGAGGGTTCTCTTGCTCTCCCCTCCGCTCCTTTACTTTGAATTTATATTAGTTCACACAAACACTCCATCCATGCTTTTGTTCCAGCCCTCCAGTCCAGTTTAAGAACCCATTGTGGCCCTCGAGTCAAAAAGTTTGCCCACCCCTGATCTATGTTGTGTGCTCACCTGGGGCTCAGCAGGACAGCAAGAAGATGACCCCCACACTCTTGGGAGTTAATTAAGAACTCTCATTCTCAAACCCTCACACCAGGCCTGGTTGGGCCCACTGCACCCTAAATGTGAACAGGGAATGGAGTTTGGCTCAGGAATGATGAGACTCTATGATCAAAGGCGGGGGCGGGGGGAGGGGGTTTGAACTACTCACATATAATTTATTAATAAGGGATAAAGAGAATGCTAATTAGGGCAGCGCTTGCAAGAAGGCAAATTCCCAACATAAAACTTTAAGGAATGCTCAGATGATTACCATTTTAATTAAAAGTATATCACCCGATACAAATGCAAGCCGCCCCTTCCCACCGTGAGGGCTGTCTGAATGCAGAGCACGCTGCAAGGCTGTGAGGTGCTGAGGGAACACGTGTAGTCTCTGCCTGGTCCTGGTGGCAGTTCACCACAGACGCTCCAGGTCCCAGGACCCATGCTCCTGCCTCTGCCTCCCTTTCCATTCCAGCAGCCTCCTAACTATTCTTCCTGGTTCCCGTCTCACCTGCTTTCCCAGGGGCACTGCCAAGCTACCCTCCACCCTGCCGCCTGAGTGATCCTGCTACCCTGCTCATCCATCACATCCCTCGTTTGCTTGGAAAACTTCCAGTGGTTTCCTCTGAACCACGTCTCTAGGAATAGCAGTGATTTATTGAGTGCTTACCTTGTGCCAGGCACTGAGCTGAGCACTCCTTTTATAAGCAAAGTAAATGTCTTCCCAATTCCAAAAAAGAGAAAACAGAGATTAAGAGACGGAGACATAGAAGCATGGAGCAGACTGGCGAATCTCAGAGGGAAGGGGGTGGGGGTGAGAAGAGATCAACCAAAGAACTTGTATGCATATATGCATAACCCATGGACACAGACAGTAGTGTGGTGTAGGCCTGGGGAGGGGTCATGGGTGCGGGGTGGCAGGGGGCCAATGGGGAGAGATGGAGGACATCTGTAATACTTTCCACAATAAAGATAAATTTTTAAAAATAATAAAATGTTTTCTATTTTACTTTATCCAAATAAGAGAGAGAGCGAGAGAGAGAGAGAGAGACATGAAATTGCTGAACCAGTCACAGAGTTCAGAAGTGTCACGTAAGAATGTGAACCAAAATCTAAAATTAATTTCAAAGCCTACGTTCTTAACCACTCTCCTGCACCGCCTCCAGGGCTCCTCTTTGCTGCAGGATAAGGTCAAAGTTTCCTCCTATGGAACTCGAGGTCTCTCAGAGTTGGCCTCATCTAGTCCACCACCCCCACCTCCAGCTGCTTCAGATGTTGCACCCGTACCCCCGAAGCACCAAGATTTGTGCCATGATCCTTCCCAGTCCCCTGGGCATCACCCAGGACCCCCTGGATCTCCATGCCTCTCAGAGGCTGAGCATCCCCCTTCCTCTGACCACTTCTTGGAGAGCTTCCCGCACCTACCAGGTAGGAATCCCTGCTCCTATGCTTCCCTGTCCTCACCTCCTCCTGTGCTCTCCCGCAAGGCCCTGAGTTCCTAGGAGGCAGGGACCACGGACCCTGCTGTTCACCTGGGCATTCTCAGCCCTTAGCACAGTGCCTGGCACAGAGTAGGTCTTCAACAAGTGCTCACCAAAGCCATTCAAGCAGAGATTACCAAGCCCTGCAGCCGGCACTGTGACTAGAACAGGTTTCTGAATTTAAGAGCCTTCAATCTAGTGGGGGAGACAAACAAGAAACCAATAAGCCGCTAAGTGAACAAGATGATACCAGAGGACGGAAAATGCTCTGAAGGAACTCAGCCCAGAGATGCAAGAGAAGTCCCTGGAATGATAATCAAGCAGGGCCCATACGATGGTGCCATGTGAATAGAGACCCAAACGATGAGAAGATGCTCAGGGAGGGGGAAGAGCAAGTGCAAATGTCCTGAGGTGGGAGCAGGTTTGGTGTTTCTGAGGCTCAAAGGTGCCCAGCAGAGATGGGCCGTAGTGAGACAGAGCACATGTGCCGGAGAGGGTTTCTGTGCGAGCTCTGCCACTAGGGCAATTATTGAAAGGCAGGGAGAATCTGGTTTCAACCAGGTCCCACTTTCAGCCTGCCCTGCAGTCAGAGGCCACAGGGAGGAGCTCTCTCAGAAAGACCCCAGGACCTGCATACACGGGGTCAGCTGACACCTTCACAGGAGCCAGGAGCACTGTTTATAGCAATGGTTCTCAACCCTGAGGAAGTGGGAGGTGCAATTTTCTCCCCCAGGCAACATTTACAATGCCTGGAAATGGCTTGGGTTGTCTCAGCTGGGGTGGGGGGGGGGGTGAACAGGGATGCTGCTTAACATCCTACAAAGCATAGGACAGCCGCCCATGACAAAGCTTTATGTGGCCCAAAATGTCAATATCTCTGTGGTTAAGAAGCCCTGGTCTGCACTTAGAGTCCTGCTGAAATGCTGACAGCAACTGACTGGGGTGCGCTCCATGACTGGGCCCTAGGCCAAGGACCAGCTTTGCACCATCACGCAAATCCACTCCAATCCACTCTCCCCGCTCCACTTCCTGCTCAGGAAACTTTCTCCCGACAACAGAGAGGATCAAGTAGACTTCGACAGCTCCTCCTTAGCCAAGGGAAGCCGTTCAGCACCATTCCCTGTAGACAACGGCCCTTGACGTGCAAAAATGTGGTCGAAGCAAGCACTGGACGCCGAGGCCACAAGATTGAGTATGAGTTACCTCTACACCCAACATCGGTTCCCGCCCCATGAACCTGTCTAGAAGCCACTCCATTTCCATGAGATCATGGGAGCCCCTGAGACCATTACTTTCCCCATTTATGTGGGGCAACACCCTGAAGTTCCACTGCCGTCCTATGGAAACGGGTTGCCCGTGGGCTCTGGATACGATGCTAAGTTTAGTTCAAGAACTACAGTCAGTCCCAGCAGTCAGGCAGGGGGCTTGCAGGGAGCTTGCTGGAATATGGAGCTCTTGCTTTAGACACCCTGCTGCACGACTATGAGTTGCCTGCCTTCTTCTCAGTCTCAGTTGCTTCATCTGTGAAATGGGAATGATAATACTTACCTTGAATGGTTGTTTATGATGATTAATAATTATATGTCACCTAGTAGATGCTCAAAGTACTGCAGCTAGTATAGTTATTATAATACCTAAAACAGAAGAGGGCACAGAGATCGCCCTACTCAAGTTCTTCATTTTTAAAAAATATTTGTTATTGGTTTCAGAGATGAAGGGAGAGAGAGAAACATCAATGATGAGAGAGAATCATTGATCGGCTGCCAACTGCACGCCCCACACTGGGGATAGAGCCCGCAACCCATGTATGTGTCCCGACTGGGAATAGGACCATGATCTCCTGGTCCATAGGTCAATGCTCAACCACTGAGCCACACCAGTGGGGCCAACTACTTAATTTTATAGATGTAGAAAAAGAAGGGGCTGGCTTGTTTTCTCACTTTTGAGGCGGGTAGAGCAGACATTACATGCATATATTACTGACAACGAAACTGGGGTCAAGTTTGAATCCAGATAAGCCCAAAGATTCAGCCCTCTGGACAACACCCAGGTAGACAAAGCCAGCGGAATGTCGTGTGTTGCAACGCTGGCCGGCTACCTCCGAGCTCGGCGTCTTTGGGCTGAGCCCCATAGGGAGGCACCACCGGGCACCTGCCTGCGAAAAAGAGCTTTGACGGCCTGACGTTGCACTTGACTGGAACTGGACCACGAGTCCCTGCTTGAAACTCTGCTGGAGCTTGGTCCTCACACACCCCGTCTTTACAACCACCTGCACACTGGACACTCCCGAACTCACTGCATCCCATTGATTCCAAGACACACATTTTAATATCTCTGAAGGTGGCATGTGTCCTAGCTTCACTGGCAATGCTTTATCTTAGTGGCGCATGAAAGAAGAGGTCTCACAGTCAATGGAATCCTAGGTTTGATGAAATGTGGGGCATACTTACTGCGAACACCCCTGGAATTCCAGACTCCCACATCATAATGGTTTTTCAATATCTCCCCTTGGACAGGGAATAAACATCTCAAACGCAAATAATAAAGTTAAATTCCTGACCTCCTAGTCTTCCCCTCTCACCAACTGGCAATCCCATCCCTCTGGTTGTTCAGGCCAAAATCTGGGAGTCAACCTTGACTCCTTCCTCTCTGTCTAGGTCTACATCCAATCTATCAACACATTGTGCTGATCCACTTTAAAATAAATCCTGAATTCGATCACCTCCCACCCACCCACTACCACCACCCGACCTCAGCCATCCTGTCTCTGACCTGGACTATTGTGATCCTCTCCTAACTGGTCCCCTGGCTGCTCCACCCCCCTACAGTCTCCGCCCAGTGCAGCACCCTGAGGGGGGGTCTGTGGTTAAGACAGGTCCTCCAGATCCCTCCCAGCTCCCACAGTCACTGCCTGCCTCATTAATCGTTTCATGTTTTAAATAACTTACAATTATTTCCTTCCATGTTTACCGTCTGTTTTCTCCACCGGAGTGCCAGTCCCATGAAGGCAAGAATTTTGTTTAGTGCCTACCCCCTACCCTCCAGCACAGTGCCTGGCATGTGGTAGGTGCTTCACAAATACTTGTTGAAGGAGTCATTTCCCACAGGATGATGCTTTCGAGGGTGCATTGAAGTCAATAAACCTGGGTTCAGATTCTGAATCTACCTCTTCGTGGCTGTGGGACTTGGGAGGTTCATTTCAACTCGGAGACTATCTCATCTGTGTGATGGGAGTAAAAACACCCACCTTGCTGGGTTGTTGTGAGGATTAAACTAATTCACGTGCATACAGTCCAGTGGCTAAGACTCAGCAGGAGCTCCGCTGTCATTGAATACTATTGGTCCGGCCTCTGGATTTGGGCACATTTTAGTGGGAGGAGAGCTCAGAGCAGAAGCGCAGAGGTGTGCGTGCAGTGGGACAGGCAGACTCGGATCGGAGTCCTTGTCATATCAGACATCAGCAGTGTGACCTGGGGCCAGCTAACCCCTCTGAGCTTCAGCATTCTCATGTGAAGAGGAGATAATGACCGCATCTATTTCATAGATGGTTAGGAACATCTCTGGCACACACACACAGCACACGGTAAATTCTAAGCAAATATTAGCTTGCATTACTGCCATCTGACCTGGCTTCTCCCCTCAAAGCAGAGCTCACTCCCTGCCTCCCACGGCTCTGAGCTTCGCTCACCTGCCTTCCTGTAGGAGCACACGTGGGAGGAGCACGCAACGGCTTTTCTGTCGCTGCAGTGACCTGAGAAACGACTACACAGCGTGCAGCGGCAGTCCCCACACCTACCTCCTTGTGGAATGACTGGACCACTAACACAGGGTTCCCATCCTGCCCTCAACCTCCCCCCCACTGCCCTAGGGAACCCCCTGGACCTCTGTGTGGGAGCTCTGGTTGTGAGTAAGGCAGAAGACAAGGTTCCTGACTAGAGAGAGAGAGAGAGAGAGAGAGAGAGAGAGAGAGAGAGAGAGAGAGAGAGAGAGAGAGAGAGAGATTTTGAAGCTGCTGCATGGAGAAACCAACCTACTCTCCCTCCAGCAGTGGGTAAGGGAGCATGAGCCTCAGGGACCTAGGATTCCATAGGAATACTGGCCACAGAGGGCAAACTGGAACAAAAAAGAGTTTATGCTGCCCTAACCAGTGTGGCTCAGTTGGTTGAGTATGGTCTGTGCACCGAAAAGTTGCAGGTTCGATTCCCAGTCAGGGCACATGCCCAGTTACGGTTCAGTCCCTGGTAGGGGATGTGCAGGAGGCAGCTGACATATGTTTCTCTCTCACATCAATGTTTTTCTCTCCTTCTCCCTCTCCCTTCCTCTCTCTCTCAAAATTAATTTTTAAAAAGTTTTTAAAAAAGAGTTTCTGCTGCCTTATTTGCAAGGTTTGTGGATATAACAATGTAACAATGGCCTTTTGCAGATGTGGGCTCCCTCTAAAAGGACAGCTGGCCCAGGGGAGTGATGGGGTCTCAGCATAAAGAAAGCTTTGGGCTTTCTAAGGGGCTGCCAAGCCAGGGTGACATCAGGATCAGGTGCAATCAGTCAGGCTGAGGAAATGCAGAAGAGGCCCCAGCAATACTGGGGTCACTGAGAACTGGTGAGAGAGCTGCTGTGGAGTCAGCGTGTAGGCCCTGTCCCAGGAGTATGGGGCTGGCTGTTAACACACCACATTAGTAAGTGTGTTTCTTTTTTACAGTCCCCTTCTCCTTGCCCAATCTTGCAGCTTGCAGCCAGTAAACAGAGTGAAGGAAGAAGAGAGAAAGACGGAAGAAACTGATCCTACCCACTCCCCGAGACAAGCCTGGCCTTGAAGCTGGCCTTGGAAGGGGAAGTGAGATCTCTCTCTAAACCAAATGCAGAGTTTGAGTTAATACACAGGACGGGGTACTCTAATTACAGAACTGAGCGTGCTTGGTGACTTTCAGTGATATAAGGTATTACTAAGAGTAAACAGAAAAGTCACGGGGCCTCTTTGAGTTCTTACTTGGGTGCAGGGAAAAATTTCAGTGAGAGACAAGCATGAAGTTCTGTTCATCCCAAGGGTTGCATTTGATTTAAATACCTAGGAACCAGGAGGAGCGTCCCACTGGCCAGGTAGAGGCAGAGGAAGCCGTGTCCAGTGTCCACCGTAGCGGTGGCAGCGGTGACGGTGGCTGCAGCTAGGTTGCCCGTGGGAGGTAGCTAGACAAGCTGTGGAGCTTGGAGCAGCTGCGGCATGCTCAGCAGCCTGGCAGGCACCTGGCCCGGTTCCTGGCTGCCGCCTCGCTTCCCTCCTGCCTGCCCGTTCCTAAGCCTTGGCCTCAGCCTTCTGGGCAGTCCCAGCGCCACCTCCAATCCTGTCAATAAGTTTGTTTCCTTACACAGCAGGAGTGCTTTCTCTTTCTTGTCGTCAGGAACCCTGATCAATATGCCCTTCTCCTCCTGGTCCTTTAAACCAGTCGGCGAAGCCAGCCTCAGGTCCTCCCCCTGCATCCCAGGCTGCTCTTGGCTTGTTCCCAGCTGCAGGAGCCAGATTCCCTCATCACCCAACTGGAACATTTGGCCAGTGGACTCTGGCCAGGATCCCATCTCTGGTCCTCCCAGTCTTGGTGACCGTGTTGCACAATCATTTGAGAAAGAGCTCTGAAGTCATAACCGGGTTCTGCCATGTGCTGGCTAAAGGACCTCGGGAGATGACTTTTCCTCATCTGCAAATGGGTACAATAATCTCCTCAAAATACTGTCAGGATTAGAAGGGATTGTTGCATTTGAAGCACAGAGCACAATCTCTGGTCATCAAAATACTTAATGATGTTAGCCGGTAACAATAGTACTGGTGGCGGTAGTACTCGGAGTGGTATGGTAATAGTAGGCAGTGGTGGTGGTAGTACTTGGAGTGGTGTGGTAATAGTAGGCAGTGGTGGTGGTAGTACTGGCAGTGGTGTGGTAATAGTAGGCAGTGGTGGTGGTAGTACTAGCAGTGGTGTGGTAATAGTAGGCAGTGGTGGTGGTAGTACTGGCAGTGGTGTGGTAATAGTAGGCAGTGGTGGTGGTAGTACTGGCAGTGTTGTGGTAATAGTAGGCAGTCATGGTGGTAGTACTGGCAGTCGTGTGGTAATAGTAGGCAGTGGTGGTGGTAGTACTGGCAGTGGTGTGGTAATAGCACAGCAGTAGTTGCAGAGACAAAAACTTATCTCCGGATTCTCGCATGAAAGGGGAATACACTTCTGTTTTGTTTAAACCACTGGTCTTCGGGTCTCTTTGTTACACAAAATAACACAGGATTATTCTGAGCCCTAATAGAACATGCTAAACGAACATTCTGAATTTTAAAAATTAAAAAAAGAAAAGTTACATTTGTACTAAGGTTAGAATTATTTGTAAAATATATGCTCATGCAAATACTGGAGGAGGAAATCATTATGATAAAGGGATGGGATTATAGGATAAGTACATTTTCTCATTGAAATTTCCTTTAGTTACTTTCATATTTCCATAAACTGTCTTTCAAGAGGACAAGATAACAATGTCCTTGAGAGTGGACAAATTCTGATCATGTTTTTGTATAATAAGAGGAGAACGTATGCCTGAACCCTCCTTCAGCTGAAGGGCCTGGGGCAATTTAGCAAAAAAAAAAAAAAAAAAAAAGACAAGACAGAAAGGACAGGTCTGCCCCAGTGGCAATGTGTGACAATGCCCATCTGCCCCTTGGCCTCCCCTGCCAGGACATGGGCAGCATTTCCAGGGGAGGTGGGAGCAGCCCATGAGTCACCAAGACCTGGGTGTTAACTCTAAGACATTCATTCATCCCAGGGGATCCTCCCTTTTCTCCCTGGTGACCAGCTGCCCATAAGCCTGAAGACTGTTTTTTTCTGGACCAAGGTTCCCCCTCACAGCAACTTCACCAGGTCACCAGATAAACACCTGGGGTTACAAACCAATGAGGGGGAAAGGTGAGACCTCCTGAAACAAAGGGAGGGCGGGAAGGTTATCTCCAGGAGGCCTGTCCACTGGCCAAGGAAATGCAGGTGGGGCAGGGCCCTTACAGGGCACCATGCGAATTTCTCTGGCCAGCATTTCACTGGGAACCAGGCTCTTGCCCCGTCCTTCCCCCAGCCCCCAGCCAGGAGAAGTGCCCACGTTGCAAAGGCCCTACCATGGGGACTTCTCAACCTCTGCTAACATTCTCCTCCTCGGCGTAGCTCCTTGTCACCACCTCTCAGAACAAAGTGTGTGGTTTTCCGTGTGGTTCTCTGCATGACTAATGCAGACCACAGGCCTGGTTCCTCAGCCGGCACCCCCTCTCTGTTTCACTCAGGCTGAGTGTGTTGACAGGCGTGAAGGACGCACATCCCACACCACTTACAGGATTTCTGCTGGAGTGGTTTGGGGTTGGCACATGGCAAAGCCTGAATGTTTCTGATGATCTGAAATATGATGTAGGGAGGCGGTTTCTGCTTGGTCACCTGCTTGCTCTGTGTCCTCAGGCAAATCCGTGCACTTCTCTGGGCCCCAGTTTTGCCATCTGTCAATGGTGGGATTGGACAAGAGGATCCATTCTAGCTCGGATGGGCTCTAGCTCTGTGAAGTCCACTCTGGTTTAAGGTGCTTCATTCTGGCTTGAATTTGTGACCTTGATGGCCGTTTGAATGCCAATTCTATATTTATTTTATGGAGAAATGAAAATCATATCATTCACAGGGTAATAACCCATGAGCCAATTCAAACCAGGGATTAGCAGGAAGGGAGAAAATATTCTCCACAAACTCACTTAAATATAATTGTGTTTATACAAACACTGGTCTTACACAATTCTAAATACTAAACTCTAAGTGTCTGTTAGCTAAGGCTGAGGGGCTTGGTCATCGCAATTTTAAATAATAACTGTAGGAAGCCCAGAAAATGTGGGAGTGGTGTGCTGAGGCTTCCCCATATAAAGTTCAGATCTTAAAAAATAAACAACATCTCAGAATTAGAATGGAAGCAGGACCCCTTTCCTAACCTTTCTAAATGCTGGTTCCAAGGACTGCTCTTCTGCCCCCACAGTGCCTGCGCTGACGTCAGCTCATCGTCTCCGCAGCCCACAGCTCTAGGAGCTTGGACTTGCTAGATCAATGAAAACATCAACCTCGCCAGACATGTCTGCCCCACTCGAAGCCCGCCGTGGAGCCAGGCACGCAGCCGGACCATCTGTCATTAGGCACTGCTGTTAATTGCCGTGCTAATGAACAAGGTTTGGAGGGAAGCACGAATACACATACAGATTTAGACATAGTTCCTCAGTACCGGGTGCTGTCCCCTAACAGCCTGCATTGTCTGCAAGACGCAAAGGTGGCCGAGTCACACTGTGGGCACAGACAGCACATAACCCTGTGGGCAGATGCTTCAAACAGCAAGTGTTGAGACTTTCAGCCAACGCTCATCCATCCATCCATCCATCCATCTATCTCCCCAACAACCAACAGCTTTATGGTGGATACTGTGTCAAATTCCAGAGCTCCAGAGATGACAGGGACATACTCCCTGTCCTCAGGGACCACAGCCTAGCAGGGGAGAAGGACAGCTGGACAGACATTGTGACAAGTGCTAGGAGAGAGGTCAGCCTGGGGACTGGGAGAACACAGAGAAGAGGTTACCTAACCAGCCTGGAGTATTAGGAAAGACTTCTTGAGGTGGAGAGAATGTCTGAGCCAAATCTTTAAAAAGGACCAGAGGTTACCTAGGGAAAGAATGGAGGAGGGCATTGCAGACAGAAGGACAAAGAGGTAAGACAGATAGCGGATGTCCGAGGAAGCACAGGGGGTTGGGTGTGTGATGGGGAGTAAAGGTGAAGACACTAGGGGTACAAGGTTAGCATGCTGGAGAGGGAGATGGGGGACAGATGGTGAGGAGCCCTGAAGAGCTGTCACCCTGCAAACCTTGATGAAGCTCTTGTACTTGTACTAGGGATGGGACTAGGTCAATGTGGGCCCGGCCTTACAAGGAATATGACAAGCAAGGGACACAAGTGATGGCACATATTGGCTTGGAAGGAGAAATGCCAACAGTCTAGATTAGTCAGAGAAGGCCTCGATGCAGAGGAAGCCAGAGCTGGGCCCATTTCAGGCAGAACTTGGGCAGATGAGCCAGCGTTAGGAGCCAGATGCTTTGAGTATGTAGACTCATCAAACCAATGAGGCCGTGCCATCTCCCATTTTCCAGGTAAGGAAACTGAGGCCCAGGGAGCTTAAATAGTTTGGCAGCTGGGAAGAGGTACAGCCAGGATTCCGACCCCTAATAAGCCCAACCTCAGAGCCTGTGCCTTATGCATTATCCATGCTGCTTCCCAAAGCCTTCCTGGTAGAGGCAACAGCATGAGCAAGGCTGGTGGGGAGACGTGTGGAAGATACTTAGGAGCTAGTCAGGAGGAGAGACTCTGTGGAGAGACTGAGGCCTGGGGTGTGTGGGTGATGGTCTCAGAGTCCAACAGTGCTTGGATAAGTGGCTCACCCTCTCTTGTCCTCCCTGGAAACTTCCTGCAGTTGTCATTAGAACTCAGTGGGATAACGCAAGGAGAGGGCTTAGGACATGGCCGCACACTCATGAGTCCTCAAACTCAGGTGATGATTATGTTAATCAGGGTCATCATTATTCCCAATAATGATAGTAACTATTAGTAAGACCCCAGAGGCAGGTTGGAGCCAGTAGGTGCAGAACTTTGAGCACCAGCGTAGGCCCATGGTCCTGATCTTGTCAACATTGGGGAACCACAGGGAAAGGTTTCAAGTGCAGACATGAAATGGCAGCTTAGAGCATTTTCTCCTCTTCAACGTGTCACAGTTCTTCCCCTTCATGGTAACCCTGCTCCATGATGAAGAAAGGCCCTTTCAAGGCCTGCAAATGCTGACCATGTGCCGACCGGGGTGTCAGAGTGACTGTCTGGTGCTGGACACACAGCACAAAAACCTGAGCAGGGCCTCGTGGGTTCCTGCTGGGCCAGGAGGGCTCTGATCCCACCGGCTGGTGAGGAAGGGAAGAAGGAGGAGTCACAGCTGCTGGCCCCTTACCGTGGGCTCTGGGCTCTGGAAGCCTCTTGAAGGTGTGAGGCAATATCCTCTCAGCTATTTATCACCAAATCAGAAGCCTCTGGAGGCCACATTCCTGTAACCATAGAAACGGACACTCTCTTATTCAGAGGGTTGAGGGGGGTTTCCCTCCTCCAGCCATGGGAGATGGGCATGGAGATGGCTGAGGGCAGGAGGCCTTTGTGCCTGCCCACTGTGGCTTCCTGTTCAGCCTGCCCCCACCCTCTTGCTGGTCTGCAGAAGGGGACTGGCATCTCCCTGGCACGGGCACACTCTCTTCTCCCTCGTGACCTCTCTGTGAAGCAGACCTTATCACCACTTTAAAAACAGGAAAGTGTGTCCCAACGAGGGGAAATGACTTGTCCAAGCCACACAGCGAGCAGGAAGCAGGAGAACCCCTGGATCCAAACCCCTATCTGTCTGAATTCCAAACCCTGCCACATTCTGCCTCTCAGAGCAGGGGGCAGGAGAAATAATAGCTGGCTAGAGCTCTTTGGAAAAGAGACCTAATAATAGTGTCCACACAGAAAGTTACCCAGCTGACCCCTGGCTCAAGCCAGGCAGAGGAACAGTGCTGGGTTCGCATCTCCCTGAGTGATCTTGCGTGGGTTGCATAGCCTCCCTGATTCCTGCATCCTCATCTGGAAAGTGGATCGCGGAGGCCCTACCTGCACGGTGGTTGTAAAGATCAGAAATACGATATTTAAGACCTGGTCTTCAACAAGTGCTCACCGAGCCCTGGCCAGTGTGGCTCACTTGGTTGGAGTATAGTCCCATACACTGAAAGGTCGTGAGTTCAATTCCTGGTCAGGACACAAACCCAGGTTGTGGGTTTAGTCCCTGGTCAGGGAGTGTATGAGAGGCAACCCATGGATGTTTCTCTCTCTCATCAATGTTTCTCTCTCTCTCTCTCTCTCTCTCTCTCTCTCTCTCTCTCTCTCTCTCCTTCCTCTCTCTAGAGCAGTAAACACATCCTCAAGTGAGGATAAAAAGACATAAGTGCTCAATGATGGCAGCTCTGATTGATGGTTATTAAGGCAGAGCTGCAGACAGGATGGGGGTCTCCTCAAATAGCCCCACTAACATGCAAGATAAGCCAAGAAAGGAATTGCGTGCTGGCAGATTGTGAGAATCTTCTCCCTCCCTGATGACCGGTTCTTGGGAGCGATTCTTTACTGCTAAGCACTCAGGTACGCTACCTAATTTCATCTCCTCACAGCCCAGAGAGGCAAGTACAGGCGAGGAAACTGAGACTCAGAGACTAAGCGACCTGTCACCCGGTCAGCCAGCTCCTGCTTGTCAGCCTGGAGAGCCCTCTCCCCGCTGCTCCGGCTAGCTGCCCCTCCCCACGGCCACCCAGGACCTGGGCCTGGCCTCTGGGTCCCTGATCTCCAGAACAAAGCCTCGTCTCTACCCTCTGCCCGCATACCCTCCTCTCAGAGGGTCAGCCAGCAGCCACAGGAGATTCTGCCACTCTTCTGAGCCCATTGGTAACCACTGACCCCCGGTGTGGAAGCTCCAAGCTGAGGACGTGGGAGAAATGGGGTGGGGCCCACCAACCACCCTGCCTCATCACCAAATGGTTGCAGGGTCCAAATAAACCGGCCAGGCAGGCACAGGGGCTCCTTGAAGGGATTCCCCTGCTGGCCTTCCTTTCCCTTCCATCACGCCACTGCCACGGCTCACAACGAGGGCCAGGGGAGCCGTAAAATCCCCATTTGCCACAATTAGCAGATGAGTAATGAAATGGCGTGGCAGCTGGCGGCTCTCCCAAGGCCCATGCCCCTGCTTTCCGTGAGGGTCAGATCGGGACAGAAGTCAGCAAAGGCCTGGTACCCAGAGACACCTGGAGACACACCCCCGGTGTTTCCTGCTCTTCCTCCCTGAAATCAACGTCTTGATGTTATGGGGAGCTCATGGTCTCTTCGAGAAGCCTGCGCTTAGACTCTCCAAAGACAGGGCGAGGAGGAAGGAGAGAAGAGGAGGGAGCAGCATTGGCAAGGACCCTAGGGCAGGAAGGAACTGTTATGGGAACAGAAAGCAGGCTATGTGGTGGAGAGTGGTGAGGTGCAAGGACGGGGTGGGGGCGGGGGGGAAGGCCAGACCAGTGGGACAGACCATGGGGGGGAGGGGGGCAGGGCACGCACATAGGCCATAGAGAGGATCCTTCCCTTCTGCACTGGCAAGTTTCCCTAGATTTCAGAGGGCATTTTTGGATTTGTCTGTAGATAAACATACTGAAAATTGGCTGTTGTTGGCTCTGGGCCATCGTCTGGTAAAATGTCCACGTGTTTGTTTACAGGCACATCACACATAAGAGGTGAGAGGCAGCATGACTTTCCAGTGGTCCCTGAGGCCAGGGGCTGCCTGAGTGTAGAGGAGAGCAGCTCCGGGCACCCTGCCAGAAACCTCTGCCTCCTCTGGTCCAGCCGGGAAAGGGCCGCAGGACCCTGGGCCCAAAGAGAAGAGTTGAAGAAAGTCTTAGTCGGAAAGAAAGAGCTGTTCCCTCCAAACGCTTCCGTCCTGCCCAGTTCATCAAATCGGTCTCATGCAGCACCGAACAAACACAACCCTAATTAGCAGGTTTGTGCTGCAGCTGCATAATCAAAAGCACATCCCGATTCCAGCCTCAGCATCCCCAGACAGAGAAGGCACGGCGTCTCCCCGAGAGACCCAGCTGGCGTCTGTGGAATCACCAGTTCTCTGGTGTTCACACAAGTTTGCCTCATTTCCTCCAAGGAGCTATTTGCTAAAGGACACTCTCCTCCAGGTCTGAGCCTCGGTGAACTCCCACGAGCCGGCAGGTCTGAGTAAATGAGGCGGGAGAGATATTATGATGCGCCTGACCGTGCTGGGCTGGATCACAAGCTAAGGCAGGTGCGGCCAGGGAAAGCCTTCCTGAATGCCAGAACTGGAAGGCGGTCAATCTTGCATTTCTTCACTCACTCATCAAATACTTACAGAGTGCCCGCTCTCTGTTAGGTGGTGGGAGGCAGCAGGGTGCGGCAGTTATTGGTGGAGTTTCTAGTGGTCAGGATTCAAATCCTGGCTCTACTTTCCAGTTATAACAACATTACCTTTACCCAGTGGTCTGGATTGGTTGTCTCACCTGTGAAGGGCTCTGGCACACAAGGAAGAGGGCCACCGAACCCGCCTACGCCAGCGGTCTGGTGTGTCACTGGTTCCTGGTGCAACATCTGGATAAGCCTGGTCGAGAGCCTCACCCCCTCCGTTGGCCTGATCTAGAATCCCGGAATGACTCCCTGACCTTTAGGGCTCACCTCCTGCTTGTAGGGCTAAAAATAGCTCAGCCACTTATTGGCAGAGAAGACAGATGTGAGTTTGGACTACAAGATACTGAACTAAGTGCCAGGCACAGATGGGCAATGTGTGGGCACTGTTTTACTTCAGTCTCTCAACAATTCTACAAGAAGATATCATTTCCCCCATTTAAAAGATGAAGTCAATGAAACTTGAGATTTGGAGATGTGTCCACCGATAGGTGAGTGTCAGGATCAGAGGCAGAAAGTCTAGAATCAGGGAAGAGATTCCACAGAGGAGCCCCCGGACCAGGGCACGCTCACCCGCAGAAGCTCTGCAGGCTGTGCCAGGGCAGCGAGTGTCTGAGTGACCATATAACAACCAGGGGCAACAGAGAAAGTGGACTGTGGGGGCCCGAGGGAGGGAATTAACAATGATTCATTCAATCACTGTCTCACCAATCCAAATTCATTCTCCTCTGCAAATACTCACTTGAAATTTTCCCTTTAAAACTTTGCTGATACTTTCACCTATCATAGTATCTTTCTTCTTTGTCCACTGACATTCCCAGCATTTATCCCCTAAATACCACAGTTAACAGGTATACTTGGGGCATTGTAGGTGGTGACCTTGGTCTATTGCCCACCCTCTCTGAGCCTCAGGTCTGCATCTGGGTGAAAACACCAGGCCAGCTGGGAGCCATTCAGCCTTATTTCCGACCCCATTTCTCCTGCTCTCTCTCTGTCGAGGTTGATGACCAATGATCATTGGGACTAAACTGGAGCCAGCCAAAACTGCAAGTGGATTTCACCATCTTCTCCTACCCACTCCACCTCCACCCTGTGACATTGGCTAGAGAAAAACACAACAGTGAAAGTAGACGTGTCTTGATTTGCTTTCAACATGGGGCTGAGTGGTGGTGGGGAAGGATGAACCCAGGTATGCAAATTAGCACAAGCCTACAGCCTGAACGAAGTCAGCCTGGAAAGCTTGCCTGGGTGGCCTCTTCCACCCACGGCTGAGGAAGGCCTGTGGGTTTTTCTGCCCAAGGTGCTGTTAAGAGTGGCAATTCTGGACTTCGGGGGGAGTTGTTAGTGAAGGTAGGAATGTTTGTTTGGTATTGCGGGGTGTTGGCTTAGGAGAAAGAAGGGCACATGTCCCTTTTCCCTGCATTAGAAAGACAGAAGGTCCCCAGTGATGTGGTGGCAGCTAGTCTGAGTTCTGCAGCTCCCTGGGGGATCTGGGGTCCCTTAGCTATCTGCTGTGATCTCAAGACTTTAAATCCATGCATGCACTGATAACCTCCTACTTTATATCTCCAGCCAGGGCACCTTCCCTACATTCCATACTCATACATCCAACTGCCTACATGCCATCTCCACTTGGATGTCTAAAAGAACTCTTCAACTTCATGTCTTACAAGCGAACACCTACTAGTCTTCTGCTCCAAGGGCAGCCTTCCGCCTCTCAGTCAATGCCAAGTCAATCCTTCTCATTGCTCAGACTGAAACCCTTAGAGCAGTGGTTCTCAACCTTCCTAATGCCTTGACCCTTTAATACAGTTCCTCATGTTGTGGTGACCCCCAACCATATAATTATTTTCGTTGCTACTTCATAACTGTAATTTTGCTACTGTTAATGAATCATAATGTAAATATCTGTGTTTTCCGATGGTCTTAGGCGACCCACAGGTTGAGAACCGCTGCTGTAGAGCCTAAGACCATCAGAAAACACAGATATTTACATTATGATTCATTAACAGTAGCAAAATTACAGTTATGAAGTAGCAACGAAAATAATTATATGGTTGGGGGTCACCACAACATGAGGAACTGTATTAAAGGGTCAAGGCATTAGGAAGGTTGAGAACCATTGCCTAAGAGCCATTGTTGATTACTTTCTCTTCCTCACATGCCTCATCCAATCAATCAGCTGATCCAGCTCCTCCACCTTCAAAACACAGCCCAGTCCCACCACTTCTCACCCCTCCCTTGCTCCCTTCTGGCCTGAGCCTCCCAGCTCACTTACCTGAGTTATTGTAATGACCTGCTAACAGTATCAAGAGGAAACTAAAAATTAATTTAGTGTCCAACAATATAAAGTTTATAGAATAATTTTCAAGATTTCCACACTCTGTAGTGTCAAAGGGCTACTCAAGATGTTACTGAAAAACAAGTAGTAATTGCCTGCTAAAAGTGCACATGAAATTGTACAATAAAAATGAAGAATACATGTATACTGCAAAGTTATATTCGAAAATGTTCTCCGGATTCCAAAGTTACAGTAATCGTATGTTTCTTTCCTCTATGTTTGTTCATATTTTCTAAAATTTAAAATGAATTTTCATTATTAGTAAAAATTGCTACTTCAAAGAATAAAATGATGGAGGGGAAGACAGAAAAAAGACAGAAGCAGAGACAATGTGCTGCTGATGAAGAGGAGGGAGAAGCTGCTGGCTCCCTCTCTGACACACAATGGGAAGCTGCGAGCTCCCATTTCACAGGTGAAGAAAGAGAGGCCCGGAGATGCGTGGTGAGTTGTCTAGGATAAAACACCTGCTTTCATTTATCCCTGTGAGCCAGACACTGTGCTGCAGGCTTTATAAATAGATATTTATTCTTCACACTAGCTGCCTCAGGCCAGGCATCCCCTCTCCCCAACTCTACCCCATTCCACAGGGGAGGCAACTGAACCTTAGGGAAGTTATATAACTTGTCCAGAGTCACACGGTGGGTCACGTTCAGAGCTGGTATGGAAAATCCAAAGTCCATGCTCTTTATTATTATCTTTGTTTTTTACTTAACAAAAATGTCAGTTTAGTTGGGAGTGGAGAACTAGGTTTCCAAACTCCCTAGTCAGTTTGCCCCATTTTAAAATGGAAGGTGAAGGAGCAGAGTTAAACAGCTCAGAGACCCCCCCCCACACACACACTTCTCCTCTGGGACCCGTCATCCCAGCACAGCCTGGGCCTGCCTGGGCCACAGCCACCTCCTTTGGTCCAATGCATGAGTCTGAAGCTTCACCTCATAAAAGGGACAGCTGCCCTGGGCAGGCCGCTGGGATGACTAACTGGCATGGAAGGTAAGCGTTTGCTGGGGAGGACTGACCTCCTACCCAGAATCCTCTCCTCCATGATTCCCTCCTGGCAATTAATAAATGCGTGATTGAGGCAGCACCTCCTAGGGTTAAATGTCAGACACACCTTTAAATCAAACATCAGGGATAAGGCTAATGAACTGGCCTCTGAGATGCAAAAAAGTGGACTCTGGGCCCCTCCGCAGCTTCTGGGCTGTGTGGGAAGGAGTTGTACCGGCAGGATTCCTGAGGCCTGAGGGGGAGAACGGGGCTGGGGGGTTGACAAATAGTTTGATATAAAGCAGTGGTCGGCAAACTGCGGCTCGTTAGTTACATGCGGCTCGTGAGCCACGGTTTGCCGCTCTATTGACTAATGAGTTTGCCAACCACTGACCTAAAGTGTCTGTAAAAATACAGCCAGAAGAACAGCAACGGTAAAGCGTTGCTGAGAGGATGCGATGAGAGAATGTCCGTTAGACCCTGGATGAACTGAGTTGTATCTGGTTCTGAGGACAACAGCCACACTCCTGATCTTGAAAATGGGCAAGCTAAGATTTTCCTGCTACAGGCACCCTCCAGAGGAACATAAATATGGGCTGGAGCAGGGGGAGCCAGGGGCATCTAGAGGAGACAGAATGGCCCTCAGGCCTGTGGTATAGGTATTAGCATTTTTAAATAACAAATATAGGTCAGGCTGAAATGGTGGGGCGGGGTGGAAGATGGTGTATCAGTATTCTAGGGCTGTGGTAACGAAGTACCACAAACTGGGTGACTTAAAACAACAGACATTCCTTGTCTTCTGGTTCTGGAGGCTAGAAATCTGAAATCCAGGTGTCAGCAGGCTATGGTCCCTCTGGAACTCTGGGTAGAATCCTTCCTTCCCAGCTTCTGAGAGTGGCCATCCATCCCTGGCATTCCTTGGCTTGCTGCCACATCCCTCCAATCTGCCTCCATCATCACAGGGCGTCCCCCTCCACGTGTGCCTCTCTCTCAACTTCTCATAAGGACACAAGTCCTATTGGGTCATTCTACTCCAATATGACCTCATCTTTAATTAATTACATCTACAATGGCCCTATTTCCAAATAAGATTGCATTCTGAGTTACTGGGAGTTAGGACTTCAACATATCTTTGTTGGGGAATGCGATTCAACCCATAATGGTTGGCTACAAGGGAAACAATACAATTGGGAGCATCAGACGGGGGATGTATATAATGTGTCAAGCATCACTGTGGCCTGTGACTCATCCATTCCCTCCATGGAGACCTTCCGTTGCTGCTGCTCAGTGACAGGAGATATAACTGATCAACCAGTGGCCTCGATAGGGGACATTGGTCCCCACTGCACAGTGTTCCGTGCAAACAGCCACTGCAGTCATTAGGGTCATTAGACATTCCGCTTGCTCTCTGACACCAGTGGGTCTCACCGTTTTTGGGGGGTTGAAATTAACACCCCTTCACGTACAAAAACCTGACACACTCCAAGGGATAAAAGACGAGATACACGATGAAATAGTGATCATCACATGGTTGCTGCAGCAGCAAAATGAAGTCTCACCCTTTCTATAAAAGTGCCCGGTAATCGCGCCTGTCACACAGGGTCTATAAAAGCACCTGGAGAAATGACACAGCGCTGGCCACCGCCTCCCCCCACATGCTGGCCCCACTCCAACCTGGGTCGCTGTGTGAGTTATTTATTGTGCTTCCGGTGCTGTTTTATGTATTTTTGAAGCAAAGTTCTCACCTCTTTCAGGTCAACTGCAAGCATTCACTTTTTACTTTTTATCCACAGAGATTGTGTCTCCTCTTTGCAGCAACACTCACACCGGTGTAAATGGCACCTGTATGATGTCACTGCAGAAATGAGCCATACTGTGTCACCGTTCGGCCACACGCCTGTGTAGGGACGTGGGTGATGTGGGCACTCAGGCACACTGCTGGGGAACCCCCTTGGGGCAGAGGGCACCCAGGGCTTCCTGAAGTTTTCTCTGCACAACTTGAAACAGAAAAATGCTTTATGCCTCACTCTGAGTTATCTAGAATTCACAATAGCCACTTTGCTCCATTTTAGTGATTGAACTTCCACTCTGATAACCTAAATGCCGTATGAATGCATTGCAGTTACCTTGTGACCTCAGCTCACCACCTCAGGGGATGGACTCTTTTTTCCTCTGTCCCCTCCCTCCACACGTCTCTCCCTGGCATCCTAGACACTTGGGCCACTTGGCAGCTGGCACCTCTGTACCACTTCCCATCGCTTCCTGCCCACGGGCTCCTCTCTCACCGCCATCTCTAATTAAGTCCCAGACCCAGGGCTCAGAGGCAGGGGGACAGTGCAGAATGCCGGCCATCAGACCCCAGAATGTGTTGCTCCTGGCCACGCCCATTCCTATTTGGCAAATGGAGTTTTGGATAGGACTTTGTTTCTCAGTCAGGGCTGGAGTTGTAAAGTGCCCTGGATCCGATGGGAAAGGCCCGTGTCCACGCCAGATGGCAGGGCCTGAGGCTGGGAGCGGCTGCAAGCTCTCAGAGCCCCAGCAGTGGCCCAGGCCCAGCAGGATGGTCACCAGGGCACTGAGACTGGGTGAGCAGGGCAGTGGTCCCCTCACTCTGGCCCTTCCTCTGAGGTCCCTGCCTCATGCCCTTTGCACCCCAGCCCAGTCTTTGCCTTGATCAAAAGGGTGACAGAGACAGGCAGGGAAGCATTAGTGGCTATTGGTGAGAAATCAACAGCGTCTGCTTCCAGAGGCTTTACGCCCCGAAAAGGTATGAAAAAGCTCGCACTCCCAGCCTGGAACGTCTCATGTACTTGTCCTCCCTACTCCATGCCGCCAAATGCCTTCCTCACCGCGTTTTATTTCACTAAGAGCAGCTCTATTGATGCATCAATCTCATACAATTCACCTATCAAAAGTATACAACTCAGTGATTTTTAGTGTAGTCACAGAATTGTGCAACCATTGCCACAATCCATTGTCATCCCCACCCCCCATAAACCGCGTATCTATTTCTGAGAAGAGGCAGTGCGTGGACCCCTTCTGGCTACATCACCGTCAGCTTAACCACTGCCTTATCAGGTGCTCTAGTGGCTCTGGGCATTCCTGTATTTCCGAAGAGAACATGAACTAAAAGAGAAGAAGTAGGACAGCATCATCAAGAGATTTGGCCTGCTGGACAGAAAAACGAGCACAAAGAAGGAAACCTAGTGGGTAGAGAGACTCTTCTCAGTGAAGCCCATGACGAGCCAGCTAATGGTCAACAATCAACTGCAGTCACCGCTATGAGCATTGCCATGGTTGCCATTAGTACCGCTGCTATCAGAGGGGGCACAGCGTGAGTGAAGAGCACAGGCTCCCACCACGGTTTTTTTAAAGTAACGATGACACATCTTTAATCATCAAAAAATAGGCTGTAAAAAGTTCATTCTCTGCATTGGGTTTAGTAAACGCGTTGTGCTCCTTTGCGAGTGTGTAACAAAGTTCCACGGGTTTGTTCACTTTCCCGTATTTCTCACTGACCAATCCCAAAGAAAAAGAGCCACTTCATACAGTGCACTGCCCACTGGCTGTTGCTATGCCCACCCCGGTTTACCGCCAGGCCCCACCACTTATCTGTGCCTCAGTTTACTCGTATTTCAAATGGACACAAAAAATAGCACCAAACTCATAGTGCAACTGTGAGGGTCCATGCGTCCTTACACAACGTGGGCTTACAGTGAGGCCGGGCACATGGAGCTATGGAAGGCTTGTTACCAGCACTTCCTAAGAAGCTTTTCCCTGTTCGCTCACAGATCCACAGCAGCTCCTGCGTATCTTCCTCTCACTTTCTCCCCTGTACACCCTCTCTTGGTCCCTGTTTTCCATTTAAAAGGTCCTTCTGGTAGGTCTCCAACTTGTAAAGTGGCCTCTGGTTTTCCAATTCCCTCTAACAGTCTGTTTGCACCCACGAAGTCAAAGAACTAAAATCACTGAAAAATGCTAATGCCCAGCAGAATAACACCCCCAGGAATGAGAAAAGGCCCCCAGACCCATTTCAGGGGGTGCATCCCCGCCTGCAAGGTCCAGCTCATGACATTTCTTTATGGCTGGATGTTTTGGGTAAGATTACAGCAAATCCAGCATGTGCCCAGCCCCCAGAATAAAATTTTATTTCTTCCTTAGAGTTCTAGGGGCAGCAAATCTGTGGCTTAAGGGGGCACAGTGATGAAATCAAAAGAACGAGCAAAGAGAAGGTGGAGCAACTGATTATCTTGCCCCTTTTTTCCTGCTGATTGCATTATCATTTATCATGGCTCAGCAGGAAAAAGCTGGGCAAAGCATCTTGTGATCCTGGGTTGCATAAATATCTATCCCAACTGTCAGTGCTGGGAATACAAGCCCGATTCAGCCAACTCTTTTTTTTAATTCTTTATTGTTTAAAGTATTACATGAGTCTCCTTTTTCCCCCCATTGACCTCTCCCCAGCCACCCCCACCCCCACAGCACATGCCCTCACCCCCCTACTGTCTGTGTCCATTGGTTATGCTCATATGCATGCATACAAGTCCTTTGCGTTTGCATCTATCCCCTTTATAGTCCTTCCTATAACATGGTGTACACGCTGAGGATGACACTCCCGCCTTCCCAGGATGCATAGGGCACAGATACTCCTGTCAGAATCTGGGAAGTATCACTTGAGGCTGGGGGCTCCTCTGATAGCTGGGAGCCAGGCACTCGTGCTAATGACAGTGCCCCTGTCCCAGTGATTCTGTGCACTTCGCACACATGCACACACAGGGTTGAACCACAGGGACTAAACCTCAGCCAGAGAAGATCCAAGTTGAAAGGGATCTTAAAGCGTCTCAGCCACCTACCCCCTCTCATTTTATAGAGAGAGCACAGAGTGAAAGCAAGAATTAACTTGCCTTAATTAATGCTCTGTCCTTTCTCTTTTCTGTTTCTTCATTTATCAGATGCAAATCATTTCCCCTGCATTGCAGGGCTTTTGAGGCCTAAATGGAAAGCGTGGGCCGGAAGTGTGGCCCATGTTTAGTGATGTTACCCTCTTCCCTTCCTTCCCACTGTCCTGCTGTGTGATGAATTTGCTTTGTTTGCTTTCTCCTGACACTTGGCGGGACCACAGTCAACCTACCAAATACTGAGGAATCCAGGAAAGCCGTGAAGTTCTCACCGTGCCAGGCCCAAGCTTTCCCCCAGTGCAGATGGTGGGACTTTGGATGTTTTATTTATTCATCCATGTAGTCCACAAATTCAGTCAGCCATTGTAATAAGCGTTTTGGGAATATGGTAGTGAATAAAACAGGTATGGAGAGAGAGAGCTCTCGAACAAACCATTATGCCCCTAATTACTTAATTATAGTTCTGATGAGTGATACAAAAGGCAGACAGGTGGCTGTAGGAATGTATTGCAGGGAGACTTAACAGAGCCTGGGGTTGGGCAGCGTCTGCCCTGGAGACTTCCTTGAAGACCTAAGGAAGGTTTCCCTGAGGAACACTGGCGCTCACATATGAAGGATGAGTAGAATTTGTCAAACAACAAGTGGGGCTGGAGTGAGAGCCCGGGAAGAGAGAGAGCAACATGTGCTCAGGCCCTGGGGAGAGAAGTTACTTGTCATATTTGAGGAACCACATACGATTAGTGAGAAATACAAGGGGCTGCTTTGGGGCCTATATGCTTATTTATTGTTGTTATTGTTGTTTAGCTCGGGGGAGGACACAAAAGCTCTGGGGAGGAAGGACCATGGAGGGGGATCAATGAGCAAGTCCTCTGAGGCTGAACTTGATCCTGACCCATGCATCAGACCAGGGAAAGAGTTGCTGCAACTCCAGTGGAATCAGTGGCATGGTCCTAGGAAGAGACCTTTGAACCCTGGGCTGAATAAGAGCAGCCCCCACCAGCAGGTATTTATATCCTCTTACCCTCTCTCACTGCCTTTGCTAGAAAAAAAAATACACTCATTTCATCTAGGACCAATCTTTCAGATCCAACTTGAAATCTGGAAGTCTGTACATCTCCCAGAATTTACTCAGGGTTCATGTCATCATTAATCTTCATCCCAGGGCATTGTATCTGACAGTAAAAACTTGGGCTTTGGTGTCAGATTACCTGGGTTTGAATTCTGACATTGTCATTTACCTGCTGTGTGACTTCAGGCAAGTCTCTTAACCTCTCTGTGTTATCTATAAAATGAGAATAACAATATATTTATTTCATAGGGTTGTTATAAAGATTAAATGAGATAATGTATGCAAACATAGGGACACCCAGGTGAAAGTCCTCGATAAACAGAAGCTTTATTATTGTTTTTATTGTTATTATTTCATTAATATTATCACATGTAGCACAGATCACAAAAACTGAGCTAAGTATTTCATCCACTTTATTTTTAATGCTTCCACAAGTTTGTTATAATGATCCCCATATTCTAAATGAGGAAACTGAGGCTCAGAGGAATTAAGTGACAAAGGATTCAGAGTCTCCAGAAGCAGTTCATTTTCTACATTTCTACCCCAAATTAGCCACTTCTCATCAAAGCGCTGGAAAATCCTCTTAATTACCACTAATGAGAATGAGTTCCTGTACACTACCTGTTCACTGATTTGCAGGTTTTTAGCATCATTCCTTGCTCCAGGAGAACTCTCCAGGGGACCATCATAACCATACAATTCTTTGGGGGAAGTGAAACAACAGCTGGCCCTGCCAATCACCATGGCAACACTCATGTAAGTACACAGCATTGTGTCAACAGAGAAAATTTATATAAACATATACATTCTATTTCTGCCCTTAATAGCTAGGTTATACCTTGACTTTCTGGTGACACCGTCTGGGCTCAGGTAGAAGTATTTTCAATCAGCTTCAAAATGTCTCTTCCCTCCCTGGCTGTTGCCCAGACCACATCAAGCCCAGCACAGGCCGGGAGAGAGGTTGCTAGGGAAGAGGAAACATGCCAAGCTCTGCCCACAGCAGCACGTGCTGCACTCTGGCAGCGAGCAAGTGTGGGGACAGGCCCCGTGTTGTGGGCATGTGACCCATACAGTTGCCTGGGACTTGCACTCAGAAGGGCCCCACAGTTGGTTTAATGCTCTGCTGACACCACCTTGTAATTCTTAATAATCTTTGAACAAGGAGCCACACATGTCCATTTTGCAGCCGGTCCCGTGGGAGGAGGGAGTGATGGACTGGCATTTCACGTATTTCCCTCCTGGATGGCCCTTCCTCCCTCTTTTCACCTCTTCTCAGATCTGCCAATCCACCTGACACTCTAGCTCAAGCACTTTTATCAAAAGCCAGTGGTCTTTCCCCAGGGAATGCAGCCTTGACAATGTCATCAGAACTGAGTTACTCATAGCCCTGTAAACACTGGTGGCTCTGTATGTAGTGTCAGGCATCACACTCAGCCAGAACTGTTATTATTTCTGATCTGGAAGGCAGGAAGGTACTATCAGCCTCATTTTACATCTGAGGACACTGAGGTTCAGAGAGGTTCAGTGACTTTCCCCAAGTCACACAGCACTTGGCACACAAATCTTATGGCCCTTCTACAAGGCCCTTCTCAAAAGCTGCTGCTGTGCCTGACTAGTCCTAGGTGTTCAGGTCCTTCCCAGGCCCAGGCCCAGAGTTTCGGCTCCTCTGAGCTCTCCCAGACTTAGATAAGACACTATACAGCCTGCTGTGGGAACTGACATACTGGGCCACTGCTAGCAGGACTGGGGGATACAATCTTGAAGTGAAGAAGAGTTAATTCCCCATTGGGTACACTGACCAATGGGAAACAAGGTTGAGAGGGAGGTGGGCACACCCATTCCCTCTCCATGGACTACTTCACGACAGTCTCTCCTTGCTGAGAAGTCCCGTGCAGCAAGCCGAGAGGCCTTATGCAGTGACACCATGAACACCTAAAACTCAGCAGCAGAGAGCACTCAGCATTCACTGTCATTTCAGCTAAATAACATCATCTGGCCCTTCCATAGCCTGGTGTCAGTAGAGTTCTTCAGCTCTCGTCTAAGTGCTGCATGCCCATCTATCTGTTTAATCCTCGCAACAACCCTACATGCCAGTGCTGTTACAATTGCTAATCTATTATAATAGGAAGACTGAGGCACAAAATCATTAAGTGACTTGCCAAATGTCATCCAGCTAGAGAGGAGCAAATCAGGGATTTGAACCCAGATATCTCAGCTCCTGAGACCATGCGCTGAACCACTGAACACACTGTCTCTCAGAAGGGCCAGGGCACTAACACTAACTCTGGGGAAAAAGCCAGGTCATCTTAGGTCAACTCAGAGATGACCTGAACTCATGGCCAATCTGTGTGGCTCAGGGCCAGACTGGCTTCTTCCACAGTTCTTAAGTCCTGCAAAGGTCACGGGAAGCTTCCAGGAAACTTGAGACCCTCCCCCCGCCCCTCCCCCATTGTTCACTTACAACACGGAGCAAAGCTATAAAGAACATGAATGTTTTATATCCAGTTGGGTAAAGGGAAGCATCTTTGTGTCTGCCTGAAACCCTGACAGAGGAGCCAGGCCACCCAACAAATGCCACAATTAATTTCCCAGTGCGCAACATCGCCTGTGGGGAGAGGAGGCGCCGGTTCATTTCTTATTCATGAAGTCACACTGCCAAGCCTCATTTGCATGAAGTAATTTCTGCGGCTGCTATCCTTGCCATAAAATAAATCCATTTCTCCTACAGAATCGGGTCCCTTTACACCAAGGGAGATGAGTAAGCAGTATATGCTGAGGAACCACACCCTTTGGACCCTTTTAATCAGAAACATGACTTTAGGTAACAATAAGTGATTTTATAGGAATAATAAAATATCTTGGACTCAGAGTACTCAAATGCAACTCTGCCTCAAGGTCTGTTTTGAAAACTGCTTCTAGCATTTCTCTCTGCTTGGCCAAGCAGTGAGGTTTTTACAACCTGTGGAGCTATGGAAATAGGGCTAGTGCACCCTTGCCAGGAAAAGAAGAGGGAGAAGGAAGAAGAGGAGGAGGAAGGGGGAAGAAGGAGGAAAAAGAAGAAGGAAGAAGGAAGAAGACAAAGAGGAAGATGAAGAGGAGGAGGAGGAGGAGGAGGAGGAGGAGGAGGAGGAGGAGGAGGAGGAGGAGGAGAAGGAGGAGGAGGGGGAGGAGAAGGAAAGAGAAGGAGGAGAAGAAAAAGAAATGGAGCGGGGGTAATAGCCTGCCAAATCCTGATGAGATGAATTACTGGAAATGGAGATAACCTTTCATATGGCAGGCAACATGGTGGTCCTACAAAAATGTCCACATCATAGTTGCTAGAACCTGTGAATACATTATATGCAGAAAAGGACTTTGCAACTGTGATTAAGGTGAAGAACTTTGACAGAGAGAGAGAATTCTGGGTTATCCAGGTGAGCCCAAACTAGTCTCGTGAATCCTTAAAAATGGAGGAACTTTCCTGACTGTAGTCAGAGAGATATGACCACAAATGAATGACCAGAGAGCTGCAATGCTGCTGGTTTTGAAGATGGAGGAAGGCACCATGAACCAAGGAACAGGGCAGCCTCTAGGAGCCAAAAAAGTCAAAGAAATAGATTTACCCTTAGATCCCCCAAAAAATATTGCAGTCCTCCTTTCACCCTGATTTTGAAGCCCTGTCAGATTTCTAACTACAGGACTGTAAAATAATAAATTTGGGTTGCTTAAAGCCACTGAGTTTGTGGTAATTTGTAATGGCAGTCGTAAAAAATGAACTCACCTTGTATCAAGCGTTCTCTCTCCCACTCAGTAGCTGTGTGACCCTGTGTTCTGGATGGAATCAGTAATTTAGATAAAACATCTGAAAGTTTGGTAAG
This sequence comes from Plecotus auritus, assembly GCF_963455305.1. Lineage (NCBI taxonomy): Eukaryota > Metazoa > Chordata > Mammalia > Chiroptera > Vespertilionidae > Plecotus > Plecotus auritus. The sequence goes on along the minus strand of NC_137783.1, from coordinate 125,518,751 downwards.
TCTCAAAGTGCACTGTGGGGCTAAGAGTTTAATACCATTAATATTATTATTCCAGGTGACTATACTCTGTGCAAGACAGACAACCCAACAGGGACAGCTGTGACTTTACAATTCATAATGCTTAAAGTCATTTCAGCAATTAATGGCAGCTTCCTCCTGACCAAATATTTCCCATAGGATACATTTTTTATTGAAATGACGAGAAGTGCTTCATCATTTCTCCTGGCCACTTTTTAAGATCCATCCCAGATATTAATCGGGGGGGGGGGGTGGTACATCAGTTATTTATTGCCACAATAATGCTATGTAACAAAGTACCCCAAAGTCTATTGCTGGGAACAATAAGTATTTATCTTATGAATCTTGGGGCTATGATTGTGGCTGGGCTTGTCTGGATAGTGCTGGCTATGGCTCAGTAACTCCCATGTCAGGTGGTCAGACGGCTGTTGGGTGACTTGGTTCTTCTTTACATGCCTCTCCCCCTCCCCCAGGCTAGCTTGGGCATCTTCTCCTGGCAATGAAATAGGAGCAGTATCCTATTGGTCAAAACATGTCACATGACCAATCTTAGACCCAAATAAGTGGTTCTTTAGTGAAAGGAAATGCAGATACATGGCAAGGGGCATGGATACTTGTGTGTGTGTGTGTGTGTGTGTGTGTGTGTGTGTGTGTGTGTGTGAGAGAGAGAGAGAGAGAGAGAGAGAGAATATGAGAGTAGAAGAGAGACAAAATAAGAGAGAGAGAATGATAGAGAAATTGGAGGCATTGACATAGTTATCTACCACAGAGAAGAAGAGCAAAGAAAACAGAGACATCTTTATTTGAGATTTCTTAAGCACTTACTATAAGCCAGAAACTCGTCTAGAAGACATAGAGATAAACATATCTTATTCAGGGGCCTTGTGTCCTAATAGAATGTCTACTTAAAATGAGTGCTTATGAGGCAAAATAATAGCATTTGATGTGCTCCTACAAAGTGCCAGGCCCAGGCAAGTCACTGGGAATACAGCTGTGAACATTATGCTTTCTCATTTATTTCACACAATAGCCCTGAAAGGTGGGTACTATTTAACAGACAGGGAAACCACAGCTGAGCAAGATCAAACTGTCCACATGCTGAAGTTCAAGATACCGAGCTACATCTCATTCAGAAACCCAGATTTATTCTACTCCGCTCTAGAGTAGGTGCAATAGACATATAAGTGCCTATAACATCTCCTTAGAAATGACTCTTGCCCTAGCCCAGTGGTCAGCAAACTCATCAGTTAACAGAGTGGCAAAATGCAGCTCGTGAGCCGCATGTGGCTCGTGAGCCGCGGTTTGCTGACCACTGCCCTAGCCAGTTTGGCTCAGTGGATAGAGTGTCAGCCTGCAGACCAAAGAGTTCTGGGTTTGATTCCTGTCAAGGGCATGTACCTTGGTTACAGACTCCTCCCCGGCCCAAGCCCTGGTCGGGGCATGTGCAGGAGGCAACCAATTGATGTGTTTCTCTCACATCGATGTTTCTCTCTGTCTTTCCCTCTCTCTTCCACTCTCTCTCTCAAAAAAAAATACCCTCAGATGAGGATAAGAAAGAAAGAAAGAAAGAAAGAAAGAAAGAAAGAAAGAAAGAAAGAAAGAAAGAGAGAAAAAAAGAGAGAGAGAGAATATGAGAGGACTCTTGACACTTTTCCCTCCCAGCAGCTATCAGGCATCACCAGAATCCCCACCCTCTCCCACCTCTACCCTGGTGTAGGGTTATCATGGTTGAGAGGTGCCAACCAGCTCCTTTAAAAAACACCACAGTAACAACAAAAAACCCTCTAGGAGAAACAATCCATCATCATTACTGAAACCTCTGGTTCCTTTCAATCTTGGGCTCCTGGCCTTTTATTTATAGTGCCTTCAAAGAGGTTCCATGTCATTAATTGCTCACTATTTAGGCCAATTAGCTGAGATTAGCACTCCTGGAGAAATTCTCCCCACCCTGGTGGCAAAGGCAGCTGAGCATGCCTGGGGTGCTGGCTCTGCCCTCTACGAAATAAAACCACCCAGAGGTTATATGAGCAGGTTGGTTGGGCTGCGTGCCTCACATAAAATGAATGAGCTACAGACAGACGGTGACTGTGGATTTATTTCAACAAAACAGATTTGAACATGATGAGAGGTTAAACTAATGGTTTAACCATAGTACCTTGCCACCGAGGAAAAACCCGGGGGAAAGGCTGCTTTAATAACAGAGCTGTCAACCAAGTGAATGAAATGGGCTGAGCAAAGCTGTGTACACCTGATTGTGACGTGACACTCAACAGCGTATGTCGAACCCAGATTATGAGCACTTGAGAGAAGGGCCTTGGCTTCCCACCTTTGGAACACAGCAGACAGTTGTACCTCAATCAGTATTTGAGTGAATGAACGTGTGGATGCGTGAACAGAGGGGCAGGCAGGCAGGTGGGGGAATGAATGTAATAGGATGATATGGGAATGAACAGGTAGGAGTAAATGTCTGTGGAATAAATAAAGGGATTTGTGATTTTTAAAAATGAAGCTCCCCAATATTTATGGGGTTGAGTGGGAACAGGGACACAACATTTATTGAGCACCTTCTGTGTGTCCACATTATGTATATACAGGGTGTCCCCAAAAATGTATACAAACAATGTCTGTAGATTCCGTTACATTTTTGTTGTTGTTAATCCTCATCGCAGGTTATTTTTTCATTGATTTTTAGAGAGAGTGGAAAGGAGGGGGAGAGACAGAGAGAGAGAGAGACATCAATATAAGAGAGACACATCAATCAGTTGCCTTCCACCTGTGCCCCGACCAGGGCCCAGGATTGAGACTGTGACCGATATATGTGTCCCTGACTTGAATCAAACCCATGATCCACAGGCTGATGCTCTAACCATTGAGCCAAATAGGATGATTTTATTACATTTTGAAAATGAAGTGTATTTTAATAAACACTACCTTTATAATTATTCAAAGTGTTTTTCACATTTTTTTGGGGGGGGGACACCCTGTATTTTCTCATTTAGTTCTAACTGCATATCTATGGAGTTGGCTCAATCACCCTGTTTATAGGAAGGAACATTGAGGCTCAGAGAGGTTAATTAGGGGGCCTGGCCAAAGATACCAGGGTTCAAACTCAAGTCAGCCTATTTCCTAAAGCCTGTGCCCTCCCCACTGAGAGTTGGGAGGACTGTGGAGGACCTGGTTTTGTAGATGAGGAAGATGAGGCAGGAAGAAGTACAGTGATTTGACCTCAGGCATCAGCAGTGGGCCACATGTAAAAAGAACCAGGGAGCTGTCCAGATCTGCTGTCCTTTTCCCCAGAGGAGCCGCATGGTGAACGGCATGACCCACAGCAACTGGAGCCATTGAGGCAGCATGTAGAGCGCTTGGAGCCCAGGTCCAGGCCGCCCGTGTATGAATCCTGGCTCTATCGCTTCCCAAGGCCATGTTTTTAAGCAAGTGACTTTTAACTTCACCTGTGAAGTTATAACACTGATAAGATGGTTGTGAGTACCAAATGAGCTCTGATAGTAGCTGGCTCAGGGTAAGCAGGCCATGGATATAGTGTCTGTGGTTTGAGTCAGCTGTTCCAAGCCCCTTTTCGTGGCTTGTGGCTCCAAACCCAGAAATCCCCCACTCAGCATGGCCCTTGAGCAGAAGGGGCCTCGAGAAGGATTTTTACCAATTGACGTTCAGGAGCAAGAGCTGGGCTAACGGAGACCATCTGAACAGGAACTCCATGTTCTCTCTGTGGCTTTCAGGTCACACGTTCAGGTGGCAGGCTCGCCTTTTGGTTAGCGAAATTCATGTGTTGGTAGTAAATGAATTTACTCCCCTCTCATGATTTATGACTCCTGAATGCTCAGAGCCACGCGGACCCTGGGGCTGCAGGCTGCAGCTGTTGTCTAACTGTGAAAAAGTAAGAGCAAAACTTAAAAATAGGAAGAGAGCCTGGGTAATCTGAGGCCATGAAATGCCAAGGTGCCCACAGTCGGAAGGTGCCCACCCACCAGAAGAATGGGCCATTTCTTCCAGGATGTTCTGGTACCTTCGATCTGTCATAAGGCAAAAGCCTGGATGAAGATGGGAGTGGGCGGGGGGGGGGGGGGGGAAGAAGTACCCATTATTGAACACCTGCTGTAAACCCAGACTGTGTTTTATTTCACAGACGCTTATACAGCACTTAGAAAGTGCCAGGCACAGTGCTTAGCCCTCTGCAAAAACTAACTCGTTCAACCCTCATAACAACCCCATGAAGCAGAGATTATCATTATTATCATTTTGCAGAAGCAGAAAGAGAGGCACAGAGAAGTGAAGAAACTCCCAAAGTCTAATAGCTGCCTGGCCGGCATGGCTCAATGGTTGACCGCCGACCTATGAACCAGAAGGTTCCTGGTCAGGGCACATGCCCAGGTTGTGGGCTCGAATCCCAATGTGGGATGTGCAAGAGGCAGCCAATCAATTTCTCTCTCTCATTATTGATGTTTCTATCTCTCTCTCCCTCTCCCTTCCTCTCTGAAATCAATAAAAAATATAGGGAGAGAGTCTAACAGCCAACATCTCGTAACACCAGGATTCAAACCCTAAACTTCTACACTTTGGAGTGGCTACCCATTGAGATGGGTACTGTTTACCTTTAGTCCTAAGAGCAACAAGGAAGGTGGTTATTATGACCCCCACCCCCACTTTACAGTGAGGGGTCTCAGGCATCAGTAAAATTCTGCCTCAACCCCAGGTCTCGATGAACTCAGAGCCTGGGCCTCCTCCTCTGTCACTGGGAGCTCATTTGGCCTTCTGAGATCACTTACCATACATTTCCTGGAATAATGCACATTTTGTGTCACTTTAAAAATAGATTTTTAAAAATGTATTTTTATTGATGTCAGAGAGGAAGGGAAAGGGAGAGAGAGATAGAAACATCAACGATGAGAGAGAACCATTGACTGGCTGCCTCCTGCATGCCCCCAGCTGGGGATTGAGCCCACAACCTGGGCATGTGCCCTTGATCGGTATCGAACCTGGGACCTTTAGTCCACAGGCTGACGCTCTACCCACTGAACAAACCAGCTAGGGCTATTAAAAAAATACATTTTTTATTAGTTGTCTGTTTTGCTAGGCAGTCTCTAGGAATGTGCCCAGTGATCCTTGCCTCCTGGTATTCATGCCCATATGCAGCCCCCTCCCACACCGAACAGGACTGACCTGTATAACAAACAGGAGGCTTCAGACCTCACCATAAAATACATTGGGGCCTTGCTCTTTCTTAAGTCACGTGCTTTGGGAAGTCAACAGCCATGTTGTCAGGGCACTCAAGCAGCCCCGCGGAGAGGTCCAGCTATGGACAGGCCCACCTGACAAGGACCTGAGGCTTCTCCAACCACCCGCCCTAACACGCCAGGCATGTGAGTGAATCTTCCTTGAAGTGGGTCCTCCAGCTCCGGCCAAACCTGCAGATGAATGCAGCCTTGACATCGTGACTGCAGCCTCCTGAGAGACCAGACCCTGAGCCAGAACCACAGCTAAACAGCACTCGGATTCCTGGCCCTCAGAAATTGAAATCATAAACGTTTATAGTTTTAAGCCACTAAATTTGGGGGCACTTTATTACACAGTGGCAGGTAACTAATCCCATAGCTAAACATAATGTTTTTCAAAGTTTTGAAGGCTTTTCAGTAAAATCATAGAAATCCTGAGAATGTGTCATTATATTATTTGAAAAAGACAACTGTACCAATTTTCACCCAATATCATAGCCTCCCGGTCTCTCTCTACCCCTCATTTATGGAGAAATTCCTTCTTTTCAGCTTTATATTCCTAAAGGCCCCTCTATCTTTGGGTCTTAGATGAGGAGTGGGACAATGTAATCTCTAAGTCCAACTGCAAACCGGCCCCCCACATTCCCTGTTTTCTCCTCTCTCCTCCCTCTGTCTCCCTGGCCCTCCCTCGCCTCTGCTTAAACATCACCTTATCAGAGGAGCCGTGACAGCATCATCTGCCCCTTCCCTCCCCCAGCACTGACTCTTCTCCCTCCTGGTTCATTTTTTTCTGTACAAGTCTTACTACCAACACATCCATGCATTTAAGCTCTATGAGGACAGAGAGACAGCTCTTCCTGGAACATGGCTCCTTCCTCAGTAAATGCTTGCTGAATGAATAAATGAACGACAGCTCATTCATGTTTAACTATTCCTGTATGTTCTAGTGTGTTATTCTATATATTTAACAGTCACCAGCCAACGCCCCCCCCCCCCCCCCACACACACACACACCCTTCCCACAGTCAGCTTTCCCTTTGTCAGTCATAATTGTGGGCCCGCTTTCCAGCGGGAAACATAGCACACAACAGGGGTCTGTTTACAGCCTGCATTCCCATCACAATCTGCACATCTGGATGCTGCTTCACTCTGGCTGCCCAGCTCCTCACCAAGAGCTGGTGCTCACTTGATGAATTAGATGAAGGAAGCGGCCAAGGTGAGATAAGGAAAGAGCAAACACACAGAGAACAGCTTTCCCGAGGGAACTCTGATGTCACAGGCGAGCAGACAGCTGAGTTCATGCTGTGACCTGAGGGGCTGGCCAGTGTTCCCCTCCCAACTGTCTGGCTACAGAGTTACCCGGGGGTCCTCTGGAGACCTGGGCCCTAGCAGGCCTGCCTGTCCCAAGTAGGCACAGTTCCCTGTCAGGTGGCCCCTGATCTGTTCCCATGCCTCTCCTCTGAGGGACAGAGATGCAGCCCAGCAGGGGCAGAGGGAAGAATGGGGTGCAGGCCCTGGCCAGTGTGGCTCAGTTGGTTGAGCATCGTCCCATGCACCGAGAGGTCGCTGGTTCGATCCCAGGTAGGGGTCTTGCAGGAGGCAGCCGATCGATGTTTCACTCTCACTCTCCCTCTCCTTTCCTCTCTCTCTAAAAAATCAATGAAAAGATATATATTTTTTAAAAGAATGGGGTACGGTAGTCCTGGTCAGGATCCCCAGTACCACAGAGCCCAGGGATTAGCTGGGGTCTGCAGGAAGCTAACCATAGTCATGGGTGGAGAACTGGAAAAAGGATGGCAGGGCCCCCAAGACCAGCCGAGCCATGTCTCCCATAAATATAGCCACCATGGGTTCTCATGCTCTGCCCAGCAGCCCTACTCCTGGAGGTCAGAGTAGGCCAAGCCAGGATTCTGGGGTATCAAGTGGTTTTCAACCAGGTCGCACATCAGAATCACCTGCCTCCAAAGCATTTTACAGTGATTCCGGAAGCATGGGGTGCTGGTAATTGAACAATTAACAAGTTCCATGAGTGACTCTCATATGTGACCTGGATTGTGTCCTGCATTTAGAGCCTGAGCTTTGCAACCAGTCACATCTAGGTTCAAACCCTGGCTCAGCTACCGATGAACTGTGTGATATTAATTCTCTGAGCCCTAATGTCCTCATCTGAAAAATGGGACAACTTTACAGGGAGGTATACGAATTAAGTGACATATAGATGTTGCCTAGCAAAGAGCACATATTTATTAAGTGTATAGTAAGCACTAGTAAATGGTAGCTCAAAGGAGAAAGGTTAGGGCCTAGGAAAAATATGAATCCATGGGCCAAATTGTTGCCACTTTTGAGCCAAGATTATAGAGAACCCAAGTGGGCCCTACCCGAGTCCCTGGACAATTAAATTAATAACTTATTTGTAGCAGGAAGCCCCCAGCCAATGGTGCTCCTGCCCACGGTAACCTAACTGGGCCCCTCTGCTGCCCTCCTCCCACCTGTCTCAGCTGCCTGTCTTCTGTACCAATGAGGACTGCACCCTCTCCAGGACTCTCAAAGCCGGGACTTATACAACACAGCACCTGGGTCGGCCGCTCATCTGCCGGGTTGCCTGTGTCCCAGCAGCCACTGGTTTGCAGAGCTCGGCCTGGTCTGCAGGGGCTCGCCAGAGTCTGTCAGCACTGCAGCTGCAGACCCAGCCAGAGGGGAGATAAAACGATTCCCTGCCAAGAGGATTTGCAAAATACACAGCACATGAACCAAGCATATGCAGCTGCTGGGCTGGTGTCTTGCTTTCTTTCCTAGCCCCCTTTCTTTGGAAGCAAAATAATTTTTCTTCCTCATAGAAAATAGAGACTTAAACCCCACTATCTCTCTGGCTGACATTTCTTAAGTCCAGGGGCCCTTCCTCCGGGTCAGAGAAGATGCTAGAAGGGAGTGCTCAGGAGGGGTGATGGCAAAGCAGCAGTTCTCCCAGGTAGCTCTAAATGGGGGCCTGTCTCTCCAAACCCTCCTGCCACCTGCCTCACCCTGAAGGCTGCATCTGGCCAGAGAGGGCTGAGTCAGCCAGCTGGGGCTTCCTGTTCACAAGCTCCCTACAGAACCAGCCCTCCCAAGGCTTGGAGGAGTTCAGGGGTGCCTAGCTTTTATACAATAGGGAAATAAGTCATGCTTAATTATAAGTGATGACAGTATCTCATGTCCATGCCATACCATAGACATTACAGAGAGACTTAAAGAAGCAAGTGAAATCACTAACATCCACGTCTGCCGGCGTGTTGCCCTCCGGCCTTTCCTCTGGACACACGCACACTCGTGGGATCCTGCTGTGCAAACGTGTGTGCGCTGTGCTTTGCCATTTCCACTAAAATACCTGTGATCATCTTCACTGTGTTAGTAGTAGTGATGGTGGTGAAGGTACCTTTCATTCCAGGGTAGTATCCTATTGGAGAAGGGCAGAGGGAGGAGGGCCGAGGGGAGAGGGGAGGAGGAAAGGAGGATTGCCAGCTTTCCCTCAGTGATTACGCTGAGCTAGGCACTGGGCTAAGTGTTTTATCTTATTTTTTTTATCCTTATAGCAACATTGTAGACCTGAACTATTATTATCTGCCTGCGTTATGCATAAAGAAACGACAGTTCAGAGAGATGAAGTAGAGGTGGCCCCGGGCACAGAGCTGGTAAGGGAACAAGGTGAGAAATAGACCCAGGTCTTTAACTCCAGACCACATCCTGAACTCTCAGCCACCATCTAGTAAGTACCACATTACCGCTAACGTCGCCTCTATTTGTGGAAATGTAGGTTGTATCCTTCTTTTTTCAATAATAAAAAATGTATATTCAATATCTTTGTCCACATCACTTTAAATTAAGCACTGTCTGAGTATATCTTCTGGAAAAAACTCCTGGAAGACAAGGTTTTTAATTTTTTGGAAAGGAGAGTCTTTCTATCTGCATCCATTAGGATAAGGTTTTGCTAAATATAGGGTGTCCCAAAACATGTATACACACACTTTGAATAATTATAAAGGCAGTGTTTATTAAAATATGTTTCATTTTCAAAATTGAGCTATCTGCTGTTAAAGTATACATACATCTTTTGGGGACACTCTGTATAACAGAGAAAGTCAAAATAGCAGTGGTTTAAGTGAGACAAAGGTTTATCCTATATAATAAAAGCCTAATATGCTAAGTGTCCGGTCATCTGGTCATCTGTTCAACCAATCCAAGTGTAATATGCTAATGATATGCTAAGGCCACTCAATCGCTCACTATGACATGCACTGACCACCAGGGGGCAGACAGTTGATCGGTCAACCAGTCACTATGATGTGCACTGACCACCAGGAGGCAGATGCTCTGACCAGTAGGTTAGTTTGCTGCTGGGGTCTGGCTGATTGGGACTGAGCGAGACAGGCTGGACATGCCCTGGAGCCCTCCTGAGATCCCTCCCTGGCTGGCCAACCTCCTGCATCACTCCCCGGCCCAATAGTGCACTGGTGGGGTCCCTCTGCCTGGCCTGCACCCTCTCACAATCTGGGACCCCTCAGGGAATGTCAGAGAGCTGGTTTCAGCCCAATCCTGAAGGCCAGGCAGAGGGACCCCCACTGGTGCACAAATTCGTGCACCGGGCCTCTAGTTCTTATGTAAAGAACTCTGAAGGTAGACAGACCTTATGTGGTGAAACCTGAGGGGGTCAGGTTCCTTCCAGCTTACCTTCTGTATTCCCTAAGGTATGTTTTTTCCCCTCATAGTCCAAAATGGCTGCAAAAGCTACAGCCATCACATCCAAATCCCAGGCAGCCAGAGGGAGGAAGAGACAAAGAAGGGTGTGGCCCTCTTTAAGCATCTGCTGATATGTAACTTGGTAAACTTAGTAAGATGTCCACATTTAGCTACCAGGGAACCTGGAAAATACAGTATTTAGCAGGGTGGGCATATATGTCCAGCTAAATACTGGAGTGCTGGGGATGTGGAAGAGAAGAAATGTATGTACCCACCCACCTCCCTGTGGCTCCCATGGCCATGTTCCTCTCAAGAGGCAGTGGAATAATTGTGGGCCTGGAAGTCAGGCTTGCAGGGGCAGGGGCTATCTTCATAAGAAATATTATAATCCCAATAGTAACATTTATCCAGTAACTAGTATATCCCAACACACTGCAGGTAGTTCTTACATCATCTCTGATCTCACGGGAGAGTGCTGAGAATCAAGCCCCAGCGATTCTCTGTAATGCACTGAGCACCTACTTTGTGCATCTCATTTTCACTCCTGCTACCCAGGCCCCTGTTTCCCTTGCAACTGTCCTCCTGCAAGGCAGGGACTCTGACCCCCATTTCACGGATGAAGAACTGAGATGAAGGGAAGTGATAGAAGTTGCTCAAATCAGCTTGTGAGTGATGAAGCTAGAATTAAGCACTACTCTGTCTGAAACCAGAATCTCTGCCTTTTCCATATTATAATGCAAAGTGTGCCTTTCTGTTCAAAGAAACATATTATTAGGAGTGACAGCAGAAGTGGAAAGGAGACACAATTTTCAGACTGTAGAACGCCCTCCTCCTTTCCTGCCTACCCTAAAGGGCTAAGACACACTGGTGAGCCCCGGGGTTAGGAGGATTTGCAGGTAAGGCTTCAACTGCAAGCTCTGGGGAAGCAAGGGGGGCCTTGGATCTTCAGTCCCAGGAACCCTCTCTCCCCTGAGATAGTCTCACCACCTCTCCCATTGGGACAGGGAGCCTCTGGACACTGCCCACCCTGCCCGGGGAAACGCAGCCCCTGGAGAGCAGAAGAGATGCTGGACTCTGGGCCAGGACAGCATCGACTGCATGACAGGCTCCTGAGAAAAGACACTCCCAAATGTCCCCTGAAAGGGTATCCTGTCCAAGTGACCCAAAATATCCCAGGGGGGAAACTATCTCCTCTCCCCCAAAGAAAGGAGGACAGTCTGAGCCACCCCTAAACTGGAGTTTCTTAGGTTGGGACCTGAAACACTGTGCCATGAGTTTGGTCCCAGTCCTTGAATAAGGTAAGCACTCGAAAAATGGCAGCTATTTATACATGAATACGTCAATAATAATGCGAAGATGAATCTGTGTTTATTAGAGTTTTTAGGTGTCACTGTTGAGCACTAACCAGCTGCTAAGTATGTCCCATACATTATTGGATTTAATTCTTACAGCAACACTGTGGGGTGAGTGCTGTGATCCCCACTTCAGAGGTGAAGAAGGGCACACAGCTGGGAAGGAGCAGCCCTGGGATATGCCCCCAAAACCTCTGACTCCAGCATCCCCACCCTAACCTTTACCTCACCACCTGGGTATTTGCAGGATCCAAAATGGCCTGCCTTAATTGTTCTCAATGAGAACACCCTCTCTCCATAGCTAATTCCAGCCAGCAACGGTTGCTAATTCGCCAATGCGTGGAAGTCCTGTTATGACTAATAAAGTTGGTTATAGTGTCACTGTATTTAGGGTAGCTTTTGTTCTTTTGTGTTTTTTCAATCAATGGATACAGGAAGCAACATCATCCCTAAGGTGGAGGAAGGCAGTGGTCCCTAAAACCTTGAAGTTGTGGTTCACCAGTCATGGTGCTAACCCAACCCTCTATCTTACGCAGGGAGAAACTGAGGCAGGGAGGGTGCAGTGCCGTGTCTGAGATCACCTAGTGACACCACGTGATGTTTCCCTGATTCTTTGAAGGTGGAGGAGGCGCTCCCTCTAGGCATTTTCCAGATAAAGAGGCCCAGAAAGGGAAATCACGCGCCTAGGCAGTGTGCCTGTGCCCCATCTTTTGGTCTTTAAACCCAGAGCCCCCTGGGTAGGGTGGATCCAACCCAATCCTATCACCCTCTCAAGTCCAGCAGATAGTTATCTAATTGCCTCAACATCCTGTGGGGCTCAGGAGCTCTTTGGGGCTGCAGGGCGCCAATTCAAGGGTCCTAGAAAGTGCTGGATACACTGAGCGTCATTCTGGGTCTGAGGGACTATGCATACTCATTCCTTCACTCACTCACTCATAGCAGGCTTCAGAGAGATGAGCCCGAGCAGAGTCTACAGGATGAAAGGCAACTGAGACAGAAGAGCCAGAAAGATCAAAGGCCTGAGGATGGAGAGCGTGATGGGTGGCTAAGCCAGTGGCTTCAAGTTCCAGGGGAAGATTATAAGCGGATGTACTTAAACCCTCCCTGCTCCTGAGCAGCTTCTCTCTCTCTCTCTCTCTCCCTCCTCTCTCTCTCTCTCTCTCTTTCACTCTCTGCTATCTGTGTGCTCCTTCAAGGATCTGCTCTATGAGAAGGAAATTTGATCTAGTAGGAGTTAATGGGTGAGAATGAGTTTGTTCATTTTACTTCCCAAGTGCCATATTTAAGTAGTCATGGGTGACTTCTGGGGACCATGTGTCCCCAAAGGAGTGAGAGCAAGGTGAGGATCCTGGACCTCTGAACACCCAGGCCTGTGATTTGTCTCCTGCACCTCACTACTTTCCAGAGGGGGGGGGGGGTCCATGGGAGCTTCCTGCGATAAGTTCTAGGTCAGGGCCGAGGTGGGGAATCAGACAACTGGGTCCGAATCCTGAGCCCCTTGTGCACAGGAAGAACTGACGGCATCCCAAGAAACAGGGATTTCTCCTGGCCTTGGGGACACACTTGTCCCATCACCCCATATGGAAGTTCTACCCCAGCCCCATGTGGATGATTGCTGGCTGGGGCGGGAGCGTGGGCAGCAGAGCAGGCAGATGAAAGCCAGCCCCATGCCAGCTGCCAGAGACTCAACCCTGGATGTTTCCCTCGCACCTGCTGGCCCATCCATCAGCCCTTTCCCTGCCTGACCCCAGCAGCTGGTGGCTATGAGAGTGGAGAGGAGGTGGGCTGGAGAGCCGACAGCTCAGGGGCTGGCAGACTGATGAGGGAGGGGGTGGGTCAGGTGGACAAAGCCCAGTGCCGCCTCCCTCTGGGGAACAAAGACCAGAAGCTGGAACTTCCCCAAGAGGGGTCCAGTCCTGGGAACAGGGAGCAATCACCACCCATGGTGTAGGAAGACAGATCTCAGGGTCCAGGCAACGGCCGCTCAGGGTCAAGAGCTAAAGTGCCCTTCCTTGAGGCAGAAAAGCACCAGTTGTCTGAGCTGCTCTTCTGGGATTGTTCTGATTCCCTAGGAGGAAATGCTTTCTAACAGCCAGGTCTTTGCACTGATGGGACCAGCAGTGACCTCCCTGTCATCAGAGGGGCATAGGAAGTGGCTGAACCAGCATCCGAGAATGCTGCAGAAGAAAATGACCTCCCCTGCCCCCAGAGTACCTCCAGCCTCTCGAAGCAGGAGGCAGCACAGTGCAAAAGAAAGAGCCAGCCTTTAATTAAAGTAGTTGTTTTCTGAGTTTGAGTGTGTGTGTGTGTATGTGTGTGTGTGCGCGCGTGCGCAAGCATGAATATGCATGCACAGTGCACATGTGTGTACCCGTCACAAATCCAAAATCATGCAGGGCATGGGGGAGAGGGAGGCCAGCATACCAGATTCAAGAGGCAGTACTTTATTTAGCAACAAGGTGCTCAGGCCCACCTCACAATGATCTGTGACACCCAGAGGGATGGGATCCTGTGGATAAGACCTGCTGAGTAAAAAGTTTTGGGTTTGAATTCTGGCCCTGCCACATCCTGGGACAGTTACTTTGCCTCTCTGTGTCTCCATCTTGTCTTCTGAAGGGCAAGTAGGATCATAGTACTCACTTTCCTACAACAGGCGACTGAGAGTGAACAAACCAGCAGCAGGCTAGAGGGCTTGCACAATGCCTGGCACACAGGAAGTTGGGCTCAAGAAATGGAAGTTGGCATTTGTGTGAGGACAGGGGTGTGGAGCCAAGCAACGGTGCACAGGGGCAGTGGGAGGCCTGATGGGAACATTAGTGCTGCCCTTTCCCCCACCCTCTCCAAGAAGGCCCAACACACACAACACAGATGACTGCAGAGTCTGACAACTCCTCAGCACGCTGGCTGAAGTGTATCCCACCTTTCAAGAGATGCCCATTTATCCCTGTAAACAAAATTAAGGTGTACCAGGCATTATTCTCTTCCATGTCACTACCCACCTGGCTACTCCTAGCTGACTTATTAGCCTCTTGGGACCTTGGTTGGCCCATGTCAACAGCCCTGACTTGCAAAAGCTGCTTGGAGGGCAGTACTGAGCAGTCAGGGTGACTCACAACAACTCCCCTAAGGCCTGGCCTTCCCATCATCAACCTCAGCACACCACCTCCATTCACAGTGAGTTTCCCAGGCCTCAAGCATGGTTTCGGCTATGGCATGACTGTGGAAAACTGCCTTCTTCTGATTCCACCGGCAACAATAACCCTGGGGTACCTGAGGCATGTTCATTTTGGTCCCAGACAGTTGAGTTTAGGTGGCGAGGGCTCAGGTAACAGGACTAATTCAGCAACACACTCTTATTGCTGGAGGGTCAGCACAGGATTTGGAGGCCATGGGAGCAGCAGAGGATGCCTGAGAGTTGATTCTGGAGCTGCTGTCTTTCTCTTTCCAGTGACTCCATAGATGGTGCCTGCCTTCTTAGGTTATTATGAAATTTCATTTGATGACAATAAAAGTCAAGTTTTAGGCTTAGTGCTTCCACATAGCAGGTTTTCAACAAATGGATAATAAATTTAAAATGACAAATGCCATTTGTAACTTTCTTTCTTTTTCTCTTTCTCTGTGGAAAGCATTAAGAATGCCTCGCCTGAGCCAGACCTCCTGTCTTCGACAGTAACACTACGGAACATGCCATGAGAAATATGAAAGCCACCTGTCATTGACCGTTTACTATTAAAGTTCCTGGTATTCAGTAAGTGTTCAGCAAGGGATAGCTTCCTTCTTGCCCCTCCCAACCTTTGTGAGCCATCCCTGAGACACACTGAAGCTACTCAATGGCCTTTAATCACCTTGGTACACATGTCTCATCAATACACTCTACCCCAAGGTATATCTTAAGACACAGCTGACACAGAATGAGAAGTTAACAATAAAAGAGCAGCCTCTATGTATTGACCATTTACTATATGCTGGGTACTGCTCCAAAGGTTTCGCATGGATTGTTTCATTCAATCTTCCAAACAAACTCATGGGCATGGCTGTTACCATTACTTCCATTTTATAGATGGTTTAGAGGGATTAAGTAATTTGCCCAAGATCACCCAATTAATAAGAAGAAGAGTCAGAGCTCGAACCCAGGTCTTTCTGCCTCCGGAACCCCATCTATGAACCACTCCTCAGCTATTTAGCATGAAATAGTTACAAGACAAAAGTGAAGCTTAAGGACTTTGCATAGTGGTACAGATGTCCACGCACTGGGGTCTCACTGAGTGACACAGCCTGTGTGTCAGACATAACTCTCCCAAGACCCTTGGGCTGGTCTTCAAGCCACAGTTCATAGGCCAGACCCAGGGCCAGGTCCCCCATCTGGCACTTCTACTAGCCAGAAGCCACCTCTGTCCTTATCCATCTAGTTCAGATGCTGGGAGCTAGCTATTCTCCAGGGCCCCTGGGGGACAAGGGGAGTATTTCAGAACGTAGGACTCTTAAGGATACTCGTGAACTGATTCAGTAGTAGAGCAAGAATTACAAATGACCCTGGGGTCCATCCCTACAAACTACCCAGCCATCACCCGTCTACACTGCAGGAGCTAGAGATTCCCATGGCTGAAGCCTCCAAATTCCACAAAGGCCATCTGCCCCGCCCCCCATACCCTCCTGTGCAGGCTCCATCATCAGAAGGTACGATCGAGCAGTGAGCAGCCCCAAAGAGGCAATTTAGAAAGGGAAAGCATTAGTGGGTAATGACAGACAGACAGACAAAGCATCCAGCAGCAGCTGGTCGGGGAGGCTGGATCCTCACCTCTAATCTGCTTCTGCAGATTACGCTTCATGCAGTCAATGGGGGAGAAATGCCACAATTTACATGACAAGGGCCAAAGGAGAGAATTGTGGGCAAATCAATTCTGCATGAGGAGATAAAGTCCCATATTTAATGTATGCGGTGAAAGGTAGAAATTCAATTCTCACAGTGTCAGATGATGCTGATTACAACTGACATTTGTTATTAGTATGATGATTTTTCCTTCTCTTTTTGGACTTGAAGAACAAACAGGCCCCATAAAGACAGGGTTGTAGAACACCATTGTAAACGGGCAACTGAATACAGACAAGGCTGCTCTGGCCACCAGTGACGATCCCCTCAGGAGAAGGGTCTCCTGGCACTGTACCAATCACTCTTACCGGAGCTGACAGACTGCGAGTACAGCACTGCCTTGGAATTGGAATGAAGCCCTGGTGCAGCCATATGCAAGCTGCATGCCTTGGGCCAATCACTTTACTGTCTGACCATGCCTTCTCCTTGACCAAATGAATGGAGTTACACTCCAGCTGTGTTCCCCAAAGCTCACCTCAAGGATGCCTCATAAAAGGGGGTCCTTCACAATGTATATTAGCAGATTAAAAGCTCTGAGAAGTTGTGCAGCAACGAAACCTGTTTAATTTTGTTTCTCCCTGGGTTTCCTTAGATCAAGGCTGGAAAAGATTTTCTGTACGGGGTCAGACAGTAAATATTTTAGGCATGGTAGACCATATAGTCTGTTGCAACTCCTCAACTCTACTGTTACAGTGTGAAAGCAACCATAGACAATATGTAAATGAAAAGATGTGACTGTGTTCCAATAAAACTTTATTTCAAAATACAATTGGTGGGCCACCATTTGCCAGTCTTTGCCCTAGGTCAGGGGTGGGGAACATTTGGCCCAGGGGCTGTAAGTCCCACAAAATCATTTGGTCTGGCCCTGCCAAGGCATTAGTGGTGAGTTAATTAAATGTTTGACCAAAGATAGCAGGCTAATTTTTAAGTTGATAATTTTGTATGGCCTGTGAATGATGTTATAAACATCCAAATGGCCGTTGGCAGAAAAAAGGTTCCCCACCCCTGTCCTGTCCTAGACCATGAACTACCCCAGCCACGGCCATTTTTTCTATGCAAGACCGACTAACAGGTCAAATAACATAGCATGTAGGAAGTTAGGTCCAAATTCCAGTTCTGCCAGTTAGTGAGTCTGAATCTTTGGGTAAATGGCTTAAGCTCTATTACAGCTCCTGGCACATACCTGACATCAACATGACAGTTTACTGAAAGAATGTGAATAAAGCACTTGTCATGACACATAAGCACTCAAGACTGTTCAGGTGATGGATGACTGTTTAGTCATTATTATTAGTAATAGTGCTATCCAGCAGTGGAGTGTTTTTTGAAATCCCCAGAAGAAACCATCTCTAAAAAGGCCCCTTTGATGCTGCATTCTGTTAGGAGCGGAAGACTAGCTACTAGAATGCCACCAAAGTCCTCTCGTGGAGTTTCCAGACTCTCATCATTAATTTCCCATCAGAGTTCACTCTCCCTGACCTCCCTGTCAGAGAAGTTTCTTTAGCTTCCTTTCAGCTCAGTTAATTAGACCCGACATAGTGACCGGGCCACCAAATGAACTGCGGCTCAACTCACAGCCGCTCTCCAGACTCAGCGCCATCCAGCTGGCTGGGGCGACCTGGGGAAGACATTCACCTACCTCTGCAGGCCCGGCTCAGACCACCAGCATCATGGGAGACCTCCAGAAGCTGGGAACTATGCAAAAAATGTGCACCTGTCGTGTATTGAAAAGCAGTTCCTTGGATGCCTGGCAAAGCCTCTTTTCTAATTATCTCATTATGGGGAAAGCCTTGTTTCTAAAGTAGACACTGAATTTGCATCAGAATTTCTGACCTGACAAGTAAAGGGGCCTCAGCTTGGAACAGAGGAGGGGGGACACCTGGGAATGTTTATGGAAGCCAGCTGGCACAGGAAATGGGGCTGAGAAGCTCATATATGTGTGCATGTGCATGTGAGTGCATGCAAGAGTGTGCATGCACAAGTATGTGCACAGACATATGTGAGTGCATGCACACGCATAGCATAGGGCGCAGCCGTGGGCAAACTACGGCCCGCGGGCCGGATCCGGCCCGTTCGACTGTTCTATCCGGCCCGCGGAGCCAAAAGAGCAGAGGGTTCTCTTGCTCTCCCCTCCGCTTCTTTACTTTGAATTTATATTAGTTCACACAAACACTCCATCCACGCTTTTGTTCCGGCCCTCCGGTCCAGTTTAAGAACCCATTGTGGCCCTCGAGTCAAAAAGTTTGCCCACCCCTGGGGGCTGCAGGTAAGACCATGGCTTTGTCTTGCTTACTCTGGGCCCTATCTTCTTATACACAGTACTTGCAGAAGCAAGCACCAAGCTCTATACACAGTGTGTGCTCAATAAATTTTTGTTAACTGATTGACTGAAATATTTCATGAATGAATTAGTTAATAAAGCGCCTCCTTTTGCGTCTGCTGGGCTCTTGCTGTTTTCCTCCTTAATGAACTCCAAACTGGCCTGGTCAGTCCGCTGCCTTGACACTGTCTCTGGCAAACCTCACACTGAAAGCCCTGCATTAGCGATTCCTGCAGGCCCCTGGCTCTGGACCTGCCTGGCCATTTACTCCTAAAGACCGAAGACCAGACTCCCCTTAGCTTTGCTGAAGTGGTGCTTTGCTCCTGCAGTAGTTTCCTCCACTCTTCCCTCCTGCTGCGCCCACATGTGTCCCACCTCCATCATGCCTTCCAGAGGGAGCTCTGGTGCCCCTGCCCTGCTTCTCTTCCCCAGCACCATACACTTTCTCTAATTGTTCCTGGCCATTTTCTACCTGATAAAACTCTTTTGAAAAATGAACAGAGCTTATTTTCCTTAGAAGGGCTCTTTGAGGGCTCTAGAGCACCTTTCTAGGAAAGGTTCTTGCTCATAACCATCAATGCTGAATTTGTCATAATAGCAACACATTAGCCTGTGGGTTGAATGGTGTTTGCATTCGGCAAAGCACTGTCACATGGGGTCTGGTGCTGTCCTGGGGGCTATCCAGGAAGTAGAATTCAAGACTCAGACTTCAAATCCTGGCTCCCTTCTTGGCTGAGAAACCTTGGGCAAGGCCCTCAACCTCTCTGAATTTCTGTTTCTCCTTTTATGAACTGCAGGTGGTCTCTACCCCAGCCTTACCTCGTTCAGGGAGAGGCAGCTGGGAGAATAAAGTGAGATGAAGTACATGAAAGAAAGCCCCTAGCCAACCTTCAAATATCACAATAATAGCAATTTCCTGTGGCCTGCCATGTGCCAGGCCCCATGCTGGGAATCCTCAGGAAGGCTGTGAGTTTCCCAGTGTGGTCCCTACTTTACAGATGAGAAAACCGAGGCTTAAGATTAGTGATGTGACCAAGGCTATACAGACAGACCATTTAGTCCCAGTCCCCTCCGACTGCAAAGTCTGCAGCTTTCCACTTTGCCACACTGTGGGCATTCTGTTATTTATGACTCTAAGGTAGGAACCTATACCTCAGGGGGCAGCAACCCACTCAATAAATCCTTCTTGATTAACTGTGTGAATGCATAAGATATAAATAATGCAACTAAAATCGATGCAGCTCCCTGCCCTCTAGGAGTGCTGGGTATAGTGCAAGTGGCAAACATTGCAGGAGACAGAGAACAGCAGAGTCTGACGTTAAAGAGCCATAAACATGACGGGTGTTACAGAGCTGGCAGTTTTTTCTTAGCTGTGCCCTCAGCAGTGTTCCTCTGCCCACACCGACGGAGGGCTGTCGGAGGCCTGATTCACATTGAAAAGCATTTTGAATCCTTATCCAAAAGATCACTTTGCCTGACCCAATTCTGGCCACGTTTACCGATCTGTGACCACGTTTGTGGGCAACGCATACCCTGGGAACATGATATGATTAGCTGGGGGACTGATGATTCCTCACCATCAAGCCTTCCCTAATGCCTTAGGGAGGCCTGGAGAGGAGAGACAAACTGGGGGAGGAGAGAAGGAAGCCACACAGCAAGGTGGCAGTGACTTGGCCTGCTGGTGCTGAGCGAGGTGCCCAGACCCAGGCTGAGGACCGGAAGTGCTAACATAGGGCACTGATCTTCCATGCCGGACAGGAACTTGGGCATCATATTTCACTTTCCCAAATCTAAGCCAGAGAACACCAGTATCCCAAGATGCTCTGTGAAAGTAACCTTCCCTAGTAAATCCACAGACACGCGTCAGTGCATTGGAGCTCTGAAAAGGCCTGCAGGGGAATGACTTGATTTTGTCTAACAATGGTTCCCAATGTTTTGGATTGTGGAACCTTCTTCATGTCCCACAGAGCTAATGCTACTGGAACACAGCTTGGGAGATAATGCCCTTTCATTTTACGTATGAGGGCAGTGAGACCCAAAGTAGGGGCAGTGGGGTTGATTGCATAAGATCAGTTGGAGAACTGAGACCAATATCCAGGCCTAGTGGTTTCAGCAGTAGGCCAGTGATGGGCAGCCCAGGTACTCACAGGAGTAAAGCAGGCTGGCTATAAGAAAACAGCCCCTGGGTGCTCCAGCTCACATTCCCTTACATTTTAATATGTCCTGGGTTTGGAGAAATATTTTTTTACTATAACATAAATAATAACAAGAGATTGATACACTTTTAATGGCAACAGACGTTCAGCCTCAGGGTTGGGGAGCAAAAGGGAGTGGTAGGAATTGAGGCTAACATTCCCTGGCTAACGGGGCAGCCACTTCTTGGCTCCTGCAGTTACTGCCATGTGAGTGTGCAAATCAAATGCTGGTTCTTCTGGCTTCTAAAGAGAAGCAGGATAGACAGATGTGCATGGTACAGCTTCCAAAAAGCAATTTCTTTGCAGGCTGAATTTTGTCTATGGATCCTCAATTTGTTTGTTCTAGTCCCTTCTCCCTCCATCCCTGTCCATTCCCTTCCACTAGCACTCTCTGTTAATTGTGGGCAGAACCAGGCGGGTGGGCAGGAGGCAGAGGTTTCCCTTGCCCAGCCTGATTTGCTCTGGGGAATTCCCTGCCGAGATAAATTGGAACAACAGTGCTCAGCAAACAGCAGTTTCAACCTAAATATTGCCAGGCTTGAGCTAATGTGATATTAGCCCAGCCTGTAATCCAAACAAAATGGGCCATTGTCCTGTGATTATTTTTCCTCCAGACAAAAGGCTCTGAACACTTGGTTTCCCGTTTTTTAACCTCTGTATTTATGGGCCACGTTAATTTAATTCAGCAGCTCCGCCTTCCATGCAGTTCAAAAGCAGCTGGTATTTGCATTTCATGATTTCAAAGCCTTTCTGGTCTGCTGGGCTTCCCTGACAGGGAGGCTTTCTCCTCTTCATTCCGAGAAAGAAGAGGACAGGAAAACCACCGAACCCTTGGACACAATAGAAAACAACCTCACAGTTACACACACTGCTGCTCAGACCCCAGAAATTAGACCTAGTCCCAGAACACCTGGGATGTTCTGGAACAGTCCACCTGGGCCCCCACAGAAGCAGGCTGTGACCCAGGGAGGGAGCCCTCCCCTCCCTGTGGCTGCTGACCCAGGCCCCAGCTGGGACAGCTGTTCATCTGACCAGCTTGAGTCCCTGACAAAGGCAGAGGAGGCATCTTCAGGCCCACCCACCACTCCTGCACAGTGTGCCTGGCTGGGCTAACAGCTTCATAATCTTTACTTAAGTTCAACCTTGCAACATACGCAATAGAGTGTGTGACAGTCATTTCACAGATGGGGAAACTAAAGCTTAGAGAAGTAGACTGATTTTCCTGAGGCCTTGAGGCCTCTTGGAAATGAAGATTCTCTTTTGAAAGCAAAGCTGGATTTTTCCATCTGTTCTCCGGATATGAGTTTGATCTCGATCTCCACGGGTGAGGCTGCATTTCCACTTTTCCTCTTTAATATAAATGTCTAACTAAACAGATAATCCATAAGATGTTCCAATATATTCTCTCAACAAAACATTAGATAAAACTTAGAGCTCCACAGCCAACATCATACTCAGTGGACAAAAACTAAAACCATTTCCCCTAAGAACAGGAACAAGACAGGGATGCCCACTCTCACCACTCCTGTTCAACATAGTACTGGAAGTACTAGCCATTGCGATCAGACACGAAGAAGAAATAAAAGGCATCCAAATTGGAAAAGAAGAAGTAAAACTGTCCTTATTTGCAGATGACATGATATTATACATAGAAAACCCTAAAGACTCCATCAAAAAATTATTAGACTTAATGAATTTGGCAATGTAGCAGGATACAAAATTAATGCCAAGAAATCTATGGCATTTCTTTACACCAATAGTGAACTTATAGAAAGAGAAACTTAAAAAGCAATCCCATTTACCATTGCACCAAAAAAATTAAGATATCTAGGAATAAACTTAACTAAGGAGGTAAAAGACCTATATGCGAAAAACTACAGGACACTGAAAAAAAGAGATAGAGGAAGACATAAATAGATGGAAGAACATACCGTGTTCATGGATTGGTAGAATCAACATCATCAAAATGTCCATACTACCCAAAGCAATCTACAGATTCAATGCAATCCCCATTAAAATACCAACGGCATATTTCACAGACCTACAACGAACTTTCCAAAAATTCATCTGGAATAAAAAAAGACCCCGAATAGCTGCAGCAATCCTGAGAAAGAAGAACAAAGTAGGTGGGATCTCAATACCAGATATCAAGCTGTGTTGCAAAGCCACTGTTCTTAAAACAGCCTGGTACTGGCACAAGAACAGACATAAAGATCAATGGAATAGAATAGAGAACCCAGAAATCAACCCAAACCACTATGCCCAATTAATATTTGACAAAGGAAGCATGAACATAAAATGGAGTCAAGATAGTCTCTTCAACAAATGGTGTTGGGAAAATTGGACAGATACATGCAAAAAAATGAAACTAGACCACCAACTTACACCATACACAAAAATAAACTCAAAATGGATAAAGGACTTAAAGATAAGACGGGAAACCATAAAAATACTAGAGGAATCCACAGGCAGAAAAATCTCAGATATATGCTGAAGGAACTTCTTCACTGATACTGCTCTTAGGTCAATGGAAACTAAAGAGGAAATAAACAAATGGGACTATATCAAAATAAAAAGCTTTTGCACAGCAAAAGAAACCATCAACAAAACAACAAGAAAGCCCACTGCATGGGAGAACATATTTGCCAATGTCATCACCGATAAGGGTTTAATTTCCAACATTTACAGGGAACTCATACAACTTAACAAAAGGAAGATAAACAATCCAATCAAAAAATGGGCAATGGACCTAAATAGACACTTTTCGAAGGAGGACAGAAGGAAGGCTAAGAGACATATGAAAACATGCTCAAATCACTAATTATCCAAGAGATGCAAATCCAAACAACAATGCGGTATCATCTAACACCCGTCAGAATGGCTATCATCAACCAATCAACAAACGACAAGTGTTGGCAAGGATTCGGAGGAAAAGGAACTCTTTTGCACTGCTGGTGGGAATGCAGACTGGTGCAGCCACTGTGGAGAACAGAATGGAGTTTCCTCAAAAAACTAAAAATGGAACTCCCATTTGACCCAGTGATCCCACTTCTAGGAATATATCCCAAGAAACTAGAAACACCAATCAGAAAGGATATATGCACTTCTATGTTCATAGAAGCACAATTCACCATAGCCAAGATTTGGAAACAGCCTAAGTGCCCATCAGCAGATGAGTGGATTAAAAAACTGTAGTACATCTACACAATGGAATACTACGCTGCAGTAAAAAAAGGAGTTCTTACCATTTGCAACAGCATGGATGAAACTGGAGAGCATTATGCTAAGTGAAATAAGCCAGTCAGAGAAAGACAAATACCACATGATCTCACTCATTTGTGGAATACAATGAACAACATAAACTGATGAACAGGGACAGATCCAGAGGCAGAGAAGCATCAATCAGACTGCCAGACCTCAGAGGGAAGGTAGGGGAGGGTGGGGGAAAGGAGGAGAGATCAACCAAAGGACTTGTATGCATGAATATAAGCCTAACCAATGGACATGAATACCAGGGGGGTGAGGGCATGAGTGGGGGGTGGGGGGTGGGGGTTAATGAAGGGATGAGGACACATATATAATGCTTTAATCAATAAAGAAATTAAAAAAAAATCTTAGTGCTCCTCACACTACCCTACTCCACCTCCTCACCCCATGCGACGACACTCACACATCCCAAATCTCCCCTCCCTGCCCCAAAGGCCACTGCTATGATCAGCCTCCATATAATGGTCCCCTGGTTTTCTAATTATGCATCTACCATCTATAATTATGGCTACACATTTATGGGGTGTTTGTCAATTGTAATAAAATGGTAACCATACTGTACATCTGTCCACAATTTACTTTTTATTCCTAATAAAGTCTTGGAGAATATGGAATGCAGCAAATCTGGAACTTTCTCCACTTTTTCCGCATGCTCCATAGCCCAGCCTCACCGTGTTCATTGTTCACTGTTGTCATTCTCACCAACCACGTTGCAGGGATGGCCATGCTGCTTCCTGGGGCACACTGGCAGGTATTTTTTCAGAGCCGAGGTGAGAGATGGGGTTGCACTAGGCCCCGAGGATAGCATGTTCCAGCATCCTTCCACCTGTTCTCTGGTTCAGAACCCAGATTTCTAGTGTGGGTTCCCTGAAACTGTCTCTGGAGTAGAGAGCTGCAGGTAGGGGTTTGTGGGGAGTGCGCTATGGAAGGCCACCTGTAAGAAATGAGGAGGACATGACTGGCCCTCAGCACTCGTTCAGCCAGGCCACAGTGGACCCCTACAAGACTCTGGAGCTGAAATGACCCTTCAGAGTTGTTGCAAATTGAGCAAGAGGGACAGGACTTTTTCTGCTTGCATAAGCCAGATATTTGCAAAATGGCCTCCTCCTGCAAGGGTGTGCAATCTTGAGTGAGATGGGTCCCGGTGCCTCTGTGCAATGATCACGGAGAGACACACCTGTGTATTATCAGCTGCCAATATTCCCAGAGATGTCAGTCCTGAGGAAGGGACACAGTGAGGCAGCCCAGCATCCGCTGCGCCCACTTCCAGAGTAGCAGCTCCATTTCCGAGGCTCCGGCACAGCTGCGTGCACGGGACAAGGAGAACCAACAGGACCTGGCAGAAATGTGAGCAACTTCCAGGTTTGGCCATAAAGGGACTGCTTCAGGCTTTTGCAGGAAAGAAAAGTTAACTTGAGTGCTATTTAAATCAATTTTATTTGAGGTTTCTCTGCAAAACAGCTGGAAGCAGATACTGACTCATGCACCAGGTCATTGGGTATGTACTTTTAAACATACTTAATAGCTAGAGCACTGCCAGGCCTCTCCCTCTCCACTCATGATGGTGCCGATTTAGGCCCCCACCTGCAGAGAGGAGCGTGTCTGTTTCATGGAGATGACTGCACCCTCCTACCCGGGCCCAATTCTGACCTATTTGCAAAGATTCTAGCAGCAACTAAGGATTCTGTCAGATGCATAGAACAAAGCAAGCCTAACTTGGCAGGAAATAGACCCAAATAGACCCCACTAAGCCACATTAGCTCCTGGTTTCAGCTGGCTCTGACCTCAAAAACCATCGCTGGGAGAATCAGGATCAGAGAAGCAGCGTGGCTCTGAGCCAGAACTCCACACTCCAAAACCTGGCTCCAACCTCAGCATGGCTGCTCTCTAGGAAGCCCTGGGAACCTTCCCACGGGTCCTCTGTCTTCTCATTTGGAAAATGGGGCCTGCTGGCCTGTAGCACAGAGGTGGGCTCTTCACCCGACCTAGAAGGGAAGGCCTCCAGTTCATCATGATGCTTCCGGGAGCCTCACAGCTGAGCTGCTGGGGGACCGACCCTACATGGGCGGGTGAGCAGCACCAGGCTTGGCTGGCTCTGCTGAGTAAATGATGGTTTTACCATCGAAACTTGAGGCAGAGTTTCATCTTCACAGTGGGCACCACCGAGTTTATTAATAGCACTGCCTAAATCAACCAGAAAACAGCATTGGGGGAGGGAGGCAGCAGCACTTTCTGAGGGCTCAGCATGTGCCAGGAGCTTACAGATATCATCCTATTTAATCTTCCTGACAACCCGTGAGACCTAAGTCTGACTACAGATGAGGACATCAAGACACAAAGCAATGAATGAATTTGTTTGGGCTGACAGAGGGAGGCTTCAAACAGTAACAACAGCGACATCACCTTTCACCGTGTTAGTAGCTCACATTTACATGTCACATCTATGCTGAAGTATTGTTCTAAGCCCTTCACATACATCAACTATTGAATTCTCAGGATAATCATCTAAGGTAAGTACTAGAGATTATCCCCACTGTGCAGATGAGGAAACTGAGGCACAGAGGGGTTAAACCATGGACCAAGGCCATACAGCGAGTAAAAGTGGGAGCTGGGATCTGAACCAGCCGCCTGGCTTTGGAATCCGTGTGCTTGTCCACCATGTCATCTGACCTCGTTGCCCCGTATTCCGCTCTATACCCCGAGCTTGCCAGTGAATATCCAAGCTGAAAGAGGTTGCAGAGAACATAGTCTCATCTCCCCATTCTGTGAGGGACAAACTGAGACCCAGAGATGAAAAGAGACTTGCCCAATGACGCACAGACGAAAGCAAGAATGCCAGGAGCAGAATCAAGGAAGTGCAGAGAAAATCATAACTAAGTTTCAAAGCAAAGCACTCTTCACCCTTTGACCCTCATTCTTTATTTCAACAATCCAGGAGCCCGGGAATCCGTTGCATCTAACTGTGGTGTTCAGTGCAGGCTCGGCAGCGGGGAGGACCTGAGGACAGCGGCCTTGAGAAGGGGAGCCCAGGGAAGGGGCCGTGCAGAGAGGGCTCTAGAGGCTCTGGAAGCCAGAGGGGTGCCAGGCAGCCCCAGCCAGGCACAGCGGGGCTGCAATCCTACCACATTCACTTCCTGGGTTAGGCAGTGCCCTCTTCATGCTTAGTCTTTGTTAGCTGAAAATCAGTGAATACCTAGGGAGGAGGGAGGCGGTAATGTGATCACTACTAGGCAGTCACAAAGGGTCGTGGAGATGAGAAGAGAGTCCTGGGCCAGCTCTCTCATTCACTCCCGGTGTGACCAGGGGCAGCTGCTTCATCCCTCTACCCCTCAGGTCTTGCCCTGGCAAAATCATGGAATGCCGCGTCCACTGGGGAGACCTAAATCCATAGACGTCCTAAAGTAAATCACACATGCCTGGCACAGAGGAATCACGCTTGTCCCTGCATTTGCTGGGCATTGACCACATGCGGGCACTGACTAAGGGCACTTTACATTATAAACAGTTTCTTTTTTTTTTTTAATTGTTTGAAGCATTACAAATAGTAGTACATATTTCTCTTTTTTTTCCCCCATTGACCTCCCCCCAGCCTCCCCTTCCCCCCAATTCATGCCTTTACCTGCCCCCCCCCACCAGTGTCTTTTATCCATTGGTTATGCTTATATGCATGCGTACAAGTCCTTCAGTTGATCTCTTACAGCCCCCCCCCCCAAAAAAAAAACCTCCTCTGCCTTCCCGCTGTAGTTTGACAGTCTGTTCAATGTTTCTTTGCTTCTGTATCTATTTTTTCCCCTTTTCTTTCCTTTAAAAAATCTTGCCTCTGCAGACTAGAAATAAACATATAATAACAAAAAATGTTTGAGTCCCAATTTCAATGTCCAACAGTTCTGAGTTTCCGTTTCAATGTCAAACAGTTCCTTATGTGTACATGTCAGCAATGATATCTGGATGGTGGGCACATGGTGGCAATGCAGGTCCAACCCTCTCTGGTTTGGTCCTAGGCAAGACATTATAAACAGTTTCTCGTCTCTACCACCTGCTGTGGCGGGTGTTGCCACCTCCAGGATACTGATGAGTAAATGGAGACTTGGAAAGGCTCCTTGGAGTGTGTGCTGTACAGGGAGCCCCATCTCGCCCTTGCCCTGAGTACAATGTTCCAAAGGACACTGATGGCATAGGGTGTGGCCAGGGTGTTAGGAAAGTCACCCAGAAAAGGGAGATGAGGGAGAGGCACAGAGGCAAACGTCTATGCACGTGCGAATGACCTTCATTTGGTAAGATCATTTGGGGTGGCTGATTTTCCCTAGGTCAGAGGCACTGCCTGACAGGAGGAGGGGGAGGGGAGAGACTGGGTGGTTATTCCCCAGCTCCCTCCCTGCCAAGCTGCCTCATTCTCTCCCCTGGGCTCTCTCCCTTTGGCTCTGTTAGCCCAGCACATGCTTTTGTAAATAGTCCCTAGTTAAGCCTCTCCAATCCGCCTTCGCAGTGTGCCACCTGCTTCCTACCAGAACCCACATCTAGGCGCATAAGATTCCAGGGAGTTGACAGGACAGGAACGTTAATACTGTCATTTTGACTCCTGGGGGCTGTCTAGGGGACAGTCCAGACACCTCCAGTGAGCTACCAGGGCACCTCCAGTGAGTTAACAGCTCTCTGAAGTCTCCTGGTTCAGCCGGCACTGACTCACTGGCCCTCTGGCTCTTTCACCTCTACCTCAGCCCCAGGGGCAGAAACCATGAGGGCTGCCTTGCTGGCTTGGGCTGACGCCCCCGCCAGGGGCAAGCTCAGTGTCAAGCTATCTCAGGTCACCTGGCAACCCTCCTGTTAGTGTTCATAAAGAGGCCAAGGTGCAGACAAGGCCTAGGAGCTCCCTTATTTTGCATTCTTTCCTCCTTCTAAGAGGATCAAAATGAAACCTCTATGGGCTACAGTACAGCTGGCCAGAGTTGTCTAGTTGAAAAAAATCAATACAGCAAGGAAAAAAAAACAAAAAAACCACCCCAACTGAAAGGAGTAAGTGCAGGTAGAAAGAGCTGGGCAGCCAGAAACAAATATAGCCAGGTCAGAAAAATAACTTGGGGAAATGGCTCCAGTTGACCAGATGGCGTCATTAGCAGGCTTCAGTGGAACTGGCTCTAGGAATGGTGGGTCTTTCCTGCCCAGTCCAGCAGGGAAGCCACAGCCCAATCTTTTAAGCCCCATGCTATCCTCCACCCCACACTGTGGAGTTGGCAAAGGCTGCAGATCATGGTTGGAAGGGATGGCTTCTCCATCACTTCTGCCTCACCGGGGGCCTGCCTCAGCTCATTCCTGACTCCCAGTCACACGTGGGCATTCTCTGGGCCAGGAAGCAGCCAGTTCCCTAAAAAAGGCAGGAA
Source organism: Plecotus auritus (assembly GCF_963455305.1). Lineage (NCBI taxonomy): Eukaryota > Metazoa > Chordata > Mammalia > Chiroptera > Vespertilionidae > Plecotus > Plecotus auritus. Next base: position 125,489,407 of record NC_137783.1, on the reverse strand, counting down.
CTTGGATGTTGCACTTGTCTGGGGTTTCTCCCTAGCTCTGCCATTTGGGCAAAATGACTACAAGGTTTTTAGTACTTTCCATGTGCCCGGTGTTAGTGTAGGAGTTATTAACAAAGGAAGGGAGCAAAGGGAATCAGCCTAATCTACGAGGAAGCTGAATGAGACACGAAGCCTGCTTCACTGGGATGTGACTGCATTCACAAACTCCCCAGGAGACTGCCACATCCTCAGCCCTTGGGTCCTAGTCCCCAAAGCAGGCAGGAAGAATTGCTTACCAGTCATTAGCCTGGATTACCGAGGGGGTGGCATAAAACAGCAAGATGCCTTTGCTGGGCGCAAGTGCAGTAGGAGCCAAGTTGGCACAGGTCCTTCTACTCCCCCCCACCATGGATTGAAACTTACTTATTTCACTTGGTTAGGAGAGGACACCATTACTTTAGATTTATCATGTAGATAATAACAAAATATAAAGCAGCTTTTTAAAAATTTCACAATTTTAATGTTTTTATTTTTTTTAATCTTTATTGTTGAAAGTATTACATATGTCCCATTTTTTTCTCCCATTGACCCTTAGAACTCATCCCCAGCCCCACCCCAGGCCTTCACCTACTCTGAGGCATGTGCAGCAGGAGCCAAAATAGTGACATAAAGGGGCAGAGCCTCGCTTGGGAAAAGGATCAGATTGCATGAGGACACAGAACCCCAGAAGGTCTAGGGAAGGGGTTGATTAGGAGAAAAACCCAGGAAGTAAATTGGGTAATTTGAAAGAGAGCTCCCCTAAAACAAAGAAAATATATGGAAGATTATCAAGAATCTCAGGGCAGTTACTCTTGGAGCCTGCCAGCCCTCTACATCCCTGAGGGTGAGAGTGGATGCTACAATGTTAAGTGAAAAAAATCAAGCTACAAATTGTACATACAATATGATTCCAATTTTGATTGTAGAAATAAAGAAAGGGAAGGAAGAAGGGAGGGAGAGATGGGGGTGGGGAAGAGAGATAGAGATAGAGGCAGAGACAGAGACAGAGATAGAGATAGAGAGGTGAGTGAGATTCTCAGATTTACAGGAAATACATAAAAATATCATTTTCTTTTGAGTAGAAAGACTAGAAGTAAATTTCTTTTCTTCTTTGTAACTTTCTGTACTTTCTAAGTTCTACAATAATTATTGATACAGTTTTACAACAGAAGGGGAGTCAGGGGATGAGGGCCCTCTCTGGCAATGAAATATCTCTGGAGACCTCCCTTTCCCCTCTCTGCCCCAATTGACAGACTCTGGTGGGTCGGCCCAGGCTCATTCAGAGCCTTCATGTGTGTTCATTCCTGAGCCACGTGGAGCTATAGAATAAGCAAGCATCAGTGCATTCAAGAGTCAAAGAGTGGGCACAGTGAATGGACAATTTTCCGGTGCATCTCTCTGCACCACACAAGCAATTCGTCGTCTGGGACTATTTCCAAGAAAGGCTCATCTGCTCTGAGCAGCAGCTGGTTCTGGCACCTGCACACCTATTACCTTGTTCCCAGACTTTCAGAAACAAAAGCTCAGAGAAGCTGCAGGCAAGCCCATTCACCCTCGAACTGGAAATGATGTCCCAACCATGTCGCCGCCAGCCCCATCTCAGGGACAGGCGTGATAGGGGCATTTAGTGGATCACACAAGGAATTGTGGACAGGTGCAAAAGGATTTTCCACAGTGAAGTCACAGAAGGAGAAATCCCACCAATAGAGACAAAATGAAACGTCTAACCCATTACTTTGGCCCATCACTCAGTGCAGCGACAAGGCTTTCATAAATGCTGTCTATCTTCCCATCTGCATGTTGCTACAAAAATTTAAATAAAATACCGAACACACACAGCACCAATATTATCATCATCATCACTCTCTCACAGAAACAAGAAATTCAACTAAATGAACTCTCAGCTGTGAACTGCATTTCAATGAAGCTCACATTCATGTGTGTTTCTGGACCCCTGTGTCTCTCCAAAGAGCATCATACATTATAAGGACCACTTGGTGATCTCCCATCTAGAGCTTTCACTGTTTAATTTCCTCTCTACTGATTACCTTCTGGGTGTATCCCTTAGGACAAAGCGCATTTTAATCCTCAGATATTAGAAAGAAAAAAGAAGGTGGCAGCAGGGTTTGAATTGCAGCTTCACCGCTAGTGACCTGACCCTCAGTTTCCTCATCTGTCAAAGACTTACAGCACAAGGCGGTTTTGAGGATCAAGTGATTTGGAAAGTATAAACTGTGGCACACCCATGGTGGAGTCTCAAATGAATTTTTCTACTATATTATCTTCCATTCTTAGGGTTCAACTGTAAACTTGGTTTGGTCACTTTCTCAAAAGCCTTAATCAGGGCCTTTCTCTTAAGATCCTCTTTCTACAACTTTCCAACACACAAAAAGCCCAGTTTCCTCCTTAGTCTTTCATTATGAATCTGAAATGTTAGACGTTTTTTAAAATCTGGTTAATTACATTTAATTTATTTAATAACAATTATAATAATTAAAATCTTTTGAAGAGATAATGGTTATTTAATAGGAAGAAGTTTTTTATTTAAAAAACAATTAAGAGTTTTGATTCTACTCTGCCTGTAGATACAGACAAATTTTTGAAATAGAAATGTTGACTTACTTAGGGCTACCACAGCAAGGCAGTCCTCCCTCCTGCAGGGGGCTCCCTTTCCTTTGGGCAATCAGAAGCACTCAAATCTTCCTGCCTATGACTGACATACCTGCAGGAGAAAGTACACTACCAGTGACCTCTTACCCTAAAATGCCTCAAAAGTAGAAAATATTGTTCCACTGATAGTTTCCTGGACTCACCTGTGTTAAGATTAATAAACAGAAACCTTGTCTATATTGGAGTTGGGAGGGCCTGCAGGGGAAGCTCTCGTGCTAGCACTCATCATCAATTTCCCCAAACAAAGAGAGTCCTACTTTCATCTCCAAAGTCCTACTTTGCTACTCCAGAAGGATGAAGGAGGATCTTCTTCTCACCCAGCAATCACTCAGCCAATGAAAAGCCACTGCACTTGGAACTCCCACTTTCCTCCAATGAACTCTTTGCGTATGACAGCCCCTCTGAACTCTTCCTTTTCTCTATAAAAGAATGATGCTCTCCTCTGTTTTCTGGACTTACACATTGTTCACCCTTAGAATACATTTCCAGAATTGTAATTCTTTGTTGTTCCTGAATAAACCCACTTTGCTAGAGAAATGCCTGGTTGTCTATTTGTTTAAGGTCAACACCAGTAAATGAGTTTCATTCCGAGTCAGCCCATCAAAATCAACACTATTCCAAATTAATCCACATATATAAGACTATGCCATAGGAATGTCATCAAAACAGTCCTATTACAGGCTAGCTCTAGAAAAAGCCCAACTCCAGGCTACTCCATGGGACTATTATCAGCTTAGTCCCATAAAATGAATATAACTTTAGTTCTGTTAAGGACTAAACAGGGTTTTTGTAGGTTGGCCAAGAAAGTTACCTCCAAATTAAGTATTCCCTGGAAAGTGCATTCTGACCAACACAGGGACCTAAAAGCCAACTATGGAAATTTAGCACATGTCTAAGTGGGGACCTGCCAGCAATGCCTAACCTTTTTTTGCACCAAACAGTGTTTTTCTGATCACAGCAGCAAATTTAGATGAAGCATGTTAGCAGTGTGCATCCCTCTGACGGATGAGAACAGGCAGAACCTGGCAACTTTGCTCATTGAACTCCCTACAAACCAAATCTCCCAGGGCCCAGGCGATCGCTGTCTAAACAAGGAATATTACAGCTGGAAGAACACTTAGATAGCATGATTCCAACATCTCCATTCTGCAGGTGAGAAAACTGAGGCCCAGAGAGGGGAAGGGTCTTGCTCAAGGTCACTCAGGTGTGAATATCAGACCCTCTCTCTGAGGGTGCTGCCTCTTTGCATCATTGTGCTCTAATCAGTGGGATATCTCCCTATATTCATTTTTATTTCCCATCTACTCCCTCAACTCTATAGCTTATTAACCGGAAGTTCTGCAGCCAAAATTCAAAGCCAATCACCCCTGAGAGTGGGCCTTAACTATTTTTTCCAGACCCCCGCCCCCTTATAATAGCAACAGAGCTCTGGCTCCATGAAAAGAACATTCTTTTAAAGCAGGGATGGCATTTATTTTTTTCTTAACAAACAATCCCATTAGAGTGTAGCCTGCAGTCAGCTCATGATGGAAACGGGTGCTCTGGGCTGCTTTGGCCCAGCACTAATCAGGTTCTGTGCTCGATCCTGAGGGACCCGGATTACTACCGTATGAAACAGAAAAATGCCTCCATTATCCCTTAAATCTTTTCACTGGATTCAAGGGTTTTCACACTGAGGGGAACATGGCTTGGCTTCTTTTCTCCAGGTTAATCCATATCAGTTCAGCTTTCTCTCTGGGTACAACATAGCAGCAGCAACTCAGCTCCCTCACAGGACACTCCCCTTCTAGGTCCCAGGGGCACACTGGTGGTCCCCTGACTTCAGCATGGCTGGAAGGCCTCTCATTATTGTTGCAGTCTCAACCACATCCCTTCCCCATAGTCTGTCCTCCTTACTGTTCCCCAAATACTCCCTGCTCCCTCTTGCTTCCAGGACCATAGATATGTGTGTGTGTGTGTGTGTGTGTGTGTGTGTGTGAGAGAGAGAGAGAGAGAGAGAGAGAGAGAGAGAGAGAGAGCGCTGCCTGTTGGCTTGTCTGTCTGTCTGTGTGCTAAGTATAATGCATGCATGTTGTTCTCCTGTCTCCTTGATCACCACCCCTCCTTTAAATCTAATTAACCCCTATTTGTCCTTCCAGATTCAGTTCTTTCTGGAAGCCTAGCACATCATGCTTCCCCAGGGGACTTAGCAACCCTCATACAGCTCCTAAGAACCCCTATTTCCCCCTATGTAGCATTTACACATATCACAGTAATTGTCCATTTCAGAGGACACTAACCTAGGGAAAGCAACCAAGTTAGCAGTCTTTGCCCACTCCCTCTGCCAGTAGCGCTGCCTAAATTGCCATGTGGAAAAGGATGCTAAAGTTGCATACTGAGCTCAATGTGAAATGCTACAACGGTCAATTGATTGGGATTAGAGAGGGGAAGCAGGTCGGTGTTTAGCAATAGATTCTGAGCTGACTAAAGGCAGGGGCAGGGCCATATTCAGCTTTGTAGCCTTACATAGCACAGTGTCTGGAATAAAATAGCTGCTCAATAAATATTTGTGAGTAGATAGATGAAGACTATGCTATCTGCTCCTTACTGAGGGCTTGTTAAATACCAAGTGCCATGCTAAGTGTTTTATATATGTTATTTTACCTTCAGAAATTCCTATGAGGTTATGGGTATGTTTAGTCCTAGATAAAAAAGGACAAATCAATGCCTGGAGAAAGTTCAGTAGATGCACAGCATCATACACCCAGGACTGGAGCCAGCTCTGTTTAATCCTACAGCTATTTCTCTTCCAACTCAGCTGCATTTAGAAAGAGAATAGTATCCTTTGAATACTGTACTTAATGCCCCAGCGTAGGACGTGGCAAACTTTGGCCTCCATGAGGGCTCTTCTGGAAGCAGAGTTGATATAGGAAACATTCCTAAACAGTAGGGCTTTCTCCTGGCTTTGGAGTCTTTATGAAATCAAGCCATACACATGTTAAGACTCCAGCTAACACCCAGGCATGGAGGAGTTGACAGAGGGAGGGAGAGTGGGCTTGCAAAGACTGATGAAGGCCAAGGATGCTGCCTGGCTTCTCATCCAGACTGTGCTATTCAAAAGCATCCTGCTCTTCAAATACCTCCCCCATTCCTCATCTAAATAATAAAGGCGTCCGGCTTGCAAGCACCACATTTCTTATATTTCAGGCCATTTATATGGGACTTGAAAATACAAACACACACACACAAAGTATACAGTGAGTAATTCCTGTCAGATCCACACATTGAAGACAGATTATTTCCAAAACCAAAGGAAGCACCGCATGGTTTACAGTTTTGGGGTCAGACAAACTGGGTCTAAATCCTAGTTCTTAATTGTACCAACTGTGGGCCATGGGTGAATTACTTTCTCTCTCTGACTCTCAGCTTCCTGACCTATGAGGTTGGAATAATTGGGCCAGTGGTTTTCAAATGTGGTTTGGGAACCAGCAGCATCAGCAGCACCTGTAAGTTTGTTAGCAAAACTTTAGGCCCTACCCAGGCCTTGTGAGTCAGAAACTCTGGGGGCAGAGCCTAGCACCCCACTTTAACAGGCTCTCCGGGTGACTGTTTTGCATCCTAAAGATTGAGAACCATTGAATTAGGCTAGTTATTTTTGAATGTTTGCACCCCAATCCACAGTAATAAATTTATCTTTCATCATAATCTAGTACTCAACCATCTTTTTCTTTATATATATTTTATTGATTTTTTTACAGAGAGGAAGGAAGAGGGATAGAGAGTTAGAAAAACCGATGAGAGAGAAACATCGATCAGCTACCTCTTGCACACTCCCTATTTGGGATGTGCCTGTAACCAGGGTATATGTCCTTGACCGGAATCAAACCTGGGACCCTTGAGTCCGCAGGCCAATGCTCTATCCACTGAGCCAAACCGGTTAGGGCATTCTCAACCATCTTATCATAACCTTGTACACACATAACATTCATAACAGACACAAGTTTTATGAACAATTCTTTTCTATAACTATACTAGAGGCCCAGTGCATGAAATTTGTGCACGGGGAGGGGGGGTCCCCTCAGCCCAGCCTGCACTTCTCCAATCCGGGACCCCTTGGGGGATGTCTGAGTGCCAGTTTAGGCCCAATCCTGGACCAGCAGTTGGACATCCCTCTCACAATCCTGGACCGCTGGCTCCTAATCGCTCACCGCCTACCTGCCTGGTCATCCCTAACTGCCTCCCACTGCTGGCCAGGTCGCCCCCAACTGCCCCCTCCCTGCCAACCTGGTTGCTCCTAACTGCCCCCTCCCCCCCCCGCCAGCCTGGTCACCCCTTACTGCCCACCTTGCTGGCCTGGTCGCCCCCAACTGCCCACCTCTGCCAGCCTGGTCACCCCTTACTGCCCACCTTGCTGGCCTGGTTGCCCCTAACTTCCCCCCCTGCCAGGCTGGTCGCCCCACACAGCCTGCTGTTCAGTCATTTGGTCGTCCCGCACTAACCCCCCTGCCAGCTTGGTCGTAGGCAGCCATCTTGTGAGGGCATGAGGGTTAATTTGCATATTACCTCTTTGTTATATAGGCTTTTTATTGATTTCAGAGAGGGAGAGGGAGAGGGAGAGAGAGATAAAAACATCAGTGATGAGAGAGAATCATTGATCCGCTGCCTCCTGCATACCCCACATTGGGGATCGCAACCCGGGCATATGCTCCAACCGGGAATCAAACCACGACTTCCTGGCTCATAGATCGACACTCAACCACTGAGCCATGCCAGCCAGGCTCATGAACAGTTCTTACCCTTGCTATCTACAAAGCTCTCTGATATTTGCTATTCCATTCCATATCATTTCATCCTACTTCACTTTTAAAATGCTGGTTCCAATTCTTTAAGCTGATTTCATGACCCATTAATAGATAGCAGGCAATGATTTGAAAAGGAACAGTGGTATGCATTGGGCTGATAGGGAGAGATCTTTGTAAAGCACCTGGCACACTACCCTTCGCACAGTAGGTTTTCAATTAATAGTAGCTTTCATCATCATCATTGCTACTAGCAAATTATGCAGTGGGTAGAAACTTATTAAGTATTTTTAAGTGAAATAAAGCTCCTCATGTTTCATGTCTAAAAAAAAACATAAAATGCACAAATCCCAAACCCCTTCTTTCACATATGTTTATGCATAAGCCTAAGTTCATATTTTCCTAGGCAATCCCTCTACAAGTTATGATTACTCTGATTCTTGGCAATAAAATAATCATAGTGCTAGAAAATCCCCATGGAGGAGTGTTGGCAATGGACCAACAAGGGGCAGGCAGGGTCGAAGATGATCATTCTACGGGGCTGGGAAGGGAATCTCCATGGTGCACTGAGTTCTAATGGGTAAATTTCAACTTCCCTGTGGCACCATAGTTGCCAACAAAACAGATCTCCACTAAGGGGGCCAGATGGCCGCAAAGGAGCCAAATGGGAAAGTGCTGGTTACAAATTATAGTCACAGCACCTGAACTCCACTGCAGTGCTAATCGTCCCCTCCTGGAAAATCAGACCTAAATTTAATCCTAAGGACTCGACATTATGAAGCCCATCCGAAGTAGGCAGTAAGTCTCATTCCCCTCTGTTTCATGTGGAAGGAAATGAAAAGTGAAAACTCTGCTCATCAAGGGAGGGGGACTCTCTCCTCCAGGGCGGCCAGGTGAGATATCCCCCTATCTGCCCTATCTGATAAGTTAATTCCCCCCCCCCCCCGACCCTCACCCAGGAATTTTTTTAATGGTGGTTTATAATAACTGCTATTTGGGGATCACCCGCTATGTGCTGATCCTTATTTGCTAGGTAAACTGGGATTGAAAAATGAAATTTTTCAGAAGAGAAAAGAGGCCCAGAGAGGTTAACTAACTTGTCAAAGGTCACAACGCGGATAAATAACAAAGTTGAATTTGACACAGGTCTCTGGCTTCAAAGCCCCCATTCTTTCTACCTCAGCACCTGCTTTCTCAAACGCTTCAGCTGTGGTCCTAGATCATAGGAAAAAGGAAAAAGAAAATAAACTAGTTTTGTTGCATACTGAGGATACACCAGGCAATACACCATGTCAGGTCCTTTAAAAAAATTTTCTAAATCACAATAATTCTTTAAGATCAAGAGTTTTATCCCATTTTCCAGATGAGAAAACTGAAGTAAAGAAAGGTGTAGTCTCTTGTGCAGGACCCCTCAATTTGTAAGTGTAAGAGCCATACTTTAACCCTACTCTCTCTGAATGTAAACATTTAGCTTTCCCCACCACACCATGCTGATTAGAGCTTTGAAGGGTGTCTCCTCCTCACTCCCAATCCATCCTATAGGTTACTGTGGTGTTAATCATCCTAAAACACAACTCAGGCTACAGTGCTCTTTTGCTCAAAAACATTCCAAGGGTGAAATAAGTTAAAGAGAAAGCACTTAGAAGAGTGCTTGATACATGATACATAACAGTGCAACCTGCAGGAGGCATGGAACCTGGGCAGTTTTTAGGGACATGTGCAGGGCTATCATATCTTCACACAAATGTGTGGCTTTGATACAGGAAGGCTTTGGTGAATTCTGTGCACCTAGGTGAAGGTCCCCTCTCCTAATGCTTCCTCTCCATTCAGACCAGACATCCATAGGAAGGGGCTCTGGGCGCAGCTACAGCAGGCTACTCACCTTTGCATCCTCCTTGCTCTCCAGCACAAGCTCTGCCTGCTCCTAGCTGCTCCTCCACCAAAATCCATCCTTTCTGTGGCAGCCCAAGTGACCTTTTAAAAATGCAAATCAGAGGGTGTCATTCCCTGCTGCACTCTGGCTGACCTCTTGTCCACATGCTTCAGGAGCAGGGCATGAGCCACTCCTCAGATGGCAGCTATGGGCACCAGACCCAGAGGCCACATTTGGGCCTCCTCTGCCCATGATGCTGCTGCCTCCAGATGCTCTTATCTGGCTGGGTTTGCGGACCCAGCAAGAGCCAGGTACCTAGCACACAGCTGCCAGGTCTGCCATTAAACCATCAGTAGGATGTGCAGCCAGAGAAGAGGCAGAGAGTGGGTGAGTGGCCTGGAAGGGAGGACTTCTCTAATTCCTTCTGTACCCACAGACCATTTCATGCCCTCACAACCCACTCCTGTGTTTCATTCTCTGCAATTATTCCTTGTGTCTAAAAAGTGAGTTTGAAACTGCTCTGTAAGATCCTTCTGGGCAGGGGCTTCCTCACACACATCTCTGTTCTCCCCTCTGCCCAGCACAGTCCTGCCCAGAAGCTTGTGATAAAATCTGTCTGCTTTCCTCCGCTTTGCCTGCTACACCCCGGGCCAGATCTCCTGCAGGGATCTGCCCTTCCTGCTCCTCCCTCCAACCTCCTGCAACCCATCCTTCAAGTGGAAGCCCAAGTGACCTTTTAAAAATGCAAATCAGAGGATGCCATTCCCTCTTAAATCTCTTAAATAGCCTCCCATCCTAATTGAAATGAAACCTAAACTCCTTACCACAGCCAACCAGGCTCTCTATGATCCTGCTCTGCCCACCTCCTCCATCCCTCTCCCCAGTTCTCTTCCTCCTACTAACCAAGCAGGTCCTGCCTCAGAGCATCCACACTTGCTCTTCCCTCTGCCTGGCATGCTGGTCTCTAGGTCATAACACAAATGGCTCCTTGCCTTCAAGCCACCTTTCTAGAGACACATTTCTTAACTACCCAACCTGAACTGGCCTACCCATCCTACCTGATTTCCTATCACATTATTTTATTTAGGTTTCCTCATAGCATTTATCAATACTCCCCTAAAATGATGATGCTAATGTTTTCCTTCTCTTCTGTCTTAAATTTTGCTTATAGTTTTTCTTCTCCCATCGGAATATAAGTTATCAGAGTAGAGATGTTGTCTGTTTCTTGTACCCACAAAAAGGGCCTGGTACATAGAAGAAGCTCAATAAATATTTGTGAATAAAGAAAAATACCTAATAAGTCACCTGATCCCTCCCTTGCCTCTGCTGAACTTTACAGAAGAGCTGAGTCCTGGGGAGGTGAAAGGGCACACCAGAGATGGGATTCAGGGACTCCTAGTCTAAAAGGCCTTGAACTCCCCTCTGATTCACCTCCCGTCCATCTCTCTCCCCACATCACAGAAGACGTCAGCTGTCAAGTGGAGCCCAGTCTTGGGGAAAGACAAGCAACTGCTCCCAAGGGAGAGCACAGAGCGGGGCAGAGGGCCGGAGCTCTGGAGTCAGACTCACCTGGGTCCCAGTCCCACCTCTGATACTTCCATCTGGGTAGTCGGGCAAGTTATTAATTTGCTCTCCAAACCCCAGTTATTTCATCTGTATGTCAGCGACGTTACATATTGGTATCTCACAAACATGTCTGAGGATCACCTGGCACGTCACAGGTGCTCTTAGATGGCTGCGTGACTTGCAGATCACATTAGTGAATATCCCAGGAACTGGTTACCACAGGTACCTTTTAAAGGCACATCTTTCCTTTCCATTTTCTACCTGTAAAAGCAGGGCCTTTTGATTATGTTTGTCAGAGCTGGGTCCTCCTCTGGTTGGGAGGAGCTGATGGCACCCATCAGTCACTTGGATGACACACCAACCTCCAAGGTGCTCAAACCTTGAACAGCAGGAGCGGTGGTGCTGGCTGGCTTGGCCTCCTTCCCTTACCCCTTAGCAGGCTGGCCCCACCATGAATATGCACACTCAGGCTTCAGCCACAGCCAGGAGAGGCCTCCTCTTCTATTGGTCAAACACCATGGCAACCAGGCAGGCCCCCAACTATCCCTTGCCGTTTGATGCAGTGGGTTCTGGTGCATTGCTCAAGGCTGCAAACCATTCTCTTCTCTGGGAACTGTTTCACCAGCACAGACATTTCCCTGGAATTCTACTGGTGAGGTTCCTTAAATAACATAAAAGTAACCATACAAAGGAGGGGGAAGTTAACATAGTCCTGAAGAGCTTGGGGTCTGCTTGTAGCCCCTACACTTCCTGTCTCTGGCATCCTAAGAAAACTTATCTCATGTTTTGTGTCCTGTACCAATAAAATGGGACTAAAAATAATGTCCATTCATAAGAGATGCTATGATGACATTCAATTATTCATGTGACACATATTCCTTGAAGCCCTAAGTGGCAGGCACTGTGTAGAAATCACAGCAGAGTGGGAGACACACACCAGCAATTATGCACAATTGATTTAATTTCATGTAGCAAATGCTACGGGCACCAGACGAACGAAATTTGAGGATGCCATGAGAACATATAGCGTTCTCAAATGTGATCATTCTTTCGATAAATATTTACTGAATACCTACTATGCACCTCTTGTGGTTGTTGGTGCTAGGGATATGGCAAGCAGCCTCCCAGCTGGTCTTCCATCATCCATTGTCCACACATGTGCTTCACTGATCTACATAGCAGCCAGGAGCATTTTAAAGTTGAAAATCAGGTCATGTCACCCACATACTGAAAATCCCTTGGTGCCTTCCAATTGCACTTAAAATCCAAACTCGCTATTGCACCTTCCCTGGCCCAACCTAGCTCTATAGCTCATCTCAGGCAACCCTGCCCCTTGCTCACTGTGCTCAAGCCCAGTTGTTCTTAGACTCTGGAACAGTGATTCTCAACCTTCCTAATGCCGTGACCCTTTAATACAGTTCCTCATGTTGTGGTGACCGCCAACCATAAAATTATTTTCGTTGCTACTTCATAACTGTAATTTTGCTACTGTTATGAATCGTAATGTAAATATCTGTGTTTTCCGATGGTCTTAGGCGACCCTGCTAATGGTTCTCAACCTATGGGTCGCGACCCACAGGTTGAGAACCACTGCTGTAGAGCCTAAGACCATCGGAAAACACAGATATTTACATTACGATTCATAACAGTAGCAAAATTACAGTTATGAAGTAGCAACGAAAATAATTTTATGGTTGGCGGTCACCACAACATGAGGAACTGTATTAAAGGGTCGCGGCATTAGGAAGGTTGAGAACCACTGTTCTATAGTCTTTGAAAGAGAGAGAGAAAGAAAGATGGCTGGCCCTAGCTGGTTTGGCTCAGTGGATAGAGCATTGGCCTGTGGACTGAAGGGTCCTGGGTTCGATTCTGGTCAAGGGCACATGCCAGGGTTGCAAGCTCTATCCCCAGTAGGGGGTGTGCAGGAGGCAGCCGATCAATGATTCTCTCTCATCATTGATGTTTCTATTTCTCTCTCCCTCTCCCTTCCTCTCTGAAATCAATAAACACATTTTTTTAAAAAATATTACTAAAATAAGAAAGAAAGAGAAGTGGCTGGCTCTGTTTCGCCTACAAGCTCAACACAGTGCTGGCAAGTGGTGAGCAGTGCATAAGCATATGTGGAATGCATAAAGAACAGGATCCCTGCTTTCAGGGTCCTTCCAGTCTAGGATAGTCCATGTAAAGCCCTCAGCACAGGGCCTAGCCCACAGTAAATGATAATGATCACTAACAACCTTGAGCCTCAGGGCCACAGGCCAGAAGGAGCTGCCCATCCTCCTTAAATAAAGCTGCAGAGAGGCTATGTCCTCAAAGCTCCCCAAGACCTACTTTCCTGGCCGGCACTGAAGCAGCTGTTTGCAGCTGGCCTTGGCCCCCACCCTAGGAGGCCAGGTGGACTGCTTTCCCTCTACAGACACCCACTGGCTCCAGTGTAACAAGTCAACCCCCAAGTAGTTAAGCTTAACCTCTGGAGACATAGCCCTTCCTCCAGCTCCTCCCATCCCCTCCCAAAGAAACCCTGCATCTGACCCCAGCCCAAGCCCCCTCAGTACTCTGGGGGCCCTGCCTCCGTTAAGCCACCGAATCACAGCCCAGTACCCCTGATTCACTGGAGCTAGCATCTGTCCATGAGAAGAATCTGTGTCCCAGGCAGCGGCAGACAGTGGTGTCCAAAATTGCCATGAAGGCCATTCAGAGACATAAATGGGTAGGCAATTAATAACAAAAAATGATCGTAATGGCCTCTCCCCACATAAAGGGGTTCAATTAAGGCACAATAGTGACAGGAAGGAGGACGGATGGCTCCGAGTGGACTCTCCCTCCCTTTTCTAAAGGGCTGACTCTGGCCTTGAGCAGAAGGCAAAACCTTAAAGGAGCCATTTGAAAAGGATAAAAGATTTATCAGGGAAGGGTTTAGATTTGTAGCTGGAAGGATCTCAGAAGGAGGAGGATGCAAAGAGCCCTGGCCTCTTCTGCAAGGCTTGTCAGATGCTCTGAGCCCCTGTGGGCTCAGGAGCAGCAGAAACTAGGAGGGGCTGGTGGCCCAGTGGGGTCTCAGCCAAAGACAGACAGGCCCTCAGGGAAGCCCTTCAGACCCCAGTCCACTGTGCCTTCTCCTCTAGCCCCCTGCACCCCTCCTCCACTGCACCCCAATCACCTGTAACTAGTTTAGTTTTTGCACCCTTGGTTGTTTCACCTTTCTGCTTCCAGACTGTGAGCTCACTGCTGTATGCCTACAGCCGGGCACAGAGCTGTAGTAGGTGCTCAATAGACACCTGTGGGAAGGAAGGAGGGGACAACGTGGGGGAGGAGAAAAGAGAGAACATGTACCACTGGGGAGAGATGTAGATGGACAACCAGAGGGCAGTATGCTTCCCTTTCATTGGTGTCACAGGGTTTGTACTGCTTGGAGGAGAGAAGATCTCTAGAAATATCTGTGAGTCATAAAAGAGAAGAGGGATGGACAGGGAAATGAGAGGAGACACACAATACACAGCAGCCTTGTGACTCCGTTCCAAAGCAAGAGAGACAGAGAGGGCTGCAGATCTGAATGAGGGCAGACATGCTCAGTCCCTTTGTCCTGTCAGCTTCTTCCAGGTTAGCGTTCATTAGGCTCTTTATCCTGTGTATTACGGGATGGTAACTGGGGAAGTCCCAACCAGGCAGTTCACTAAGTAGCCAGTTCACTAAGTAGCCACTCCTACCACAGGCCTCCGGGTTGCTCCATCTCCTCTGTCCCTAGGTCCATACCTTATTCAGAAATTGCTACAGACCTCCACCCCACCCCACCCAGCAGGCCCTAAAAAGAAGACAAGTGCCCGCCAGTTGGCATCCACAGTGTGAGACATCAGATACACCGGGCACAGGCCCATCACATGCACGACTCTGCTCTTGAAAGCGGGAATCAATGCCATTTGGTGGACACTGTATGTGACCGTGACCTGCCCCAAACCAGACCCAGTGAGCCAATCCAGCACATGACTTCACTGTGAAGGACAAAGTTGCACAGGTTACGCAGACAACTCTTATTAATTCAAAAACTCAGGAGACCATGGACAGATACATGCAAAAAAATGAAACTAGATCACCAACTTACACCATACACAAAAATAAACTCAAAATGGATACAGGACTTAAATATAAGACGGGAAACCATAAAAATACTAGAGGAATCCACAGGCAGCAAAATCTCAGACATATGCCAAAAGAACTTTTTCACTGATACTGCCCCTAGGGCAATGGAAGCCAAAGAGAAAATAAACAAATGGGACTACATCAAAATAAAAAGCTTTTGCACAGCAAAAGAAACCATCAACAAAACAACAAGAAACCCCACTGCATGGGAGAACATATTTGCAAATGTTATCACTGATAAAGGTTTAATCTCCAACATCTACAGGCAGCTTATACAACTTAATAAAAGAAAGATAAATGATCCAATAAAAAAATGGGCAACGGACCTAAATAGAATCTTTTCGAAAGAAGACAGAAGGAAGGCCAAGAGACACATGAAAACATGCTCAAAGTCACTAATTATCTGAGAGATGCAAATCAAAACGACAATGCGATACCATCTCACACCTGTCAGAATGGCTATCGTCAACAAATCAACAAACGACAAGTATTGGCGAGGATGCGGAGAAAAAGGAACCCTCATGCACTGCTGGTGGGAATGCAGACTGGTGCAGCCACTGTGGAGAACAGTATAGAATTTCCTCAAAAAACTGAAAATGGAACTCCCATTTGACCCAGTAATCCCACTCCTAGGAATATATCCTAAGAAACTAGAAACACCAATCAGAAAGGATATATGCACCCCTATGTTCATAGCAGCACAATTTACAATAGCTAAGATTTGGAAACAGCCTAAGTGCCCATCAGCAGATGACTGGATCAGAAAACTATGGTACATCTACACAATGGAATACTATGCTGCCATAAAAAAGAAGGAATTACTACCATTTGTAGGCACCTGGATGGAATTAGAGAACATTATGCTAAGTGAAATAAGCCAGTCAATGAAAGAAAAATACCACATGATCTCACTCATTTGGGGATAATGAAAAACATTATAAACTGATGAACAAAAAGATAGATACAGAGGCAGTAAAGCATCAAACAGACTCAAATTACAGCGGGAAGGTTAGGGAGAGGTGGGGGAAATAAGAGATCAACTAAAGGACTTATGTGCATGCATATAAGAGTAACCAACGGATGCAAAACATTGGGGGGTGAGGGCATGTATGGGAGTGGGGTGGGGGGGCAATGGTAAGATATGTACACATATAATACCTTTATAAAAAAATAAAAAAAAGTTTGAAGAGTAAAACGATGAAAAAAAAAAAAAACAAACTCAGGAGACCAGACATTAATTCAAAAGCCAAAACAAGACTACAGATGTGCCGGTTTCTAATTTTTTTTTATTAACGGGGCATTTTTTTGTCAGCTGGGAAATAGCAAAGGTTCCGAATTATGCACTGCTTTGAATAAGCCATTAACAGATTAGGAACGTTTTTTGCCATTTATGCTACAGGACTTAACACATGATCTCGGGGCTTAGAACCAGCGATTTGCTCGGGCCGGCTCTGGCCAGAAAATGACAGACCAAGCCATTTTCTGGCTACCACATGGTTTTCCTCTGGTGCCCTGTGACTCGGAGGAGCTGGCTTTAGAGACTGATAAACGGGGAAATGAAAGGGGAAGGAGATGAGGTGACACTGCGGTTCTGAATGCTGCTGATTACACGTGACCCTCGCCATCAGGGAGTCAAATCACCGTATGATGTGCAAGGACATCAGCTGCTGGGCGACTCCCAATGTGCCTGAGAAGGGGATGTTTTAAAAATCCGTACATACTATGCTGCCACTCACCCTGCACCTCCACTGTGTAACAGCAAACGGACTCCCAAGCTCCCTGCATGGACCTCACTGTCCTCGTTAAAGGTCTTTTCTCCTCCATTCCAAACACTTAGGCAGTTCTTTTTTTTTTTTTTTTTTTTTTTTTTTTTATGAAGTCCCAGTGTGAACTGAAAATGAGGTGATTGTCAGGTCAGCATCCCTTCCTGTCATGCCCGTCCCTAGAAAAGCAAAGAAGGCTCCTTGCTGCCCTCTGCTCTGGATGACTGCTTGGCTCTCACCACAAATCGTCAGGGTTGAGGTCGACGCCAGGGAAGATTGCAGAAAGAAGAGGAGTCCCTGGAGCCCACGGTTGTTTTCTTAGCACAACCACTGACTTGCTCTGGGCCGGACCCTGTGCCAGGCACTGGGAACACAGAAGGCACCGCTATGGCCCAACCCTGCCCTCAGGGATCACACAGCCTGACGGGAAGGCAGACGTGAAAACAGACTGTAATAATAAGAAAGTACCCACCCCATGTCCCCCACTCCCAACTCCCCCCCCCCCCCCCGCACCCCGCCCCGACACACACACTCATTCCACCCCAATGCTCCCTTTGCTCTCAGTCAAGAGAGAGGAGGACCAGGCCTGTAATCGGGCAGTCTCCGCCTGGGAAGATGGAGACAGATAGGCATCGAAGTGATCTCCCTGGGGGGTTGGTACCCACACATTCTGCCTGTGGCTGTCACTTCTCATCTCCCACATTCCTTGGAAACCTCTCTTGGGGACTCTTTCAAGAAGCCCCTACTCCACTTACACCACTGTGGACAAAGCCCTGTGTGTGTCTTTCCTCAGCCCAGAGCCCACTGGGCCCAGCTCCCCACACTGGGGGCAAAGTCTGGGATGGCTTATCAGACCCAGGGGCTGGCGCAGGGAATGAGCATGGAAGGAAGTAAATATAATCAGTCGATTTCAGGCTTTCTCAAAGGCTAAGTGAATTTAATAATCCATAGTTCACAGCTGGAAAAAAATAACCACACACTGTGTACAATCCTGAGTGGTTTATTTTACAGATAAATAACCACAGTCTAAACAGCTCTATTTCCTCAGCCATCACTCTTAGAAAGCAGATTGTCTCTCTGGCTTCCTTCTCTCCTCCACAGACCTAATCTCATTGCAAAAGAGGTCTTTTTTATACAGCTCATCACTGTGTGAACAAAATAGAAAACATATGGTATCTACTGAGTGCTTACTATATGCTAGGTAATATGCAGCATGTTATACACACATTATTGCATGTAGCACTCATAATATGAAGTAAGGACTGTTGTCTTATTTTGCATGTGAAGAAACAGAGGATCAGAGAGGTTAAGCAACTTATTCAAGTTCACATAACTACTACCCATAGCCCAGAGCACAAAACAGAATGTCCAACAAAACAAACTGTCCAACTAAATAGCAAATGGCCACCCCTAGCAGCACCATGTACCAGATGGAAGGATCCAGAACTCCCAGGGCATCTCAGCCCTGGGTGCCCTTGCCATCTCTCTCTCTCTCTCTCTCTCTCTCTCTCTCTCTCTCTCTCTCTCTCTCTCTGCAGAGGAGGGAGATGGCCGCCACTTCTACGGATATTGCTTGTAGTGTTCTAACCCATACAAATAGACAACCAGGCCGGTGGGGGCACTGAAGTAGCACCCAGGCCATATTGATTGCCTTTATTTTTCATCACTTGTGATGGGCAACCCCTCGGACACCCAGGGTGCTAGGGTGTTTGGTCAGAGGAGAGAAAAGAAAGGTGGGATGGTGTGGATTCCTGTGTTCGGAACTGTGTCTCAACTTTCATGTCTCACTGCGAGAATCCAGCAGGAGGACCAGTTCATGGACCATCGTGGACAAAGAAGACAGAAGGAGCATTCTTCCTGGGACGTTTTCACAAATCAACCCAAGTTCCTAGTTGGTCCAGAAATTGACCTTCTGTGACTTACTCTAATAAGTCAAAGGAGATATGGTGTCTGACCATGAAGCAAGCTTATCTTCTAAGTCAGGGATGCTTCATAGTTCATCTGATAATTCACAGATTATTACCTCATAGCTCAGAATATGATAAGGGTTATTAACAATGATAATAATAAGCAGCTAACTAAATGCCAGACCCTGAGCCTCGGGCTTTAAATCCATCATCTCATTTCATCTTCCCCCAAACCCTTGTGAGGTAGGAATTACTATCTCTACTTTGCAGATCAGGAAGCCGAGGTTAAGCACTTTTGTCCTGGTTTCTCAGCCAGAAATTGATAGACCTGGAATTTGAACTTATTCTGTCAAATTCCAGAGCCCAGGCTCTGAACATCTGCCCCACACAAGCTACTCAAATGAGGGTAAGTGGAAGTGCTTTGAAAACCATGCAGCGGGGTACAAATGTCCATGGTTATTTGGGTTGACAGAACAGTCTAATGGAGAATCTATCAGGTAAGCTTTGAAAAGAATCATCCCACTCAATCCCAGGGAAGCCACAAGGGAGGATACTGCCAGGGTCTTTTTTTCCAACTGGTTTGTCTACCTAGAAAAGGCTTTTGGGTCAGGATGAAAAGGAACATCACCCTCTTTTACCACAGGCCTCTGGGCAACAGTGAGTCTCAGTATCCCAGAGTGGGTGCAAAACCGCCTAGATTCTGGGGAAGAAGTACACAGAACTCCCTTCCAACCCACTGGCAGCCCCCTAACCTCCCTGGTCCATGTTGTGTTATTTTTCTCACTGCCGACTCCTTCTCCTTGGACAGAAACTGAATCACTGATGACCGAAGCACTCTTACGACAGAGGTGCTGGGCTGACACTGGCTCTCTCTCTTCACCGGGCCCAGGATATATAAACATCTGTTCCATGGAGTTGTCCACACAGATCCAGGTCTGAGAGTCGAGGAAACTCCAGTCTGTAGATATGGATGGACATGTTCCAGGGGGAACCTGCCCTTCCAATGACCTGGTTCTCTCTGGCTCCCTCGGACCTGAAGAGCCCTGAGCGGTTGAGCCATTTGCAGGAGCGGCACTCTGTCTAAGATGCAGTCCTCACTCTTGTTATCAAATCCCCTAAAGCAATCGCTAACCCCCTGCTTTCACCTGGCAGGCTGCAGGCAGCTCATTAGAAGCAGAACCTCCCTCCACAAGTCCCAAAACTCCATTCCCTGGGGAGCCGCCCATTGAAGCAGATAAACCCTGAGTTGTGTCAACTTTCATTTAGACCCAAGCAATCCCTGGCCCTGCTCTCTGTGATGGGGGAGCCTTGGTTAATGACATGAACACACAGAAGAGCTGGGAGTCGAGGGAAAAAGGACGCAAAATTAGCATTTTGGGGAGGGGTGCCCTGACTGGGAATCTAACTGGATAAATTGCCCCCGCCCCCTTAAAAGAAATAGAGAAAGCTAGGATCCCACAGTTATGATGAGAGTGCGGGGGGTGAGGGGGGGTGGGGGGGAGGGGAGAGGGCGGGCATGGAAGAAAGAGTTTCCCAGCCAGAACCAATATCCCCGATCCTAAGCTGCAAATAGGACTACTTGGCTCCAATTCTGTTATCTTAGGCTGAGAAAGAGGATAGGTGGATAGAGCACTAGATATTCAAGTTGCCGTTTTCCTTGCATTGCTTCCTGAAGAAATTTTACAGAAATGAGACTGAGTAAATTAAGAGCTGGAAGAAGTCTTAAAGATACCCATTGTGGTGAATGAAGCACAGTGCCTTGGGACTTTATGCCACGAAAACATTGTTGATGCCCATACTGAGGAAGTTGGCTATGACACAGAGATTTGGGTCAGTGACTTAAACTTTGTGCCTCCGATTCCCATAACATCACCTACCTTGTACACAGTTGGAAAGATAATGAGTTAGTTGTTCTATTGAAAGAATCCAGTATGGTACCTGGTACATGTGGCTTTCCTTCCTACCCTTTCCCCTCTCATTAAAAAAAAGAAAGGCTCAGAGACAATAAGTGACTTGCCAAAAGCCATGCTGTCAGTTAATGGCAAAGGTCAAGCAAGTACCACTCTACTGACACTCTTTGCCTTTTCCCAGCTACATCTTGAAATTCTGCTGACTTGGCCTTGGTGAATGGATGTGGTTCAAGAGACAACAGAGTCTCTACCCAGTCCAGATTCAAGTCTCAGCTTCACAACTTACTGTGTGGTTTGGGGCAAGTTTCATCGAGTCCCAGGTATCAGCTTTTTCTGTAAAATGGGCATCATAGCAACTTGATGAGGTTTGTGGTGAAGGTTAAACAAGTGATCACCCCTAGTCCCAGGCCCGGTGCATCCCTGGTGCTCAGGGTCCTCTCTCATCCCCTTCCTCTTCTTCGCTGCACCTCCCTATGCCCAGTGCAGGGCTCCACCCACACAAGGTTCTCAGAAGACACATATTGGCCAGTAGGACTGAAACCATCTTCCAGAAGACTGTGGCCTATTCGGCACCGAATTGTGAGGTTGGCCCTGTCTTCAGAGCCACATCACCTCAGCTTCCCACTGCTTGATTGCCTTTCTCAAACCTGGGCACCCTGTTCTGAATCCTTTTCATGCCCCTGTTCAATGTGAGGCACACCACAGTTCCACCTCCCGTCCAACCCCTGTCCCATTCTCCATGACACATAATGATGACAGTGATAATGAAGATGATGGAGAATGTGGAGATGGTGGTTAACTTTTACTGAGCTTATTCTGTGCCAGGCACTCTCCTATTCTTTTCATGGGTTTTCTTACCCATATGATCTGTTTTACAGGGTGGAAGTCACACAGCTAGCAAGGTGACAGAGCTGGAATTCATATCCAGGCATTCTAATTCCAAAGTCCACATGCTTAACTACTTGAAAAGCCTAACAGGGCCTCCCAGGGAAGGTCTTACTCTGAATAACAATAAATTGTAGCAACAATAGCAATAACAGTGTAATTATTAAGGTGACACTAGCTGCTATAACAGATAAAATCCAAAATCCATTTCTTGTTCATAAAAAGTCCAATGGTGTGGGGAGGGGAGGGCTGATGAGCCAGGGCCTCTGCTCTGCAGCCATTCAGGCCTCAGGGTGATGGATGCTCAGCTGTCCCAGCACGTGGTTAAACTGCAGCCAGAACATTTTATGAGCCAGGCCTGGGCGAGGCATTTTATCACTTCCACCCACATTCCACTGGCCAGAACTTAGGTGCAAGGCTTTCCCTAGATGCAAGGAAGTTCTGAGGAATGAAGGCCCTGGATGGCCACAGCAATCACTCTTCATTGTGGAAGAGGTGCACTAATATTTGTTGGACAGCTAGCCATTTCTGTCACAAACAATAACAGCAGCAATAACAAAGATGATAAATGTTGAGCACTCACTCTGCATGTACATCAGGCTCTGTGCTAAGTCCTTTATAGACATTATATCTACTTTTCACACTCTAAAAGATAGTTATTATTATTCCTATTTTATAGTAAAGAAAGTGGACATTTTAAGAGATGTGAAGAATTTGCACAAGGTTACACAGCTCATGTGTGGCAGGTCCAAATGCCGAACCGGATGTCTTAGTCTGGGTCATCTAGAGAGCAGAGCTTCAACAGGAATCCACGTGCAGACATGGCTTGGGAGGTGCCGTCCCAGGGCAGGAGAGTAAGGGAAAAGGAAAGTGAGGCAAAGAAAGGGACACAAGGATGCAATGAGATACCTTGCTGCCTCACAAGCCGCTATGGGACACAGCAGACCAGGTGACAGGTGTGTTTGCTCAGCATGTGGGACTTTCTCCAAAAGATTTGCAAGGACAAACTGGTACACTGCAGGGAGAAAGAGTGGGAAGGATTTGCCAGTCTCCCCAAGCTTCTTCCTTCCCATTGGTCCAAGTCTGTGGAGAGCAGACTCCCTTTACTTCTATGTTGTATCATTCCGTCCTGTCCCTCTCCCCTGCCCCCACACTGTGGGCACTGAGGAGGCCAGGAACTCCATCCTGTAGCATGGCATTCCATCCAGGTCTCACAATTAGGAGAGACCCAACAAAGATAAGGGCCAGCAAGTAGGGCAGGGGTGGGGAACCTTTTTCTGCCAAGGGCCATTTGAATATTTATAACCTCATTCGCTTATCAAAATTCACTTAATATAAATGTATGTTGCTATGAAAAAAGCTCCTAGATTTATTGAATTTTGAGTCCTGACTGCAGTTGCCTTGGCAGGGCCAGACTAAATGATTACTCAGGCCTTATATAGCCTGCAGGCTGGACATACCCCACCCCTGAAGTAGGGGGTGCAGGCTGTGCTGACCCAGCACTTCCGCTTGGATTGTCCAGTGCAGGGCTGAAGGTGACAGTGTGGCAACAGGACTTGGAGGTGACAGTGTCTTCAGAAAGAGAAATCTGGGAATGTCTCACCACCAAAGCTCATGCTTTTTCCACGACTTTACCTGGCCTCCCTCTCAAATAAGATGTGAGCGTGGGAATTGCAGGCACTTTGGCAGGGAGATGGGGAGACCTCTTTGGGCAGGAGTGTATCTCAAATCTCACCCCATAAGGGATCACCTTTCTCCCCACAATGGAAGGAGCAGCTGAAATTAAAACTCTAGCCACACAGGGCAGTCCACCTGTGTGGCTTCTTTGGTCAAGGGAAATGAACCATGCACCTGAAGATGGTGCCTGAGAGGGAGAGGATGATACTGTTGATATAGGCCATTGCCACACTCATTTTCAAGGCCAAGGCAGCAAAAGGGCATCTTGTCCAAGTTCATGCAGCCAGTGGCATCAGGGTGGGGCCAGAGCTCTGGACCCTTTCAATGATGCCACCACCTCCCAACATCTTTGCAGGCTTCTACAGACCACCCCTCCCCATACCTTCTAACGCCTGGGCACCCCCAGCAACAGAGAAAACAGTCATCTCCCCACCTTTGAGAAATGCACCTCTTTTCTAGCTATCCTAGTACTGGCACGGAAGTCATTTCTTTGGGGAAAGCCCTACTCTGGGGTGAATCATTTCACCTTTGGTTTTGAGGAATTCCAAACCCACAGACTTAATTATCCTTGTTCATCCGCTGGCCTAATCCCAAGAAGTCAGCAGTTTACTCGTCTGCTCTGCCCACAAAGCCAGATAGGAGAAATGCTCAGGGAATCGGAATGGAGGCCCAGCCTTCCTCCACCCATTAGCATTCCTGAGAGGGTCTCTGGGGAGGTGGGGAGGAGGAAGAACACAGATGGGAACGTCTGCGGTCTCCCCTCCCAGTTCCCCTGCCGCCCTCAGAGCTCCACTCCGCTTCAGCCTGGAAGGTCCCTGTTTCTGAAACTGGAGGTTTCTCACAGGGAGGGGAGGCAGCACCAAGCAGGTAGTTCCCAGCCGCCCAGCTCCCTGCCAAGCCATTAGGAGGAGGATTAAGGTGATGGGGCATCGGGGTGGCCACAATTAGGCCAGCACATTGCTTTCTCTGCAAATGGCATGAGAGTGTGATCTAACAGCTCATTATTGATGGGGAAAATGAGATAAGGACCCCTTCTGTGTCCAAGAGGAGCTCCAGTACCAAACTGAATATGTGCTAATGCGCACTTTCAGCCAGTGGCTGACAGAAGGGTGAATTCCACTCGGGCCCAACTTTAACCTGCCCCCTGCCCTCCTGCCCTCCTGCCCTCCTGCCCTCCTGCCCTCCTGCCCTCCTGCCCTCCCTCTGAAACCAGGGGAGGAAATGGGCTCTGATAAAAGCACATTATCTGCTGTGACCCACATCCTCTCCCTGAGAATAACAGACATAAGAGAAGCATCACGTCTGTTGTTTCACAAAGTGGTTAAAAAATAAATAGCCAGTCATAGTCCTCTTTCTAGCATCAGCTTTAATGCAGGAAGAGGGAACGGGTCATTTCAGAAAGTCTAGGAAAAAATAATATGGGAACTTCAGTCCTCTCTTATCAGATCTCAGTTTCATGCTCCTATGGCTGTCTGTACACAGGGCACTGCCAGCCCGTGGGAGGCTGTGTGTGCCCCACTGTCCCACAGGGCACTGTCAGCAGTGGGAGGCTGTGTGTGCCCATGTTCATGTGTGTATCCCACTGTCCTTTCTCTGGCTATCCCAGTACTGGCACGTTTGCTCCAATCTGTTTGCTTCAGAGCAGCCAGTGTGATTGATCACGTTTCTCCTGCTTAAAACCTTTCAGTGGCTCTCACTACTCTTAGGGCGAAGATCAAAATCTCTAACGTGGCTGAGAGACCTCACAGGGAGACCTTTTGCAGGAGCCCAGTCTTGTCTCCGGCCACTCTCCCAGCCAGTCCCCAGGGTCCAGCCACACAGGCCTTTTGCTGTGTCTTGGAACACACTCTGCTCCTCTCTGTCTTGGGGCCTTTTCATCTGCTGCTCCCTCTGCCCTTTCTCCCTTTGGAATCTAGTGCAAACAGCAATTTCTAAGAAAGCCTTCCTTGGCCCCTTCAGGTCCCCATACATCACCCTCTACATCTTCTTTGTATCTCATGACACCATTTTAATTACGTAATTGTTTGTGTGGTTAGTTATTTAATGCCTGTCTTCTTCATTACACTGTAAGTTCCATGGCAGCAAGGTCAAATGCATGTTTTTCTATACTGATTTCCAAAACATTATGTGGCCTGAGTTGCAATGAGGCAGAGGTATTTCCAGATGTGTGTGCAGCACAGACTAAAGAAAATCACTTGAACCGCTGTTGGGGGTACGGCGGGGGGAATGTTAAACCATTTCCCCATTCATTCCTTTGTTCAGTCAATTACCAAATACTCATTGAATGTCTACTTGATGTCAGGAGATGTGTTAGCTGGACACTGCGGTCCAATCATAACAAGACGGGCACGGGTCATGCACAGGCACAGTTCATGTGTCTTGTCCTTTACAGAGTCATTCCGGACCCTGGCATCTCCTGAGGTAAGTTATTGCTCACTCCTCTGTGATCTGTACCTATCTTTCACATTCCACCATGCTTGACTTCACCCATGTGCCTATCTTCCCCACAGACTGAGTAGACCCTGAGGCCCGGGCCATTACCTGCTTATTGTGCATGCTCAGTGCCTAACATACTCAGTGTCTCCAGCACCCCTGGTGCCAAAGATATGACTGATGAAAGAATGGAAGAATGAATGACTGAAGCTACAGGAGACTCCTTTGGACAATCATTCATAGGCATGACCTGGCCCCTCCCCCTGGATCCCCACTCTGTTCTAACCATACTGATCCCAGCTCCTTGCTCTTCCACAGGCTGTGTCTCCTACATAGAAAACCTTTCCCTTTGTCCAACTTCAACTCTTGAATTCAGTATCACTCCCTCCAGAATGCCTTCCCTGTCCTCACCATCAACACTTTCACCTTCACCAGTCATCAAACCCAAGCTATGTAGGAATTCCTGCCATGGCTACCTATAGCTCTCAGGCCTTCCCCACCAATTGTCTGTCTTCCCCACTATACAGTAGCTTCATGCAGAAGCTACCTTGTATAGCAGCCCCCTTGCCTGGCATGTAGTAGGCTCTAAATTAATTTTTTAAATAAATGATTGAATAAATACTTAAGTGGCAATTGCATAGAGACAGAATGCTTCTAATAGCTTGCCTTCAATTACATTACTTACTAGTAAAATATATAGGCATTTTGCTGAAGGTCTGCACAAAAAAAAGGTAGATTACTTTTTTAAAAGTTCACATTTGGAATTAATTTTTTAAACCAATTTGCATGTTATTCTCAATATCCTACATCAGTCTTGGCCATACCTGCAGGCCTGCGTAATGAGGACTGATGTTCAGATGAATCAAAGATTAAATCATGCTTGCTGCATGTAAGAAAAATGGATTCTGACATTTTGTAAGGATTTTTAACAAGGGTTGGAACAAGAGAGGATTTCTAATTAACCCTCAGTTACCCAGGAAATTACACCCATCACAACATTCAGTCAGAAAATATATTTCTTGATTGCGCGTTGTGTGAGTGATAAAGGGCGAGATATGTGAGTGGGCACATGTTGGGAGCAGGAAGTAAACATGGCACCATGTGGGGCCTGTTACAAAAGTTATCCCATCCAAACCTAACAACCTATTTATGAGGTCAATATTATCACCTTCACTTTCATAGTTGGGAAAACAGACTCAGAAAAATTGAGTAATTTTCCCAGGACCACATAGCTGATCAGGCTGGAGACAGGATGTGAGTTCAGGTCTGCGTGAATCCAGTCTTGTGCTTTCCATAGCTGCCTGACTTTCTACCAATCATGGCTGAGATGCCTGTGGGGGGAATGATCAACAAAGTCAACAATACTAACATGGCACAGAGGTTAGACGCATGCGAGAAAGTGAAGTTATAACCCCACCCTGCCACTAATTATGCTTCAGACATAGTACTTAACCTTTGGAAGCCTCAGTTTCCCCATCTGTAAAATGGGATAGTAACTGTACCTACCTTATAGGGTTGTTGTAAAGATCTAAGAGATTATCCATGTAGGGCATGTGGGGGACATTAAGGCACAATGATGCCAGAATGAAGGACTCTCTTAGCCTCAAGAATCAAATGGTTCTAGGACAAGGAATGGGATGGTGATGCATCAGAAATCAAGCAACGAGTCCAAAGTAGGCTCACTCTATATAATTGCAAGGCTGCTAAAGGGCCTAGCACCAAAGGCTCTTCATTCAACAATTCATTTGAGAAACACTAAATTACCAATGCTTACGTTGGCATTGACAGAATATGATATTATGTGGGAAAGCATACATATTGATGACTCAAACAGTGATTCAGAAATCTCAGGCTCTAATTAGAGACATTTTAGAAATACCTTATTCAATTTCTTTTGCCTGTGTCTTTTTCATGAATGCACAAGAGTGATAGAAAGCTATGTCTAAACAAATATAAGAGAACGCTTTCAACAAGTAGAAAAATTCTAAGTAATAAGAATGTATCGAATCATAGTTTATTGGCAGTAATTTTTTTCTGAGAGGTACATAAAATCACAGTGAATTTTACAACCAATGGCACTTGAGATTTGATGAAATACAATAATTCACAAACAGATGTTTGGTATATGACCCATTTGTGAGTTTCAGCTGCCTAAAGAAGGAATGCACCCTAAAGTATAAAGGACTGCTCTCATTTATGTCCCTAATATTTATGTCTCCAATATTTCCCGGAGTTAATTTTGCCAGAAAATGAGGGTGCAGAAAAGATACAAGGAAAGAGGATGAAAAAGAGAAATGAGCGGTACTAGTGTGGGGGGTGGTACTAGAAGCCAATTTTGTATAATTATCATTTGCACACAGGGCCAATTCTGATAAAAATAAATAATTAGAAGGATGACCCCATGACATTCATCAAGCAACAATTCTATTGTATTTACCACATATGATCTGTAAAGAAAGTAGATTTTGAGTAACTGACAAATTTGCAATGATTGGAAATAAAAGATTTTTCTGGTGAGCTCCAAATAACCAGACACTTATAAATCTTGGACATTCCAGCTAAATGAGAGTTGATGGCAGTAGCTTCATCTCATGAGTGGTCACTGTCTCCTTTGTGACAGATCACACCATCTAGAATGCCATTTGCCCTTTCAAGTACTTCATTCCTGTGCTTCTTCTGACCATAAAAGTAAGAGAGATTCAAATGACAATGGATATTTTCATATATAAGATCAATGAGTATATTTTTGATACTTGATGGCTCATTTATAACAAAGTCAAGGTGTTGACTCCCACCTCCCAGTCCAGAATAATTTGGTTGTTCAAGGTAAATTTTTTTTTAAAAATGTTAAAACAGTACATGCCTCCTAAAGGAGCTAAAAAAGAAATGTGTTCCAAACACAGAGGTAAAGCATTGTGGTCCATCCACAATAACTTCCTGTAGATTCCAGGATTCTAGTTTCCATGCTTCCCAGGGGACTCAGCTCCTTTCTTCTTCCTAAGGCTGTACTGCAAACCTCCTCGCTTCCCTTCTTCCTTATGAGTTCTTATTTGTCTTTTTCTAATAAAACATTGGCCATTCTGACAGTCAATTCTTCTCTGAAAGTTGCTTATTTTTTCCATTAATAAATTGCACAGAAATGACCCCCAATGCCACTTCCTACCTCTAGGGACCAAGATGCCTTACTATCTTTGATGTCCATATCATCAACAGGTACTGATCACCTACCATAAATTCCCATGTCATTGATAAACTTGAGTATGCATCTGCTGAGACACATGGGAAATCACGCCTTCTGTTTCTTATGACAGAGACCACCAATATTTGTGTCCTCTTCTCTTCTTTGGCATTCCTGTCCCCTTTCATGCAAGGGAGACCATGGGATTGGTATGCACCAATGGAGTGTGGGCAAAGTGTCCAACACCACTTCCAGACCTGGCACCTAAACCTCCTTCATAACTCTTCACATTTTCTCTTATTTTGCTTATTGGCCAGATACTAAAAATCTAGTGGATTACTCTGGGAAGGTTGGTCAAGAATGTCACCAACAATTACATGGTACAGAGAGGGGGTAGGAGCAGACCCAGGATGATGTATATGATGAGAGAGCCTCAAGATGGAAGAAGCCTGGGTCCCTGAATGTTTGTGTGGAGGGGAGCTCCCCACTGACCCATTTGAAAACAAAGCATGAGTGAAAAATACACCTTTATTATATTAAGCCAATGGTATTTTAAGGTTTATCTGTTACTTACTTTATTTCTACTTTTCAAGAACTTTTTTCTAATACAGATTTTATATGTGCATAGATAGTTTAAATGTTTCAATTGGGTTTCAGATCTTTTGAAAAGCAATGATCTGCCTTTGAATCATGGGGAAATGCAATTTGCCAACAGTGGTCACAACTGCAAGGAGTTAATATAAAGTCCCCAATTAGATTCAGGGGCCTAATCGGGCAGTCCCCATGGAGCTAATTTCTTTCAACAAGCAAGCATGTTGCCAGCTCACAAAATGTTTGGTCCATACTGCCTTTCAGTTCAGCAGATGGGGGTTTTGATATAAATTGTGTTGGCATTTGCTGCTCTGAAAATAGATTTGCTTTTTCCTGCTTCCAAACTCAGTTTTAAAAAGCAACAAGTTCCACCCCCATCCACCCATTAGGCAGGTCACAGGGCCAGACCTCTGTTTTTTATTAAAAGTACAGAAATAAAGAATCTAAGCATCTCAGGCTAGTGGGGGCTCTTGGGTTTTGCCTTGTTACTGTCCTATCAAATGCAGAAATCCCTTCTAGAGCATTCCAGATGGAGCACCCAACCTGTGTTTGCTCACCCTCTTTGATGGGGAGCTCACCACTTGACAAAGTAGCACATGCTAGTGTTGAGGAGCATTGTAATTAGAAAGCTGAAATGGCCTTCATAATAGCTCCATTCTTTAGTCCCATATCTGGCCTTTAGACATACCTCCCCCAATTGCAATCCTGTCTCTACATCTCTATTTTCTTATCTCTGTCCCAAAGCCCTCTCTCTTCCATACAGCATAATTCCTAGGGCCCTTCCTCAGAATATATCAATGACCTATGAAAACTGAAGTGGCAGGAGCTGGCCACAAGTCTGACAAATACCGAGAGGAATGGGGTAAACATGCAGTGTGCTCAGGGCTTTATGGTTCTGGGTGAACTGGGCCCTTTTGATGGAGTGTGAATTGTCTGAGGACAGCAAGGCTCTCTCCAGCTCCACGAAGGTGCAGAGAAAAATGAAGAGAAGAAAGCAAGAACTTGGGCCTCATGGAAACCCTGGAGTGGGTTGGCACCAAAAAATGTCTTAAAACTATAGGATGATTCCAGCTCCAACACAATTCTAAAGGCTGGGACATAGCCGCTCCTCAGGGGCCCCAGTCCTGTCTCCACTTCCGCTGCTCCTGGTCCTGCCCACCAGCTGCCTAGCCCTCCACTGCTCAAGTCTTTTCAGCATCTGCTAACTCCTTCCTGGCTTACAGTTCCTGAGGTCCATGATGCCTTTTAGCTTCTCCTGCCTGCTTCCTCTGGGTGTGTGTGGTTTGTGGTTTTTTTCCCAAAATACTCTCTATGACTTAAATTCGAAATTTCCACAGGGAGAGAACTTGTGTTTTCACTTAATCACCATCAACCCATGCACACAGAGTATTAGCAGCAGGTTGTCCTGTCAGCCTCTGGCCAGCCTACAGATCAGTTCCAACTCCCTCCTCTGACCCATCAACGGGAGGAGAGGGTGGGCCCTGGGATATGAGGGGTGACTTTTACAGAAGGAATGCTCTAAGGGTCTTTAACAAGATGAGCCTCTCCTGGCTTGCCCTGGCTTGAACCACATTCACGAATCTGGGCTTATCGATGCTTTTGACAGCCATGTCACACGGTAAGCCTCCCAGTTATTGAAAAATCCCCAAGTCGTGTTTTCACAAGCTGCTGCTAAGCAGCCAGTCTCCACCCTGCACCTGTATGTACAAATCTTTGCCTCCGACAGTTCCTCTTGGTAGATTCTGCTTAAGATCTCAGGCCTGAAATCTTCTAGAACAGGGGTGGGCAAACTTTTTGACTCGAGGGCCACAGTGGGTTCTTAAACTGGACCGGAGGGCTGGAACAAAAGCATGGATGGAGTGTTTGTGTGAACTAATATAAATTCAAAGTAAAGGAGCAGAGGGGAGAGCAAGAGAACTGGATAGAACAGCCGGATCCGGCCCGTGGGCCGTAGTTTGCCCAAGTTTGTTCTAGAACTTCTCTCTCAGCCCTACCAGAATGAGAGGTTTGGAGTCAGCACCCAGCCCCACTTTGGCTAGAAAAACTGTTTAACACAATTAAATTCCGGGTAAGAGTTTGTCAGAACAATAGTTTCTGAAACAAAAACGTAATTTGAAAACCAGAGAGGCCAGGCCTCTCTCGGGCTTCTGTGCTCAGCGGTGGGTCTCATTTTTCAGTGCATCGAGATGCACAGAGTGAGTACACAATCCTCCGGCCTTCTCCTGCGCAAGTTGAAGCCTCGGGGACACTCCATGGCCCTGTCGCTGCTCCAGCAGTCATTAAATACAGCAAAGAGCTGGGAAAATGACTGCCAACCTCTTTGCTCCAGGAAGCAACAGCAGCCCGCTGCGCTTCCCTGCTTAGGACTTTAGGCAGCACCCACCCAGCGAGTCTTGAAGGGATGAGCTGTTTATCGCTGGCCCACCAGCCCCCGGGGCAGAGGGACCATGTGCAACAGGTTGCTGGCAGCTTCCAGGCAGGATCTCAGATGCCCCTCCGCCTCCGTGTCTGTGCTGTCCTTAATGCAGCTAAAATAAGGCAGGTATGCATCGTAAAGGCTTCGCAGGCTATGGAAGGGCTGTTGTTGTTTTCTGCTGTGTCTGAATCTTGGCTAAAGCCTCAAACTAAACATAGTTGGTGACAAATAGCCCATGTTCTAGAGAATGCTGGACACACCTGGTGTCGCTTCCTGAAAGATGGCAAAGCTGGATGTGAGCCCCCTTATCTGTTCAGGCTGTAGAAGGGGAGAGAGGAGGGTGCTGGCTTCCCCCAACCCCTCCCCAGCCTCCTGAGGGGCCCATCATGGTGTGGAGATTCAGAATCAGCACAGGAGGGAAGACTGGCTTCTTACCTCCTTAGGCGGATGTGTGCTGAGTTCCAGAAACTTGTAAAAACAACCCTCTCATGTTAATGGAGCAGACAGAAGGGTGATTACACCTATGCAATATGAGTTGCAATTATCCCCCTAGTTTGTTGCTTGTCGTTTCTACTTTGTTCACGGCATTTTTGACTTTTATGTAGTCACATTTATCAATTATTTCCTTTCCGACCTCTGGATGTGCCTCCAGGAGTGTATGTAAAATGAACCCTGCCGCCCAGGGCTGAGGCAGCCGTGATGGCCGAGCTGGGGACAGGGTCGGAGAGGGTTAGCTGCTCCCTCGCCTTTCAGCGGGGAAGCATGCACTGTCCACATGGGACAGAGAGCCCGGTGAAGTCCACTGTGCTTGGATTGTCTCAAAAGGACCCAGCTGCAGAAGGCAGAGAGAGGGAGAAGGGGACAAGCAGCCAGAGAGATGGAGAAAGTCAAGCTCAATGCGCCAGAAGCTGAGTAGAGATGCATACGCTTTATCTCGTTTCTTCCCCACAACAAGCCCAAGCTCATTGCCATCCTCTTTTTGTAGAGGAGGAGACAGATCCAGAGCAGCCATGGGACTTGACCTTCTTTGGTAGATGTAGGCAGGAAGGAGCTGAACAAAGAAGCCACAGCCTTAGTTCATGGGAGGAAAAGCTTAGTTTGATGTGGGTCGCTTTGGCTGAAGGAGTGAAAGAAACTTGGAAGCGAAGGGTGTCCTACTCAGCTGCTGAGACGTCTCAATCACATTGGAGCAGGGTGCCACGTCAGTGAGTTAATTTGTGCTTTTCTTTAGGGAGAGAGGTGCCAAGGCCAGTCTTAAATGGCTGCTCTCAGTAAAGGAAATAGCAGTGGTGAACCCCTTAAATGCCACTGCTTCCTCAGATTAGAGAAGAAGCATGACCGACCCTTTGCACTGCATAAATCATTAAGTC
The DNA here is from genome assembly GCF_963455305.1 of Plecotus auritus. Taxonomy (NCBI): domain Eukaryota; kingdom Metazoa; phylum Chordata; class Mammalia; order Chiroptera; family Vespertilionidae; genus Plecotus; species Plecotus auritus. The sequence continues at coordinate 125,456,235 of NC_137783.1, read as the reverse complement.
CCTGGACAACGACAACATGGTGGGGAGGGGGTGGGGTCAGATAGGACCTCAAGAGGGATACAAATTTCCTGCTAACCCAGTAGTTGGGGAGGAGTCAATCAATTCATTAGAGAAAAAAAAAATGGTAAGATTGTGCTCTGAGCTGTGAAGAGGTTCTCACTGGGTATTTGGTTTCCCTCTCCCCAAACCCAGAGTCATATTCCTCTCTTGGAAGTCCGCCACGAGAGACACTGGGATTCCTGCTGACCTGAGCCTCCTCGTCAATGGAGCCACTTGTGGGTAGATGTTGTTATCCTTGGCAAGGGAATATCTTTGGAAACCAGGGGTTAGAGTGAAAGGCCAATATTTTTTCTGTAAGTAAGGAGCATCCCTGATTTATTTCTCATGGAGTCCTTCATGGAGTATCGGGTTGTGATGCCAAAAATTCCCAGAGAAGGGTGATGGGGAAGAAAGCCATTCAATGGCCTGGGAAAGCTGAGCTGCTGTGGAGACTGCCAGCAGCATCTCTTCATCCCCGATGCCTCTCTCGTGACCCCTCTGAGCACTTCTTGGGGGAGGAATAACTCTTGATATCTAGAGCTGTGATGCAAAATGGTTTTGTGGGATGCTCTGATCACCAACTGAAACCACTGAGAAAAGGAGAGGGTAGGCAGGAAGCTGTCCAATGTTGCAGAAAACCACATTCCCAGAGTCTCTCCAAACCCAGACTTGTGTTTCCTTTCACCACTGCTCAAAATCATTGAATTAGAATTGTCCAAATCGTGCCTGTCTTTGAAGTGGTACAACCTCGGCTAATCAAACCTTGCTACATCACAGCCCCCAGCAACTCAAAAGCTATCTAGTTCCCTCTGTCTTTAAAACAAAATGGCAAAAGATAAGAAAACAACTTCACCCCAGGGCTTTAGACAATAACTTTTAGTAGGTTTCTTGGGCTTGGCATCAATAAGGAGCCATAAGAATTGATGTTCAGAGTTACAGGCCTGGAGTCCTTTAAAAACCTCAATCATAAAAAAAAAAAAAAAAAAAAAATTATATCGAGTCTTACACTCTACAAGAGTATGAAAAGGAACTCAGAACTAATCAGGGCTGAACCCAACAGGGTTTTCTGGATGAGCATCCATTATCCAGAACCATCCCTGTCCCCAAGTTTAGCAGTTACTAGAAGGGGCACTATAACTTCCCATTGCTGCAGGCATGTTTCCTGGCCATTATTCTGTGACATCAAGGACCAGGACCACGTAAAATGTACAGAAGACTGAACTACAGCGGTGGAGTTCGAGGTGAGACTATAACCAACCAGCTACATGTTCTCTAATCCTCCGGCTCTCAGAGGATTACCTGTAAGACAAGCCAGTTGAATCGGCACAGGCTGACCTTGGATGAGAGGAAAGAGAGACAAGCGGGGCACTGAGGACTATGCAGTTGGAAGAAGGAATGGCATTTCTGAAGAAGGGCGAAGCATATTTAAAGGCATGTCAGTGGTAAAGTATGTTGTTATTTTCCTTGGATCTGGTGGCCCTATCCCCACTCTTCTTGGTTATGGACTGGCTGTTCCCTTCTCCAAGAATGACATTTCCTTTCTTCTTCATGTGTCTGAATTCTATGCACCCTTAAAGGTCCAGTTCAAAAGTCATCTCTTCAATCTCTCTTCTACGAATAATTTCTTCAGTGAATTATTCCAGCACTAATTTGTACCTCTATGACGATTCTTATCACTATGCCTTATATTAAAATATTCCATACTGAATTGTGGTCTCCTAGACACAGGATGAATTCCACATTTGTGTACCTGATAATGCCTAGCAGAATGCCTTGTGCATAGTAGATGCTCAAATTACTGTAGAATGAATGAATGAATGAAATCTCATAATCTCTGGACATGGCAAATTTACTCTGGTTTAACCTAAATACTTTAAATATTTTTATTTTGAAAGTCTTGCTTAGATCTTCTTATAAAAACACAAGAATGATCCCATTCTAAATTCGATGGCTTCTTTAGTTATGGGCCCCTCATTTGACCACTTCTCTAATTTCTGACAGTCAGATCTTGGAAGAGTGCCATAGGCAGTGCTCTTGTCATTGCTCTAAAATAAATGTCCCTAACAACATTTCAGCCCAAGCCTACTGGGAAAATTCAATTCCTCTCTTTCAGCCCCACCTCCCAAGAACCAGAAAATAATACTTAGAGAACAATAATCTTTGTTCAACACAAATAAACAGCAAAATAATACCAATGGCTTCTTAAAGCTGTATATTAGCCATGCTGTAGAAAGCATCTCATTGATCTTATGTGCTTACATAAAAATTAATTTGAAATTGAATAAGGCCAGAGCTCAAAATTCTGCATGTCTAACTTCCCTGCCAAGGCAGCTCATACAATGAATAGCTAAACATCTAAGAGTATTAGTTATTAAGGCACAGCATAGAACTCCATTTAGGATTTCCCATTTTGGGAGAAATATCGGGCTCTGTGGCTTTAAGGGTAATCCACTAACATCTCATCTTTGGGGAGGGGAATTGGAGCTACATGGACTTGATACTATTTTACCATTCTCAGCTCAAGCTTCAATCTCTAGGGAAGTGCCCAGTTATTTCCGGACCACAATGGCCCATCTCAGGCAAGATGGAGAAACCCATCAGAAGTCTCCACAGCCCCAGATGTCCCTGCAGACTCGCGAGCAACTCAGAGGAAGGAAACCCCTACAAATCAAGTCAACCTGACTGCTACCTCTCAGCTCCCTGACACTCCTCCTCCCCACCTCCGCTCCCTGAGGGTGGCTGTGTAAAGTAGAAAGATACCGAACACCGGAGTTAGACAGACATTAGCCAGTAACTTCCGGCTCTGAGTCACAGCTCCTCCCCCATTATGCCTACCTTATAGGATTGTGTCATGAGCTAAATGAGATAACGTGTATGTTGCACCAGGCGCAGAGTAGATGCTCAATGAATGCTCTCACCAGTTAAGACAGAACCTGAAGTTTCAGTCCAGCAGTTTAGCAGCTTCATTTATTTCCCCATAAATAAAATATTCACAAGCCTCTTGCCTGCCGAATCTACTGCACAGTAAATCCTTAAAGGAAAGAGCTGTGTCCCATCCACCTCTATGTTCCCAGCACCCTGCACAGAGCTTGGCACACAGCAGCTAGTGAGAAATGTCTGTAGAACCAATGAATTAAATAATGGAAAAGAACAGCCACTAGTTGTTGGGTGCTTATAATGAGTACTTGACTCACATTAGCTCATTTAATCTACACCACAACCTTTGAAATAGACACTGTCTCCATTTCACAGTTAAGGATACAAAAAGTCAGAAAGATGTGGTATGGGAACTTCCACAGAGGATCTACAAATAATAGGTAAACCCTATGAAATTGCCTATATTCCACCTTTTAAAAGTACATAAATAAGTATTTACTATGTGTCAGGCACCAAGCTAGGCAAACATCACACACACATTATAACTTAAGTGTGATAACCCTGTGAAACAAGAGAATTATAGAGGGAAAACTGAGGCCCCGAAGGATTAAGTGCATGGCTCTCAACCATTTTAGACCTGCAACAGTGGCCATTTCAAATGGATCAACCAGATATTAAAGGGAAAGCCAGGACTCAAGCTCAGGCCTCTCTGCCTCCAAGCCCCTGACACGCTACTGTGCTTCTTGAATAAATGAATCAATAATGACAGGAGGAGAGAGGGGAAGAGCAAAAGCAGGCAGAGAGCGAGAGGAAAGAGGAATGAGAAGGGACGATGATCACAAACACTGAACTAGCTGGGAATTCCGAGGAGGCCTGGTCTTTCCTAATCTCCCGCATCATTGCTGCGGTGGGGGCCCGGCTGGTCCACACACCTGCAGTTCGCAGCCAGGGTATAAACCGCCACAGGCAGGCCTCTCCTTTGTGCTTAGCCCCAGAAGGGCCATGTGGATGCTTTCCTGCTGGGTGGGAACAGGGCTCTCCAGTGCCGGCCCATCCCAGGACCCCAGGCAGGTGGCCACGCTCTGCGGGGGATGGCAGCACAGGGGCACTGCTTCCCACTGCTCTCCGGGACAGGGGCAGCCTCACCCTCAGTTGGCAGCCCATGAAGCTAGCCAGACCCAGCTCACTGTCCCACAGGTTCACTCACAAATTTTAAATTGCTGGTGCTTTTGTCATAGGAAGTTAGGCCAGCCCAGTGGAAGTCAGGGTAGATCACTTCTCCGGGCTGGCTGGTGCTGTGCCACTGCAGCAAGGACTGACTTGCAGAACCAGGATGAAGAGGGATGGTCCTCAGAGGAAAAAGAATGGGACTGCGAGCAAAGAGTCCTGGGTTCCAGGTCTAACTCTGCTTTGTATGTTCCTTTAAGCGAGTCCCTTTCTCTCCCTAGGGACAAAGACTGACCAACTGTTGGCCTGGGGCTTGATCATCTCTTTTAAGCCTTATAAACTCAGTTATGCAGGTATAAGGCTTTTCATGACAGATAAGGACCCTGCAGCTCAGAGAGTTTACTCACTTGTACAGTGCCACCCAGCAAACAAATAGGGAGTTGGGATGTGACTCCAGGCTGATCTGACTTTGAAACCTATGTTCCCGCCACTGCCCTGTCAGGCGCTCTGCTCCCTCATTTGTAGGAAGGGATGATGGCCATTATCTCGACCTCCCATTATTGGGGCAAATGTGTCCCTCACGACAACCTCTCTCTTAAGGCACTTAATGGGCTCTCAAGTGCAATATCGATGTTGGGAGTCAAGATCATTATGCTGTTTCTCCCCCCATCTCAGGCCTCAGTCTCCCCATTGTGAACCAAGGGAGCCAGATTAGTGTTTCCCAAATTTCCACCTTCATGATTTTATACCACATATACTGATACTTCATGCTTGACTTTAAGTCAACTTTAAATCAAGTAGTTTTTTAAAATGTAACAACACCCTAGGGCCTAGGCGATAATCCACATGAAATCAAGGATTGAATGCACCAATTATATTCTTTCCTAATACACAACAAAATAAACTGATAATTAAGCTACAAACTGTTCATTCAGGTGATACCTAGGAGCATCCCCCTCAGAGGCAAGCAAGCCTTGTTTGGGGAATAATGAACTCTGTGACCTCTAAGCTTCATTCATCCCTTGCTCTGTGAGTCTCAGCCCCTGCCCCCTGCATGGATGTGGATGTGTGCCTTGGACCTGTGTCATCTCCCAGCTGTGTGGTCTGGTCCTCCATGATGGATGCCGGGATGGCATGGAGGCAGCTGTCTGATGGGAACCTGGACTGCAGCAGGCGGGCGAAGGCAGCAGAAGTTGATCTCTGAGAACCCAGAGCATGGTGTCCAGCTGGGACGCAGCCAGAGAGGGGGCCGAGTGCCTGGGGCAGGAGCAAGAAGAGGTGGAGAGCACAAAAGGGGCAGGGTCCCACTGGGTGATGGCCCCTTCCACCAGCATCAAACCCAAGTTCTGGCTTCCCACAGTGTGAGGCTAGGGAGACAGATGGCCAGTGCCTTCAGGGACACAGCATTGTCAGGGGTCTAATTACAGGGGTTTGGGGGGAGGCCCCACCAAGCACCCTGCCACACACTGTGGAGATCCCCCTAGGTTCTGTTTTGTTTTGCTTACTAGCTTATTTTTTTCTCTGGAGCACAACATGATAAGAGAAAAATGCCCATCACAAGTGCACAGATGAGTGGATTTTCAATAAATGAACACTTATGTAATCAGCACCCAGATAAAGAGATAAAACATCAGCCTCATGGTAAAAGCCCTCTCAGTCTCCCTTCTAGCCACTACCTTGCCCCAAGGGTGAGCACTATCTTCATTTCTAATACCAGAGACTGGTTTTACCTATTGTATACTTAGAAATGGAATAGCTCAGTCATAGTATATGTGCATCTTCAGGGTTAGTAGATATTGACGGTTTCCAAAGTGGTCACACCAATTTTCACTCCCGCCAGCAGTGTGTGAGTTTCAGTTGCGTAACATCCTTGCCAATTTTTATCTTTTTAACTTCAGCCTTTCTGAGACTCACCTGCAGTGCTTTTTAAAAAAAAAAAAAAAACAAAAAAAAACAAAAAAAACAAAAAACAAAAAAAAAAAAAAACAAAAAAAAAACACTTACAGGTTTTTTTTTTATATTTTTATTGATTTTTTACAGAGAGGAAGGAAGAGGGATAGAAAGTTAGAAACATCGATGAGAGAGAAACATCGATCAGCAGGCTGACGCTCTATCCACTGAGCCAAACCGGTTTTGGCGCTTCTTTTTTTTTTAAGATAGTAGGAAAGCTACATGTTTTCCATATCACCTATATTTTGGTATTACCCAAACTGCACAACAAGCACATAGGTTGATGTCATTTCTAAGAAACAATGTGGTGTAGCAGACAGTGCCTAGACTCTGACTCAGAAGACCTAGCCTTGTGTTTGCTCGCCAGCTAACTAACTACCTTGATGCCATTAGGAAAGAATCACCACGGGTCTTTACAAAGCCCTCACTCAAGCCCTTGCTCATTCATCTGACCCTCACAGCAAACTGATGAAGGCAGGCAAGGAAGGAATTATTTTCAAGAGCTTATATAACTTGCCAAGTAAGTAGCAAAGACAAAATTCAGGCCTATGTTCTGATTCGAGTCCAACGTCCTTTCACTGAGCTTATACTGACTCAATTCGCTTATTCTTCATTTTAAGAAGGTGTTAAACTACATGATCTCTGATGTTCCTCCCACTTTACATATGGTGGATTGATTTGTTTCTAAATGTATGAGTGGTTTACTCATTCATTGTATAATCTAGCGGCAGGTCCTTGCTCTATACTAAGAGGAAACTGAGCCAAGTTCATCTGTTGATTCAGATGCCAAATGAAGCAGATCTTTGTGACCACTCAGCTGCTGGAGATGACAGAGACTCAGCAAGAGGAAGATTGGATAGAGGTTACAGCTCGGTCACTGAAATGGTAAAATGTGCTCTACAAACACATTTTATTATTCAAGATTTCCTGCAGCTAAAGAATATCCAGCCATCCACTCATCCATGTATCCAGTCAATAAACCATCTACCTATCCATCCAGTCAACCATCCTTCCACCTTTGATTCAACAAGTATTTACTGAACACCTACTCTGCCCATCCCTACACTAGTCTGGGGTGACAGAAATGAGTCAGAAACAATCTCTGCTCTGAAGAAACTCTCAGTCTAGTCAAGTGTCTCTCCTTATACACACTTCTCTATACTCTCAGCTACTAGAAGGCAAGGGCCTTATCTCACCTCTGTCAGGCCTGAATCATCTATTACTAAGACTGGTAAAGTATTGCTAAGATATATTTGATGAATGGACTTCATTCATCACGGAGAATTCCCAAGAAGAATTTGGAATGTTCATTTCTATCATTCCCCATTTCTTGTCATTGGACTAGGAACCAGGTCTTGGGGCTCTGCCAGCCATGGCCCTTCCTCATACCAACCAGAGTGCAGAAAGGAAGGAGCACAGCCTCCTTTCTCAGCAGTCTGATGGGTGCAAACAGCTGGGGAACGAGTTCACGCACATTCCCTGAAGAATGCTATTCATGAGGTCCTTCCATATCAGACATGTTTCTCAAGTGAGTTCTAATTGGCCCATGGTGGATGTCTGCAATGTTTTTGACGAGGCTCACCTGAAGTGCTTTTTTTCTCTAAAGATAGTAGGAAAGTTACGTGTTTTCCAAAAAGCAAATAATTGTCAGACAGCATTTCAACAACAAAGATGAGCAGAATATACTTCAGAGAAGTGGGCAGCTTGCAGGCAGGGGACATAAAAGAAGGGGGAAGGAATGCCAAACTGCAGCACAATGCCAGGTCCCCCAACATCACTGACCCCTCCCCCCCAAACCTCCAGGGCTCAGCTCCTAGCATTCAAGACCCATGTCTGCCATTGGATTTGTAACACTCTATGAGCTCCTATTATTTGCACCTCGTGGCTAGGTGTCAGCCTTACCTCCCCTACCTTCCAAATAGCATTAATCACCAAGTTCCACAATATCATTAATCACCAAGTTCCACAAACCATCTATCTCGGGAATCCATGCCCTGCTCTCATCCCTACAGCCACCACCTGAGGCCTGCCCACCATCCTCCTCCTCCCTGGACTCCCATAGCAGCTGTCTAACTGGTCTTCCCGACTCTACTTTGACTCCCCAGCAACATAACAAATACAAATCTGATCACATCATCCCCACGTTCGAAAATCCTCCAATGGCTTTTCATGGTGCTTAGAAAAATAGTCCAAGTCCGTTTGATGGTCTGCAAGAGCCTCCATGATCTGGCTACTGCCTCCCTTCCCAGCCCACCTCAGCCTCTTCTCCTTTTGACTCATTTGGCTCCAGATCCATAAGTCTGTCAGTGTCCTAAATATGCTCTACTCTCTCCGACCATCAGAACTTTACAGATGCTGGTCTCTTCCTGGAATGTCTTATCCCTGCCCCTCATCTCCTAACTCACCCCATACTCATCCTTGGATAAGAGTTTCAGCTTGGACAACACTTTTTCAGTGAACCCTTATCAGAGCCCCAGACGAGAGGGGATCAATCCCTGTGCTGTGGGCCTCGCAGCACGGCACATTCCCCTTTGGAAACGCTCTTCCCACTGGTAACTCTCTCTGTGTCTAGCCTCCCTCCTAGATGATAGCAGGCACCATGTACATCTTCTCCATTGCCAACCTCCGCCCCTAGCATGCAGCCTCCCAGATGGGAGGCTCTGGATAAACACTGATGAATTGAGAGGTCAATTAAGTGACAGACTGTTTGATTCATTGAAAGCACTGAGCTTGGTGTCAGAAAGTCAGAAGGTTTTAGAACAGACACCAGGGTTCCTTTCCAAACCCTAGTCTATAGCCACAAGCTATGTGACCTTGGGCAGATGATTTCACCTGTCTGAGCCACCATTTCTTCATCTTTATGTTCCTGATAGTAATACCTGGCTTTCCTGCCTCATACATGTTGTACGGAAAACTGAGATATCAACTGTGCAGGTGCTTCACAAAATGAAACTGTGCCAAGCAGGTGGACACAGCAGCATGGCTGTGAGTCTCTCCTCTGGCCCCTGCTCACCCAGATGTCCTTCCTTGTCCCATTCCCCATCCCTTAGTGCATCCCTAGGGCAGCTTAGGATCGAGCTAAGAGCCTCTTGATAAATAATAAATAGGACACAATGAGAAGGAGAAAAGCCCGAAGAGATTTACAGGAGACAGAAGAGAAACACCCAAGCCAAATTCACACAAAAATAGCTCCCGGTCCTGTGTCTCTGGGGACTTGTAATGAAGGAGAAAGACCCTTCACACATGTGGGTAGGCAATGTATTCTTGTTGCTAGAAGGTCTACTAGATGCCCCCTAACCCAGCGGCTTTCAATTGCTCCAGCAATTCAAATGAGCGGACAAGGTTGTTGGGCTGAAGCCCCTTCTGCTGCTGAGGTGATGGTTTTCAAAGTGCAGATCCCAGAGCAGCAGCAACGGCCTCACCTGGGAACTTGTTACAATTCGGGTTCTCAGGCCAGGACCTCAGGGGTGGAGCTGGAACAGCCCTCCAGGGGAGCCTGCTGCACACCCAGGCTGAGACCTGCTGTGCTAATTGGCCAGAGAAGAATGAAAGCGAATGGGAGATGGGGTGGAGGCTGACCTAGGAGGGGAAATGTTCCCTCTGGCACCGCTACCACAGGCACCACTGCCACAGACTCCCCTGTATTTCAGAAGAGCTGAAGGAAGATTGATGTCAGCTTGCTCTGTGAACATGTCCTTGAGTCCCTTCATTGACAAAAAAAAAAAAAAGGCCAGGAACTCAGGCAGAGCCTTGAGAATAGGGCTCTATAAGCAAACAAATGCCCACGCCTGCCTGCCTTTCTTCCCCACAGTACCTCTGGAAACACCGGAATGAATGTCACAGCCCTACTCGCTCTCGAGGGCCTCACAATGGAGAGGAGGGAAGATTATGAGTGAAGGGACCAAAATGTGTTGATTGTAAGTATTTCAGTGTTTACATTCACCTCCACCTGTGAAGGGAAATCCTGCATTGCCACTGTGGTTACCCCGTCCCATCCATTAAAGAGAGAAGACTCTCACTTGCTGGGGGAGGGACTAAATCCATGCGCACATGAAAGGAATAGAGAAGAGAAGGAAGAAAGAAGCAGAAAGCCCTTGCACATTACGTGTGGTGAGATTTGAGGTTGGGGCAGAGAGAGGAGTTGAGGGGAGCGGTGGGATGTAAGGAAATTGGAGGGGAAGGAAAGGGACTTTTGCCGAACATTGGGAGAGATTATGATGAGCATCTTCGGTGTCCCCAGGCCATGTAAGTAATGGATTTTCGTTGCTTTTTAATTTGAATTTAATTACTTTAAAATTTTCATTTTCATTTTTAATCCTTAGATACAGCGATGTTCCAAAATTGGATCCCGTGCCTCCCTAGTTACATCAGGGTTACGTTATGCTCAGATGATCACAGCACCACTGCAGAGCTTCAGGCACAGGGCGCTGGGCACGAGGCACTCTGCCCCAGCCAGACAGCAAGGCTTCTCCACAGAGGAGACCTCGACAGTGGGCACAAAAGGCCAACATCTTTCACTCCGATTATTGTGAGTGATAAGGAGCACAGCCCTGACCTCTTTGGACAGGTAGTATTGGCCTTGATTTCAGGAAGAATTTATGACTAGCCAATAGAACATTCCTGGCTTCCTGGAACAACTGTTCAATGGAGTCCTCCTTCTTACCCCTTGCCACGCCACTACTAACTCTCGTCTAGAAATCTGGTCTCCCACTCCCTCTGACTGGGTCTTTGGAAAATCACCATGTCCCATCAGCATTCCAACTCTCCTTTACTAAGAGCTGGGCCAGGTTTAAAAAACAACTGAGAGCCATTCCCACTTTACAGGCGAAGAAACTGAGGCTCATCTGGTATGTGATGGAGCCAGACTGAACCCAGATAGAAAGTGTACCAAAGTTTGTTCTCTTATCTATAAGCCCTACTGACCCTCCTCTCCAGCCGTCGTCACACACTGTCCTGTTCTCTGTCCCTACCCGGTAATGACATTCTTAAGTGAAGAGGTTTCTTCATTTAAGTCCTCACCCCCAGTACAGTGCCTAGTATATACCAGGTGCTCAGGAAATGTCAGTCTCATGTTTAATTAAAGGAAAGGCTTCCTTCTTGTGTCAAGGAAGCCTGAGATCTGGTCTTCCCACCCCGTGTGAAGTATAATGTGAGGAATGGCACAGAAAGCCTGCCTCCAAACATCAGCCCCACCGCATAGCAGTCCACCCATTAAACCTTCATTATTTATGTCTAAAAGCAGAGTTTTCTTTGGGGAGTTATCAGCACAATGCAGTAGTCAGGAATACACATGCTGAAGCCAAGTCCCTTTGGTTCTAATGCCAGCTTAGCCATGTCTTAGCCGTGTGGCCTTGGCTAAGTTAGTCAACCTCTCCATGCCTCGGTTTCCTTATTTGTAAAATAGGGATAATAGTATCTGCTTAGTGGAGTTGTTATGGAGATTGAACGCATTAGAGTTTGTAAAGTGCTTAGAACGGTGCCCGCACATAACACTAAGTGTGCGCTGAATACATAAATCAGGCAGGGATTCGATGGAAACCAGCCAAGTCAGAATGAGCTTCCTATGAGTAGATGAAAGGGAGGAAAGGGCCCAGAGGAGGGAGGCCGAAGTGGTCTGGAACAAAAAGTTTGCCACCTTTAGAATGTAGCCAAGGCTGCCCGGACTGTTTATCGCTCTTGGGAAGGTCCCAGCACAGGAAGGTCCCCTTCTGTCAGCAGCCCCCTGAAGCCAGGCAGGAGAGGCAGGGGGAGTGAGGGAAGCAGCCCCACTGAGGGTGCTGTGCACAGAGGTGCTAGGAGCATCCTGGGCCCTCTCTGTGGGTCTGGTCTCCTGTACCCAGCAGCCCTGGAGAGACACCAAGAGAAGCTCCCGGTCCCTAATCTGACCCCAAGGCTCCCGCTCCCCGCTACTGAACCCTGAGGCCTGTTCCACATAGAACACTCAGTCATTCCTCTCCAACTCAGGGTCAAATATGATCCCAAACTTTGGAGTCAACTAGACTTGGGTAAAATTCCAGCTCTGCAACAGATTATGTGTGACCTTGAGTCAGTAACTACCCTCTCAGGTCTGAGTTTCCGCAACTTTAGAAGGGGGGTGGGGTAATAAAGTCTACCTCCAAGGATTTTTTGAGAAAACTAAATGAAATAGCAACAGTAAATCCTGGGGCATGGAACCTGGAGCATCACTGAAGCTGTGTGAAGATTTGCTGAATGAATGAATGAATGAATGAATGAACGAACGAACGAATGAACAATCACACAGACTAGAGTCTGAGACTCACAGGGCTCATGGTCCCCACTGTTCCATTTAGAGAGAAGACCCTAGCAGTGGGTCACTTCTTCCCCTTTCAACCTTGCCAAGGCCCCTCCCGGAGCCCAGGGCTATTTACACCTAATTGATGAGAGAAATAGCCTCGCCACCCTAGAGCACTTAGGAGGAGGCAATGGGGAATGATTTGAAGTTTCAAGCTCTGTTCATGAAAGATCGCGAAAGACAACGCCTGAATTAGTCTCCATGCTTTGTTAAGTCTGGAAGTCACACTGAGTAAAAACTGGTGATTGAAGAGGAGAGTCTCTTCCTTTCTCTTTTCTAAACCCTCAAGCATCATTCAGTTTTTGCATTTGCAGATTAAACCCACCATCTTTCCAGCTTCCCGGAGGCCCCAGCTGACACCAGGTGGGCCAGTGATTTGCTCACCAAGGGAAGCTGATGTTCCCAAAGGGGGAAAAAAGGCGTGTGGTTTACATGGTTTAATATACTCATTAAAGGTTTAATTGGAGTCACTTTGCCACTGATCCTCCAACAGCCCCCTTTTTCCCCCATTTAATTAACATAGTAACCTTTAGCTTCACAACCAATAAAGAAAGCCAAGTATAAAAGAGGGAGCTCTATCCACTCCCTGCCCTGATCCTAGCAGGCAGTTTATAATCCCAGTGGGACTCATGGGTTCTCGGGGGTGCCTGTCTTCAGTCTGGAGTATTAACATCCTCAGAAAAAAGAGACTGCAGAGTCTGAGTCAGCCAGGCCCAGGATCGATTCCTAGCTCTGTCATTCACTAGCTGTGACTTGGGGCAAGATACTTAATCTCTTTAGCCTTAGTTTTCTCAACTGTAAAATAGGCATAATAATTAAATGGATAATTCATAGAGTGGGTTGTGAGGTTCAAAAAAAATGTAACATTTGTAGTGAACTTGTCACAGCTTCTGGTGTGTGGTAAGCATCTAATAAAGGTTTGCAGTTTGCTCTTACCATTAATGTCACAACTGTGGAGTGTAATGAGTTTTGGGGTAGCAGGAACTGGACTGCCATGGGACTTCCCAAATAATGATACATTGACATTTTGCCTTATAGAGTCACCAAGTTTCTGGGAAACCACATAAATATTTCTAGCAAAAATTATTTGGAGTGACTGCACACAATGACTTATCCATACCTAATCAAGGTTCAGAATACTGTAGCTGCTTGCCATGGTCTCACTTGGTCAGCTGTCCCTCTCCCAACCTCCCCACTTCCTGCCCTTTCCCTGCCTGCCTTGCAACATGAAATATAAATAATTAATGCTATCCAATTACCTAAGCCAAAAATAAATAAAGCTTCAAGGGTGTATTGGATTTCCACACGAATCCACCGCTAGGAAGATGATGCATTCCATGTGCATGTGTCTGCATCCCAAAAGCCATTTGTGATGGGGCCGCTCAGTGGGTACCAGGGTTAGTTAAAGCTCGCTTCATTACAGTGGCATCGGGACAGATGGGAACTGACTACGCTGGGCTGTTTTCATAGGGAAATGTGCACCAAGTCCCAGGTCAGCGCGGTGATAAATGGGCTTGCCGACAATTTGCTGGGAGCGTGCATCTTGGGAGACTCCTGAGGTCATGAAATGTCTGCTGTTAAGCTACACAATTTTCTTTACTTATCAGCCTCAACCACATCGCAGACACATATTTGAACAATGAAACAAAGGAGGACACGCATTATCAGGCCCCAGCCAGAGCGGGAGGGGCACTAAGCCAGCCAGTGCTGATTGGACAAAGCCCGGGCCACACTGAAGGCCCAGTGTGAAAGGGAAGGAAGGCTTCATTTTTAAAGTGGCAAGTTGAAAGGGGGGCCCACGGGGCGTGGGTGGGTGTGGCATTCTCTAAAGAGTACAGTTCGGAGGGCTGAGGTCATTTACCACCTCTACAGCCTCAGCAGCTAGCTCCATCCTCCACACCACAGCCCCAGGGGTCTCTCCAGAATGCAAATTTGATGTGTACAAACATCCAGGGCTCCTCATTGTTCACAAGAAAAAACCCAAACTCCTTAGCGTGAATACAAACCCATGTTGTGGACCTTTCTTATCCCACAATCCCTTTGTCCTATTCCACGCTCCCCCCACATTTCATTCGTTCAGACGCCTGCGGGCCTTTGCACATGCCATCCTCCTTTTGGCAGCACTCTTTTCTCCACTCTTTTGTCGGGCTAACTCCTAGTCGTCCCTTATGTCTCAGTGAAAACTGGCCTCCTCCATGAAGTCTTCCCTGACCATCACTAAATTGGGACTCAGTGCTCCTTGTCAGCCTCTTACAGCACAGCCTCTTTAGTTGATGCCTCATTACTTGTCTGTAGACTATAAGGTCCATGGAGGCAGGGTCTTCCTCATTAGTGATATTTACAGTACCATGAACCATGCCTGGCACAGGATAGATGCTCAAAACTCCTATAAAACGAGGAGTAAATATGCAGCGAAAAACCTTCACACCAGCTAAGGCAGCAGTCCTAAGTGGGCCGCACATTCTGCCAAGGTCAGGTCAGGACCTCATCTCCTCCCCACAACCTCTATCCAAATGAGTCTCCACCTGACACTGAAAGATGGAGATCAAATGAGTTAACGAAGTTGAAAACCATATAGGACACCAGAAACAAAATCCCCAAATAGGGGAGCAGAGGTGGGCAGAGGTGGTGTGAGAAGCAGAAGTTTGGGGCCAGAGAGGGTTCCAGAGAATCAGTTTGGGGCCAGAGAGGGTTCCAGAGAATCAGGAGCGGAGGGGGAAAGAGGTGAGTCCAAGGAATTTCCTAAGACAGTCATGACACATGCTGCTGCGTTTACGGGTGTGTTTTAAAGGCCAGGAACAA
The DNA here is from genome assembly GCF_963455305.1 of Plecotus auritus. NCBI lineage: Eukaryota > Metazoa > Chordata > Mammalia > Chiroptera > Vespertilionidae > Plecotus > Plecotus auritus. Next base: position 125,441,087 of record NC_137783.1, on the reverse strand, counting down.
ATCAGACCCTCTTGCTACAGGGTGGTCAGGCAGTGAGGCACCAGAGAGTCCAAGAGAAAAATAAGCTTGGTTAATTGCAGACAAAAACAAAAAGAAAAGGCTGTGTGAGGGGAAATAGGAGGCAATGTCTGGGAACGGATAGCTCCAGGGGGAAGTGTCAGAGAGCCTGAGCAGGCCAGCCTGGAGGAGAGACCCCTGTGGCCTCCGTTCTGTCTGCTCTGTGACTTTAGGCAAGTGGCTTGCTGTCTCTGTGTTCTTTTGTTCTTCTGGAAAACGTTCCCCTCTATGGTTTACTTTACACCTCGTCATTCTTCTGGTTGCTTTCCCCATTTACACTCTTTAACCTCGCCACACCTTATTAGCTAGGCCCCTCATTTAGCAGATGAGGAAACCAAGGATCAGAAAAATAGTCATTTGTCCAAGCTCACTAGCTAGTGGGCGGCCATGCTCAGACTCAAATCTGCTGAGTCCAACTCCTGCACTCCCCAAGCCCAGCAGCTGCCAGGTGGCCCTGGCTTCCCCCAGCTGTGAAGTGACAACACAGAAGCCAAGCCAGCTTGGCAGACCACCAGACATTGGCAAAATGTGTTCCACCTCTGCCTACCCACCAGGCTCCCAGTACCTCTTTCCTGCTATTTGTTCTTTGTACCCAGCATCAATTGCATATCCCACTGCACCCCCAAAGCCATGCTTCTCCTACTCTGTCTCAGTGGCCCTGCCTTGTCTACTTAATAAGCAATCTATACCAGGATAACTATGGGTGGTAACAACATCATATGACATTCCTCCTTGATAGTCCTTTGCATTTTTACAGAGACCCAATGCTTCACCCAAAAGCCTAATAAAAATATAGAAAATGAGAACAGCCACTGCCCTCCCCCCACCCCACACACACACACCACCCCTACTCTGTGCTGGGCACATGCACAGATACTACAATGCAAGTACTGCAATCCCACTTTACAGATGAGGGGACCGAGGCCTAGAAAGACTTAACCACTCACCCAAAGCCACAGCTAGGAAGTGGCAGACTAAAGCTTCCAACCTAGGCCTGGCTTATTCCATTGTGTCAAGCTGTTTTCCAGCACCTGTGTGTATGCAGAGGGGTTGGGCGCTTTGCTGGTGGTGGGCAGCGGGAGGGCTTTGCAAGATAAACAGACCTTTGGTGGCCTTCCCATCACTCCTCCATGTGTGGGTAAAGGCAGCCCTGACTACAGAAAGAGCTCCTGCACTTCAGTAAGGAAGGGATCATTTGTCACAGAGGGAGGGACCAAGACCCAGGTGGGAAAGGAAAAGGGGAGGCAGTCGGTCCAATGTCAGAATGTGAGTGAAAAACTATCAATATCCTGGCAGGCACCTCCCAAACATCTGCTTCCCTGTTTGTTTGGCTGGGGGGAGGGGTGGGGGGGTGTTGATAGTCTAAAACCAGAGCCTTCAGCATACATGCCAAGGAGTGTTTCTCTTCTGATTCATGAACCTTCAGAGGCATCAGGATTCTGGGTTCTTTTGGGACAGTGAATACCAACTCCTATCTCCCAGGGACAAGAGACAAAGTATCTAGGATGGACTAGTCAGCTGCCTTTGCCTCAGTCCTGGGTCCACCTTCCTCCTAGTCCACTGGCTTGTGTAACTGGAACTCCCAGTGGACGGTGCAGAGAGAGGAGAGAAGGCAGACGCTCAGCAATGAGGTTTTGACACCAGCCAGACAGCACTTCCAAATTAAAACTTTTTCAGAAAGGAGAGAAAAAAAGGCATTTTACCCTCTGTTCTTCTACTCCCTGCTGAATAGGAGTGTGGGTTTAAAATTTAGTCATGAATTCATTGGAAGGAGATAAATCACGGAGTATATGTTTAAAGTGCAAAATCACTGAGCTCTTGGGTTGTGATCACTCAATTTAGCATAAAAATTAAGAGCTAGTGTTTTCCAAGAGCAGAGACAAAGACGCATTTAAATTTTTTTAAATGACAGATGCCATTAATTTTTTAAAAAATAATCTGATTTGCAATGCAGTATACAATATAAAAATGTCTCACTGCTCTGAGCCCAGGCTTAGAGCTGCAAACACTGTATCTATGCAAGCATCACAGAGAGCTGGACACTGCTTCCTCACCATTGGCCTCATAGGCCTAGAGGCAACTGCATTCTGGTCTTTCCCACCCACAACTCAGGGTGGGAGTTCAGGGAGTCGCCTAGGTGAGAGGAGAGAGACCTGAGCTTGGTAGGGGGAGCAGAGCTAATTGCATCCACCCACATCTGTCTCCTTCACTATCAGCAAGTTCCTTCCCTTCTGTGGGCCTCACCAGCAACTCACTTGGAATGAGTATTGCCTCTTGAATTGAATTGTGGGTGGGAAAGATCAGAATTTATATATGGAGAGAGAGAGAGAGAGAAATACTCCATAAATGTTTGCTGAATTAGCAAATATATGATAAGAGCTGGCATCTATTGAGCATTTACTGTTTGCCTGTCACTCTTCTAAGCACTTTGCAGAGATTAACTCCTCATCTTTTTAACAGCCTTATAAGGTAGGTGCTGGTAAAAAAAAAAAAAAAAACAAACAAACAAACAAACAAACAAACAAAAAAACCCATATTTCAGATAGGTAAGCAGATGCACAGAGAGGTTAGATAACTTGCCCAAATCCATACATTATAAGTGGCTGAAGCCAGTTCTGGAGTCTGGGCTGTTAACCACCAACTATTGCTTTAGTAATAAATGAAATGGTGGGGAGGGGGGTGGCATAAAAGTTGGACCTTAAGTGACATCCTTTTTCTCTACTTTTCTCTCTTCTCTTTACATTCGCTCTGTTAGTCTTACTCTCTTCTGTCTCCATATAAGCATTCATAAACTCAAATAACATATACTAGTACTTATTGAGAACCTACAATGTGCCAGGAGCAGGGCTGAAGGATGGAGAGAAATCCATAAGTGATGCACTTGTCGAACTTTATCTAGGAAGGAGACAGATAGTACTTAATCACATGAGTTTACATGGACAATGAATAAGGCCTATTCCTTCATCCATTCAGTTATCCAATAAATGTCTTTTGCTGCTTACTATGTGCCAGGAGCCATTCTAGGTTTTGAAGATGAAGCAGTAAGTATCTTTTGACACTCAAACAGACAACAAATAGATAAGCAAACAAATAAACAGGGAAGATAATTTCAAGTTACATAAGTTACATTATAGACATAATGAAGGGGGCAGGGAGAATAGACTGAGATGGAAACATACAAAGAGCTGAGAAAGCATATTGCCAGGGACCTTGATCTAGGCACACAAAGATAGAAACCAATACTTATAAGTGCTTACTGTTTCAAGCTTCAAGCTCTGAGTATAACAGCTCATTTATTATTCCCAACAAGTCTGTGTAGTGGGTGTTATTGTTATCTTCATTTTACACATGAGGAAATTTTAGACACAGAAAGATAAATCATTATCTCAAGTCAAAACATTAATAAGTAGCAAACCTAGGATATGAACCAAGGCAGTCTTGCTTCTGAGTCTACACTCCTCAATGCCAAGCTAACCCTGTTCCACCCTCTAGAGAGGTGGTGTTGGCATGAGGTACCAGGAGCTATGTGACTCGGAGTGCACCACCACCTCTTTGGGCCCTGGCATTAAGGAGTGAAAAACAAGATTGATGGCCTAGAGCAGAGCCCACAGTCTTACGCAGGGGGTAAAGGACCCTGGAAAATCACGTGACGAATCTTGTGTGCATCTGAATGTGACCATGTTTCTTCAGGATGGCACCAGACTTGAGATTTTCAGTGTGGTCTGTGGCCACTGAAAAGTACAGTAAGTCATTCCTTTCGTCATGTAGTGTTCCAGGAGCTCTGCCAGGAACACACCCTGTGTACTTTCGGGTAGAGTATGCCATGCCCGTTCTCGGAACCCAAATGTCTACCATGCACTGATTCCATCTTAAACAGGTCTCCCTGCATCTCCTGGATTGCCCTTGCTTCCTTTGATTTGTGATCACTCCTCCTCCAACTGCTTCGTTCTGTACATTGACGATCCAGATACAACCCTCCCCGGCCCTAATATCACTAAGGCCAAATAAACCTGAGCTGCACAGTTGTGATTTCATAAATGTGTCCAGTAAATCCAACAGTGAAACATTTTATTAGGTGGCAAATGCCATACATAGGTTATTTATTTGCCCATCAAAACGCAAATAAAACAACTTCATTGTACAACGATGTAGTATGATGCCGTGGCTGTCGACTCATGGCTGCCAGCATGGTCCGTGAGGTTTGGTTTTGTCTTTATATTTTACATTTATATCTCAAAAAAAATAAATCCAGCCATTCAGTGTTTGGGTCTTAAGTCACTTAACATTGTAAGCATCTTTCAATAATGCATTAACATATAAAATATATTCTCAAAGACAAACAGAGAGAATTAATATTTAATGGGCTACAACCCACAAATGTCTTTAGAAGCATTGATTGCTTCCTAAATCCATTAGGTTCTATTTTGATCTCCAATGGCTGGAGACAGTCTGCTCTGTGGTAGGAGTTATTTTGGCAGCACAATCATCTAGAGATGGCCAACATTTCGACGACCTTCAGCCTTTGACACTGAGTGCTAAATAAGCTCTAATAAGAAGACACAGCTCCTGGCATGGCCCTGCCTGTCGTCATGGTTATAGATTAGCTGTTCAGAAGAGATGCTCTTGTGTGATGAAATCTGATTAATCAGGCATCAGGCTAATCCAACTAACCCACCAAAAGGTCAGGTTGGAGTTATTTTCTATCAAGATGATAATAACAAATATAATAGTAGCAGCTATCATTTATGCAACAGAGAAGGTTCATCCTGCCCAACCCTAGGGGGCACCATTCACATCATAGGCTGGAAGGTGACAGTAAAGTGTCCTGAGGAAGGGATATCTTTTTTTTTAATCTATCTCTCACAAAGGCACTATATAAGCTAATGACAGCCTCAACCTCCAATGACCTGTGAGTTAGGAATCATTTATCCTGATTCTGTGTTTGGGGAAAGGGATTTAGGCAGGTTACTGACTGACCTACAGCCACACAGTTGGCTGGGGTTAATGCTGAGATTCTAACCAATCCATCTGGCTTCAAATCCTGTGTGTTTCCCCTGCACTGCCCTGGATGACATACAAGCTGGCTGGTAAGAGGGGCCAATGTGATTCCCAGAGATTGAAGAAAGATACTAACTGGAACCAATGGGAAAGCCAAAACATTGCTTCCTGACCACCCAGATAGAACCTTTGGAGCTAGTAAAACCCTTCACCAGGGCTCCACCTGGAACATGACAAGGAGATCTCCAGTTCTTTGATGAAGATAACTCATTCCCCTCTTCCTTGTGATTCCTTACGACCCATGGTCTATTACATGCTCCAAAGCTCTTACTGAATGAAACTCTGGCTTTTGAGGTTTGTTTTACTATGAGAGGTCTCTCTTCAGTGCTCCCATAGCCCCTTTGCCTCCATCAGAGAACCCAATGCTCCGTATTGTGAATGTCTATGACATCTCAACACCCCACAGGACTGGGAGTGCCTGAAGACAGTACTTCTGTATTCTGTCCAGCATGGTTGCTGTTGATTTTCTATTGAATGAATGAATTAATTAATTAATTCAAAGCTAACTGGATTTTCATTCAACTCTCTCATCTATGGACAAGTCAGAACAAACATAGAGATGCCACCTTTCTCCAAGTCACCTGTCCACACTTTGTCACTCTGTCCATCTCTGGGCTCAGCCCAGATCACAGATCATCTAGAAGTCTTCCCTCTCCCCTCACACCACAGAACTCTCAAACATGCTCTAATGTAAGCGACCTTGGATGGAAGAAGAGAGAATGGCAAGAAACTTCATTTTTCTAACATCAATCCCTCTTGCTTCTCTTCTTACCTCACTGGATGTTCCTCCTTTATCTTTCGCCAATGCTCCTCATTTTCCTGGCATCTTAACATTGGAGTGAGTGCCTTAGATATCAGACCTCACGTCTCTTTTCCCTCTGTTCTTATTCCAAGTGTCATGGTTTTAAATACCATTTATACTCCGATGACTTCCAAATGTAGGTATCAGGACTGGACTTCTCTGAACCCCACACTCATACTCAACCACCTCCACATCGGGGACTAACAGGCAGCTCACTCTTAGTGCGTCCAAACCCAACCTCCACATTTTCTCACACTTGCTTCTTCTCCTGCCTTCCCAGATTCATTAAATAGCAATTTCATGTTTCCACAGGCTCAAGCCAAAAACTTGAGAGTCTTCTTTAACTCCTCACTTTCTTTTATAATCTAGAACTCATCTGTCAGCAAATAGTGCTTATTGAATATTCAAAATGTATTCAGAATTGAACCCTTTCTTCCACTTCCATGGCTACAGTCACAATTTAAGTCAACCCTGACACCCATGAGGATCAAGGTTATGACCTTCTAGCTGCTCTCCTTCTGCCCTCACCCCTTCCAGCCTTTGTCCAACAGCAACGTGAGTGAACCCTTTCATATGTAAGCTGGATGTGGGCTCTCCTCTGCTCAGAAACCTCTACTGGATTTCCATTTCCCTCAGTGCAAAAACCAAAGTCCCTAAACTTTCTGTTAAAAGATAGCTTACAAGGCCCCCAAGCACCCATTCTTCAACCCTGGCAACCAAGGGAGGTTAGCTGCACAAACTAAAGATGCTTCTCTGTATCCTGGCCACTGGGCCTCGGGCTTGTCTGGGTGCCCCGAGGGGCACTACCATATGTGGTAAAGGGCAAGCTGACTTTGGAGTCAGACCTGGCTCCAGGCTCAGCTCTACCACTGGCCTTGGGCATTTTAACCTCTCTAAGCCTCCGTTTCCTCACCATCAGTGGAGCTGATCATAGTGCCTACAGCCTAGGATGGATGAGAAAACCTACCCAGAGTGCTTGACCCAGGATCTGTCATCTTATCCCAGCAGTACACTGGCCACATGTGTCCATCCTCCCAACCCAGAGGCTAGGAGACTCCGAGGGCAGGAACCTTGTCACATTCTTCTGTGACCCCATCCACACACATGGTGCCTGGCACAGAGCGAGCCCGTCAGCAAGGAGTTTTTGAACTGCATGGAATTGAAAAATACCTGGCCTCACCTTTGGTGCTACCCACAGAAATGACCATCCTGGCAATGTCAGGGCTGAAATAGAGTGCTGCTGACTTCCTCTCCAGGTTGGGATCTGACTTCTGAAGGTAATGGGAAGTAATGCAGCAGAGAGAGGGAGTTTTGAGGGTTGTTTTTTTTTCTTGCAAAATTCATCACACTCAGCCTCATTCACAAGGGAAAACAAAGCTGTGTTTTGACTTCTAATTTATCTTCTTAATATCCACTTCCCCATGCCCTGGACCAGGGCCAACGAGTCTCAAAGATCACATTTCACCAGCGACCTTGAAAGTGTGATTCAACATTTCTTTTTGCAGTAATAAGATCTTTTAACCGAAAGTGACCATTTTATGAGGCTAATACATTACAAAAGAGCCAATAGGCAAACTGAAGCTCAGGGTTATTAAAGCCCTGGGAGAAATCAATGTGCTCTGCCCAGCGTCCAGCTACAGCTGGAGTACAGTGACCCAGGGTGCAGGAAAAGGTGTTTGCCAGGGGCTGAGGCTGTGTCCAAAAGCACTGCTTACCCAGCAACTGTGAGCATGTCTGTGGGTGAAAGAGAGGGTCCAAATCCTTCTCCCCTGGTGTGGGCAGGGGGCTGAGCCAGGCTGCTGCCCAGGAGGGGATTTGCATTCAGCTGAGAGAGGCAGGGTGCCTATCAATCCCAAATGGTGGGTCTCACCAGAATCAAGGGGCTGGGCAGAACTGGGAGTCAAATGGGAAACTGGGTTTCAGTATCAGTAAGCAAGGGAAGGATCCCCCAGAAAATTAGAGAATGGAGGCAGGAGTGTGAAGTTCAGGGACAGGAGAGCAGGGTGGTGAGTGGAGCTCAGAGGGGACTCAGAGGAATGACAAGCCAGAGCGTGAGTAAGGCTAGCACCACAGCTTCACCCTGGTGGCAGGAGCACGGTACACGGAAAAGCCAGCTGCATTTAAGGAAACAGAGACAGGCTGGTGGAAAGGGAAGCCAGTAGTGTCATCTCCCAGGCTTGCTTCTCCAAAAGCCAGCTCTGTAGGCATCACAGAGGTTCTGGGACACCAATGATGCAGCCGCCCCTCCCACACATCTCCAGATGGAGGGTGCTGAGCAGAGTCAGGGATAGAGCAGTATTGACAAAGTGGATACTGCCCGAGGACCCATGTCCCTCTGCGACCACTAGCCCTATCCCCATCACTGCATCCCAGCCTGGCTATCAGAGCTGTACAGGCCCAAGCTCAGCATATATAGTCTAGTCTCCCATTTTACAGATGTGCAAACTGAGGCCAAGAGTGCCAATGTACCTTGCCCAGTGATATGGACAGTAAGTAGCTAGGCTGAGGCTAGTTCCTATGTATTCTGACTTGTTATCCACTGATCTTTCTTCAATGACACATAATTCAGAGCCAATTTTGATTCAAGGTAAATTTTTCATCTAGTTTTATTATAAAATCACTACTTATTCATTGCAAGAAATCCAAATTAAATATACATGCAAAAATAATAATAAAATGTGGACATGATGTACTCCCCACCCACTCACAGACACAGGAGGCAAATTTGAGGGCAGTCGCCCAACACACACACACACACACAGACACACACACACACACACACACACACACACACACACACACACACCCTTCCCTCAGAGAATCCAGTTCTCCCTACAACTGCCCTGCCAAGTGGCCACTCAGTTTTGACTTGTGTACCTCCAGAACCGAGAGAGATCATTACTTCTGGAAGCATCCTGTCCCCCTTTCCCTAGCTCTGGTGGTCAGAGAGTTCCTCCTTTAACTGAACAGGAGCTTGTCTACCCAGAGTCCTGGTTTAACCTTCCTAACACCACAAATATATCTGCCTCCTCTTTTTATGGGTGTCCTCACGTGTCTAAGAACAATGTCTGTAGCCCTCCAAGTCTTCTCCTTGCCATGGTTCACTTGTCCCTCACAAACTTCACCAGAGGCCCGAGCAGGAAAGAAACACACATTCATTACTCCTCCCACCCCACCACGTTCCCCATAAAATGAGGGAGCAGCTTCTAGTGAAGTCATATGAGCCCACTTCAAGAGAATCCAGTATCCCTAAGTCCAAATATAGCAGTCCATCCATTTTCAAAGGATGATTTGCTTGGATGATTTGAATTCTTTTAGAAAGTGAAAATTCAGCTTAGAGAGCTCCACTGGGGTTTAAATATGTTTGCATCACACAGCATTCATTGCTATATAAGAGCTTGGATTCCACTCCAAACAGGAAATGCAGGTCCCATGGCTACCCCTTAACCTGATATTAGCCACATTCTCCTCATCAATGAGCATCTGAGAAGAGATGTGAAAATAAAAAATAAAATAAAAAGAGATGTGTGGCAGAGAGCAGAAGGCCAAAGTCAGCACAAAGTGAAGCCTCCCACCAGGTGAGATGCTCGGGAAAGAAGGGGCACACACTTGCTTCTAGAGACCCTGCTGACTTTGTGGACGTCACACGTGGCCATTGGTAAGGCCAGCAGAATGACAGCAATGGGGTGTTCTGAATGACATAGTATCTCCTCACAGAAAAGGCCAGGTATAGACACCCTCATAGGTTGCACATTAATAGTAGTACATTACACACCAACCGAATACAGACACCACCGGTACTGGTCCTGGTCTCACACATGCCACGTGCCCCACTGTTGCTCCACGTGGTTGGAATACCTCCTCCACGCATCCTTGCTGTGTGATCTTGGGTCATAATGGCAGCTGCTCTGTCCAGTGCCCAGCACATATAGCATGCTCAGGTGTTAGCCAGTGGTAGTTAACAAGCACCAGTTGTTCTACTGATTGGAAGACACTCTCTCTCCCTGGCACCTCTGAGCTGCTGAGATCAGTTATTCCTGATAACTATTTTCACTTATTAGGGATGTATTAGGGACATGCCAGGCAGGCCTCTGGGCACTTTGCATGCATTATCCTAGCTAATCCTCACAAACCTCCAGGCGTGGGCATTTTTACCCATTGTGCTGATGGGGACACTCACGGTTCCTGCCTGAGGCCAACTCAAAACTCTCCCAACTTACACTTTGTGGGGAACAGCAAGGCCAGAACCTGCCTGCCGATGCTGGGACCTGCCTACTGGGGCTGCGACAGCTGGGAAATGAGACTCAGTCCTGTCACAGGAGCACTCCGGGGTGAAGGGGCAGGGGAGGGGCAGAAACAGAAATTGGGACCAAAAGGAAGAGAGGCAGGAAGAAAGACAGCATCAAGGACAGGCAGAAATGAAAACCAGAGCCATCAGTGTGCTGGGTTTGCCTCCACACAACCTCCAGAAATCCGCAGCGGCTCATCCCTCTCCTTGAGGGCTCCCTCCTGCCCTGAGCTCAGGGTGGTCCAGCAGTGGGACTTCTCTGGGGGCTCTGCCGCCTGCCCAGTGAGTCACAGGCTCCTTCTCACTCCTGCAAATATAGTGCCTCTTGGACTGGACGTGGGCAGATGCACCTGCCTCTGAACAAAGAGAAGCTGAGGCAGCAGCCCCTGCAAAGCTGGGGCCTGAACCCTCTGGGTGTTCTCTGCAGACCAGACTCCACCTACAGTGGTTGTGTCTGGATCAAGAATCCTCTCTCCTTCCCAGGCACCTGGCACCAGGAGACCCTCACTGGATGAATGTGCACTAAGAATGAGTCACAGCAGGGCGGGCGCTGTCCAAGGTAGCAGAGGGTGGGCTATCTGGGGGCTCTCTCCCTCTGTGTTCCAAGGATCAGGAACGCACCCACTCAGGTGCAGACAGGGACTGACATCACACAGGCATACGCACGGGCACCCACTAGCAATGTGTGCACGGGAACACGGACACACTCTTCCTCTCTGATCCCAAAGCGCAGCACCAGAAATTTCCAGGTACTGTGTGAACCTAAAGACGTGGCAGCTGCCCGTACCCCGAAGGTCATTGGAACTGGCTTGTTTTCCCCATTTCATAGACTGAAAAAGGCCTGCCTCTGACAAGTGGGGCTTAGCAGCTTCCTGCCTTTCTGCATTTCCAGGGTTCCTTACCGCTCAACACACGGCAAGTTATATCAAGCCCCTCGCTACTGCTCTCAGATAAAGACAACCTGCAGGCCCAGGCAGGGCTTCCCTGCCACCTCTCCACCTCCTAGCTGCAGGGCTCATTTCCAGCCACGCTGAGCCTTTTTCAGGGCCTCATGCCTCCACTTCCTCCTGATGCCGCTGGGCTTTTGCCCATGCTTTTCCCTCCGCCTGGCACTATCTTCCTTCCCCTTTCACTCACTTAACTCCTACTCCACCTGAAGATTTCAGCTCAAGGAAACCTTCTCTTACCTCCCCCCTTGGATGAATCTCGCATCCCACCCTCCAGTGGCATCACGTCCCTGTCTGGATGTTCTGTTTCTGGGAGCCCCTGTGATTACTGTTGTCACTCCCACAGGCTTTAAACAATGTGAGGACAGAAGACATGGAAACTTACATTTATCATGATATCCCCAGAGTCTAGCATAGATCCTGGAACAGGTAGGTGCCTCAGAAAATACTCACTAAAGGAATGATTGAATGAGTGTCCAACAACCCTAACAGCCCTGGCAATAGTCGCTCCAAACAGTAATTCTTGGGGGAATATGATTTTCTTTTTAAATCAAAGGTTTTCTTTCCCATTGTAACAGTGGTATCTATACCTTAAAGAAAAATAGAAAGAAAGGGGGAAATGCCCTCTTTCCTAGGATCCAAAGTTATCCCCAAGCAGTATATCATGAGGTGCCACTGAACAAAGCATCCAGAATGCTCAGAGGACTCAACTTCTTTCCTGGCTGTGATGTGGTTCAAGGGGAGGGGAACCATGTAGGACAGTTTGGGGGTTAGAGACCCCAGGATGTATCCTTTGACCTTCCACTTCACTTTCCCCAACCCGCCAACCCCTGACCCTCACCTCATAATGCAGGTCTTCCACATTTTTGCCTCTGAGAATGCTCAGGGTTCACAGGCCAAATGGAAACAAGCTCCTGATACAACAGTCTACATCAGTGATCTTCACCCTCTTCATCTCATGGCACACATGGACTAATCACTAAAATTCTGTGGCACAACAAAAAATATACTTTTTGCCGATCTGCACAAAAAAAAATAGGTATAATTTTGATTCATTTACACTGGATAGCTATTGCTGTGTTGGCTGCTGTCTTTTTTTTTTTTTTTTTTAATTTGAACTCTAAAGAGTCAGTGCACCTGACTAAATAGTCAGGTATTGCATAGTTAAAAATCTTGAGGCACACTGGTTGAAAATTACTGATCTATATGAGTTTCTCTCACATTTTCATAAGTGAGATTTGACTTTAAAAATAAACAACTTAGGTTATAAATTATTTTTAAAACAAAAGTAAGACTATGGAACAAAATAGCTCTCAATTCAGTACATTTCAAATTTAAAACAAGCAAATTGCTACTGGGGGGAGGGAATAATAACTAGGCATATAGGGAGAGAAAAAGGAAGAAAATCCCAGTTAGAAGGCCTGGAGGTAGTGGTTCAATTATATTAACTTCTTTCTCAGGTTTTCATCTGCAAGAGGCACTCTTCATTTTAAGAAAGAGAAATAAATTTTACTTCGAGTGCTGATATGATTCCATTGCAAAATTAAAACGCATTTTGTCAGGATTTTTTTCCAAAGAAATTTTATTTTATTGACACATATAATTTCAGGCTACAGAGATAGCTTATATTTTATAAGCCCTGTAAACAGACAAAGGGATCCACACCTTCCTCCCTAAATCAATGGAGTGGATTGAGTGGAGTGTGATGCAATGTCTTAAAGCTACAGATCAGCCCAATTTAGTTAACTGCAGAAGTGTTAGAACAGAAGCTTCCAGAACAAGCCAGCAGAATTTAGATACCTCCCCAGGTGCAAGACATAGAGACTGTCTGGAACCTTATCCAAAGCTTTCTGGATGACCACCTGAGGAAGGTGAAACTGATGGTTTTACTTTGTCATTCCCACAGCAGGGTGCTCAGGGCAAAGCAGAATATTACAGTATCCACCTAATCAACCCCCAACATTCTGGGGAAGGGGAAGCATGACCTCAGCTACAAATGTTTTTGCTATAACAACTGGCAAAGGCTACTTCACAGTGGAACCATGTACAAATGATGCTGAGGGATGTCAGTGCCATTCGCCAGCCTCTGTTGGAGCCATGCAGAGTCCCGCAAGCAACAGTTCAAATCCCTGCTCTGGCACTCGCTGGGAATCTGAGCAAGCCACTAACCTCCCAGAGCCTGTGTTTCTTCGATGCACACCAGAAATATGACATACTTAGTAAGTATGAAGTATGCATTCATGCCAGGCACCATGCCTGGCTTTATTGCCAGATCACATTGAATCCTGAAGGGCTGCAAATTATTTCCTACTCTTCCCATCAAAAGCTGGTGTCTAATTTTCTTATCTTTTATTTAAGTCAGCCTTCCCAACTTACTTCTAATGAATAGGATATTGCAGAAGTGACTCGGAGTAAAATTTGAGGCTAGGTCATGAAAGGCAATACATCTTCCACCGGGTCCCCCTTCCCTATCCTCTCCCAATCAGGATGCTCCCCCTTGGATCCAGCCACCATGGGATGAGGAAGCCCAAGTCACATAGAGAGCTCACATGTAATCCAGCTAGACCCTCCCAGCTGGCTACCAGCACCAACTACCAGATATGGGAGTGAGTGAGTGAGTGAACCTTCAGGTGATTCCAGCTTCAAGCCGCCCTAGTTGACAGTGAATGAAGCAGAGAAAATCACCTCACTGGCCCTGTTCAAATTATAGATTCTTGAGCAAGATAAATATTGTCATTGCTTTATATCATTGTGTTGAGGTGGTTTGTTGTATAGCAATAGATTCCTGGGGGGGGAATCTTATTATATCCATTATACAGATGAGAAAATTGAGGTGTGGAGAGATTAAGTCACTTGCCTCAAAGAGCTAGCAATGGGCCCAGTCAGGACTTGAACCACCTGGCAAAGCTTATGCCCTTAACCGCTATCCCTACACCACCTTTACAGCCTGATTCTCCATCATCAACCCTAAGGCTTAAACAGAGAGGGTCTGATTCATCGTCAGTTATCAGAAAACACTAATCCAGACTCTCCATTCCCGGGGCATTCTGGTCAAGAGATTCATGCATTCCCTCCTTTGCTATGATTTATTTTTTTAGCTTCATTTAAATATCATTTTCTCGGGGAAAGCAACTTAAACACATATCCAGGGGATGTGGTTAATCAGTTGTGGGTTGAGTTGCTGAGGATGGGGATATGGGGCAGGAACTGACATTTTATTAGCATCTTCTGTGCTAGCAAACACTGTGCTAAGTATTTGTCATTCATTATTCTAGATATATAGAATAGATAGAGAAGAAAAGCTACTGTTGAGATTGAACTCCAGTGTTCATTACAATGCACAGTATAAAATCCACCTCTTTCACCAGTTCCTGCTCTCCCCAACTGCCCCACACCCCACTTATAGGAGTTAAAATCCCTATTGTTTTCTTACCTCAATGCTGCAAATTATTTCCTACTCTTCCCATCAAAAGCTGGTGTTAACCAATAGCAACACCCAAATTCAAAACCATCCCTTCCCCCCCACCACCCTCACTCCCACTGTTTCTGCTACTTAAAGGCACAGGACTCTCTTCAGGACACACATTAACAGTGAATGTCTTGTTCACTCCCATGTCCTCCTCAAATTCAAGGGTTCATTCTTAATGTCATTAATAAGGTTTAAAATACCTGATCTCCTTTGAAATTTAGAGCATCAAAACTCACTGAAGTTTTTGTTTGTTTGTTGTTTGTTAAAATAACCCAAGAATATTTTTTCCATTGATTGTTATTGGTTTTTTAGAGAGTAGAAGAGAGGGGGAGAGACAAAGAGAGAAACAACGATGTGAGAGAGATACATCAATTGCTTGCCTCCTGCACATGCCTGGATTGGGGCCAGGGATGGAGCCTGCAACCCAGGTACGTGCCCTTGACCAGAATCGAACCTGCAACCCTTCAGTCCACAGGCCAACGCTTCAATCACTGAGTCAAACCAGCTAGAGCAAAAACTCACTGAAGTATTAACTAGAGGATGGTAAGGAAGTCATATATGAGGACAACTCTTCTGCCAAAGGTGTGTGGACAGAACAGGTAGAAACCAAGCTGAAGGCTTTGGGAACAGGTGAAACTGCAGGCTGGAAAAAGACCAAGTAAAATACTGAGACAGAACTGACTGGGTCCTGAGCACAAGGCAGGGGACATGGCAGAGGAGGCTTAAGAAGGAACTCTGATGGGTAAGGCGTGGACAGGTGCCTCCTTGGAAGCAAGTTGTAGTGAAGGTAACAGGCGAGGTGTAATCAGAGTGAGAGAGGGCTTGAAAGGAGGCAGAGGGTACAGTGAATGCTAGAGAACAGAGGCCTTGGGATACAAGGAACCTGGTGAGGTGCCAGACCCACCACTTACTCGTTCTGAGATGCCTGTGGACATCTCAGCTTCTTCATCCTTAAAAAGGGGAAGAAGAACAGAGCAATCACCGCTTGAGTAATTAGAAGGGGAAATGTTAGCACTCTGCTCTTAAGAGGGGTGGGGTAGAGATTAACCAAAGGACTTATATGCATATACGCATAACCCATGGACAGACAATAATGCGATGAAGGCCTGGGGAAGGGGTGGGAGTGAGATGGAGGGGGTAAGGGAGTGGGGGTAGGTGACATCTGTAATACTTTCAACAATAAATAGAAATTTAAAATGAATAAATAAATCCATATTCTAATTCTGAAAAAAGAACTACAGTAATAATATTTTTTAAAAGATACTGCATGTAAGAACTGCACACGTAGTTAACTGCACAGTAAATAGTGGCCACTCCTAATGTTCACCACGCTTACTCGCACCGCAGGACCTCTTGTACATTTTGCTTCCTCCTCCCCAGACCTTCCAGCTCCTTCTCAGCACGCAGGGCCCACTCCCTAGAGAAGCCTTCCCACACCACGTCCCAGCCCTCCCTACAGAACCCTTCCTTGCCTTACTTTCCTTTCCTCCTTGCAGACCAAGCAGAGGTGTTGCTCATTAGCTCTGTTATGAGACAATCCATCAGCCCATTCTCTCCACACTCCCTGACCATTTGGTTTGATGTCTCATTCCTCACCTAACTGAAACGATATGATGTCTTTGTTTCACTTGTTTATTGCTCCTGCCCAAGGCTTTATCTGTCTTGTTCACTCTGAATCCCCAGGGCTGGCACACAGTAGGAGCTCAGCGGATGTTTGCAGAAGGATGGAATTCATGTGGATTATTACTTTGCAGGCAGAAAGCAGGATGAGACATTGGGGCAGATCTTGGGAGTCACGTACCGAGGACCGAAAGCTGAGGCAGGGGGAGGTGAGCTCCTGCAAGCTCTGAAAATAGTAAAGCACCAAAGACTCAGGGGGATGTGAGCTCTTGACTTGAGAGATTGAAAACTTTGGGTCGAGGACCATCCATCTTAAAAGGCCAGAGAGAGGGGTTGGGGGAAAGAGTCAAAGCAGGATCATTACAGCTTCAGGCCACTGGCACCTACACAGCCAGGACCAGAAGAAGGGATGACCACAGGGAGGACGCTGGAATGAGCCCTAAGCCCCAAGAGGTTATCATTTAATTGGGCTCCATATGTAAACTGTCTCACAAATTTATGAGCCTGGAATTGTTTCCTGGAAAGTTTGCATAAATGGTGCAGATTACGAAACTCTGGCCAAAGGATAAAAGTATCACATGGGACCAGGGTTACAGAGGAGCCTGGACCATTAAACAGATGACAGCAGTTCTACTTCTGACCCTAGGCTTCAGTTTTTTTTGGTCTGAGCAGCTCACAGCTGAGTGATGTAGGAACATGGCCAGCCCCTCACTGCTCGGAGCTGAGGCCTGTGGGCTGGGCAGGAGGCTTTCAGGAAGCTCAAGAGGCTTAGGTCAGCCTGTCTATGCTACAAAACACAGGTGAGATGTTTGGAAAGAGAAAGCTTTGAAAACAGTAAAGCACCAAAGACTCAGTTCTGTAAACATCTTTAAAGCAACTACTATGTGCCAGGCAGGTATTGCACTGCCCTATTCACATACATTTTTGGCCTCTGACCCTTGCAACAGCTCTAAGAGATGGCTGTCCTTGATCTTCGTGGTCCGGATAACGAACCCTGAGACTCAGAGAGGAAGAAGGATCTGCTCAGCATCACAAATATGGTGGATGGGAGAACAAGCTTCAAATCCAGGCATTTTTTAGCCCAAATTCTGTGCCCTTTTTGGTATGTTGTTGCTGCAGCCTCTGAAATGCAAGACACTCTGTGAAAGCACAGCTAACATGCAACATAACATGTGCAGGTGAGTGGTGAATGTGTTTATTTCCCCAGATCCACAGGACTAAAGGTCCTGTCTTAATAGCTTTTCTCTCTCCAGGCCTAGAGCCCTGCCTTGTGCATAGTAGGTACTTATCTGATGTTGGTGGAATTGACTAGCTGGTGGATTGACTGCTACCAGACAGCATGCCGTGCCACTGCGCATCTTCTACTTGACCATGGAGGAACAGCATTATGAAATTTGCTTCCATCAATTGAGGAAGAAGGCTGGTGGGTCCCATGGCAGCAAACCAGAATGTCACACCAAAAATGAGCCTGGTTCATAGCGGAAAACTGAGGGCACAGTAGAGAGAGCACAGCTGTAGAACCAAAAGGACTGGGATTCACATTCCAGCTTCACAGCTAGTGCTCCAGCCCTAAAAGAGGTATCTAACCTTTCTGAACCTCAGCTTCCTCACCTGTAAATGGGGATAATTCTGGATAGGGTTGTTGTAGGGTTACAGCTAACACATGTAAAGTCTGTGGCACATAGTAAGTGTTCAGTCAACTATGGCTAGTGCAGTGGTTGGCAAACTCATTAGTCAACAGAGCCAAATATCAACAGTACAACGATTGAAATTTCTTTTGAGAGCCAAATTTTTTAAATTTAAACTTTTTCTAATGCCACTTCTTCAAAATAGACTCGCCCAGGCCGTAGTATTTTGTGGAAGAGCCACACTCAAGGGGCCAAAGAGCCATGTGGCTTGCGAGCCGCAGTTGGCCGACCACAGGGCTAGTGTGACTTTTAGAGGTGATACCAATGGCCGAATGACAAGATTTCACAGATCCTATTTTGCCCAGTGTGCCACACTGCTAATGCTTATTCCATCATGTCACTAGGAAAGTGGCCTTCTCCAAATCCACCAGCACCACCCACTCCTCCTCAGACTTCCCCCAGCGGCAACACCCCCACTCATCTATAGCTCAATCTTTCTGTGCAGATCATGTTACAGGAAGTTTGTAAAAGCTGATTCTCAGGTGGAATATATGTTACATGGGTGTTTTTAATACCTAGCAATTAAAATATTCAGAATGAGAAAGACAATCAGCAAATTTTCAATGTCCCCAATGAGGCTCAACCTCCAGGAAGCCAGACTCAGGATGTGGGAAGTAATGCTGGGCTTTCCAGGGGTTGGGAACAGCTGGAGAAGGTCGGCCTCTGTGAGGTCTGCAGAGATGAGCGCTGTACTTGCAGGAGAGTCACATATGTCCCATTATCCTGAGAAACGCCAACGTGCATCTTACAGTCTGCCGTTTTATGAAGTATCCTACCCTATATAATAATCCTATATAATAAAAGGGTAATATGCAAATTGACCTTAACAACAGAATGACCAGAACGACCACTCGACAAGTCACTGTGAGGTGCACTGACCACCTCTTGGTCCCTTTCCCTGGCCAGCAGGCTCTGATTGCCCTATGGTGAAGGGGGAACCGGGGTTGGGTGGCGGCAGGGAGCAGGGCTGGCTGCAGGCAGCCAGGGAAGATGGCCCTGAATCGCAGGCCAGGCCTAAGGACCGTACCCATGCACAAATTTTGTGTGCCAGGCCTCTAGTTCTAAAACATGCAAAGATTTATGCTTGGTCTCTAACATCCTGAAACTCCTTTTCCTTCCCTTCCAAAGTCTGAAGTTTCTGCCTTGCAGTTTCCGAGGTTTCGCCTCCTGGATGCTGGCTACGCCTTCTGTCGCTGTCATTTATTCACTTTTACACGTCTACCATGTGCATTCGAGCCACCTGGGGATGTTGTTAAAATGCAGGTTCCAACTCAGGAGGCCTGGAAAGGGACTCTGCTGCTGGTCCAAGTGTGAGAGGCCTGAGGAAACCAGTGGGTACCCGATGCCTGGGGTTCATCAGAAGGAACCAATGTTAGCGGGTTTTTCCTCTCCACTGAGTTTTTCTTCTAAGAATGGAATTCTTAAATTAGGCTCGAATATTAAAGAACTCTATTTAAATCACATTACAGCAAAGAGCAAGATTTAAAGAAAATAAATGACTTCTCTACAGTTGCTACTATGAATCATTTTCAGCCATCGGCACTGACATTGGAAAGGCTCCTGTCCTCTAGTTACCGCCTCAGGACCCTCTGGGTCAAATCCCCCAGCGTCTACCCTCCCGGTCCCTGGACAGCCAGCCCCTGTGCTTTCTGTGACCTCACAGCCTCACTCAATCCCCACCAGCTCCCCAATCCCCCCATCACTCCACCAGGGGAAAAAGATACTTTTCTGTCCCACTTAGTTGGCAAAAGTGGGAAGAAGAAGAAAATATTCCCCAGGAGGGAAGGCAGACTTGAGAGACTCAGCAGCCTCCCTCCTGCACAGCCCACCTCCCAGTCCACAGTCCAGCCTCAGCCACAGGCAGTTTCTAAATCATTTCACGATGCTGGGTCCCCAGGCCTTTCCACATGCAGTTCCTTCTCCTTGAAATGCCTTCCACCCTGACCACCTCCCCTCCTTGATGCAGCCTGGTGCTATCATTCATCCCTGAACCTCAGCTCAGAAAGCACTCAGAGACCCTGGGTCACGCTCCTCATTGCTCTTCTCCTTCACCTACCAGGCCCCAGGGCACCTGGCTGGCCTAAATCACAACTAGTTAAAACACATCGAACAGCCTGGTCATCATGGCTCAGTGGTTGGGCTTCAACCTTTGAACCTGGAAGTCACGGTTCTGTTCCTGGTCAGGGCACCTGCCCGGGTTGTGGGCTCAATCCCCAGGCCAGGGATGGGTGGGAGGGGCGGCATGCGGCTGATCAATGATTCTCTCTCATCATTGATGTTTCTATCTCTCTCTCCCTCTCCCTTCCTCTCTGAAATCAATAAAAATATATTTAAAAATGACAACACATCGAACAGGATAAGGAAGACTTTAAATTAGAAACAGGAAGTGTTTATGTGTGAGGGGACAGGGGGCTCAGTACATGAGAGACTGAGAAAGTAATTATCATTGAAAAATGTGCAATGGGACAAAAATGGAGGATGAAGGGTGAGGTTCTCAACCTGGATCAGGCAGTAACCACTTGTGTGGCCTTAGGAACCACCCCCACTACCCCTCACACACCTCTGCCTACACTTCACCCAAAAGAAAGACCCACTGATCTCCCAGTGAGGGGCGGGGGGAGGGGCTCCACTCACCTTCTCTTCTCTGTTTGCCTTTATTATTACCCTCAGCTCTTCTCATACTTGATTCTCTTCCAGGAAATTATTTCTGAACACCATGCCCTGCCTTTGCTTTTTCACTCTTCACCGGCTGCCCTTCTGAGTCATGGAGATAATTATCTCCAACAAGCCCCAAACTATAAAACTCACTCACTTTAGTTTTTGCCAAGTCACATTTTCTCTCTGTCAGGCCAAGGTCAAAGTTGTGGACACATTTGCCAATGTTATACTATGGCTCACTGGAAACTGAAAAGTCCTTGGATCGAAATTATTCCAAAAGCTGTGCCATCTCAACCTTGAACTTGATAATACAGGCTCCCCACTGTCTCGTGTTGTCTCTGAGAATCTGTTCAAGTGCATCTTGTGTCTCCATTGAGATTCAGATTCCACAGGCATTTGTTGGGAACCTATAATATACCAGGATTTTTAAAACATGATTCATAAAATCAACCATAAGAGAGGTATTATTATATGCATTCCACCCAGGAGAATACAGAGGCCCAGAAAATTAACATGACTTGCCCAAGATCACAATGATAAGATATTACAGAGCAATAGTCCAACCCAGTCCCTTGCCTTCAAACCCAGAACTCTTATTATGAATTGATATCAGTTTCTCACATTGGAGCTGTCATCCCACAGTGCCTGATTCAATGTTGGGCACAAAAACATATTTTTTGAGTGGATTTAACCTGTGACTTGCTTACATTTATGCCTTTAGGCAAGTAAAAAAGCCACACTAACTTATGGCTTAAGACTGTAGTCATTTAAAATAATTTTCTTATATTGAGAGATCAAAATGGCACTATATCTAAGAAGGAATTGAGAAAAAGTTTCAACAAATGGAACGAGATCATTATTAATACCAAGAACTCCCATGCATTTATTTCCAAAGAACTTAAATGCAGAGGCAAAAGGCAAGAGGTGGAAATATCTCTTTCCTGCTGAAGCCAGGCCCAGATGTGAAAAAATGACATGCAGACGAAAGCACCTTGAGACTCTTACTTTAGGTGGGAAAAAAAACACCACATTTTTTTATTTGTCACAATTATTTTGAAATTGATTGTAAGATAAAAAGTGTGTCTGAGAATCAAGAAAATACAGTAAATAACACTAGCTAGATGGTGGATGAATTGACAAAGCTTTATTTTGCAAACTGTCTACATGCCCTTTGAAGGCACGAACTTTGTTTTACCCACCATGAACTCTGAATACATAATTGTTGGGTAAGTGCATGAAGGAATAAACATATTTATCCAGAAACTACTTTATCACATAAATCAAACTATTTTGAACAGAATTTAACATGAACAGAAATTTAAACTGATTCCATAATAGCAATGAACTGAGATCCTAGTTGCTCCACCTCTTTACCAACTATGGGATTTATCAGGCTTCTTTTATTTCAGCCATTCTAATGGGTATGAAGTAATATTTCACTGTGGTTTCAAATTGCATTTTTTTCTGATTTCTAATGATGTGGAACTCCTTTCTATGTGCTTATTAGCTATTCTTCTATGTTCTTTTATGAAGCGCTATTCAAGTCTTTTAGCCATTTTTTTTGTTGAGTTGTCTTTTTATTGTCTACTAGAGGTCCAGTGCACAAATTCGTGCATGGGGGGTGGATGTGTCCCTCAGCCCAGCCTGCACCCTCTCCAATCTAGGACCCCTCGAGGGATGTCCCTCTCACAATCCAAGACTGCTGGCTCCCAACCACTCACCTGCCTGCCTGCCTGATTGCCCCTAACCACTTCTGCTTGCCAACCTGATCACCCCTAACCAATCCCCTGCCAGCCTGCTCACCCCTAACTGTCCTCCCCTGCCATCCTGATCGCCCCTAAATGCCCTCCCCTGCTGGCCTGGTCACCCCCAACTGCCCTCCCCTGCAGGCCTGGTCCCCCCCAACTGCCCTCCCCTGCAGGCCTGGTCCCCCCCTAACTGCTCTCCCCTTCAGGCCTGGTCCCCCCTTAACTGCTCTCCCCTGCAGGCCTGATCTCCCCCCCAACTGCCCTCCCCTGCAGGCCTGATCCCCCCCCCCCCAGCTGCCCTTCCCTGCAGGCCTGGTCCCGCCTAACTCCTCTCCCCTGCAGGCCTGATCTCCCCCACAACTGCCCTCCCCTGCAGGCCTGGTCCCTCACAACTGCCCTCTCCTGAAGGCCTGGTTCCCCCCAACTGCCCTCCCCTGCAGGCCTAGTTGCACCCAACTGCCCTCCCCTGCTGGCCCAGTCACCCCTAACTGCTCTCCCCTGCAGGCCTGGTCCCCCCCCCCCAACTGTTCTCCCCTGCAGGCCTGGTCCCCCCCAACTGCCCTCCCCTGCAGGCCTAGTCTCCCACAACTGCCCTCCCCTGCAGGCCTGGTCCCCCCCTAACTGCTCTCCCCTGCAGGCCTGGTCCCCCCTTAACTGCTCTCCCCTGCAGGCCTGATCTCCCCCCCAGCTGCCCTCCCCTGCAGGCCTGGTCCCACCTAACTCCTCTCCCCTGCAGGCCTGATCTCCCCCCAAACTGCCCTCCCCTGCAGGCCTGGTTCCCCCCAACTGCCCTCCCCTGCAGGCCTGGTCCCCCCCTAACTGCTCTCCCCTGCAGGCCTGATCTCCCCCCCCCCAACTGCTCTCCCCTGCAGGCCTGATCCCCCCAACTGCCCTCCCTTGCAGGCCTGGGTCCCCCCCAACTGCCCTCCCCTGCAGGCCTGATCTCCCCCCCAACTGCCCTCCCCTGCAGGCCTGATCCCCCCTAACTCCTCTCCCCTGCAGGCCTGATCCCCCCCAACTGCCCTCCCTTGCAGGCCTGGGTCCCCCCCAACTGCCCTCCCCTGCTGTCCTGGTCACCCCAACTGCCCTCCCTTGCAGGCCTTTTCCCTCCCAACTGCCCTCCCCTGCTAGCTATCTTGTGGCAGCCAGCTTGTGTCCACATGGGGGTGGCCATCTTGTGTGTTGGAGTGATGGTCAATTTGCATATTACCTCTTTATTAGATAGGATTTGTAGGACATCTTTATATATTCTGGATGGAAGTCCCTTGTCAGATGAATGCACTCTGACTATTTCTCCCCAGTCTGTGGTTCTTATTCTTGCAATAGCATGTTGTTAACAAGCTTGAAACAAACTCATGTGTATCCATTACATCTCCAGCTCAGGGGGTAAGAAATGCCGGGTGAGTGTACCAGCCAGAGAAGGCTGCTCCATGTGCTTCCATGTCAGATGCTTATATTAAGGCAAGGAGTCATCACTTTTCATCCTGTGATCCTCAGTCTGTCCAGAGAAGCTCACAGCCACTGAGCACCTGGACAGCATCACAGTACACACGGACCCGTGGAGGATGGGATTTGCAGAAACAGAAACACTTTCTGGGGCAAAGGAAGGGGTGTGGAGGTCCTTGCGCACAATACTCACAATATTTACCATCCACAACCAGCACCAACTAAACCACAAATGACAGCAACACAACCCCATCTAGATATGTCCACAGAGACCCTGTGTCAATTCATTTGTCTTTGTCTTTCATACTGTCCAAGTCAATATCCGCACAAGGCGATAAGGGATGTTCAATGTCACAGCTAATGCAGACAAGGCCAAAAAAAATAATTTTTATAACTTAGGTTTTTCTCTTTGCCAAAGTAATGCCTGTTTACTATAGAAAATCTAGAAAGTGCAGATAAGCACAGGAGAGGAAAAAAATCAGAAACTCCACTCCCCAGAGATAAACATTTTAATATCTTAAGGTGTATCCTTTCAGCCTTTTTCTTGTGTATGTGTGTATATAGAAAGTGTCCCCCAAAAAATGTATACATATTTTAACAGCTGATAGCTCAATTTGGGAAATCAAATGTAGTTTAATAAGCACTGCCTTTGTAATTATTCAAATTGTGTGTATACATTTTTGGGCTATATCTGTGTGTGTGCGTGTGTGTGTATGTGTGTGTGTGTGTGTGTGTGTGCTTTTATTTCGATTGTTAAAAATGGGTTCATGGAATACATACTGTTTTGTAATGTGCTTTTCCATTCTTTTACTCTGAGTATGTTTTCATGTGATTGCATGGTCTTCTATTGCATAATGTGTAATGACTGGATGGTTCTCAATTGAATAGATGCACCACAGTTTAACCAATTTCCTACTGCTGAAAATTTAGCTTGTTTCCAATTTTCCACTTAAAATGCAACACTAGGATAAACATTTTAGTAGCTACATCTTTGCTCATCCAAGATTATTTTCTTAGAACAAATTCCTAAAAGTGAAATTGCTGGGTTAACAGCTTCACAAACACTTTAGAGGTTTGATACATATTGGACAACTGCTCTCTCATTAAAAGGATACACCTTTTCACATTTATTGAACATGGATGCAGCAGGCACTCTGCTGTTTCCAAACTTCACTCTCTCCGCATCCATTTACTGTGGTAGAGAAGCAGACTAAGATACTTCTCAGCGCTTTTTTAAAGGCTCTATATTACTGGGGGTGGAGGGAGCTGACTAGTATAACAATGCTAATATCTCATTGACTTAACCTGGTAAAGATGGTCTTTTGCTTGCATCAGAGTCCAGCAGGAGGGCCATTGAGGGGGTACCCCAGGTAGTCATTTAGGCTTGCAGGCCCCTTTCACCTGTGATCCTCCTTCAAGTCCTCTAGGATCAGGAATGGGAGGGTTGGGGATGGGGCAAGCCTGAAAAAGGCACACACCCCTTCTGTTCATATTCTGTTGGTTAGAATTCATTGATGTGGCCACATTTCACGGCAAGAGCAACAGGACATGCAGTGAGGCTGAGAGCCCAGGAAGACAGAGCACAGATACTAGTGACCTCAGGAAGGGTCTGTCACAGGGTTGAAGGCAACTGGGTTTTCCAGCAAGGAACGAGAAAAATCCACAAACCCCTCTCTCAGCCTAATATAGAAGTTTCGTGCAGATATTTTAGGGGCAAGCATTGTGTGTTCAATCCCAGGTCTGCCCTCACAAATGGTGTACCTTTGGGGGTAGTAACAGTAGCAACAGCTAAACAGTTACTGAGTGTTTGCTGTATACGAGATGGTATCCTAATTGATTAAACAATCAAACTTTGGAGTCAGACTACCTAGGTTCAAATTCTGGCTGTCACTTACTAGCTGTGTGGCCTTGGGCAAGCTCCTTAACCTCTCTGTGCTTCAGTTTCCTTATCTGTAAAATGGGGCTAATAATAAAGCCCCTATTTAGGTGGTTATAAGGATTAAATGTGTAATACCTGTAAAAGCACCTAGAACAATGCCTGGCACAGAGCAAATCTCATCTAATGTTAGTTACTATTGCTGGGATAGGGTGGCAGTATAGTGCTAAGTGCCTTGGAGTTATTAGATTAGACTTCTGTACTGTGGGAGAGAAAAGGACTTGTTCTGAGTAAAGTTGTTAATGGGAAGCACAGCCCAGCCTCTGGCCGGAGTGAGCTGCTCCATGAACGGCAGGCGCTGCTAGACTCCCCCAGGAGTTCCAGTTCCTCAAGGTCGGCACAATCGCCTCACCCTGCGCTGCTGTCAACGTCACTGGCAACAATCCGGGGCTCCCATTCAGAATGGGCCAGAGGAAAGGCATCGTATAACCAAGCCTCCTGCGCTCACCTCCGCCCCATTGTACACGGAAAACATGATGTCTCGAGCACATTATTCCACTCACGCTCCCCCCTCAGGCTCTGCTCAGCTTAGATTAAAAAGGCACTGCCTTTCCCAGCTGCCTTTCTGAAATACTCATCCTGCAGACAGAGATTCCAGTGCACAAAGCAGCCCCCTGTGGAAGCCCAGGGGACTTCTCTTTCCCGCAGCGCGCCCACCAGGGGGCCAGGTCGGTGACAGGCCCACCGAGCAGACTGTGGACGAGTCCTGGCCAGCACCCAGCTGGCTGATGTAGGACACCTGCCCATAGCAGCCTTGATTCTCCCAGGTCTTTCTCAGTGTCTCAGCTCCTCTCTGCCTGCAGAAGCCCAGGCTGGGCCTCTGAAAGGAACCCTACAAGTTCTGTGTCCCGGTCACCTTCTCACACTCCTCTCTCTCTCTGGCCCCCAACCCCACTTGCGTAGGCATCTTAGTTAAGAACATCATTTGGAACCAAAGCGCCAAATGACCAATGAGCCTGCGTTTGGTTTACTTACCCAGGTTGTCCTGTCCCTCTCCCTGACCCACACCCCAGGACACTAGCTTGCTTCAGAGCCCCAGCCTGCCCCCACCCTCATCCCATATCCCCTCCTCACTTCCAGCCTGCTGTTCCCTGGGCAGGAAGTTGGGTCGCCGGAAGCCACCCCTCCTTGCAGCGATCCAGGGCCTCCCCATCTTTCATAAACTGCTCCGCATGCTGGTCAGTAGGACACAGGCACACAACTTTTGAAAGTTCATCAACATGTGGACCTTATTTTACCATCTACCTGTCATTCATTCACTTAAATATGAAATAGTTAAATAAATATTTGAATTAAGTCCTTCATTTAATGGATGCCTCTGTCCAGTCATTATGCTAGGTGTCAGGAAGACAAAATCTAGTAAGTCATACTCAGGACTTCACGAAGTTCCCCGTCCAGTGTGGGAGACAAGGATATAGGCAATAATGAAATAAAGTAATGACAATGGGGGTCAGCACGGAGGAGAGAAACTTGGGGGGTCAGCAAAGGCTGAGCCTTAAAGGATGAGAGAATCAGTTAGGCAAAGATAGGGGAGCCAGGAGCTGGGCGGCAGGGCGGGGGGAGTGTCTTCCACAGCTGAGAGAGCAGGGGTAGAAGCAAAGAGGCAAGAAACAGCAGGGAACTATTACAACCCATTTAGAATCGCAAGAGCTTATTGTTCAAGATAAGAGACAGGGAGGAACGAGGAGCAGGCAGCCTTACCTCATGGTTTTAGGGAGCCTACTCAGCCCATTTTGCCCAGGCTTTCTGGTTTTAGCACTGAAAGTCCCATATCCCAGGAACCGCGCCCCCCCCCCCACCCCGACCACCACCACCACCAATCCTGGGCAAAGCAGGGTGCTTGGTCACTGTGGTCTAGGAGCTCTTTGCCCAGCTAAGGAGCTTGGACAACTGACACGATCAGATTTGTATTTATAATGTATGCAGAAAACCCACTCCAACTGCTTCCGCCTCTCGGACAGTGAGCACATCGGCCACGGAGTTCATATGCTCAGAGCGCATGGACTACCAATGCTTTGCCATGAAATTGAAGGCCCTGCCACTTTCGAGTGGGCTGCTGCCTCAGAGGATGTTGCGGAGGATAATTGGAAGCAGCTTTCCCTCCTGCACACACACATGCCTCCTGTGCTTCCGAGCAGCCCAGCAGATCACAGAACTTGGAAATTCCACAGATAGCTCAAGCATGCCATGCCTTTCCCAGGCAGGTGCAATTTCTAGGTGGTGCCTTCCAGACCTTCAGAGCCACGGGGTGATAGATCTAATGCAAGGAAACAGCAGCAGCCTAAGGAAAGCCAGTCTGGAGAGAACCCTACCGTCACAAGCCTGACAGACAGCAACATCGCCGCGTTGTGCTCAGACCTCATTAAGGCCAAATAGATTGTTGCCAGAGTGGAGAGATGATGTACTCTATTATTTATCAGTTTTGTTTGTTTGCATAAAAAGACTCCACTTACTTGGTTAATCGCAACTAATTCAACCACCAGGGGGTGAGGAGGATTAGACAAAAGGGATGTTTTGTGGAAGAGCCTAGAAGGTAAAAACCACCATGGCACTATTTATCCCTTCTGCCACTGTAATACCCGATATTAGTTATGCAATTTCATGTGTGTCTATAATTATAGGCACTACAGCTATCCAAGTTATTAGGAAAATCTGTTTTTCAAAAATGGTCTGTTGGTGGTTTGGAAGAGCTTGTTCAGTTCTTGGTGCTGGTGGAAGTTAAGAGGTACTTCCTGGAAAGGGCAGGTGAGTCCAGAACTACTGTACTGGATTCTGTGTGTGGTTGGCAAAGCAGTAAGGAGGATGCGAGGGGCTCAGTGGAGTGCCAGCCAAGCAGACCGTCTGAAATGAGACAGAAAATAATCTTGGGCTCCGGAAACATATACGGGGCTCCGGTCAGCCGGATCAGCAGGATGCTGGGGGAGAGGGTCAGGGCGGCGGAGGCGGCCA
Organism: Plecotus auritus; assembly: GCF_963455305.1. Lineage (NCBI taxonomy): Eukaryota > Metazoa > Chordata > Mammalia > Chiroptera > Vespertilionidae > Plecotus > Plecotus auritus. Next base: position 125,412,421 of record NC_137783.1, on the reverse strand, counting down.
CACCCAGTAGGCATCCAGGTGGTCTAAGGCAGTGGTCGGCAAACCCATTAGTCAACAGAGCCAAATATCAACAGTACAACGATTGAAATTTCTTTTGAGAGCCAAATTTTTAAAACTTAAACTTCTTCTAACGCCACTTCTTCAAAATAGACTCGCCCAGGCCGTGGTATTTTGTGGAAGAGCCACACACAAGGGGCCAAAGAGCCGCATGTGGCTCGCGAGCCGCAGTTTGCCGACCACGGGTCTAAGGCATCATCACCCTCTCTGGTCCTCCCATCCCTGCCCTCTCCTCCATAGCAACCACTTGGGAGTTTCCTTCAGGATATAACAGAAAAAATGGAGAGAAGATAGACATTTTCTATGGTTGGTTCACATTCAGCATGTGAATCAAGTGTGAGGTATGGGCATGAATTTCTTCCAAATTTCACCAACCACTGTCATGGCTTCCCAGCATCCCATCCCAACTACATGCCCCTCTTCCTCCCAAATAGCAGGTCTTACTCTCTAAGGTCTCTCCCCTCAGCTTCTCCACCCAGTCGTCAGGGTGTCAATACCCTTGCTCACTGCTCTGCTCCATCTACCTGTCTGACCTTGAACCACACTGCAAGTTCCCAGACGCAGACCTCGCTTGCCCACAAGCAGTTCTCCAGACAGCCCTGCCCCCTGCTGCTTCAAGACTCAGCTTGGGCAGCAACAGCTCCAGGAAATGTCCCTTCCCCACCCCCCTAACCCCTCCCCCCCCCACCCCCCGCCAGCCCTGCACACACTGGGGCAGGGATTCAAGAGATATTGAGTCATTTGCTCAAGATCACACAGTTAATGAGTGGTGAAACCAGGGCTGGAACTCAGGCCCATGGGCCTCCACAGACACATGTGCCAGTATGGGACTGGGGAACCAGAAAAACACAACAAAGGCCCTGCCCTCCAGGAGCTCGGAGGCTGGTCTGGCCAACGCCCTGCCTCCTGGATGCTGATGCACAGAAGGCAGAACCCCCTTGGCAGCTTCTGGGATTGTGTGTTGATCATCGATTATTTCAGAGCAGAAAACCACAGTCATCAGAGAAAACTTCCTGGAGCAAGTGATGCTAAAGCTGAGTTTAGCATCATAAGTGGCATCAAACCTGTCCGGGGCTGGACACCTGGAGGCTCTGGCAGACAAAGCGGGGCTTTACAAAAGGGATCTTCTGCCCTGCTGGTGAGTGCCCTGCCCCACCTCCACCCAGCTCTCCATCTGCCATTCCCAAAGCCAATCGCAAGGAGATGCTTTCACCACAACCAGCCCCCTCAGAGCAAACAGGGCGGCAGTGCCCCTTATTAGAGGTGCACCTGATTCCATGCGTGGCAAGTGGCTCTATCAGTGATTCTGTGTGCGCACAGGGCGCCACCACCCTGCGTCTGCCCGGGGACTGATAAGGTGCCTCTCTTCGGGTTTTGACAAGCTGCAGCATGAGAGGATGCGTCAGGGGCCCCACTGAGCCAGAGGCACATTGCCAAGGAATAAACTCAGGGGGAGAGAAACAAAGACGACGGAAACAATATCCCACAGCCATGAAGATTGGATGTGAAAATGAAGCAGGCTCCCCGGAAAGCCCAGCCTCTGTTTTCGGATGGCCTGAAACAGAGTCCATTACAACTTGGAAGACGAAAGATAAACGACATGTGCAGAGAGGCCGGGGCTGTGATAGCCCAGGCAGAGGGACAGAAATGTGTTCGCGGTACGCATCACTTCACTGCGCATGGAGCTTGTCTCCTATGCATGTTCCACGAAGCCCTCTCCTCTCTCCCCAGAGATGCACTGTTTGTTCAGGCCCCAGACAGCTCCGCCTCATCAAATGCCATCTCTTCTGGTCTTCCACCTGCCTCCTTCCAGTCTCACCATCTTAATCTATTCAAAAGGCTGTTACCCAAACAAACCTTCACACACTTCATATCACTCTTCTCTTCTCAAGCTGTTACACCCCAATGCCCCTCTTCTTCAACCTACCCCAGCAAAAATGGCTCTTCTATTTTCGCCAAAGGAATGAAATAAAACTGAAATCCTGGCAGTCCTAGTGGACCCGATGCCCTGGCAAGCAGACCTGGCTTGTCCCTCCCAGTTAGTCTTTTAACCTCTCAGAGCCTTGAGTCTTGTCTGGATAATGGACATGCAAGTACTTTATTCTCAATACCTACATCATTTTTGGAAACTTCTTCCAACTCCAAGACCTATGATCAAACCAAGTCCGCAATCCCCATCATTCATTCATTCACACATAGGAACATGAAGGTAAGAGGTTACAGTCCTCTCCTGAGGAGCCCAAGGCCAAGTGGAGAGTCAGACATGCAAATATCCAAATACAGTGAGTGGGGAAAATCCAGGGCTCTCTGGAGCTGAGAAGAGTCCCTATATCTGCCTGGGAAGAGGCAGAACAGAGCAGGGAATAAGACAGAGGTTAATGGATGGACAAGGTGGGCCAGGTTTTCCAGGTAGAGGGAAGGCTGGTGCAAAGACATGAGGCTAGAAGAAAGCATCTAAGCCCCCTGACGGCATTCCTCTTTGCTCTGTTCTTGGTGCCTGATTGGGATAGTTCAATCAGCACCTTTAAGCTTTTTAAAGATCCAACTCCTTCATATCATGATGAGAAAGCAAGGCCTAGAAAAAAAGAGCTTGCCCAGGGATCAAACCAGGTCTTTTGCTTTTTGTTGGGGGCATTTTCCCCACCCTAGGTGTTCACAGCCTTTTCAAGCGACTCATCACTCAGTTCCTGCACTGGGAATGCTCTTCCTTCCTAAACTAGCTCCACCCCACTACTTTCTTAACAACTGAGCTCAGCTAAGAGCAATATAAGGGGTAGGCAGACAAGTGCATAGGAAACCTGTACCACCTAGGGAAATAGATGCTTGTTAAATATACATGCACATCCAAAACTTAGCTTTCACATCACTTCCTCCAGGAAGTTTTCCCCATGACTGCCCCAGGTCGGGTGTCCCTCATTTGTTTTTCCAGAGATCCAATGCTAATGCCTGGGCACTTATCACTAATTATCCACTCATTTACTGCCTTCCCGGGAGTTCCAGAAACAACATCTAGTATATAGGAGGTCCTCAATGAATAGTTTTAGATGGATGGATGGATGGATGGATGGATGGATGGATGGATGGATGGGTGGGTGGATGGATGGATGGATGGATGGACAAACCTATTTCTTTGAGAGACAGTTGAGATTGTAGAAGAAGCTTAAAACAGGAATGAAAGGATCTGGATTCTAATCCTGCTCCACCACCCACTAGCAGTATGACATTGGATAAGTCTCCCGACCCCTCGGAGCTTCAATCTTCTCTTCCGTGCAGGGGAATTTAAGTGTACCCAGGTCAGGGTTTGCATAAAATTTGAATGTGATCATTAATGTGAAGGTGCTTTGTAAACTACCAAATGCTGTGCACATGTTATCTCTATTCACTGATTCGGATGTATTGAACAGCAAGTAAAAGAAACCCATTTTACATTAGCTTGAAAAACAAGGGAAGGCATTGGCCCACACAACCAGAAATGTATAACTAGGAAAATGTTGAGCAGAAATAAACTACAGAAAGTAGAAAATGTCACTTTTCTAAACCCAAGATTTTTCTTAAAATAATCTCCATAAACTTGCCATTTCCCCTGAGACCTGTCTACCTTTAAACCAGCAAGCTTGTAGTTACCTGTGAGAACAAGGCTACCTGTGAGAAAAAATGTCCATGGCTATAGTGTGGTCGTGCATTTCAGCAACAGGTCAACCCTCTACACATTTCAACCTTTTGTCTAGACTCTCCAGAAATCCTCTCCAACTTCCCCACCAAGATATTTATATCCCCACCAGTGATATTTGTGTTTTTAATAAAAAAGAATCTTGTGAGGAAAGGCTAATAAAATTATCGTAAGCACTGCCCCACCATCATCACCACCAGAGGATAAGAATAAGTAGCTATAGGAATGCCAAAAGAGAATGACATGGGATTCCTTTGTTGAGACCTTCCAGGAGAGTTTAGTGGTTTATTAGATAGTGTGATATGACCTGAACACCTGCACAGGTGAAAGCATGAAGTTTTCAAGTAATTCTGTAGATAAATTCAGGTCCATCCAAGTTGTAGCATTCGGCGGTTCATGCACAGAGACTATAAAGTGTACCCCCGAAACAGCCCGGCTGATGGATATTTCTAATATCTAATGTAATAGAAAGGAGAGACTGGGAGGACAGTAAATTTAGACTGCTACAGAGCAAGAGCTGAGCTTGGGAAGGAGGGGGTAGTTATTGAAATTCAAGCACTAGGAAAAGAACAACCCAGAAGAATTCTGCTGGAATGGAGAGAAGGGAGTGTCTCGCGTTGCCTGCTTTCTCGATGGGTGGCCTCTCGTTTCCCGGTCTGTGCCCAGCCCTCCTCTGGGATGAATTTAGACGTGTCTGATTTTGAGCAACTGCAGCAGGGGAACGGCGCTCCTTTGGAGACTTCCAGCCATAACTTCACAAAAGAGTCTTTACCCAAATGTGTGGAACCACGACTCATCAAGTCCAAGGGAGTCGTGGAGGAACAACTGGCCGCCACAAACCAAGAACGTGGGCAAATGAGTCTTCACTGAGTGGCTCCAGGTGGCCAGCCTTGGGCTGAAATTTGGAAGGAACATAGAAATATAAGAAACTGTCATTTCAATGTGGCTACACAGGAGGACAGCCAGGTCCCAGTCCTGATCCAAAGGCTGGGTGAGACAGGAGCATTCAACCAGGAGGGACAGATATAATCAGTCAGTCTTTGTGTGCCTTAATGACTGCCAATCAGGAGGAGGGCAAGGTCCTGATAAAGGGACAGGCATCAAATGCAGAGAGAAGAAGCAACCTCATAGGGCAATTGAGTGATCTGATGGGCACCCACCTGCCAGGGAGGCCAAACAGTTGGGGAACAGGAGGGGGAAAGGTTATGTATCCTGAATGTCATATTCTGAACTGTCCTAGATGTCTGATATTTCCAGGGACTAGGCTTCTTAAAATCAAGAGATGATTTAAAAAAATAAAAAGGAACTGATCCACCTCAACAGCTTCTGGTTGGATTCTGTTGGCGTTTCTTGCTATTGTGCGATTAAGACATGGATATGTACAATATATTTGCATAATTGAAACATAAAAGTTCAAAACAACTAGCTTCTGCCAAAGCACACAAATGACTGAGATCTCCCAACTGTGTGTTATCTGGGGACGTGCCTTGGTGCCTCACAACTGTCCAGTCGACTGCAGCTCACCATCATCCCATACCAGGCACTATGACAACATCGTTCAGTGAGGACAGTGATGAGGGGTTTCTTAAATAGATAATTATTGTTAAGAATAATTCTCTTTGGATGCATTGAATATTTAGATTCCTAGATAGAGAGTCATCTAGTGGAACTGACAAAGGATTATGGGTGACAAGTTATAGTATACACAGTATGTATGAAGTCAGAAAAGCATGTTTTGGGGGAAAATCAGGTCAGTCATACATGTGGTAAATTATGGTCATAATACATTATCATACTCGCTCTGAAATACACACACTGAGTTTTGCTATCTGGACAGCAAGAAAGATCTATCCTTGTTATAAGTTATAAATTATTATCAAAATAACTCAATGCATTGTTTTTATGTAGGTGATCTTGATTAAAACGATTACACCTTTTCTGAGGGAAAAAGAAAAGCCTGTGGTATGGGGCATAGTATATCTCTCAGCCTCTGCTTCCTCACCTATAAAATTGTGGAAATGATACCTACCTCTCATATTATTCTTTCCTTCAATCTCTAACAAATACTCATTGGGCCTGGCTACCTGCAGCCACATTCTAGGCACTGGTGCTATAGCTATGAACTTGACAATTCTTTTGACTTTGTAGATTTGACATCTCAGGGGGATGGCAACAAAGAGATAAGTATGTAAATAAGCATGCAATGTCATTTCAGGCAAGATAAGTGCTATGGCCGAAAAAAATGTTTAAAGGTCTGGTAAGGGCATAGCAGGAGCAGGGTGTCCTGTGGAGGGGCTGGTTTAGATGACATGGTCAGAGTGGATCTTGCAGAGGAGGGGCCCTGGATGAAGCGTGAAGCAGCCATGTGAATCCTGGGGGAACCACTTTCCAGGCAGAGGGAACAGTAGGTGCAAGGACCTGGAGGTGGGACTACATTGGCAGGTTCGAAGAACAGGTGAGGTCTTGGGCCTAAAGGGGAGAATGGGAGGAGAAGAGGTCAGAGAGGCACCCTGAGGCCAGACTTCCTGTTAGACTCCAGGTGAAGGTGAGTCTGGAGCACAGGTGCACAGTTGGATCTACAGACATCAACTGGGTAGTCATCAGCTTAGAGATGGACAGTAAAGCCAGAGGACTGGACAAGATCACCCACAAAGTCCTAGTGAAAAGTAAAAATTACTTAGGACTGAGCCTGGGTAACCGGACATTCAGAGCAGGAGCCAGCAAAGGGACACTAAAGGTAAAACCATTATTATGGGAAAAAAAGCAAGAGTATGGACATTGCAAGGAGAGAATGGCCTGTTTTGTGGGAATGATATGGGGTAATGTGTATAAAAGTTTCAGCATAGGTTCAAGCAAAGAGTCAGCTCTCAAAAAAGCGATTTGCCTCCCCTAGGTTTAGAGAGAATGAAGTACTGCTGGATTTAAAATAAGGAAGAAATCATTGAGAAAGAAACAATATTCCCTATCCCAAGAAGAAGAAGAAGAAGGAGAAGGAGAAGGAGAAGGAGAAGGAGAAGGAGAAGGAGAAGGAGAAGGAGAAGGAGAAGGAGAAGGAGAAGGAGAAGGAGAAGGAGAAGGAGAAGGAGAAGAAGGAGGAGGAAGAGGAGGAGGAGAAAGAGGAGGAGGAGGGGAAGGAGGAGAAAGAGGAGGAGGAGGGGAAGGAGGAGGCAGAGGACAAGAAGAACAAGAACAAGAACACAGTAACACTGGTTAAGGTTAAAATAAATTTTTCCTAGAAACCCCGACAGCCCAAAAGGCCAAATGCTATAAAATGATTAGAAGGCACTGCTGATGGGGCCAGAAGGTCCTGGAGCCGGTTTCTGCAGCCATTCCTCCAATTACTCCCAAAACCTCCCAGCCTGGTCTTCTCCTCCATCTTATGGAAGAGGGCAGGCTTTAAAGCAAGGTTCAGCCTGCCTAAGCCTGTGTGCTGTCCTTCCAGCACAAAGGAACCGGGACTCGGTGTTGGAGGCCCCGCCCTCCCCTCCCTAGGCATCCCCAGGCATCTGGAAGGAGTATTGACAGCCTGGCTCCGTTGCCCCCCCCCCCCCCCCCGCACCCCTCACCCCCGCTCCCACCCCAAGCCAGCTAGAAAAGAGATCTTGCTGACAGCCATTTAGTACCCAGGCCACGCTCCATCTGAATCAAATACAACCCCAGCTGCCATCTAACTCAGAGCAAATGTGGACCCTCCAGTGGTGATCTGAGGGGACAGAGTAGCAGAGAAAACTTCCAGACCTCAGAGGATGAAGGGGCCTCATGGAATAATCCTCCATTCAGCATTTTCCAGCTGAAATGTGAAGCACATGCACACTTACTGTCTCACAAGATCCTGTGGCTTAAATAAGGAGGCTATCCCTCCTTTACAGATAAGGAAACTGAGGCACACAGAGGGAGACGGGCCTTGCCTGAGAGGATGTGATACACTTAACAGCAGAGCTAGAATTATATCCAAACTTCTCGATTTCTTGCCTACAGGGTTACTATAAGGATTAAATGAGATTTGGATACAAGTCTGTACAGGATTCCCAGGAACCAGGCCACACAAAGTAGAATGAGGACAATCGAATTTTGAAGCCTCCACTTAAATCCCGACTTATTAACTACAAATCACTGAACAAGTTGCTCTGAACATCCCCAGCTCTCATTTATCTTATCTAAGGTACCAATCTTCTTCTGGGATTGTGGTCAAAATTAAATAGGGGACTGTAAAGTACACGGTACAATCTCTAGTAATAAGTAAGTAGTCAAGAAATGTTAGCTTCCAATGGGGGGGTGGGGGGGAAGGAGACATATGTACTACTATTTGTAATACTTTAAACAATAAAATTAAATTAAAAAGAAAAAAATAAATGTTAGCTTCTTTTAGGAACAATAACAATATTTCCACTAAATAGTTCAGTGGCCTTGGACAAGTTGCTTCCCTTTTTTGAGATACAGGTGTCCTCCCCTGTAAAATGAGAGGAGGTTTAACTAGACTGAGTCAGAAGGGATTCAGAATATAGATGTGGAGGATTTGAGTTCTACCTTCTCTGAAAGTTACTTAAGCTTCTCAAAACCACATTGCCCCATTGGTCAAATGGAGATAATGAGCAGAACCTACCTGCTGGATTTTTCTGAAGATTGAACAAAAAGATGCAAGGGGAATTCTTAGTAAAGAATAATACAGAATAAGTGCTCAATAAAACTTGGTTAATGGGGTTGTTTCCACTTTTCTGCACTTCTTCTCCAGTGATGGCAAGGATTACAGAGGACAACTTGCTATCTGAGGCCCCCAGTTTCCCCATCTGTAAAGTGGGGGTTTGGACTAGATTGTCTCAAGGATTCTTCATCTCTGATTTCTAGGAAACTACAGGCATCTCAAGGAAACACCTCTTCCCAGTGGTGGGTCCTCCCAAGACTCAGCTTGGAAGCCACATCTCTGGCACCTGTCCCCTTAACATTAACTGTCCGTAAGCCAGGCCTTGGAAGCAACTTGTAAATGATGAACCTATGCACGGTGGGGAGCCAGCAAGAGGGGCGCCATGTCTCCTCTGTGGTTACCCAACCCCATTCTCCGGCTTAGCACATTCCAGGACCCTTTCAGGATGCAAAATGTTTCAGAAGAAGGAGGGGACTATTCTCCTTTCTTTCTTCATAAATAAATACTTTACTCCATGTAATTACTCAAAAACATTTAGCAGAAACATTTCAGGAGTAGGCAAACACCTGCCACAAAGCTGTGTCACATGAAGCCTTCACTCCTCAGAGTCCCCCGGTACCAGATGACATGCTGTCAGCTGCATGTGGGTAAACAGAATCAGACTCTGCTGTGGAGTTTCAGAAAAAGTCGCTGAGCAAAATGTTATAATGCAGCTTCTTCCCTTCCCTCACCTTCCAAGACCAGTTCAATGAAAAGACTTGTCCAATAAAGAGACAACCATTTCCTCATTAGCCATTCTTTCACCCATTGAGGCCAAATTGGTATTTGATACAACAAGGGAATGTGTTGAGTACATTATTAATTAGGCTCAGCAAAGGAAAGGTCATGGAGGTGACAGGCACAATTACAGGATGTGGGCAAGGGGCCAATGAGAGCGCGTCAGGAGGAGGGGAGATCGATGGTTATGAAATTATGGAAGATTATGACTAGTTGGAGGCAACTGAAAGGCTGACATTCTGCCCAAACCAGACACGTGCAAGGCTTTCATCTCCAACTGTCTGTTATCACAAGGAAAACTTCAGCTCCAAGGCAGCCAGACGTGAACCCAGAAGCCTGCAACCAGGTCTTAGTAACGAGTCACTTGATGCAGGATATTCGATTGGAAGTTTATCAGACTGGTTAGAGCTCCAGCAAGAAAAGAGGTGTCAAGGTGCCCGCGGAAGGAAACTAGGCTTGTTATCTTTCGATCTCCAGATGCAGCTGCTCGATATTCTCAATAGCCTCTGGAGCACATGGGTTTCAGAAAGACTTTTCCAGATAAAGTGTGCTGGGGTCTGGAAACGGCCCCCAAACTGCCTTAACTGGGCATTGATTCTTTAGAATCAATTGCATTTCATTCCACAATGAAATGGTAGTGAACCATCGAGAAGATATCCCTAGGCACACCACTCAAAGGAAGTCTCTAAGGAAGTCACAAAAGTTTGCAAAGGATGCTGCATCAGAAATGAACCACACAGCACTAAACCTGCAATTGCTGTAAACAGGCATGGCTACGGATTTATTTTTAAAGGCAATCACATTAAGCTATAACTACAGGACTCTCCATCTAGTTTATCAAACAGAAGAGTAGTTCAAGGCCAGAATGAAGCTGGGGTCATTTTATAAAGGTTTTTAGATGATTAATCTGAATCATCAATGAAAGCTTTCATTAAGTTGTACCCTAGGAATTGATTTGCAATGGGTTATTCCCATGTGCTATGCAAACTTGCTGTAGAAAATTAGTCATCCTAGACTCCCTAAAGAATACAGACATGACATCCGGGCATCTGTTAAGTTTGCTCAAAAACATATGTGAGCCTTTTTTTAAAGAACCATAATTACATCCTGCCGAAACCTCCAAGGACCCTGCTAACTGCCTTTGTATTACAACATCCATTTCCCACTTAGGCAGGCTATGCTATTAGAAGTACGTTACAATATGCTTGCTCCTGCAGCACACTTTCTCAGCTGGAGTATGCCAATGGTCAAGGCCTTCCGTGCTCAAAGATCAGACTTGGGGGAAGCAAGAGTTGTAGGGTGGTGTGTATATGTGTTCTTTGTTAAAATATGACCAGGAATGTAGAACTGAAAGGCAACTTAGCATTAATCCAGGCCAAGTCTCATTTTCATAGGGTACCACTGAAGACCAGAAAGGGAAGTGGCTTGTCCAATGTCACATAGCTCAAATCTGAAACAGTACATGGTACAGTGATTAAAATCTTAGGCGCTGGGGTCAGACAGACAAGCCCACCATGCTCTATCACTTATTTGTTGTGCAACTTTGAATAAAGCACTTCACTTCCCTCAGCCTCAGGCCCTTTATTTATAAAATGGACACTATAATGGTACATGGGATATAAGAAGTCCCAAAGAAGCATTAGCTGTTAATATCCTTTTCATTGTCACAAACAGGACCTCATGTAATCTTCACAACCACCTTATGAGGGAGAAAGGGCTGGGATAACCAGCCTCATCATACAGATGAGAAAACTGAGGCTCAAAATAGTGAAATGACTCTTCCAAGGCCACACACACCCCAGGTCAAGTTTCTTACAATCCTACTGAAGTAGATGGGGGAGCGCTGCCAGTTTTCAGGACTTCATCCAGAGACGAACAGGGAGGCCAACAGGAGCCTGCTTGTTTGTGTCTACATGGAAGCAAAATTAGTGTGGCCACCATTTTCAGGGCTTCAAATCCCACAGGGACTCTGGGTCCAGCTGGCTATTCCCTGCCCTGATGAAGGGAGGAGGGCAGTTTCATATCCAAACTGATAGTGGATGTTGGACGTATACATGGGGAAAGAGCATATTACTGCAGGATCCTACTTCATATTTTAAAGCTGACATCAGCGTACTAGTCAATGCTCCATCCTGCCCTCCTGACCCCCAAATCTGGCCTTTGGGAAAAGTCTAATTGCCTGCTTTGAGTGACACCAGAGCCATGTGAGTGATAAAGTTATATACTGTCACTTTGTAATTATGTGCCCTAATGGAAGGAGGACTACATTGAATGAATGCACGAGTGGATGAATGAATGCACACCAGGGTTATTTGTACTAAGCTCTGGAGTGCAATATAGTGATGTCTCCATTAATGCATCTTCCAGGAACTCAGTCCCTGAAGGATGTCAATCAAGGACAGAGTCACAAAAAGCTGCAGGGAGTAGGTCAGGAAATGACAAACGGTGCTGTGAGACCTGGACTACCAGTTCCACCTCTCTAGGTGTGACAATTTTGGGCCTCAGCGTCCTTGCCTGCACAATGATGACTCTGAATTTAAAGACCTAAATATCAAAGAAGGAAAGCACTCAGACCTATGAAACCTGCTCTAGATGGTGCAAAACTTCAGAGGAACATTCTAGCAGCTACTAAACTGCAGCTATTAGGCTCACCTGCCTAATATTTTGGAGTGATGGGATGAGGGAGGGGGGGCAGCATGAAGCTGCCATGTATTGAGCTCTTACTGTGCACCACAGGGTCTCAGTGCTCTCTTCTCAAAAAACCAAAATCCTTGAGAAGTGTTATTTTCCTCATTTTCAGATAAGAAAATGGGTTCAGAGAGGAAAAGCAATTTGCATATGGTCCAATCCTAAGGGCTGCATCCAGGGTTTCATCCAGGGGCTGCTTGATTCCAGATCCAGCTCTTCCCAGGACACCCCCTGTCTCTCATCCACCACTGGCAGCCCTGGGAGGCCCATCCAGGGACCTGAGCCTTTCCTCACCTCCACCACCTAGGGGCTCCTTTGCAAACGGGCTCACATGGAAAGCTGCTGAAAGGCGACCCTGCTAGGGGAATTGAGCAGGAAAAGTAGTAGCCTGGCTCTCCTCCAGATGAGGGAAGGCCATCTGCTGCCCTTCTTCCGTCTACCCAGAGCCTCAGACCTACAGGGTCTGCGCAGAGGGTGCAGGGTGGGTCACCAGGCACAGCTGCTGCAGCTGCTGCCTCTCCCAGTAGATCTGGGAGCCGCCCTGACGTCATGCCCACTGGTAACCCAACCCCTAATGACTGCTCCCTCCTCCCTCTGCTGGGCCCATCTTGCAGGCACAGGGGAGAGGTCACCCCTCAGGGGAAGGGGCCAAGTGGAGCTCCTTTCAGTGGCTGCTGAAATGAGAGATAATTTTGGTTATTGACATCTCCCTCAGGACTTCCCTATTCTCAGAACTGTTCCTACTTCTCCCTCTCTGGCTGCTTCTAGAATGAGACCAGCTTCACACTAAAAGAGCAAAGCGCACGGGGTGGGGGGTGGGGGAGATGGGGGGTCTCCCTTGGGGCTTATGCTCCATATTAGCTGGCCAAGAGCAGGACTCAGGTTTGGTTGGGGTGTTTTACTCTAGGAAGATAAACACTTGTGAATAAACACTGACAGGCACTCTACAAAATGGCTCTAAGCAGCAGCCAAATGCTAAATTTATTTTTTATTATGTTTTTTAATTTATTTCAGAAAGAGGGAGGGAGGAGAGAGAGATAGAAACATTAATGATGAGAGAATCATTGATGGGTATTGATCGGTTGCCTCCTTCGTGCCCCCTACTGGGGATTGAGCCCAAAACCCAGGCATGTGCCCTGATTGGAATCAAACTGTGAACTCCTAGTTCATGGGTCGACACTCAACCATTGAGCCACCACCATCCAGGCCAAACACTAAATTTATTTAAATGCTATTCTAATAAAGCAGACAGAAAGAAAAGCATGAAATTTGAAACCTCTTTAAATCCACTCTGGAGGATAAAACACAAGCATGAGACTCAATCTCTGCTCTCTAGCATCTTACACTCTAATTGGGAACATTCCCACTAGCTCTGCTCCTGGCTGACATTTACTAAATAGTTACTGTCTAGTGGGTACCTGCTAAGTACTTGTATTTCTCATTTGATCTTCATAATAAGCCCAGGATATAACAGCTATTTATTTTCCCATTGAACAAAGAAGGAAGCTGAGGCACAGAGAAGGGAAGTCATTATGTGAAGGTCACGGAGTTGGGATTTTCATTGTTTGATTCCACAGCTCATGCTCTTAACCTATGAGTGATTCAACAAAATATAGGCATACCTCGGAGGTATTGCAGGTTCGGGTCCAGACCACTGTAATAAAGTGAGTATCACAATAAAGCAAGTCATAATCTTTTCACTTTGTGGAGGGTCTTACCTTCAATTTGTAAAAAAAAAAAAAAAAGAAAAAATCTGTGAAGCTCAATAAAGTGAAATGAAATAAAACAAGGTATGCCTTTAATGTATCAGGTAGGGAAAAGATACAGAAAGAGTTGGAAAGAGTTGAAAAGAGTCAAAGAAGAAAGAACAAGAGAAGAGATAAGGTAAGGTTTCGAGTGGATAGAAACGCAAGATGAATCTTGAAGAGAGGCTAGAGATGGCTGGTTGGAGTAAAGAGGGGAGAGTAAGGTGAAGGTGGACAGTTACCACGAGGAAAGCCAGTCCTGTGTGAGATGGCCCACACACAAGCCACTGTCTCTACATCCTCTTTCATCCATATCCATGGAACTTGGGCTCTAAACACACCTGAAAAAATACTGCAGACAGGTTCATTTCTTGCTCATTCTCTCCAAAAGAGGAAGAGATGTGAATTTCTTGCCCTCAAAACGAAGCTCAGGTACCCTTCATGATAAAATTTTGCCCAGAAATCTTCCTCAGAAGGTAGAAAAAAACCAAAGTTAAAATATTGTTATGTGGGTAAACCCAGCTTTGCACTGTGGACAAACTCATGAAAAATAACAAGAGATCACACGTTTCTAAGTTCTCTGAGTAAAAGAACTCCATGATGACATCTGTAAAGCAAACCAATATTTTCTACAATAGAAAACATGACCTTAACTCCTGTACCTTGCAAAGCAGGATGTTTGTATATGAATGCTGCTGTTACTACTGCTATGGCGGCACCTGTCAGTTCCGGGTCACTGTGCCCACCATGTCGTCCTGCACCCTAAAACATGTTGACCGCTCACTGTGTTCTGGGCGGATACTTTGGGGACACAAAGATGCCAGGACAGGCTAACAGGAGCTGACCCACTCACACAGAACCAGGATCAAAGTTGGAAGACAGGGAAAGACAGGGTGTCATTAGCTGCTTTTGCAAAAACCAGGCAAGGAGGTTCATTTGGCCTAAGAAGATGATGTCTGGCCACCTGCCTGAGACATAAGTGGGTGGGCATCTCTCTGCCAGGAGGTGGGGCTTCCTGTGTGGGGAGGCAGTAATGGCAGAGTAGATCAGAGAACCAGCTATGACTTCTCTGATATTGTGATATAATAACACAATATATTTGGTCTTCATCCCCAGTTCCTGGCACAGAGAAGTGTATTTCCTCAACTGAGGTGTGTACCCCTGGTGGTATACAACATTTTAGGTGCTATATCAAATGAACTTTTAAAAAAATTCATACCCACAAGTTTACTTTAATAGGTATTTGAAAAAAAAATAAGTAGCCCATGAAATCCAGGGTTTCATTGATACTGCTGTAACAAGACTAAATTTTTTAAGTGAGTCCATATACAGACAGACATGGGATAATAATAAAAGGCAGAAATTGGGTCAGTGGTATATTGACATCTGATAATGGTGATAATGGTATCTGATGAAAAAGGGCACAGCCTTTAGGGTCATGCAGAACTGGCTTCAAGAGCCAGCTCTACCATTCTCAGCTGTTGGGACCATGAGAAAGTTACTAGCTTCTCTGAGCCTTTATTTCCCTATCTGTAAAGTGGGAATAACAGCACTACCTCTCACATGTTGTTGACGTGAGGATTAAAGGTGATAGATAACATACCAAAACCACATGCATCACAGGGTCCCAGCAGTTGCCTGTCCATCTCTGTGCCTCTAGCCCACCCCCACTCTCCCATCTGCAACACCCTCACGCATGTCCTTCCCCATCACCTCTACCTCATCCTCCTTAATCCAGCTCAGAGTCATGATCTCTCTGGGCCCCATTCTGGGGACTCAGGGATTCTCCTCACAACTGGACTCCAGCAGGTGAATCCCTTCTGCCTTCCCAGTCATGTCGATAATAGGATTCGGAGACTCCATAGGAATCCAAATGTGAAGCTCCTCCAGGGACATGAGCAGAAATTAGATTTTTTTTCAATTACCATAGGCAAAGGGCTTCGTGTTATTCTAGTAATGCAAACTGCTTATTTGCCATTTCCCTCTTTGCAGTCCTACCCGGGCCCTGCCAGTGATTGATGGCCATAGGGGAGACAGTGCACACATTCAGCACTCGCAGTTTCAAGCGCCCTTGATCTCAGTCAGCAGTGAGCTGGCTCCTGGGCTTGACATATGGATCATGAAAGGTGGTCAGGGAGAAAGACACTTTACAGCTGGGACTTTTCCCTGTCTTCTAAGCAGAAGGATCCCCGATAAAGTGACCCACATACCAAATACCAGCAAAAGGCTAGACTAAGGAGTCAAAGAATCTCACACCAGTCCAGCAGGAACTGAAGCCCAAGGAAAGACAGGACTCGCCCAGTCGTTGCTGTCACTCCAGGTGACACACTGGGATTGGGACCCAAGTCCTCTGGAGTGTGTGACTTTTCCCCAGACTTTTACAGACATGGGACAGTGGTAGACCTACTAAAACCGAAATAGCTAATGCAGTTTATCATGGCTTAGCATGAGCTCAGGGACAGATTTAAAAAAAAAAAAAGAATTCACTTGTGATCACACCAATGCAATATCCCAGTGCTAAGTACTTTACATACATTATCTCATCCTATCTAATTAAAGAGTAATATGCAAATTGACCGTACCTTCACTACACCCACAAGCCACGCCCGCCAGCCAATCAAGAGGGAATATGCAAATAAACCCAACCAAAATGGCTGCAGTGACAGAGAGCAGGAGGGAGGCTTGGGTTTCCCTGGCAATGGAGGAAGCCAAGCTTTCCACCTGCCCTTGCCGGCCCAGGCCTCCACTCAGTGCTACGAAGTTTCAATTATAGAAGATAAATAAATCCCAACAGAAATGGCTGCCACCACAGAGCAAGCAGAAGGCTTGGCTCCACTCCAGGTTACAAAGTTTTAATTGTAGAAGATAAATAAATCCCAAATCCCAGGGCCTCTGCTTGGGTCGCCAGGGGGCGTGGCTGGCCTGCAAACCACCACAGGACCCTCGCCCAGGCTGCCCCACACCCCAAGGGAACCGCCACCCTGATCCGGGACACTCTTCAGGGCAAACCAGCTGACCCCTACCCATGCACCAGGCCTCTATCCTATCTAATAAAAGAGTAATATGCAGATTGACCATCACCCCAACACACAAGATGGCTGCCCCCATGTGGTCAAAGATGCTGCCCCCATGTGGACACAAGATGGCCACCACAAGATGGCCAGCAGGGGAGGGCAGTTGGGAGGAACCAGGCCTGCAAGGGAGGGCAGTTGGGGGCGATCAAGCCTGCTGGGGAGGGCAGTTAGGGGTGACCCAGCCGGAAGAGGAGGGAAGTTGGGGGTGACTGGGTCTTCAGGGAAGGGCAGTTGGGGGGACCCAGGCCTGCAGGGGAGAGCAGTTGGGGGGGACCAGGCCTGCAGGAGAGGGCAGTTAGGGGTGACCAGGCCTGCAGGGGAGGGCAGTTAGGGGTGACCAGGCCTGCAGGGGAAGGCAGTTAGGGGGAAACAGGCTGGCAGGGGAGCAGTTAGGCATCAATCAGGCTGGCAGGGGAGTGGTTAGGGGGTGATCAGGCTGGCAGGCAGAAGCGGTTAGGGGCAATCAGGAAGGCAAGCAGGCGAGCAGTTGGGAGCCAGCAGTCCTGGATTGTGAGAGGGATGTCCGACTGCCCAGGTAGTCGGACATCCCTCGAGGGGTCCTAGATTGGAGAGGGTGCAGGCTGGGCTGAGGGACACCCACCCCCACCCCGTGCACGAATTTCGTGCACCAGGCCTCTAGTCTCTATATATAAAAGGCTAATATGCAAAGTGTCCCCTCAAGAGTTCCACTGGGAGACCAGGAGTTCCATCACTTGCTATTGACGTGCGCTGACCACCAGAGGGCAGTGTGGAATGAAGGAAGGCCCCAACCGGCAGCCGGAAGACCCTGATCAACCCTGATCGCCAGCCAGGTTGGGAACTCTACACATGCACGAATATCATGCACCAGGCCTCTAGTTTAATATAATCCTACAAGGTAGAAACTATTAGTATCCACATTTTATCAACAAAGCATGAGTTTCAAAATTGTTAAGAAACTTTCCTAAGATCAAAAAGCTAGTGAGTTCTGAGGCTGGGATTGAAACCTAGGTTGTTCTAATCACCAAAGTTCTTTCCACCTTACCATCCAGCTCCCTGTTTTCCATTGTTGAAAGCTCCCTCTTCCCTAGAATATCCCAGTTGTCAATTTGTGGAAGCTAAGTAGATATTTGTTTCATTATTCATTTAATGTCTGGTTGCTCCACTGGGCTGTGAGCTTTGTGGAGGCAGGGACAATAGAGTGAGAAAGACAAACATTCAACAGATGATTTCATCACTCCAGAGTGACTCCTCCTCTGTGGTCTCCTCTTTCCATCAAGTTCTACCCAACAGAGTAGTGTCAATCAGTGCCTGCCCACCCCTGCCCCCTCCTGCAGCAATCTACCCTCAAAGGCCAGGCTCTGTACCATGTGACCTGTCCCCACCCTAGCCATATTTGGTTGGACCAGGAACTGACACCTTACTCTAGAGTGGCCATTCCAGAGATTGGTCTTACTCTCGTGACTTGCTTTTAAAGTGGACAAAATGGGCTGGGTCAGTCAGATTATCTCATGAATCTGAACTAAGAAACACAGAGGGAAGTTCTCAGTGGACAGGGACATTGAAAGAGGCAGTTTGTGATGGTGGGGGTGGGGGGTGATGAGGGTCAGCCTTGAGGTTGAAAGGGAAGAGAAAGAAACTGTGCATGGCAGCAGAGGGAGGTATTAGGCAGAAGAGAAAAGAATGGTTGCTCCAAGAGAAGCAAGAGAGGATGTGACAACCAAGGTGAATGCATGGCAAGGACATGGAGTTGCCTTACTTCCTGACCTTCCTGAAGCCTGGTGCTTGAAATTCTGCACGTGTGTCCTTTCTATTAACAAACAAAAACAAACCTTTTTTTTTTTCCTAAGAGAATTTAAGTGAAACACTTTGCAACTTAAAAAAAAAAAAATGACTTTTTGCCAGGCTGGTGTGGCTCAGTGGTTGAGCGTCGACCTATGAACTAAGAGGTCATGGTTCGATTCTTGGTCAGGGCACATGCCCAAGCTGCAGACTGGATCCCCAGTGTGGGACATGCAGGAGGCAGCCAATCAATGATTCTCTCTCATCCTTCTCCCTTCCTCTCCGAAATCAATAAAAATATTTTTATTTTTTAAAACAAGCTTTCCTCCGATCCATCCTAAAGACCCCTGATTTTGGTGTTAATGGAGGTGGTCACAAATTTTAATCCATTGTGAATGTAATTCTCAACTTCAGTGAAATTAGAATCACTGGAATGCATATTTAAAATGCAGCTTCTCCAGAGATTCTAATGAGGTGGGCCTGGATCAGGGTTGTTGCTTCAGGTAATTCTGAGGAAAATGCTCCAGGACAGAACTTTGGAAAAACCCTGTACTTCATTACTTTTTATTAACTGTATTGTGAGGTTAATTAGCCATCAAACATGCTTTTCCCAATAAAGGTCTGCGTGGCTCCAGGGTGTACTAGTCAGTGTTTGCTGCATAACAATCAACCAAAAACCATCTTAAGGGCTTACAAAAATAAGCGTTTACTTCTCAGCCACAGGTCTGCATGTTTGCCAGGACATCTCTGCTTCAGGTCTGTTCCACGAGTTTCTGAGGCCCAGGATGGAATGGCAGAGCTGGCTGGGACATGTTCTTCTCACAGTGAAAATCTAAAGTTCCCACAAGAGCAAGGGGAAATAAGTTATGCTTCTTAAGGCCTAGGCTTGGAACTGGCACACTGAACTTCCTTCCATCCGCACTCCACTGGTCACGCAGGTTACAGGCCATGTCCAGTGTCCAGGGAGCAGGAAAGCACCCTCCTCTCACAGGGGTATGGGCAAGGAGGAAACGACTACTTAGCATAATCATCTAAACCACAGGCATGAGCCATGTCAGGCTAACAGTGGCCCCTTTGATCAAGGGAGGGCAGAGTTGGGCTGTACCAGAATCACACCACCCTGGCTGACCCTCAAAGGACCAACCTTAAACAGCACCTCTTTGCAGAAATCTGTTTCTCTTGAATTCATCCCATTTTTCAGCAACAATCACCTGGAAAAGCAATACCATAAACCTAACCATATGTACCTTCTCTTCTAGGTAAGGAGGGCCCATGTGAGCCCAGAGATGTCTAATCAATGGCTGCATCATTTGTCTCCATTTCAGAATATGCCAGGGGCTTCAATAGGACACAGCTCCCTCCCTGCCTCCTCATTACTTGCTCTCAGAGTTCCTCCCATTGTGCTGCAACATGTAAGAGCATATTTTGCACTGATTTATTCAGTACATTCCCATTTTGGTACATCTGAGCCACTGTTCTCTCCTCTAATCTCACCTCTAAATGATCAGCACACGCAGACATCAATGAAGTGACCTAACAGGTCACCCGTCACCATGGACCCATGAAACTCAAAGGAGAAAGGAATACCTCTGCCAGGGGCTGGGAGATAATAGATTCACAATAACGAAACCGGGTCCTCAAAGCTAAGAAAATGCACACACATAAAGACACACACATGCAGAACAAATTCACCACTAAGCAGTCCTCCCAGACACCCTTCCTCCCATTACAAAATCAAAGACAATTAAAGCCTCCTTTCTAAGATGCTGCTGCTCTGCGTCACAAAGAGTCGAGCTCAGAGTCAGAAGCCAGACCTAACTCGCCCACTCACCCCCACCCCATTCAGATCGTTCACCCTCATTCATTTAACAAAGATATACTGATCATCTACTGTGTGCCAAACAATGTACTATGTGTTAGGAAAGTAGATATAAACATGAAACTGAATGGCTAGGGGAGAAGAGAGACGTTAAGTAATTGATTAAATGCAGGTTTAAATAAGTGAGATGCCCAAGATGTAAGAATTACAATTCTTTGTTCTAGTTTTTAGCCTTCGTGAAGTTTTCCCCATGTCATTAAGGATTGTTGCTTATTGCATTTTTTAATCATATCATCAGCGAAGAAGAGAGAAAAGTTTAAACTTAAACCACACACTCCAAGGGAGCCTCACCTCTATAATCCGCGCTTTGGGGGTGTGTGTGGGGTGGGGTGGGGGAGGAGCTAAAGGAACCTCACTCACTCACCTAAGAAGCTATCAAGAGCCTGGATTCTGAACATCAAGGCACCGTTAGCCCAGTGCTCAGACTGGTACCACTGTGACAGCTTTACAAGAGACGAAAGACCTAGGACCCTACAGGTTGTAATCAAGATGTCCACTCCTGTCCATCAAATCCCACTGTGCCCCAGAGGTTCAAGGGAGGAGCATGGATGCGGGAAACCGACAAGGCTTAGAGTAACCTTGTCTGTCAGAAATCCCAGTACACCCAAACATATTCCTAGACCTCTCTCCCTAACATAGTTATACAGCTCTGTTTCATTCCCCAAATGACCCCCAGTTTCCACATTAGGACCCACCGTGATGTGGCTCCATCAGTCCCCACCCCCATCCCAATCCCAATCCTTGCCTCTGCTTCTTCCCCACAAGTGAACTGGGAAAGCAGATGCTAGGCGCCAGTTGCTCCCTCCTCTCAGAAGAGTCTGCACTGTACCAACATCCACTCCTGCTCTGCCATCCACATCTCTTCCTAAGTCTCTTCCCAACCCCCACATCCTTCTCTTTATAATTATCCCAAAGAGAAGGAAGATTAAAAATTAATGCCCTGAGGATGGGAGTCAGAGATGTCATTATTTTGATTCAAACCTCAGGCACAGAAAAATCTGATCTAAGCTTGAGAACCAAAGTAACCTCTGGTGAGATTTGGAAACCTGGAGTAATTGGAATTTACCTCTAGATAACCTGATATTTATTTTTCCTGGCACTGAAGTTTTAGGGGATGCCACAAAGTATGATAAATGACATTCATAAAACATATTTAAGCAAAAATGCAAATCACGGGGCGGTGGTGTTTTGAAATCCCATGAAAAGTTTAGCCTAATTCCTACATGCAACAGCCCTGCGAATTGTAATTTAATGTGGGAAACGATGAGGTCAAGGTAGTTCCTACAGGATGGCTACACAAAAGAAGATGTGGTTGTTTGCATGTACTGTACCGCTAAAGCAGAAAAGCCGACTTTCTTTTAGGAAGACGCAGTAACAGAAGTTTAAACTACAAGGAATTTTACATGAACCTCAGTTAATCAGAAACATAAACTCAAACTAGCAGTAGTCACCCATCCCTCCTGCCCCCTACTTTATTCCCCTGAGATTCCACCTAGAGGATTTTGCCAAATGAGGAAAGGGAAATATAATAAACATTATAATAGATACCACTTAACACTTAATTCTGTGCTAAGTACTGCGTTAAATACTTGAAGTGCATTTTTATTTCATAATCCTCACCGAAGGCTTCATTATTTATCATCATTTTCAAGATGAAGACGCAGAAGCCAGAAAGGATAAATAAATTAAGGTCCCAAAGCTGTGCTATTAACAAACACCAACAACCTAGGTGACGCTGCCACTCTCTTCCCTCCAGTTAAAGACCATTCTTTAGATAGTTTAAAAAAGGAATAGATGGTGAAACAGTAGAAACCGACAGGAAAAAAATGAAGTCTAAACGGATCAGGGAAGTAAAGGGGCATTAACGAATATGCCAACCCCAATACCTACAAAGGATGCCAGCTGGGAAGTTGGCATTGCCTCCCGCTTTTTGTTATATCTCAGCCCTCCCTTGTGCTGAGGACTCTGTAATTTGGTTCCTAAAAGCCAATTGGGGATCAAGCTGAAAGGCCAAAATAAATCATTTTACTTATGTTCAGAGCTATCCTCATGCAATTTATATGAATCTTTCACCTATAAAGTGCTTGGATTATTGTTTAACTTCTAGCAACATTAAAACCAAAAATAACCTAACTTTTCCAGCATCATTAAAATCTGATCCAAAAATGCCTTCTTCTTTCCTGTTGAAAATTAAGCTAAAATAACAAAATATCAGCATTCATTTCTGTTGAGTGAGGAATACAGGCTTATTCCCTGAAGGGTGACCTTATACTAAAGAAGAAAAAGACTAGAGGTCTTCACCCATGCTGTGTGACCTTGGGCAGGTCACATGCCTGTCCTTGACTAGCTTACCTCATTCACCAAACGGAGAGAACGCCAATGACTCTGTTATGACAGGTACAGGAGATCACAGTGTATCCAGGCTGCATCAGACAGTCATGATCTAAAGTGCCACTGGGCTACTAGATACCATTCTACCAGACATGGGGGGAAAGGCCCTGAACCTTGGAGACACCTGAGACTCAAGCCACACAGGACATGAGTCAACCATTGCTGGCCAAATTCTGCTCCTCCAATTCTATTCCCTTGTGTCTGTGCTCATTTTCCCTTCTCTTTGTCTTAGCCCCAGAGTAGAAGCTTATCACCGAAAGCTATGTCAGTTCTGTGGTCTCCTAACTAGTCTCTCTGGTTGCAGACCCTCTCACCTACACTACTACCCTGACCCTTCCCTATCCACCTTAGTTTATTCTAAAATCTAATAGCACCACTTTCAGGTCATTCCCTAAGAATTGTGTTTTCACAATGCCTGTAGGATAAAATCCCAACTGTTCACATGTCTCTCCATTCTCTTTCCTCATCCTTTTCACTCTTACATTTGCTTCCTCAACAAATATTAACAAAGCAGCTACCAGGTGCCAGGCAGTATTCTGGAAGCTGGAGAACAGACCTAGGGTCTGCCCTCTAGGGGCTTACAGTCTGGGTCATTGCAAGCAACATACCTTAAGCCAACTCGCTGTCACTGTACACCAGTGTATTAGTCTGCTAGGGTTGCCACAACAAAATACCTCGGACTGAGGGACTTAAACAACAGGAATTTATTTTTGCACCATTCTGGAGGCTTAAAGTCCAAGACCAAGGTGTCAGCAGGTTTGGTTTCTCCTAAGGTCTCTCTCCTTGGCTTGCAGATGGCCTCCTTCTCACTGTGTCCTCACATGACCCTTCCTCTGTGCACAGAGCCCCACTCCCTATCCCACCCCCATGTCTCTTCCTCTTCTTATAAGGACACCAGTCATATGAAATTAGGACGCCATCCTTATGACCTCACTTAACCTTAAGTACCTCCTTAAAGGCCCTATCTCCAAACACAGTCACATTGGGGGTTAGGGCTTCAACATATGAATTTGGGGTCGGGGAACACAATTCAGTCCAGCCATGAGCTGTTTATTTTGTCTCCCCATTGCCAGTCCCAGTGTGCTTCTCACTCAGCCTCTTATAGGCATAGCTCAAGTTCCTCCTCCTTCAGGGAAGCACCGCTCCCACCGCCCCCAGCCCCCACCTCTCCAAGGTAGATAGACACTTACCCAATGTCATTGACATTGCTGGATGAATTGACTGACTCCTTCAAGACACTGGAAGTCTCAAGAGATTGGGGACAGTATCTCAACTCACTATTACAGCCTTGGTGCCTCATACTGTGGCTGGCTGGCATATAGTAGGTACTCAATACATAAATGTGGGATGAATGGATGAATGATAAATGAATGAATGATGGGCTGACCTGGTACTGTCTCACATTCTCTGCATTGAAATGAAGGCAGGTCATTGTCCTGGTCCCTTTGCTATCCTCTTTCCCCTGATACCTGAGTGGGGCCTCCAGACCTACTGAATTGAGTTGCTTCTGGCTACAGTGTCTTTCCATCCTTCTTCAGTGACATGTGAAATGTGCTGTGGTAGATCCTCAGTGTCCATCCCCTGAGCGTTTGGTTAACACCCCCTCCATTCATACCAGGAAGACAGGCGGGCCATCCAGGCAGGGAACTGTCAGGAGGAAGATCAACATGTAATTGCTGCCACCTCTGGCTCCAAAGGGGCAGCGGCAGCACAAGGCCAGGCTGAAGAGTAAGCGGTTCAGCCCATCTGGAAAGATGTCAGGGAGCTGGGGCTGGAGCTGCATCCTCACCTATGTAAGCATCCACCCACATCGTCAGCACTTCAGAGCTCGGACTGCTAGGGCAGAGGACACTTACTCTAAAGCAGCTCAGCCCCACCACGGCCTGTGATTGACCTTAGGAAGGGTGGTAGCCTGTAGCTCTGATTTGATGAATGACATAGACATAGTTTCTGGATGAACAAACACCTGTAAGATGTCACCCAGGCCAATCCCACTATGGAGTGTGAGTGAGTGTGTGTGTGTGTGTGTGTGTGTGTGTGTGTGTGTACATGCATGTGCACTCCTGCAAAGAAATTGGCAGATACTATTTTTAAAATAAAATCCAGTTTTAAAAATTTAGAGATATAATCCTAATGGCGAGGTGAAATTACAGTGCTGGAGTCTTTCAGATAAAATAAGTTGTGGGACCTTGAAGAAGTCCCTTCATGACAGCTTTTACATCTGTAAAATGGGTTACTATCTACATCAAGGTTCTTGGGGCAGATCGAAATGAGCTCAAATGAAAGGAACACCTAGTATACTCCCTGGCACATAGCAGCTGTTCAATATGTCAGTCACTTCCCCTACCCTTAGCCTATTTCTTAATCCTTTCTGAGGAATTCACTAAGTCTAGTCATGTGCACTTGGGAAAATTACCTTAAAATATGTGTCTTGTTTTCCTTCTTGGTCTGAAAAGAAATGACCACTGCTCTGCTTCCACTAGTGCAAGCCAACTGAGAGTGCCTCTGCTGTGAGAAGCACTCTAAGGTGTCATTGCTTCAAGTTGCTACATCCAAAGGACTGCAGGTCCCCATGTGCTGCAGCATGGCCACATCTTAGATGCATCCCTCTCCATCAGTCTAGCGACTGTCTAGTCACTGACATAAATTCTCCTGCTTCTTCCTTCAAAACATTGCTTCAGTTAACCCTTTTCCTATTCCACTCACCAGACCCCATTTAGCCTCCCCTAACCACATGTACGAATCACTGCAGAGAGCTCCTAACCATCTCCTCGAATCTTATTTCTCTCTCTTCTTTCTATAAGAATGGACAGCATATTAAACCGGTCCTTTTGTGGGGTCAGACTCAGCCTCAGGACTACAGGGAAAGAGGAATCTCAAAGCAACAAGTAACATTTACTCATTCAACCAATATTTATTGGGGCCTACTGTGTGCCAGGGGATGAAGAGATGGACAAGACTAGTTCCTTCATCAGTGAGCCAACGATCTGGCTCAGGGCTGTAACATGTGGAAAAACATCTGGCCACAAGGAGAATGTGGTGAACTGCTACCCTGGCTGCACTTGAACGAAGTATCTATCAAACATGAGGAGGATCCATTCTTCATGGAAGTTGGATAAGCAGTCTGGGCGGGAGGGCCTTCTGGGTGGACACAATGTATAAGCTAAGACTCAGAGGTGGGGTGGGGAATGTGACGGTTGTTAAGGAACAGTGATCAGAGTTTGGCAAGAAAAGATTTGGGTAAGACAGAATGGGAGACTATAGTAGTCAGAGCAATGCCCACTCATTGATGACTTACTGTGTGCCAGCAGGCACAGCACTAAGCACCTTACAACCTATGACTCAGTACCACCAGGGAAACAGCTCAGGGTGGTTGCAGGATTTTTTCAGGTTTGATGCTGAGGCCGACAAGAATCCAATGAAATTCAAGCTCTTACCCATTGCATCCTAGAAGTTGGGCACAGTATAAAGCGCCAGGGTGTCTTAGGAGAAGATCGTGGGAAATCACTAAAAAGGATGCTAACATCTGGACGCTGGGAAGAGTAATCTGGCTAGGAGTGGAAGATGGACTGAAGGTGGAACAGAAACAAGGTTATGCTGCCAGCCAGGCAAGAATTCCTGGACCTGAAACTAGGGTGGAGACAGTGAGACTAGGAAGAAGAGACAGCTGCCAGATACTCTGTGACATAGGAGCGATATGCTGGTGACCAGATAGAAAGGTCATGGGCTTGAGGGGGAAGGGAGGTCAAATGATTCGGAGCTGTAAGCACCAGTGACAGGGAAGCTGGGGATGTCCTTAATAAAGTGAAGCAGAGAGGCTGATGGGACGAGAATAATCATACATTCCCCTTTGACAGGCAGGATTTGGCCATCCGGAGCAGTTCAGCCAACCCTGGAAACTTTAATTACCCCAAGCCTGAGTTCACCCTCTCCAAAGTCATTTTTTTTAAACTGTCTCAAGGAGGCCTTCATGCTGAGAAGCTGACAGCCAGTAGAATATTCAAACTAAACCGTTTTTGTCACTACTCAGTCGTCAAGTGTCTAAAAGCCCCTGAACAATTCCTATTTCACAGGGTTCATCCTCCGTGGGAAAGCTCTGTCTGTGAAGGACAAACTTCTAAGGAGGAGGAGAGAAAAATCAATCAAAAGTCAGTCAACTGACTGATCAATAGGTGTCTGCCAGAGAAATTCTACTTCTCCCATCTGCTCTAGGGAAGTGGTTCTCACCGCCCGGAACAATACTTACCTCACTGAATTCTCTCTGGGGTAATTGGCAGCCCCGTGCCTCTCTGGGTTGTTCCTGACTTCAGCACAGAATTTGAATTTGACAAGTGCTAGGGATGCATCGGAAGGTACTGTGCATAAGCGGTACCAAGATAAGTCACCACGGGAGAAGTTTTGAATGGCACCCAGACCTGCTGCGGAGTGAGGGTGACACGTTCGTGTCTGAAGTCAGCCATCTGACCGTGCCATGGCCAACTGCTTCTCATCACTGAGGTCTCCCCTCACAAGACTCTTCCTCAGGGAGGCAGCTGCCCACCGCCCCCACCCAAGCAGCTAAAATGAACCCTCTTGGGGGCAAGAAATGATCTATATCTTAATCTGTGTGATAGCTACACAGGTGTCTAGGAGGTACAAAAATTCATGAAGCTGTAAATTTAAGACACGTGTACTTTACTGGATGTAAGTTATACCTCAATTAAAAAGGAAATTTAAAATAATCACACATATGAAATGCACCCCTCCCTGGCCCCGTACACCACTATGCCTTATTTCTTTAGAGCATGGACCACTGTCTGGAAACAGATGCTCTAGTCCAGCCGTGGGCAAACTACGGCCCGCGGGCCGGATCCGGCTGTTCTATCCGGTTCTCTTGCTCTCCCCTCCGCTCCTTTACTTTGAATTTATATTAGTTCACACAAACACTCAATCCACCCCTGCGAGTCTAGTCACTTGCCTGTCCTTTACTGTTCAGAGAGGTACTCTCCAACACACAGCCACATCACATGAATCAGTTTAAGTTTAAATTAATTACAACAAAATAAGACACACGGGCCACATTTCAAGTGCTCTGTGGCTAGAGGTGGCCAGCGGCTATTGATGTGTACAGTGTACAAACAGGACATCACCATCACTGCAGAAGGCTGTGTGCACAGCACTGGTCCAAATCATAAGCCTTGGGAAAGAAGGGACCTTGTCTGTCCAGTTTATAGATAGCTCCAAGAATGGCACTTGGCACACAAAGGCTCTTCCTAAATACTTGTGGAATAGAAGAATAAAGGAATTTTTAGTACCAAAAGAAATCACAGAGCAGAAACACCCTGGAAACACCCTAAGTGTATCTCTATAGGGATTAGTGAAATACTTTTGGCACATTCTACAGTGGAACTCTATCCAGTCATTAAAAGCTGTGAGGTAGGTGTATATATAATGACTTACACAGATAGCCACACTACAGTAAGTGAAAAACAAGCTTCTTAAAAATGTATACAATGTGATTCCATTTTATTAAGAAAGAGAAATCCAAAATAGTCAGGAATGCTATATACGGACCTGTTAATAGCAGTCACTGCTGAATAGAATTAGAGGAATTTACACTCTGTATTCCTCTGTAATGTCTGAATGCACACTGAGTATATGTATTACTTGAGTACTTTTAAAAGACTTAAAATCACATGCAGTCCTCTAAAGAACAAAAGAAAAGAAAGAAATCCACATTGCAAACTTTCCCAAGACTATATAAGACATTTCTTGAATAATTACCAACTGCCAAATGCCTAACCAACTTTATTTCATTTCATTGTAATAGTATTCCTGTAACTAAGTACTATTGTCCTCTGATGAACATGTAGAATCTAAAGATCAGAGAGGTGAACCAGCTTCCCCAGGGTTTCACAGCTAGCACACAGCACAACTGCCATTGGAACCAGCTCTCTGGTTCTACCGCCCATGGCACACTGCACTGCAGAAAGCACAGGCAAGTACCCACAAAGGGTCAGATCCCGAGGAGCCCTGAACCAGCCGCTCCATCTATATGAAATCCCAAAGAAGGGCCAAGCTACAACAAGAGGCACGACCCCTACCAAACCCTAGACACAGTGGTTTTTCTTGCTCAGGACATTAGGAAATACAGCAAAATTGAAGCTGGCCACGCTCTCTGCTTTGTCTCCCCAGCTTATCCCACAATTGCCCTTCATTTGACCAATCATTGTCCAAATTTGTTACTCAATTTTCCTTGAGTAACAAATGAAACACACACACACACACACACACACACACACACACACACACACACAGCAGTGCCACAAGGACCTGGTGCCGGCGAAGGCTTGGTAAATTAAGCATGCTAGTGGAGGCTTCCAGCTCCCCGACAGATGCCTCGATTGTGCCTTTGTTGGCTTTTTAGCCAATCCCCCCTGAAGAGGAGTTTCCAACTCCCCCCTCCAGGTATCTGAGCCAAAACACTGTAGAGTCGCCTTTCAGCTCCCTGGACGAGACATTCCAGGATGCATGCCGGGAGGCTTGTTCGCTTCACACTTGACGCAAATGGGGGAGGATGTTTACCCACAACACACACACATGCACACACCAACAGAAGCTGCTGACGCCAACAGAAGCTGCTGCAGTGGCGGTATTTCTAGAAGCCCAGACACTGTGCTCGAGCCATATGTAACCTGATTACAATGCCTATCAGGGAAAACAATCTAATTCTTCCTAAGCAAAGTTTCAACTGCTGCCCGGAAAATTCAGTAGGAGATGAAATGTAATACTCTATTAAACCTTATTTTGCCAGCACAAGTGAGAGCTCACTCAAGCGTGGAGAGTCATTAAAATGGATCTTACATATATCATTATAAATTTAATAATCACCATGACGGCTAGAGTTCAAGTTAAAATGAATGTCAGCTGAGCATGACCAATTGATGTTACCCCAGCTGCCGCAGAGCCTCACTTGGGGTTATATTCTACTTCCAGAGGCTCCATGGTACATGTGGACCCAACACAGCCAGAGCCAAGAACAGATGGGAAATGCAGACATCGACACCTAGCCAAGGAGAGGCCGTCATAATTGCATATTATCTTGATATACCAGCCCAATTAAAATTTTCTACAGTGTCAGAGGTCCCAAATGTCCCTCCACTAAGTGTCTGCATACCAAATTTGGCTAACACTGAGTAAAATGCAGTCCATCCTGGGTTCTGTTCACAACAATTACCGATTTTCCTCCTCTCTCTCAGAAAGCTGCTGTAGGAACAGGAGCAAACAGGTCTAGCAGGTTACACACTGAATAAATCAAACACCGCAGAACAAATTTCACTTATGTAGGTGCTTACGATAACGGGAATTCCTCCCGCAAGGTGGTAAAAGGGGTTTCAAGAGTGGGAACTTTGTTTTAGGAATGGAGTCAGTATCTGTGCTTTTAATATCTAGTTTGTTTTGATTATTTTAACCTTTGAAAGTCAACTCAAAACCTCATGCAAATCCTTCTCTCTCTCTCTCTCTCTCTCTCTCTCTTTCTCTCTCTCTCTCTCTCTCTCTCTCTCTCTCTCTCTCACACACACACACACACACACATACACACACACATATACACACACACAGCCATCTAAAATTGTCAGGAGGAGTTTTAAGGCTAGTTTTCACTTCTGTATGCATTTCACACCAGCAAGAAACGATCTTTGAGGCTTGTGAGGAAAGCAGATACTCCACCCCACCCTGAGAGAACATCACAAGTTTTTCAATCATCCACAACATTTCAAAGGAAATATCAAAATATATGTTTACATGAACACAGACTCTGGCCCTGCTGGAGCAGTGTTTAAACCTTGTCACCGCCCCCCACACACCGAACCCCTCCTAGCAATTCCCCTGGAGTGAGGAGACACAGCTTCACCTTTCTTCCTAGACAACCAGCCACTCAATGCTACTCCCAAATGTGTCTGGCTTTTCAAGACAAGTTGAACTTTAACTGGTAGACACAGGCCCTGGGCGACTGTGGCTTTCAAACCAATGACAGCAAATGACCTACACTCAACAGGCCTTTTGAAGAGGCTGTGACATCCTCACAGATAGGGCCAACAAGTAGGATATGCTTTTGATCCGCGAACACAAGAGCCAGCAGACCACATAGAGAATAACTCAAACAAAACCGCCACTGTCAGGAGCGTCATGTCCAAAAGGTGCTAAGAGTGTGTGAATCCCAAAGGGGTTTCAGTACAAACAAGCTCATCTCTGACTTAGAGAACACCAACTCTTTTCATTAACGCTCTGAACTAAAGCTTATAAATTATGGCCTTTCTGGTTTCCTGGATCAAATGTTTTTCTTCTTCTGTCTCTCTCCCCTTGCCCACCAACAAGTCAAGGCTTCAAGCCCAGCACTAGGACCTGTCAAATCACGAGCCACCGCTCTTCCTGCCTCACCAGAGAAAGGAACACAAGCACAATCAACCACAACAGTGCTGTGACAACTACCTGGGCTCTCGGACTCATTCTTAGCAATTCCAGTGCCACAAGCCAAGCGACAAATAAAAGTTCTGCCACTTACCCTCTTTTGGTCTTCCAGGCCATGGGTCACCAGCTTTCTCTTCTGCTGTTGGCTGGACTCAGAAACCGATTCCATTTCCCAGAAACAAAATGCGCTCTTCTCCTTTTCAGCGATGCTTCCAAATCCACCAAGAAAGAAAATAACCCAGGCAAAGGCAAGGCATGCACGCCTCCAGACACGGCTTCCGCCAGCCGAGGAGATCCACGCTACCTCTTCAAAGGTCTTCCCCACTTCTTACGATCCACGCAGGAACCTCACTCGCCATCGCTGCCTTAGCAATGAGGGCGGCTGCTGCGGGCATCATGAGAGCCGAGGCTTGGGATTTTACTTCAGTTCCACGATTGGCTTCCTGAGAGCCCAGAGGACAGATGTGGGCAAAGACTTGTCCATATCCGTGGGCACAAGCCACATTCCTGCCCCAGAAACCCTTTCCCTCACTGTCTCCTTGGCACCGATAATTTATATGTCAATAACAATGTAAATGGGCATTTAATCCACCGAGCTGATAGCATCCACATCCCTCTCCGGCAGCCTCTGACTCCCATAAATCACCGCAAACCCTGCTCGCAAAGCCGCCCCTCACAGTTCCTGCCAGCGTTCATCACAGAGGTTGCTCCCCTCCTGGGCTGTCAAGTTCCTCCATGGAGTGAGACCCGTACCTGAGGAAAAAATGTGCAACAGTCAGATGTGTCTCTTGCGGAAAAGTACAGGTTTGAGCGGCTATGGCCACCATCTGGATCCCAAACCAGGCAGCAGCCAGCGATTTTCCTCCGAGCCTTTCAGTACTCCGAGCGCATCCATGGAGAAGCAGTCGGGGGGGCCTCATGGGCTCCCTACTTCTCCAGGCCAGAGACACACAGAGGACCCGGTTCTTGAATAAGCACACTGGCACGGGAATTGCATTAACTTTCCACCCTATGTGGCGTGTGTAATCATCATCATCATCCCAAGAATAAGGCACTCAGGTATGAGACAGGGAAGCAATAGTCTGGGAAGCAAAAAGGCATCGACATTTTTTTCCAATTAGAGCTGCGGGGGCAGAGGGTGGCAGGCGAGACACCAGCGTCCACTGGGGAGGTGAAAAAAGGAGCAGCCTGGCTCGTCCAAGGGCGGAAGGCCACTGTGCTACAGAGGAGCTGCACCTCCTGACTGACGTCACAGAGCTTGGGGGGGAAGATGCGGAGGGAGGAGATAGGAGGGACCTCTGCACCAAGGAAAACATTTTGCAAAGGGTGCACCTTCCACAAACAGTCTGAGAGGTGAGGACATATTGCAGAATTCCCATGAAGAGGCACCAATAAATAATTATCAATGCTTCTTCCCATAGAACCAGGAAAGAAAGGAGGGGTAGGGATGGGGGGGAGCTTTTTTTCTAAAAGGCACTAGTCTCTTGCCAGCATTTCTAATCAACACACTAGCTGTTCTGTGATTCAGGCCACGCCAGCCTCCAGGAGAGCTGTGGCCAGATCCGGCCGCAGCGGGTACTAGACAGAAGCCCTCAGACCCTCCCTTGCAGCTGTCCTGACCAGTGGCCACTTTGGAAGGAGGCCGAAGCCATCCGCTATCACAAAAGGCTTCTGCGCGGCTAATGCCAAAGCACGTTAAAAGGCGGGTGAGAGACTCAGCCACAAAGGGCTTGTGAGGAGGGGAGGAGAACAGTTTCTCTTGGGAGAGAGAAGCTGCAGAAAGCTCGGGGCTTGTCCTACACTGCATGAAACACTCGGCCAGAGCAGATTTCTACAAGGGAATTCCCAAATCACAAATGTTCTGAATTTGGCCAGAATCGATGAGAACAGAATGTCCAAAAGAAGGAAACCTCATACACCCAATGGGGCTGACACTAGAGGCAGCATGAGAGAAGCCCTGGAAATAGATAAGCTTCCAGAGATATAGGCACCCTCTAGATCCCCAGCACCACAGCCCCTGCAAGGGACCCCTGGCAAAGGCGAAACGTCAGATCCATTCTTTATAGTTCCAGATCATGATGCTCATGAACTGGCAAACTGGTTCCAAGTATTACCCTTTCCTGAGTCTAAACTGAGACCTCAAACTAGAGGACTCAGGTCTAGATTTTAAGTTCAACTGTGCAACTTAACTCATTGTGTGACCTTGAGCCAGAAGTTAACCTCTCTGAGCCTCCGTGTTCTCATCTATGAAATGGGGTTAATGACAGCACACAACAGTGGAAAGATCAAGATCACCAACTGACACAGGGTAAGTGAGCAAAAGATTACTACTAGCTTGTACTGAAGGGCCTGCTGGGTGCCAGCTATCTTGTTTCAGTTGGGGATTCTTGGGCCTGTGTTAGAGATGAGTCAACTGAACATAAGGAAGGTCCAGGAACTTGTCTAAAGTCACCCAAGTAGGAAGTTGTAGGGCTGGAATTGGAACCCAAATCTGACTTCACAGCCCTTGCTCACATCCATGCCTCTCTGGCAAGATCACTGTTATTTGGCTTTTCACAAGCAGCCTGAGTCCAGAGTCCACTCTTTTTACAGCTCCTGGCTCTCCTCATAAATAATAGTAAAAGAGGAGGGAGATGAGTGCCAAAAGGGTCTCCTACTTAGAAGGGCCTTCCCCAGAGGAGCTGCTTTATGTGTAGCTCTGGGCTCCCTCCATGTCTGCGAACTGCTCTGCACTCTGCACCAGGCCCCTAGCTCTCTCCCGGGTGAGACCCTGTCACATCCCATCATGCCAGCCGGCGCACACGCCCCAAGTGCACATGGGGACAGACGTCCTCGCCACAGAAATGCCTCCCCATCAGCGGGGAGTGGGAGGATGTTCAACACCTCCTGCGAGCCTTTTGGTGTTTTTTACTCCACCAGTTCTGGGGCTGTCGCTGTCCCGGTGCTGGAGCCAGGGTGAGGAGGGGTTGCCCAAGAACGGGGAGAAGCAGGGATGCAGCTGTCAGCTAGCTGCCATAGCCGATCTGTTTCCTGACTGGGGAGGGCAGACTTCATGAGAGCAATCCTGATGCAAAAGCTCAGATTTCTCACTGCCCAGAGAAATCTCAGGAAACTTAAACATTTGAATAAAAAAGAGTGGAAAGGCAGGGCTAAAAGAACATTTACCTCGATTGTTGAGAAGCCCAAGTGTGTGCTAAATTGATCACTAAATGTAGCCACATATCAGCAGCTGCTCTCTGTACCAGGGGTCAGCCAGGAGCAGAGTCAGGGAAAGGGGAGAAAGGAGAAGACTGGGCCAGGTTGCTCCGTAAGATGGGTCGGGGAGTATGTGGGGCAAGATCTGCTTCTCCTTTAAGTCCACAAAACAAGTCCAGCTGTACTGAAGACCTCCTGAACACACTGCCAGGGCTTCCTCCTGCCTGATCCAAACACAACCACAAAAGGCTTCAACTTCCCACTCCACCTCTGCCAAATCCTTCCTGCTTTCTGGGCAATAACCGGGGGGGGGGGGGGGGGGGTTTACAAGAATTGTTTGGAGGTATAGCCCAGGATTTAGGGGTCCAGGAAAGGGTCTAGTCTCAGATGTAGAGGCATCCTGAGAGTGCCACAGAGTCCCACCCTGCAATAAAACTCCACTCCCTGGCAAATGCCAAATTGGGATCCTAGGTACCAGACAAGTTATAGGCCAGACCTTCCCAGGTACAATGTACTCCTTTCCTTCTGCCCGGGTGCTGAATTCGTGAGCCCATTTTATATGTTTGACAAAATATCCTTCTTAAATTCTTCAAAGTTTTCCAAATTGGGCAAAGCCCCTCTGGCCTTCTCACTTCTCTACCTTCTCTCTAGCTTCTCCTGCACCCCCCTCCCCCACCCAGCCTTCCTCCCCAAGGAGGCTCTGAGATTGGGGAAATGGTTTTAAACTTGGATTAAAGGCTAGGGGTGGGGAGAGAAAGGGAAGCCTGCCTTGTTTCATCTTATAACTGGAATTAAGCTTCTGAAATCAGGATGCATCCGTCTTTCCAATGGTCTCATTAACATTCATCACTAATATAGCATTTTTAATTAGTCTTCATTGCCAATAGGGGAAAGGGAGGAGCTTCTTGGAAACCTAGCCTTTCATTAATCAATCAATAAGTTACATAATAGCTAAGAAAGACAGCCAAGGAGACATGGTAGTTTCTGGGCTGGGTTTTTAGTTTGGGGTTTTTGCTCCCGAAGGGAGCTCGCCTCGCTGGCCACTTCTGTGAGGGTTCCTCATGCGCCAAGGGCGGACCCACCCGCCAACCCTGGCGCCTTTATTTACGCACAGTGAGCGGTGAGCGGTGAGCAAGCTGAGTGTGCACCCGCCTCTTCCTGAAGAAAAGAAAGGATCGCACACAAAATAAGTCGCTAGGGCCCCAGCTGGGTGGCGCGGGCTGCCGCCGCAGGGTCCCTTTGCCCGTAAGAAAGGAGTGGGCTCAGAGGAGGGCACACGGGAGGCGCTGTGACTCCTGGCGCTCTGGCGCCCCCTCCCTGTCCACAGCCCTCGCCCCTCAGCCGGAGGCTACCCGCAGCCAGGGAGAGGGAAAGCCTGGGAAACAGGGGACCCGGCTTAGTTACCCCCACTCAGGTCCACCTACACACACACACACACACACACACACACACACACGCATGCACAGTGAAGAGACTCAAACACAGACTGACACAGGCATAGTAGACACCCAGAGATCCAGACATACACACACTCAGACTTATATGCAAGCGCGTGCTCACCCCGGCACGCACACACACCTACAGAAGCTCAGATCACACACGAGGAGGCACATCCACCCTGAGAGGGACACGCACAGACAGGTACCAGACCGACATTCAGAGGCAGAGAGGAGTAGAAAACAGAAGCACCAACAAAACACACACACACACACACACACACACACACACTTACACTCACAGATGCACAGACAAGCCCACAGGAAGGAGAGACACACAAAAAATCAAAATACATAGAGACGCAAACAGAAGGATCCACAAACAGCAATACTCAGACACAAGTACCCGGAGAGGGCGTTCACAGACACCCACGCCAACAGCAAACACAGAGGGACCCAGACGTGAGGATACACCCAGAGATGCAATCACGCAGAGAGGGAACGCACAGACACAAACAGAAGACACCCAGAAACACAACAACACGCACAAGGAGGTACACCCAGCCTCAGGCACGCACCACCAGAGGGACACACACCACTCTAGATGGGGGCGTGTGCAGTGTTGCCAGAGGACCGGAAAGTGCGCCCCTGGGCACGCAGAACCCGCAGGGAGCACCTGGCTGCCTGCCCCAGCCCGCATCAGCCGGGGCGCACTTTCTCAGCGCATCTCTGAACAAGGGCCCGCCAGCCCTGGCGTGCGCGGGTCGCTGTGCCTCTGTCTGCAGGGGGTCTCTGCTTCCACCGTGCAGCTAAGGAGGCCACCGGGATCCCAAAGTGGAGGTTTGGCCTCTAGGCCCCTTGTGCTGTGCGGGGGAGGGAAGGGCAGCCCTCTTTCCGCCAGCAACCCCCCGCCCTTCCCAGCCCCAGGAGCCCGGCACAGAGCATCTCCAAGTCCTCTCCTCCCTGCTCGTCCTGTTAGGAAGCAAACTTTCCCCTCGCCGGTCCCAGCACCAGGCAGCATGGCCCAGCCCGGCCCCTGGAAGACGGGCGCTGGGGGCTCCTACCTGCGCCCACGCGCTTTGCACAGCCACAGTCTCCAGCCAGTCTCTACAGCTCGGCCCGCGCTCCTCAGCCCGGCCACCGAGGCAGCCGCTCCTTGCCCTCCCGTTACCCGGGAAACCGCCTCCTCCTCCCTCCCGCCAACCAACCAGCACCGTTCACATGGCACGTCTCAGCCAATGGGCGACCTCACCATTCCGGTCCCCTTCCAGGGTCCGGAGCCCTTTCCCGGGCTAGGGGATCTGGGAGAGGAGCAGGGGTCTCTACAGAGCTGCTGCTACTCGAAAATGCCCCCCTGGGGGCAGGGAGGGGGGCAAAGAGAGTCATCGGGTCCCTCCTGTTGGTGCTCTTCTTCTGCGTGACAGACATACCTGACACTTTAAGGAAGACCCACATCACTGGAGAACACATCAAGGGGGAACAATTCAGGACACCACTAAATCCAAAAGCCCTAAGGACATGTTCCCACCGGGGAGCTGTCCAGCCTGTGAACACCTCTGAATGAGGCGCTGGCATCTCCCAAGACAGGGCTTAGTGTCTTCCCTCTTGCAGAGCTCTGACTGGGAGCGAGTTTTTTCCAACACAGAACTGAACCTGCCTCAGGGCTAAGACCTATTTCTGCCCTCTTGGACTCGCAGAGCAAGGCTCCGGATGCTACCTAACAGTCAGACCTTCAGAAACTAGAATGCAGCCCATCCTGTTGCTCAGGTGAGCTTTCTGCAGCAAGTTCTTCATTCATCTTGTCTTCCCCAGAGCCATTTTGAAATCAGAGAAGCTTGTGCTCAGCCATGTCCCTCTACCCCTCTTTCATGCAGCAGTCCAGTATCTAAGTGCCCAGGAGGGTGGAATTTTAGGATCCCAGCACTATTCTCAAATAAGACCTGAACTGGTGAAAACAAAAATTCTCTCATCTCCTAAGTTGAGATCAGGTCCCAAAACATGGAGTAAAAGGTGAGATTGACATGTCCAGAGAGGCTCCAGCATGGACACTTCTGTCTCTGGAAACCTCTTATTTCCCTCCTATTTCACTCTCCAATCAAAACTTGCTCTATCAAATAGGGTATCCAAGGTGGGAAGTCCTATTGATCCTGGCAGGAGGGTGGCCTGGCCTTTCCAAAGCCTACAGATGCCACCACGTGGCAGGGTGTGTCCACAGCCACAGGCAGGTCTTACTGCACCACTACCTGGTGAGGATAACTCCTGGGGACTGTGGACCCAGCCAGTTCATTAGAACAGGAGCTCAGGGCACAGGCCAAAGCAGAAGGCCGATCCTGCTGCTGGGCCCCTGGTTGAGGGGTAGGAGATCTAGGCTTAGGAAATGGGTACACACTCATCTGCCATCAGAGCGGGAGGGATTCATGAGATCCAAACACAGCACCCAGCCAGATCTGTGCCACTTCCAATCACCATCACCCAGTCTGGTGGTAGGAAGGTGGCAGAGCCTCCTGTTATTGAGAGCAGAGGGCCCAGCTGCAAGATGGCTACAGAAAGGGAATAGCAGCTGGGGGCAGAAGGGCACTCAAACACCCACATGTATGT
Source organism: Plecotus auritus (assembly GCF_963455305.1). Taxonomy (NCBI): domain Eukaryota; kingdom Metazoa; phylum Chordata; class Mammalia; order Chiroptera; family Vespertilionidae; genus Plecotus; species Plecotus auritus. The sequence goes on along the minus strand of NC_137783.1, from coordinate 125,374,057 downwards.
TACACCCCTGAATACTGTCCCAGAGGGTCCACTGAGACTGGTAACAAGACAGAACCATGTCACTTTCTTAGCCAATTCCTGCAAGTGCCTCTAAGGTCGTGCAAGGATGAAGACCAGAAGGGGAATGGTAGAGGAGTAACATCATGAACCAAGTTACAGGGAGTGTGATATGATTAGAGGAACACAGACCTGAGTCAGACCACCTGGGCTAGAATCCCCTCTTGGCCATTTATCAGCTTTACGATCTTATCTCTGAACCTACATTTCCGCATCTATAAAATAGGGTAGCTAACATTCCTCCTGACAGAGATATTCTGAGGATCAGATGTGATCATGGATGAGCACATGCTTTGTAAACAATAATGCACCTTGCAGAGGAGAGGGGTTTTTACAATAGACCCAGTTTGCCTCTGTGATGGTTAATTTATTTAACCTTTATTATTGAAAGTATTACATATGTCCCTTTTATTTCCCCCACTGCCCCCCGCCCCTTATGAGTGAGATCAATTTTATGTCAACTTGTTTAGACTATGGTACCCAGTTTTTGGTTAAATAGCAGTCAAGATGTTGCTGTGAAAGTTTTTTTTAAGATGTAATTAACATTTAAATTTAAATCAATAGACTTTGAGTACTGTGGGTGGTCCTCAACCAGTTATTCAAAGGCCTTGAGAGAAAAGGCTGAGGTGCCCCAAGGAAGAAGACTGCAACATCAGTTCTTCCCTGGATCTCCAGCCTGCCCAGGCAAATTTTGGACTTTCCAACACCACAATCACATGAGCCAATTTCTTTAAATGAGAGGGAGAGAAAGAGAGAGAGTGAAATAGACACTTATCCTATTGGTTCTGGTTCTCTGGAGGAAAGTACAGCCCCTTCCCAGAATGATGAGGATTTGCCAGGCAAATCCAAAGAGAGGATATAACCAAGTGGCTGGATTTGTAGCCTGATCATGAGCCTACAAGTTGTTGGTATATATTCCCCCAAGTTTGGTCCAAGTGGGTGTCTTATTTTCACAGGTGGTTTCGATCCACTGCTCTAAACAACAACCTTTCACCTACTAGAGTCTGTTGGCCAGCACAGCGGGAAAGAAGATGAAAAATGTTCCTTTCTGCCTTATCTTTTTTGGATTGGTGAACTTTCATTATCTTTGGGGACTCAACTCTAAGAATTTCCCCTAAAAGTCCTTGTCAGAATTGCTTGTTCCCTTCTCTGGAATCCCATAGAATTTTGTACTCCTTTCTCTCTTTAATAGCATGTGCCACACCACAGCATAATCATCGATTTTTGTGTTCGTCTCCCTGACCGGTCATTTATTCATTGATCATTCACTCAATCCTGCAACAAATTTTATTGCCAATAAACATTCTGAGATACAGCAGTGATCAAGTAGGTAAGGTCCTTGCTCTCATGGTGATATAGAGGAAGATAAAAAATAAGCAAATATTTAATTGAGATAATTTAAGAGAATAATTAGAGCTCTGCATAGAATATAAAAATAAGATCGTTTGATAGAATGACTGGGTGACTACCTTCAACTGGGTAGTTGTAGAGAAGAAATTTTTACCTGAGATCTGAATGATACAAGGGATGTATCCATGCAAGGACCAAGAGGAAGAACATTCCAGTTGCTAGTGCAAAGGCCATGAGGCAGACAGCACACCACCAAGCTTGGCGTGTTCCTGGAGCAAAACGAAAGTCAGTGTAAATAGAGCATAGTGTTCCCATCTGTCCGGGGAAGACAAGCCCATGGAGATAGCAGGGAGCAGGGAGTGTTCACTTCTTCTCTTTTCTGTATCCCTGCATGATATCAGCTCTCTCCCCACTCACCACATTTCCTTTCTATTAAGACTTAGCTCAATTTGTCTCCTTAAACATGCCAGACTAACGTCACTCCATACTCCCTCACATCACCCTTTCCTTCCACGCAGACCCCTTCATTTTATATTATGTCTATGTGACTATGTTTTTTGCTCTTTTATCCACTTAGTTGATAAATTTCACCGAGTGCCTACATAGACCAAGAACTTTCATGTCTGTGCCCCATGATCCCATGGATGAGAACACAGGAAGAATCAGGAGCTCTCTGAGAAGTCAAGAGAGATGACACAAAGGTTTCCAGTAAAGGATATGGGCTCTCAAGTCCTCACTCAGACCCTGTATCTCTTGGTTTACTCCCACTTTTCATGGGGCTGGTTATTTCATTTCCAAACCCATGGCAGATCAGAGAAAGGCATTGATGCCTACACCTGGCACACTGACATCTGTGGGAAGATAGGACAATCTGTCAACAAGAGAGGAGACCCACAAACCTATGAAAAACAACCCAAAAGATCTGGGCAACCTGGGAGCATTTAGTGAGTGGGTGATCAGTCTTACTCATCACATCTGTTATTCCACTACATGGATCCCTCATAATGCTGACTCTGAATTCAACAAAGGTCTTATAGGGCAAGGAAGATTTTAGTATGCTAGGAGGCTTTTCATACAAATTGGCTCAATGGCATTTAATGGACAAACCCAGGGCTACTAAGGAAGTTCAATGGTCAAAAATGACCTGAATTCTGGACAGCCGAAGTTTTATATGATAGATTGATTAATTACAATTAATTCAGCAACTTTAAGATGTGCCAGGTGCTTTAAACACTTGGCTTCATTCAAGCCCCAACATAATTCCATGAAGTAAGTACTGTTATTATCTTTATTTTCTGAAGGAGGAAAGAAGAGGAAACAGACTCAGAAAGGTTGAGTAACTTGCCTTAGGTCACAAAGCTGGTTAGTTGACAGATCTTTTACAACCAAATCAAAAGAGGGAAGATAAAATAGGCCGTACCTATTTCTTCTTTTTTTTATGCCTCTTAACATTTAGCATAGATCTGGACATATAGTAAGTTCTCAAAGTAGGGGCTCAGGGTTCATTCATCCAAGAAATTTGTGCCGGGAATTGTGCCATTGTCTGGAGAAATATGGAGAGTAAGCCAGACACAGACCCTGTCCTCAGGGTGGTACAGCATGAAGAATGGATAAGTCTACTCCACAGTTTCAAAAAAAAAAAATCGATCTGCTGTAATCCTATTAAATGACTCTCATTCTGGATCTTTGGGAAGCAGCTGAAGTTTTCCTCTTGAAAAAAATGTGTCAGATAAGAATAAAGGTAAAGGTTTGTGTATGAAGAAAAGGCATCTCCCCTACCCAAGCCGTTCCCCTTTCCTGGGCAGCCTGCGCCCTCACTGTGAACTGCCATCCTCCTGCAGCTTCACTAAAGAAGGACTTAATGGAAGTCACTGCAGCATCTTCATCAGCAGAATGGTTGTGGTGGGGGTGACGGGGAGGAAAGAGATGGATTGGCTGTGACATCCTCAAACTTTCCCCCCATCATCCCTCACTCAGCACCACCATGGTTGAGTAGCTACACTAGATGTAAGGAGCCTGTTTACCGAGTGCTAGTGGGTTGAGACAATGCCACATTGTATGAAATAGACAGTGGTGGGAAGGGAGTTTATTGTCAGCTGGCAAGGGGTGGAGGCGGGAGGGGGGAGGGGCGGGGGGTTTGGACTGGCTTTGGTTCCCAGCCCCAAGTGGCTGGCACTTCTGCAAGCTTGGGCGGATACTATAAAAACAGGCCTGCTGAGAAACACCCACGGGGGGCATGAGCACATCAGTGGAGCTGTGGAGGAGTCAACTGTAGAGAAAGGGGCCCGGAGTGGAACATTCTAAGGAGGTTGAAATGAATAACAAGCTATCTTAAGAAAGAGGGGGCATATATGTACTGGAAATGGAGTTGAAGCTACAATTTTAAAACAAATCCAACAAATACTTATTAAGTGCCTACCATGTTCTATGTGTGCATGGTCATCACCCTGGGAATGCCACAATGAAGATGACGGGTAAGTTTCCTTCCCTCAAGGAATTTATATTCTAGCAGTGGCGTCAGTCACTAAGCAGAGAAGCAAGCAATTTGGATAATTTTACTGCCACAAAGGAAGTAAAACAGGATGATGTGATAAACAGTGACTGAGGCTGGGGAGAGCAGCATTTCATAGGGTGACCAGGGAGGACCTCTCTGAGGAGGTGACATTTCAAATTAGACCTGAAAAACACAGCCAAGTGAAGGTCTTGGGGAAGACCCTCACAGACAGAGTAAACAGCAAGTGCAAAGGCCCTGAGACCACAGTGAGTTTAATGTATTCAAGAAAACAGTGTGGCTAGAGAGTGGCGAGTGGCGAAAAGAGTGTTATGAGATTACGCCACAGAATTTGTTCTAAGTGCAATGTGCCTACTCTAAATGCAATGAGAAGGCCCAAGAAGGTTTTAAGGGGAAAGGTTTTCAGAAGGTTGTTTTGGCTGTGTTGTTGAGACTGTATTGAAAGAGAAAGCAGAGAGACCAGTTAGAAGGCCACTAAAGTCACCAGGCAAGACACAATGGTGGCTTACAGTGGAGATGGAGATAAGAGAACAGGTTTAGAATATATTTTGGAAAGGAGGCATGAAGGCAGGGGGTGAGGCAGGAAAGTCAGCAGGAACCTTGGCAGCTTTGAGAATCATCCACTCTCTCTGAATCTGTCTCCTGATTTAAGCTTCTCTTTGAACATCTGCTCCACCCTCCTCTCTCCCCAGTGAGATTCCCCTATTTACACAATGAGTTTCCTCAGACCTCAGCTTGCCTGCTGCCCCACCGAGGCGTCACTCCAGCCTCAGTAACACTGCTCACTGGGGTCAGTGCAGTTCAGATACCAGAAGGAGGACCTGATTGGCCCAGATCATTGCCTCATGCCAGGACCACTGATGGATTGTCTACTTTCTCTTGGTCAGGTGCTAACCTCTGGGGCAGGTTGTTGAGGGTGGGCATGTTTAATCAAGGCAGGGGCGGTGGTGTGTCAGTCTCCTGTACTGCTGGCAACAATCAGCAGGTCCAGTGGTAACCCTAGCTAACACTTCTACCACTTATTGCTCCAAGCTCTAAGTTTTATAAATAACTCATTTACTCCTCATGACCATCCCATAAAATACATACAATCATTGTCCCCATTTCGCAGATAAGGAAACAGGCACAGAGATGTTGAGTGTTTTTTTCCAAGGTCCCACAGCGGGTAAGGCGTGAAGATTCAAACTCCAGTAGTTTGATCTTGGAGGCACTGTTGAGTACCCTTTCTAAGCTCTAGATCAGACATAGTCAAGAAGGATCATGAACATAGATGTTGAAAAAAAATAGGAATAAATGCTGCTGCTGCTGCTGCTGCTGATGATGATGATGATGATGATGATGATTTTATCCAGTGAAACCAGAAGGAAACTTCTTTCACTGCCTGGTGAGCCCCAGATCTTCCATCTACTATTTCTGTGATCTGGGTAAAGAGCTATATAACTTCTTTGAGCCTCAAGTTTCTCATCTAAAAAAAGAGTTAATAACATCTACCCTAGCTATCTCATAGGTGTTGTTGGTCAAACAATCATTAAGATGCCATGGGAAAGATGTGCTGATAAATTTCTTCTTTGGGAAGAAAGAGTAAGAACTTAAGAGGAAGGAGAGGTCTAATATAGAAAACTCTGTGTCTGAAGACCTGGAGATGTGAGCTGGGGGACCAGCCAGTGATGTGGAAGTGGGCAGCCTCAAGTGCCAGGCTTCTTCCTAAAGACCATGGGAGCCACTGAAGGGTTTTAAGCAGAAGAAGGAGAATGATGCATTCAAATGAACTACTTAGGAAGGTACTTCTGATGACCAGTGTGAAGAATGGACTAGAGAAGGAAAGACTGCAGACAGGGAAACAGGAGGTGGCCGCAGAAATGCAAGCTAGAGAGGGTGAGGATATGGACTCAAGCAATGGCAGAAATATTTAGGCATGTCACCAAAAGAATGGGGGGAATCCAGGATCCCACTACATCCAAATCTAGAGCAGTGGTCGCCAACCTTTCGGACCTCACGGAGCACCAGTGGTCTGCGGACCACCCGTTGGCATCTCTACCATCTAAAAGAGAATAGGTGTTCCCTACTGATATGGTTCAGTGGTTGAGATGGACATATGAACCAGGAGGTCACAGTTTGATTCCAGGTCAGGGCACATGCATGGGTTGTGGACTCAATCCCCAGTAGGGGATGTGTAGGAGGCAGCAGATCAAGATTCTCTCTCATGATTTATGTTTTTCTCTCTCTCTCCCTCTCCCTTCCTCTCTCTGTAATCAATAAAAACATAGTTCAAAAAATAAAAGAGAATAGGTATGTCCTCCCGTATTTGAGTGAAAGTTTCACAGTTACTTTATATCTGAATAGTGTTTGTTCCTTGGGTGTGTGACTCTCAGTTGGCATTTTGTTCCTTTAAAATCTTCAAAGGGAAGGCTCTTTGCTTTGATGACAAGGCCCATTCACCCTAGTTCCTGTATGTGGATCATGACCTTTCTTGGGAAGGCAGGTGTGTGAGGCCCTTGGCCTGACTACTTTGCATAGTACAGTGGGGGCATTTGCATTTCCAGAGTCTTGTTTCTCCATTGAAAAGGGGCCCCATTAGATTTTAATTTTGTCCTGTGGCATCAGATGAAAGTGGAGTGGACATCAATGCAAATTCCTTTTATCTCACAATGTGCCCAGTGGTCTCACTGCTCCAAGCCCAGCAGGCTGAGCAAGAACACACAGAAGAAAAGCCCCATTTGATTCTTTCAGACAGGTTCCTGGCTGTCTCCTGCCTGGTGCTCACGTACACGCATATGCATGCACACAGATGTACACAAACACATGCCCACACTTGCACATATGGACACACATAGCACTGTAGCCACTGAGCCCCCAGGACCCACCCCTCGCACTAGTCCTTCTTCAAGGCATCTTGGAAATCCAGTGATGCCACCACTCTATGCTTTTGTCTTCTCCCCAGGGGTTGCCTGATGGAGCCTACATACTTCAAATGCCCAAAGAAATTAAAAAAAAAAAAAAACTCTCTTCTTTCTGGATTAGTAGGTTAGCTTTGTGGGGGGGAAGAAACAAAAATGTATCCTTCATGGAGAAATATATCAATGTAAGTGCTGCTGGCAGGAACTGCCTTCCTTTACTTGCAGGGCTCGCCCTGGGGACGGGGTACTTGGCTCTATGTGGCTCATAAGCTGGTTCAGGAAATAGCACCCTGAGCTTCGGAGAATCTCTGAATCCAGAGATTCCAGCTCTATTAGACCTTGTTTCTGAGAATAATGGTTAAATACTCAGGTCCAACTCCAGCAGGCTTACTAAGCATATGGGGATAGAAGGTAGGATGAGCTCATGATTTTTAAATGTGGGAACAGTCATATTTGTCACCAGACTGAAAAAAACACACAAACCTTTTTAAAGTAATAGTAAACACTATGGGTGAGGGCATAGGGAAACTAATCCTACAAATATGTATTGAGAACTTACTCTGGGCTGCACATTTCCCCAGGCTAGTGTCACTGTGGAATAGTAGATAAATGGACACATCATTGCTTCATAACATGTACATTCTACATTTACTGTCCTGGAAATGTGCATACCTAGGAGGGAGAATGCATCACAAGTCTTAAAATGGGCCTATGTGCCCTGGGGTTAGAAAATGACGCACCCATATATGTACAGGACTGTACAATTGTTTGAAAGAGTAAAAATTAAGAAAAAAACTAAATTTATATCATTAGTGAACTATTTAAATTAGTTATGGTCCACTTTTACAACTGAATATTACCAGTATAGTTCTATTAAAATAGTGTAGAACAACATTCATGGATTTGGAAAAATGGTAATGACATATTGCTACACAAAAAGTCGATTACAAAGCAAGAGGCAGTGCATGATTCCGTTTGTTTCAAATGGATGAAAACAATTAAGTTTTTCATTTAATTTAGCAATATTGACTGAGCACTTACAATGTGCCTCTTCCCTGGGGTTGCAGACGTGAACAAAATCAGCCAAGTCCTTTCCCATATAGAATCTGAAGTAGTTATCTTCGAGTGGTAGAATTTGGGGTAACTTTCATTTTTTCCATTTGTTTTTCTGAGTTTTCTATGTCTTCTAAACTGATCAAATATTATTTTTCAAATGACTTTAAAGTTAAACATAATTTTAAAAAATAAACTGTGGAGATATCATTTGTAACTTGGGTTGGAACATGGGCCTTGCGCATTAAAGCCCACCTCGCATGTCCTTCCCCCCTCTGAGGTAGTAACCCAGGATGGCCAAGAGTGGTACAGCCAGAGGGCAGAACCTAAGACACAGTGTGAGACAAGGGTCAGTGCTGAAAAGAAGATGCCACAGCTCTAGCCAGGATCTAGGGTGAAGCAGACACAAAGCCAAGACAGGGAGGCAGGGAGAGGAAGCCCAAAGTGGGAGCCAAGGAGCAGAAGTCTCACCTTTTTGCCATGAAAAGGGCTCAGGTGTCTCAAGCCGTTTGTGCTATCTAGAAAGTGCCCAGGGGGCCAGCAGGGGGGTGTAGACACAGGGTCAGGTAGGCATCTTCCACTACCTTCTTAAACTCACCAGCATCTGATTGGAAGTGAATCACTGAAAACCATCCAAATGCTCCCTAAGGTAACAGTTAAGTAAGTTAAGCTCCTCTCAATACGTGTCCATATCAAGAAGGCCAGGTAAAATTTTGAAGTGTTAGCTAAAGTTTCTTTTTTCTCCTTTCAATTCCCTAGAGAGTTGGAAATGAAGAGAGTATTAGGTATGGGTGGGTACTCTGAGAGGGAAGTCCTGTGCCCCACATAGTCCCTCCTGTCCTCCAGCCCCAAGGCCAAGCTCTGGAAGGAACAGAAATAATTTTTAAAAACAGGGATGGGGGAATAAGTGATTTTTTAAATTTATGTTATCCATTTTTAAAAGATACATTTTCCAAAGAAAACTCTCAAGGGTCACCTGGGAGCCTTCACAAAGCAGACATCTCCCCCATCCCAAGTCCATGTCTGCGGGAAATGGTTCCTATGCTTCCTCTGGAGCAGCACCCCGTGAACAGCAACATTTTCACAATATGGAAAGCTGACAGGGCCCGGGGTGTAAAGATAAAAATACAGGCAAGCAGCAAGGAATAGAAGAGGTGCTAAGATTCAAGCATCAGAAGCAACTGCTAGAACCTTTCTGAAGCCACATCAGAGTTAAACTAGGTCAGATGGAAGGCTTCAGTTACACAGCCTGAGTGGGGGTGCAGAGCCAAGGCAGCCGGAGACAATGAGGGCATTCTGTCCAGTGGAGAAGTCATCTCCCTGCCGAGGTTAGAGGCATAACCCTAAGATATAATCCTGTACTCCATACCCTCAGACCCAGAGGGGCGGAAGAATGATCTCTGCAGAATATTTTGAAAAGGAGACACTTAAGAAGTAACATGGCCCAAAAATAGACAATTGGCACAGTGATCTTAGAGCCTGGCAGACCCAGATTTGGTCCCAGCTAACCACATACTAGGTGTGTGACTGCAAAACAGCCTTTAACCTCTCTGAGCCTCAGTCTCTCCATCTGTATATAGGACTAACCCTAGGGCAGTGGTCAGCAAACCGAGGCTCGTGAGCCACATGCGGCTCTTTGGCCCCTTGAGTGTGGTTCTTCCACAAAATACCACAGCCTGGACGAGTCTATTTTGAAGAAGTGGCATTAGAAGAAGTTTAAGTTTAAAAAATTTGGCTCTCAAAAGAAATTTCAATCGTTGTACTGTTGATATTTGGCTCTGTTGACTAATGAGTTTGCTGACCACTGCCCTAGGGGATTTGGGGAAGTATATGAGAAAATGCTTATTACATAAGTGCTTGAGCAATGTTGGCTGCTATAGTTATTTTTTTAATCAGAATTTCTAAGTATAATTTTTTAGAATAAACTAAAGATGTCTAATGAACCACACACCCGTGGAGAAGTTTGAAATTAATATGCTCCTATTAAATGCTTCTTACATTCACTGTTGACTAGGGGACCAAGGCGAGAGTGCAAAAGGGGGATTAAAAAAAAAACCATAAAACCCAATCAGGAAAATGGAAGGCCTGCCCAGCTGGTGTGGCTCAGTGGTTGAGCATCAGCCTAGGAACGAGGAGGTCACTGCTCAATTTGGGGTTGTGGGCTCAATCTCCAGAAGGGGGAGTGCAGGAGACGGCTGATCAATGATTCTCTCTCATCATTGATGTTTCTATCTCTCTCTCCCTCTCCCTTCCTCTCTAAAATCAATAAAAATATTTTTAAAAAAGAAAAGAAAAATGGAAGGCCCAAGGGAGTGGCATGGGAAACACCAGCTCCAGGCTACAGAAGGTTTTGAATAATAGGTATCCACCCCTGAGTATATGTTTACTCAGAGGTCCTCGTCAATTTATGAGCAACTTTTTCTTCAGTTATTGAGACAAAAAGGATTTTCAGGTCACTCAGAGCAGAGTCTAAATCCTTGCCCACATCACTGAGTGTGGGACAACCTCAGGTGAACTTCTCTTGCAATTCAATGTGTGGCTCTCTCACAGGGCTCCATCCTGGACCAAGGGCATCTGGGGGAAGAAGGGGCCACTGGGTAAATGGTTTCTTCAGGCTGCACAGCCAAGCTCAAGAAATTAAATTCCAGATCTAAGCCTAATGCTTCCCATTCTCATGATTCTTAACATTGTGGAGTGTCACTCCTTCTGAAAATCTGATGAAAACTGAATCTTCACCAGAAAAATGCACATGTGCAGATGCATCCACTCTCTTACCCACTATTTCAGAATATTGATGAAGCTGCATGAACATTCTAAGGTCTAGAGATAAAATGGATCATGGCAAGACTTTTTAATCCTTGGACAAAAGCATTTAAATGAGATCTACTTAGGATAAATGATAATGTAAACACACACACGCGCGCGCACACACACACACACACGCACTAGTGCACAAATGCGTTTTCTGTAGCAAAGGCCAGCTGCTCCCCTTACCAGAGTTTTTGCCTGACCCTTATAGATTTCAGGGACTCATGTGGTAAAGCCGGATTTTCACTCACATTCCAAAATCCAATCACTCCCTCCTGTAATGGCCTTCCTTCCAAATGTTTACCGTTCCGTGACATCCCCAGGCACAGCCCAGTGGTCCCTCCTAACCAGCTGGGCAGTCAAAGCAAGCCCCCTTGCAAAGCTGTCAGGCTGAGGCGGAGGCAAGAGGTTACATAATTCTAATTAGCAGAAGCCCCACCGACTCTAAACAGCTCCCACCACTTCATCATCTCTCCCCTCCAAGGAAATAATCACAATTGCCACCAACATCCTGGAAACAAAAGCCGACAAAATAAACATGGTGCTGGCCTGGCAGACCCCAGGATTAAAATGTAATCTCAAAATAAAGTCTAATAACTTTCCCCATTTTGAACACACTTGGAATAAAATTAGCATATAAATCAAAACTTAATTAGGACATTGTAACAATGAACAGTGCAGGCTGGTATTAAGGGTTCCAGGCCCAATACAATGCATCAAATAAACACCGTAATTAAAGAACAAAATCAGGGCAGTCTCCTGGTAATCAATCACCCAGCCAGGTTCAGGGTCACCTCTTTTTTCTGTCTTGTAAATCTTGCCTCCCAGCCTGTTTCTCCCAAAAGACTTCATGCATCTTCCAGGCTGGCCTTTGGCAAATCTCCAGCTCTTGGTTCTCAAGAGGAGTCCTAGCACTGAGCAGGGATGTAAGAAATGTGCAGGTTGCTCAGAACAGTAGCCTGCTTGTTTCTAGACCAAAGCATTTATCCTAGGCTCTTTAGCTGTTGATTTTGTCCAATCCAGACAAATACCTGTCTAACTCAGAAAGCCAGGAATCCTTAAGAAATGTCTCTTCTACACCCCAAATTCCTGCCCCAGGACCTTTGCACAAGCGGTTTCCTCTCCCTGAATGCCCTTCTCCATATGGCTTTCTCACTTCATTCAGATCTTTCTACCAAAATCTCACCTCATCAGTGAGGTCTCCTTCATCCTTCTTAAATAAAACAGCCCCTCCTATCACTCTAACTCTCTTTACTTGGAAGTTTCAAGGGCCACTAAATAGCCCCCTTCTGGCCCACTTTAGCTCTAATCCAGTAGTGAAATAAGAAAAAAGGCAAGGCAGATGGAAGAACAAAATGTCAGCTTTATTCCCAATAGAGTGGGCATTACACAATGGGGCTTATACCTGTGGGCAAGTGGGCTTCTGGGTATCAACTTGCACACCAGGCAGATGGACCCACCTGGCACTAGGGTAAGTAGGAGCTGTTGAGGTTCATCAATGAGGCCCATCAATGAGGCAAGGGTAGGGTACAGTGAGGCCTTTCCATGCAGAGGAGCAGCACATGCAAAGCCTTGAGTAAAAGGCCTAGGAGAAGCCCCCAGTGACCACAGCACTGGAGTGCGGAGAGAGCAGCGAGAGGCCACAGATGAGGTTGGATATGTGGGCAGTGCCAGAGCAGTCAGGTGCCAACAGACCTTATCCATGATCCAGCCCAGGGGCTTCCATTTGTCCAACACAGTGGTCGGCAAGCCATGGCTCGCGAACCACATGCGGCTCTTTGGCCCCTTGAGTGTGGTTCTTCCACAAAATACCACGGCCTGGGCGAGTCTATTTTGAAGAAGTGGCATTAGAAGAAGTTTAAGTTTAAAAAATTTGGCTCTCAAAAGAAATTTCAATCGTTGTACTGTTGATATTTGGCTCTGTTGACTAATGAGTTTGCCGACCACTGGTCCAACAAAATGTTGTTAACCCAACGGTTCCTCATGGATGGAGAGTGCATTGTGTGAAAATGTGGTTAAAGTCCAGAAACTGTCATCATTCAACCACTCAGTCATTCAGAGACATTGACTGGGTGCTTCCCATGGGCCCAGCATTGTTGCAGGTATTGGGGGGTACAGCCCCATCCCCCTGGAGCACATCTGAATCATGCCTGGGGAGAGGAAACTCGCCTATGACTGACATTTTCTTTCCTTCATTAGTATCAAGCATGGGCTGTGGGCCAGGAACTGTGTTAGGTTCTACATGGAAAGGTCTGGTTTGCGTTTTAACTGAGGCTTCCAAAATCACAACTAAACCTCCTAGTCACCAAAATAGATGTCTCTTAACAATCTCAACAGACACTTACAGGATTTGAAACATTTCTTAAGAAGCTAGCATAGGATAAATCATTTTTGGCGGCTCCATCAAGTGAACTTTGCTAATAGAATCTAGGGTGGTGAAATGAATGCCTACAGACCTGTAATTCATTCTGCATAACATTTACACACTCCTCTCTGCTGAAATCTTGTTCAATGACTTTAGTCAGCAAAGCTCAGCCTGATGAGGAGGTGTGTGACAGATTGGTCCAAAAAGGCATTTTCAGAATCTGTCTTCATTGCCTCTTGTTTTTTCTATAAAATGTAACACGTGATATCATTGTGCAGCTACCACTGACACTGTGACATCTTGGTTTCTCATTGTGCACAAGTTAAAAGCCAAACTCTCTAAGGCTCTACCCTACATCACTTGGACACCCCTCACCTGAGATATGACTACTTCCTCCTTGCTCACTTCTCCAAACCACCCCCAGAGCCTTTCTCTTGCTGTTCCTCTGCCTGAAATGCTCTTCCCTCAGGTTCTCACATGGTCTTCACTGATGTCACAAGTCAATGCCACCTCCTCACAGAGGCCTTCACTGAGCACCTTAAGGTTCCCTACCTTTAACACTTACCATTCTTTAAAATCATCCTGCTTTTTAACTTTATTTACTTGTTTTTACTTTAGTCTATCTCCCCCTACTGAAATAAAGGCACCATTTGCAGGGGTCCTCAAACTACGGCCACCGAGGACATTTATCCGGCCTGCCAGGTGCCGCTGCCTGTCCTGCTTAGCAGCCGACTTGTCCCGGGCCCACAGTGCGCATAGGAATTTGTTCATAGTTTTTTTTTTTTAACTATAGTCCGGCCCTCCAACAGTCTGAGGGACAGTGAACTGGCCCCCTGTTTAAAAAGTTTGAGGACCCCTGATTAGAGCAAGGACGGTGTCTTATCACCAGTGGAGCATACTGACCTTGGAAGTTTTGTATGAAACTTCCTGGCTCCCTGAATCACTGCTTGGAGGAGAGCTGCCAGATAATCATGAATAATCACGTGGGATTTCACATGTGATTTGGGGATTTTCCTATTAGATCAGCAAGCACTTCCTTAACTAATCCAATACAGGGAGGCCATTTTCTATCAGGTCATTAGCACTGTTCTCATTGATTGGTTGAAATCTTTTATATCCCGGATAGAAATCCTCTCCCTCTGTTATGCAAGTTGTGAATATTTTTCTGGTGGTCTGCCACTCGCCTTTGACCTTTGTTTATGGCATTTTTTGTTGTACAGACATTCAAAATTTTTATCTAGTCAAATCTCTGTCTTTTGTATCATACTAGAGACTTTGTTATTTGCTAGAAAAAGTTTCTTAAATACCAAAATTATAAAAAACACTCTCCAATATTTCCTTTTAGTTCTTTTTTATGTTCTTTAAGTGAGTAGTTCATTGTCACAATGATATCTAGATTAACTATTGTTGCCACCAGGGATTTAAAATGATACTTTTACTGTTTGTCAAATCCCTTTGTATTTTCCATTCTGTTCCACTGATACAGCTCTGCCTGCCCCAGCATCACACAGGAGCTTCACAGTTTGTGTTAGTATTTGGTAACATGTGTCCCCACAGTGTGCGTATTCCCCTCAGCATTTATCAGCTGTTCTTTTATATTTACTGCTCCAGATTAATTCCAGAATAAAATGATCTGATTTCACCAAAAATATCCCCTCAGGTTTTTTATACTAAACATATGCACTAATTTAAGGAAAAATTGTTATCTTTACACTGTTGAGACTCCCCATGCAGAAATATCATATGTTTTTGCCATTTCTTCAGTTCTTCTCTGGCATATGTAAGGTTCATGATTTTCTTATATAATTCTTATGTATTTTATAGCTATTGCTACAGATGAGAACCTTTCCCATTGTGTTGCCTAATTAAATATTACTAATATGTACAAAGGCTACTATAGTTTTGTATATTTCTCTTGCATCCAGTATCTCAACAAAAAATTCTCAGTGGTTAATCTTCTTAGATAGTTCAGCCACAAAATCTTGTCATCTTCAAATAATTATGTCTCTTTTCCTCCAATATTCGCACCTCTGGTTTCTTTCTCTTATCCCATTGGTTCAGCTAGGACTCCAGTACCATTTTAACTGACTCCAAGGACAGAGGATCTTTGTATTGCCTTTGTCTTTACCAGAGAGGCCTCTATTATTGTAGCATTAAACGTGATGTTTGCTGCTCACTTCTTATCCGCTTTCTGCTTTAAAACCTTCCTCCACTTCAGAACCTACCCAAGGTTTCAATGAGGAACAGATGTTGCATTTTCCGAAATGTATTTTAGTACTCATGAAGAAAATCGATGGTTTTTTCTCCTTTAATCTATTAGTGAAATGAATTCATGAACAGATTCCCTATTGTTGAGCCATATTGCCTTTCCTCTGTCATGGTATGTTGCACTTTTACTACTTTCTGGATTTAATTTGCTAACATTTTATATAGAATTATTTGCATCTACATTCTTAATTATATGTAGCCATTTGGGGCCAGTTCTCTGGAATATTAGAAAAACATGATATGGAAAATTGTGCATCCTTGTGAATTTGGTGGTTTATGAAAAGGATACATGACAGAAGGTAACAGAATTAGTAGGCATATCTGAGACTGCTAGTTAAGCTCTCTAACCCCCACTTTTGAGGAGTTACCCCTTCCTGCTAAACCTCTGGGATTGGAAAGGAAACCTGGAACATGGAGGAGATTCAAGTTCTGTGAATTTCACTTTGGAGATGCTGAACTGGCATTCAATCATTTCAGTAAAAGGTTATAGAGGCTACAGTGACAGCAGAAGTAATAGATGGTATCCAAGTACCTGAGGATGGGCAGAAAGAGAAATCACAGAGGAGGAAATTGTGGGTATGTTTTCCTTTGGGATTTTACATGCAACGGGAACTTCGTTGTGAAATTTAACTACTCAGTGGGATTTTAATAATGGGAGACAGTGTGCAAATTTAGAATGTTCAGATTATATTAATTTGGTTCATTGTATATTTTTTTGCACTAGAGCAATCTCACTGGGCATGATTTGAAATAAAAATAGACTATAAATGCAAAATTTTGGAAAATGTACAATTACCTGAAATTTTCCTAAGAAAGAGTGGCCTGGAGTTAAGAAATGCTCAAAACATAACCATGCTGCCCACCTGGTCCCCGGAGATCAGAAAGGAGCAGAGGAGATCTCGGGTGAGCAGCCTCAAAAAGGTGGGACGGGCCCTCCTGATGGGGACAGGTTTGGCTGCCCCTGCACCTGGCTACTCAGACCAGTGGGTCAGACAGAATAAAAGGAGGGGAACACAAAAAGGGGGACTCTTGGCCCTCCGTGCCCAGGAACCCAAGTTCTGCCCACTCCCGCATCAGCCTCGCCACTGCCAAAGGGGCTGTGAATTGGTGACTTGATGGGGTGGAGATCAAAATATTCCATGGGAAATTTCTTAATAAAGTTACTTTTCTTTGAAGGTTAATAGCTATTTACAGAGTGCTCTCTTCTGCTTCTCGCCTCCAACTGGGGCTTCCTGTCCTCAGAAAATCTGACCATAGCTTTCTTTTTCTCTATCTTCCCTGCACTTGACAAGCAATCAAAATGTAGTTCATTCTGCAACTATCCCGAAGGATGGATGAACAGACAGACAAACAGACACACAGACAGAGCTCTACCCTCCAGCACATCTGAGCTTTAAAGTTTGCTATTCTCAAGATTTACATCTAAATTGGAAAGGAAAGTGGGGAAACCCCTTTTAAATCTAAGCTAGACTATAATTCAGCCTGTGTGTGTGTGTGTGTGTGTGTGTGTGCACGCGCGCGCACGCCAGGCACTTGCACCAATATCAATAAGGTTATGCTTTGCTTCCCATTCCTGTTTCTGGTTAGTGCATGTGTCCTCAGCTACAAAAGAAGAGAGCAGGGGCCAGCCACTGTCTGACTCTCCATCACAAGGCTAAACCTCCAACCACATAGGACAAGAGCCAGGACTTGAACCCAGGCCCGTCCCCACCTGAGCTGCTCTCTCAGTCGCTGCATTAGACCACAGCCACGCTCTATGGGCTTGGTCACTCACCACTCTTTGATGTACATCTGTCCTCCTTTTTGTTGAATGTCTTGTGCTAACTCTTTTTTAGTTGGCTGAAGAGCTTCCTTAAGGAGTTTTTTAAAGCTTGTGTGGGTAGCATACGTTCTGGTTCTGGTGTTGTTTGGCATGTCCTTTCCACCCCCACTGTCAGTCATTCCCATGTCCTGGCTTGACCATCTTTAGTCCAGATTTCAAGGCTCAGCTCAAATATCACCACAAAGGAAAACTTCTCCACCCCTTCCTTTGTGCCTCCATAGCTTAATCATCTCATGCTCTAAACTGATGTGTAAGTGAAAAGGTTTACAAATAAATGAATCCCAGAGATCAACCAAAGGACTTGTATGCATGAATATAAGCCTAACCAGTCGTCATGGACAACAGGGGGGTGGGGGCATGCATGGGGAGGGGTTTGGGATGGGAATGGGGGGATGAGGACAAATATGTGATACCTTAATCAATAAAGAAATTTAAAAAAGTAAAAAATAAATAAAAAATATACCTGATACAAAAATAAAATAAAATAAATAAATGAATCCCCACTAAACTGTGATTCCCAAGGCAGGGATCACATCTCTGGTGAGAGTGGCACCTGGCACAGAATAACCAAATAGTGTATAACTGAATGAATAACATACAGGGTATTATTATCCCCAATCAGGGTATTTCCATATTACTGTCAGACTCTAGGTCATCAAAAATTCCTAATGGTGGAATCTCAGGCACCATAGTCCCATAGGAGTCAGGAGAATGAAAGGAAATTCATTTTGAGCAACCTAATATATGCCAGGCACTATAGCTGGTGCTCTCATCATCTCAAAAGAGGAGTTAGTATTGATTGTTTTCTTATTCTCAAACAATGTTTTGAGTACTTTATAGATGAAACATATTTGACAGCATTATGAGATGGATATTATTATCCTTACTTTTCATTAAAGTAACTCAAACCAAGAGGTGATGTAATTTGTTCAAAACCACAGGGCTAGAAAGTGGCCGAGCAGGGATTTGAAGCCTGGCAGTCTGGTTCTGGATCTGGCTGGGCTGCTGATCACTACAGTATATCGGTTCATTCACACCAGCCCTGATAGGTACTACTCCCCCATTGCAGGGATGAGGGGACTGAGGCTCACACAACACCCAACCGACATTTACAGGAAACTGAGGATAGACACTGGCCCAGGGTGGGAAGCTAGTTCTTAACCCCACAGTGTCTCCCTTCCTGCCTCCCTGAAATAGAGGCACAGAGGGCAGCCTCCTGACTGAGCATCGCATCACAATCCCCATATGCTTTCCATGAGGTGATGTCAGGAAAGCCAGGGTGCCAGTGACATCTGCATCTTGGGAGTCCTGAGCACATAGATTGGGGGCCCCCGTCGCATAGACTCTTAGAGGTACCAGTGAGCTGAAGACTGGAGCCATTTAATGGCTTCCATTTACTAAGGGCTGGCAATGGCCCTGAGACTTTGTTTACATTTGGTAACTCTCAATTCTTTCCACCACCCCAGGAAAGAGCTGTTACCCCCATTTTACAGATAAGACTAGGACTGGAAAACAGGACGTTCCTGCTCAAGGTCACTTGGTCAGTGAGTGAAAGAACTGAATTTTGTGTCTGACACCAAGGGCCATGATCCTGTCCCCCTGCCTGCCTCCTTGGAAGGGCATCAACACACGGAAGCCTGAGCAGACACGAACGTGAGCTCAGCCCGTCCTTAATCATATAATCTTGGGCAAGTCCCTTAACCACTCTGGGCCCCTGTTTTCTCATCTGTAAACTAGGAGTTCACCTCCCTCAAGTAGTCTGAGAGAATGAAAAAATGAGCATTCACGGGAGGACTGGCACCCTGTAGATCTGGGTAAATGGTAACTCGTTCTTACTCGTTCTCTTCTTTCCTATTTCCAACAAAGGCTTTTCTCCATCTGCACCCCAAGAAAGTCTCCCTCCTTCTGCCTTTCTTGCTGTGCTTTTGGACCACACCATTTAGTCTCAACAGTGTGAGTCCACTAGGACTCACTTTCCAGGGGAGCAGAAGATTGGAAGAGTTTTCCTGGGTCTGGGCTGCCCGAGCCTAACTGGCTCTTCTCTGCTCTCTGCTGCCCCCTGTTGGTTCGTAGCCTGAAGAGCCAGTTGCCCACTTTGTCCTCAGGGTTACACCTTCTATGGAGATGATAATAATAGAAAGGCAAATCCAAGTAGTTAAAAAACAAAATGAAATTATAAAAAACAACTCTGGGGTTTGTAGACACATGTCCCAGAGCCAGCCCTGCCCTGCCACGCTTGGCTGCTTTGGGGTGCTAACGGCTCAGATGCCCTGTGATCTGAGGCTTTGACATAAAGGGGAAACCAGGTTTTGCTTTACCTGGTTCCTTACTATATTTTCCAGAGAGAATGGGTTTGAACAAGTTCTGGAAGAACCTGTCAGAAATGTTGCCCTTTCCTCCATTCTCACCCCTATATCAGACATTATCAACCAATCACTTCGTTTCTTTCCTGCTGAGCACAGACCCTTCCTCAGGATCCTTCTTAACACAGCCTTCTGTCTCTGTCCCTCCATCACCTTTTTCCAGGTGATCTGGCCACTTCATAGTTGCTCGGGGCAGCACTGGGCTTCTGTTCTTGAATAAATAAAATATTAGCTATTTTATTTAGGAAATTTACTAAAGATAAAGTACTGGTAAGTTGAGACTTAAAAGCATTACTGAGCATGGAAATGGCAAATAAATGAGCATATGGCTAATAACCCCTGATGTATTCTCCCTAGTATTTCTGGTTACTCCTGTGGAGCAGCTAAACTGGGTCAAAAGGCGCCTGCTGCCTCCTGGCGGGGTGATGACAGCAGAACAGAGAAGAACTGTAGAGTCAGGTCCTTGGCATCCAAGGTTTCAAAAGCCTTCAAAGCTCTTGAGTTACAAGACCTGGGTTTTTGAGTGTCAGATGCCCGAGTCCTACAAGAGTCAGGGTGTAAAGTTTATGATGTAAACGACAGACCTGGAAGAAAATGTGACCAGTCTTAGCCACTCCTGACCACTCCCCAGATTAAATATTTCTACATACTGTTGTAAGAGGAGGAGGGAGAGGGAAAACAGAAAGCTCGGATGTGGGGAGGAAGGTGGCCAGGCCTCAGGGTAGGATAGGTCGGCATCTGAGAGCAGAGACCCTGGGGCTCACTTCTGGGTGAATCCTGAGCAGGTACCAAGTCTGTCTGAGTTTTCCCCTCCCAGAACCCAGCAGGGAAGGGAAGGTTGACGAAATGGTTGCAAGAAATATAACCTTCTCTGTTCGTTGTTGTTGTTTTACCAGAGTGGCAGAAATCTAATCCTAGTCAATACATGAAATTTATTTGGTCTGGGGTTTTGTTAGCTCTACTCCTTTGTGAGTGAAGATGAAGGCCGGGGAGGGGAACTGGGGGAGCTGTTCAGAGAGAGCCACCCAGAGCCAGTATGCTCAGCTGCCCTTACCTTCTCCAGGAAACAAGACCTGTGTGATGGCATCCAGTCAGCGCATGTGCTGGTGACTAACTCGTTGCGAGAACGCTCAGATAAAACACCAGATGCCCTGGTGGTGGGTTTGAGCAAGCATCTCTCCCCTACAGGGGAAGACATTCTTGGAGTCAGACTAGTGTCACTCATCCACTCCTTCTTTCTCCAGCTGCAGGTCAGTATGAGACCTCCCACCCTATAGATTCCCAAGTGCTCTTGCCCAATAAGCCAGTGGCAATTAACAAGAATCCTCTTCAGGTGCTCAAAGGACCCTTTCTGTGGCAACCAGAAAATAAAACATTCCTTCTTGCTTGTCTAAAAAAAAGAGAGATAGAGATAGAGATAGAGATAGAGATAGAGATAGAGAGAGAGAGAGAGAGAGAGAGAGAGAGAGAGAGAGCAGGGTAAAGAGTAAACACATTTGCATTGGTCAAAACTTCAAAAAAGTAGCCACCCAAAGGAAAGGAGGAAATTGAAATTAAATTCAGCTTCCTGGTTTGTGTCCATTTCCCCTGCAACTTGCTAAAAAGAATCTCCAGTTATACTGGGCTCCGTAAATTGGGAGTTTAATTGTTGGTAATAGTATTTCCCTGTTATTCAGGCACCACGCAGATAGCATAACTATGATTTAACCACCCTTGCCAGAAATCACAAATTTGCATCGTGCATGCTGAATGCTGAGGCTGATTAGCACAAAATTTAATTTTCTCTAATATCAGCCCAAGACAAGTAGAGCATGAAATTAACCTGATGTGTTAATATTGTGCTTCACAGTTCCGACTGTACCCCGTGGAGGTTCTCACTGGAGACAGGTGCCGCTCTGCATGGGGAGGAACTCTAGCAATTAGTGCTATCTGGGGGCAGAATGAGCTGGCCCGGGAGGTAGGGTTCCCCACAGCTGTAAGAGTTCAAGATGGCATTGGATAACAATTGGATATTACAGCGGGGATTAAGGCTAGTACCTCTGCGATCCTTTCCAATGCTGGGGTTCTGGGACTTTAAATCGTAAGATGCTATTATCTAAGACATATCCTCACCAAATTGTCAGTCTTTTTGGTTTTAGTCATTCTGTTAGTAGCTAATTCATCTTTTTTTTCAGTTTTATTGAGGTCTAATTGACATATAAAATTGTAAGATATTTAAAGTGCACATCACGATGATTTAGTAGACATATACATTGTGAAGGGATTCCCACCAGCTAGTTAATTAACACATCCATCACCTTACATGTTCATCATTTTCCCCCTTTGGTGAAAACATTTAAGTTCTACTCTTTTAGCAAATTTCAATGTTATAATAATACAGTGTTATCAGCTATAGCATGTTTTATATTAGCTCCTCAGACTTACTCATCTTATAGCTGAAAGTTTATTTCCTTTTACCAATATCCCTATATTTCCCCCATCCCCAAGTCCCTGGCAACTACTATTCTAGTTTCTGTTCCTAGAAGTTTGACTTTTCACTTTTTTTTTCGATTCCACATGTAAGTGATACCATGCAGTATTTGTCTTTCTCTGTCTGCCTCACTTCACTTTAACTAAATCATCTTTCTGTCCCTGGTGTACTGGGTCAAAGTGTGTGCCGTGTGATCCCATCTTTCTTCCTGGCCAATAGTTTCCAGACACAAGCATTTGGCCAGAAGCCAGGTAAACCATAGGACAGCTACCAACTGATAGTACCTTAAGAAAAAAGTGAGCTGGCCCAATTAGATTTCCTCTCTCAGAAATTAAAGAAACAAAACAAATAGAACAACAGTCTTCAAACAGGAACAAACAATGAAAAGCTGGAATGGCTATGATTAATCAATACAAGCCAAAGATATGAAAAATTATGGAAGCAAAAGCTATAACAGAGAGAGACAATCCAGGGAAGAGGCCAGAAAATAAAGAAGCTGAGGCCAGAAAATAAAGAAGCAGGTACCATGAAAACAGCAGTGAATCAGAGCATAGAGTCCAAGGCCATGTTCTGAGGTCACTAGCGTGACCTTGGATCCAAAACCACCCTCCAGTTCCCAGCTCCTTAAGCCCTGGAGTAGGGCCTTGAATCTCCATGTTCTTGGATCTCCATTATATTCTATCTCCCTTTTCTTTCAATAAATACCCTTAGAATAAACCCCTCATTTTAGTTGAACTAACCTGAATGAGCCTCTGCTTTTTTCAACCAAAAACATTCAATTGTCATGCAGTATCAGTGGTGTGCTGATAAATGCTTAACAACCAACTCTGGGAATGAAAAGCCCTGATTTGAAGTGCTTGCCAATAGGAGTGGTGTAAATACTCCTACCATGAGTATTCCAAGCTGCCAATATGACATCACTGAACACGGATGGGAAGAGATGGGAAACAGCACACTATTATATAGTGTTTTCACCACACAGATACAATAAATGTAAGTAACCTGAAAAGCACATAGTAGTAAAATAATTAGTTGAATATTTATACCCAATGTGGATATAATTGAGTATTTATTATCTTTGCTTTAATATAATTTATTTGTGAGTCTATATCATTTAATTTTTATAATGGTTGTGTTTAATAACTAGCCTACAAAATTCTTAAAAATCTAACACTGCTGAAGTAGATGCTCACTAAATGTCTGAATCCTTCCCTGCCTTCTGTGCAAACCACACTACAGCAGACTCCTCACGGAGCAGGGTTCAGCTGCCTGGCTCCCAAGCCAGTGGCATATCCAAACATAAGCACAACGAATCACATGATGAAAGTACTATATTCGATTTTCCACCATAGATTTCCACTGGTGATATTACCATGGAAATAAATATGTCACGGCTATATTTACCCAGACAAAAGCTCGCAACTTTTTGGTTTGGGAATTGGTTGGTTTTGTCTAACAGCAGAATACGAGCATGTAGTATGGTAAGTGGTCTCAGGAACTTTGACTCACCACAGTGGTCCCTGGGCAAAAATCAAGCAAATACCTGAGCTCCTTCCACATGCCTACCACTGTGACAGGCACCGTGGTCACATAAGTGCAGTAGAGGCTGTAGGTTTTGCCTTTAAGGACTTTCAACAATAAAGATGCTGATGTTGAGCGCTGACATTTATTAAGTGCTTACTGTGTATGAGATTCTTTTCCAAGTCCTTTATGTGCATAAACCCAATGAATCCTCACAACAACATTTCCTGGTAGGTACTATATTATCTTCCCAACCTTACAGATAAAAGAAAGCTGAGGCATAGAGAGGTTAAGTAGGAGCCTAAAGTAAAATATAGCAACCCAAGCATCCAAACTCAGAGGCCATGCTGCTAACCATTGAGCAAGCTCACCTTAGGACAGTACGATACAAATGTTGCTGTGATAGCAAATAAAGAAGACATGGAGAGGCTGTGGATTCATACATTCAGATCAGAGAAGGAAGTGGCAAGTGTAGGCTGGGCATTCTCAAAAGATAACTTTAACTGGCCATTGGACAGGTTAAAGGACAGACTTAAAAGATTGGCCAGATTTGGGCAGACCAAAAGGAAGAGGTGGGTAGCTTTGAGGGGAGAAAAGTCAAGAGAAATGAGCACCATGTACCAGGGCAAGTGAGGTACTTGCAGGTGTGCCCAGAGCAGTGGGAGAGGAGGCTGGGGCAGGAGGTTGAGGCCAGATGACAAAGGGAGGGGTCACAAGGGAATGTGAGGACAGTTTTAGGGTAATGGCTATGTGCCCTATCTTGATTGTGATGATGATATCACAAATGTACAATCTATTAAGACGTATTCAAGTGTACACTTTAAGTATGTACAGTATACTTTATGTCAAGTAGTACTGTTTTTAAACTGAAAAATAAAGACTACATGTGGCATGATTCAATGTATATGACCATCTGGAAAAGGCAAAACAGAGGCAACAAAATGCCAGTAGTTGCAAAGGCTGGGAATGGGGGAGAGGGTTGATGACAAAGGAGCATGGGGGAATTTGGGGGAGGGGAGTAATGCAATCCTTCTATATCTCGTGTTCTATATCTTTATTGTGATGGTGATTACATGATTATATTCTGTTGTCAAAACTCATAGACCTGTTATGCCTAAAAAGGGTGAATTTTACTGTGTGTAAAGATACAATAAATCTTACTTTAAAAAAGAAAAGTTATCACACACACACACACACACACACACACACACACACACACACACATTTGTTTGTTTGGTAACGGAGGTCAATAGATAAGTCTCCTCCTCTTACCTGAAATCCTGGAAAAGTCAGTGCAGGCTGCCTCCCAACCTGTGTCTGCACTTTCCTGGGTTTTAAGTCTTACCATATCCAATATGTCATTTGCGCTAGTTACCAGCCCTAAGAGGAAGGGGTCGTGTACTGCTTGGTGAATGAGGAAACTGAGGACAGAGAGGTTTAAAGACTCTCATTCACCATTATGCAATTCAGAAGTGACTTCTAGTCTGGAGCTTTTCCCATATGTGCCCCCAGCTTTGTGGGGTCCTTCCTGATCAGCAGTCCATGGTCTTCTGTGTCCAGAGGGGAGGAATCCAAATCAAGGTGCCCATCTGCAGGAGGCCTGCCCACTGCCTTCAAAACCATGGGGGGACCAGTGTGATGTCATGCTGACAGCATGGGGTACAACACATAAGAGGATGTGATGAGCTGCCAGAGGTGGGGGTGGGGTGGGCAAAAAGGGTGAAGGGGGTAAAAAGGTACAAAATTCCAGCTGTAAAATCAGTAAGTCATGGGGATTTAATGTACAGCATGGTGACTCTAGTTAATACTGTATTAAGAGAGTAGATCTTAAAAGTTCTCATCATAAGAAAAATTAATTTCATAACTATGTATGGTTTCAGATATTAACTAGACTTATTGTGTGATCATTTCACAATAGTTACAAATATCAAATCATCATGTGGTACACCTGAAATAAATATAATGTTATATGTTCATTATATCTGAAATTTAAAAAAAAAAAAACTTTTTAAAGGATGTGATGAAAAGAATACTTCACCTCAGTGGTCTTTCTCCCCAAAAACACATTACCCCAGTCTTAGCATGAGAAAGACATCAGACAGACCCAAATTGAGGAGCATTCTGTTAAATAAATACCTGACCAGTACTCCTCGAAACTATCAAAGTCATCAAAAGCAGGGATAGACTGACCAGCTGGAGTGGTTCAGTGGTTGAGTGGGAGGTCAGGGTTTGATTCCCAGTCCGGGCACCTGCCCGGGTTATGGGCTTGGTCCCCAGTGGGGGGCATGCAGGAGGCAGCCAATCAATGATTCTCTCATCATTCATGTTTCTATCTCTTGCTCTCTTTCTGAAATCAACAGAAATATATTTAAAAAAAATAAACAGTGATAGACTGAGAAATTGTCATGGACCAGAGGAAGCTAAAGAAACACAATGACTAAATGTCGTGTGGTGTCCTGGATGGGATTCTGGAACAGAAAAAATGACATTAGTGGGAAAACTAACAAAATCTGAATACAGGCTGGAGTTCAGTTGACAGTAGTAACGTGCCAGTGTTGGTGTCTTCGTATTGATGAATGTACCATGGTAGTGTAAGATATTAACAACAGGGAAAACTAGGAAAGTATATGAAAATTCTTTGTACTCTCTTTGCAACTCTTCTGGAAAACTGAAATTATTCCAATATTAAGAGTGTATTTTTTTTAAGATCACTAAAGGCACTTGATGCTTTGTTCTTCCTATGGAATCTTTTCCCAAGATGGAAAAAGTATTTTTATTTTTTAGCCAAGAATTAATTTCCAAGACAAAGATAGGAGCTTTTCAGCTTTGACTCATAAAACCCTCAGGGCAGCCTGGTAGTGGGGAATCATCCAACTCTCCCCACTGGAGCCCCTCTGCCTTCCCCATCAGCAGCACCACCTGGCTCCTTGAACTCAATAAAGGCATCCTCGGCACCAGAGAGCCAAGGGTCAGAGGGCAATGGCGGCCTCATAGGATGCTCTCTTGAAGCCCCACCGGTCAGATCTGCTCTGATCAGGACCAACGTTGGGGGAGGGGTGTCCTATCTGAGGCCAGTGGATTTCTAGTGCTCCCTGTGAATAAAGAAGTGTGTGTGTGTGTGTGTGTGTGTGTGTGTGTGTGTGTGTGTGTGTGAGACAGAGAGAGAGAGAGAAATGGGGAGTCAGGAACTGAACACTAAGTAAGGAGGCTATGCGGAGTGACCTGAAACAGGCCCCTGGAAGTAATCTCTCAGCAGGGGAGCAGTGAGTCCTTTTGGAAACCAGTGAAGCAGAAAAGTGATGTTGACCAACCTATTGTGCAGGCCTTTTTTATTGTGTGTAAATAAATGAGAGGCCGACACTGTCCCCTGCCTCTCCCCACCCCCACCCTCTGTCAGCCCTGGGTGACCAGTTTTCCACTCACCATTAATACCTCCTTCATGGAAATTTTTTCTTTTTTCTTTTCTTTTTTTGTTAATCCTCACCAAGGATATTTCCTTTTTTTTTTTCTGCCCCAACCAGAATCCCACTTGCAACAGAGGCATGTGCCCTTGACTGGTATCGAACCTGGGACTCTTCAGTCCACAGGCGGATGCTCTAACCACTGAGCAAGATCAGCTAAAGCCAGACACTTTTCTTTTGACTTGAGAAATCACCACAACTCTCCTGCTTTCTCTTTTCCTCTTCCTTCTTCTCTCCACCTGTCTGAAAGGATTATTCTGCTTTTCAAATGTGGCCACTCACATTGAAGCCTTAGCCCTGCCTGACTCCTCCCCGCACCTCGTGGAAGCCCCAGCCCACCACACACAGTCCTGCCCACCGTGGCCCAGAGAATCCGGGGTCAGGTAGTCTGCTGGCCCAGGTCTCCTGCAGAGAGTCTGCAAGGGCATCAGAATAAAGACCAGTCATCCTTTGTTCAGAGCAATGACGACACCTTCACTTATAAAATATGTCCTTTTCAACTTACTTTTGTAGGGAAAGAGAATTTTGCATGTGGGATCAGACAGGGTCCGGTCAGAAAACAGAAACCACATCAGTTATTTTAACAGAGATAATCCTATATAATAAAAGCCTAATATGCAAATTGACCAAATGGCACACTGACTGGTCACTATGACACGAACTGACCACCAGGGGGCAGACGCTCAACGCAGGAGCTGCCCCAGCCTGCAGGCCCCAAGCCAGCCAAGGTGGGTGCCAGCAGGGCACCCTGATCATCCTACAGGTTGCCCCACACATCGGCCCTGATCGCCGGCCAGGCCTAGGGACCCTACCTGTGCACAAATTTTGTATAGTATAAAGTAGTTTAGTATAAAGAATTGTTCACAATTTACTGTGGAAACCACTGATATACATATCCAGATACAGATACAGATACATATGCATATACATATACATATATATGTACATACACATATATATTCATTACATTGTATACCTTACATGTCAATAAATGTTGACATATAATGGGGTGGGGGGTGGATTGTTCACCAGGGATTAGAGAACTGAAAGGCAAATGGGGAATACTGAGGTTTCCCGGAGATGACTGCAGGAAGCAGCTCTGGCCTCCAGGGCTGGAGGAACAAAGGGGAGAGTGTGGGCTGCTCAGAGAGATGGAAGGCAGACCTCTGAGGAGGGCACACCAACTGCCCCGAGCTGGGAGTCTCCAAGGAGGGACAATGAGACTGGTTTTGAGTGTGAGAAACATGGAAACCAGAGTTACTTGCTCTATTGACACCAACTGCCACTGTGAAGGTAAGTTGGGATGATGCTATCAGGAGGAAGCACATCTCTTCCCTCCTCCTGCTTTTCCCCCTACTGGCAGAGCCTAATTTTGACCCAGCTGGCAAAGAAGAGAGGGGTTTGCAGAGTCCCAGAGCCAGCATCACAGAGCAGAGTATAAAAAGTAGGTATGAATTTGAGACACAGTAGTGTTATAACCATTCAGAAGCTAATAGAAACATAATGAAAAAGCAGTATAAAATTTACAATTTATCAAATGACTGTCCCATAAACAACCTGTGTGTGAATGTATGTGTGTGTGAGTGTGTGATACGTGTCTCTGAATAGTAATGCATCATGTTTCATGGTATCCCCCTATTTCTAGTAGTATCTAATATGTTCTAAGAAGTTGCCAAGTATGGAGCAAGCACCAAACTCTTCACCTCAGTGATATAATCCAGCACTCACAAGGACTCAAGGAGGTAAATACTAAGATCATTGTAATTTTATAGATGTGGAAATCAAAAAAGAGGTTAAGTAGCTTGACCCTGATGCTCAGAAAGTAGTAGATCCAAGACCCAGCTCCATGAAGCTCATGCACAGTCCCTGCATCACCCCTTATGTACTGGGTACCATAGCTACGAAGACAATTCCTTCCCCTCCCCTTCCCAATAACATCAGGCCCTCTTCCAGTGAGAGGGCTAACAGATTCCTCAGCACTCTGCTCTGATGTGCCGTATAATCCATGGTATATAAGATCACAGCATTAAAGCTCACACAGCATTGAAGCACATATACACAACCACAACACCAAAGGAAAAGCAGAAAAGTGCTCATGCCAGTACAATAGTGTAATCTGCAGGCAATAAAATTATGATGTGGAAGTACATGTACTGACATGGAAAGAAAATAGCTAACATTTAATGAGAAGTTCTCATGTACTGGGTACTGTATTATGGGCTTCTTTGTATTAACATATTTACTCCTCACAAATAACTATATGTTCTGGTTTTTCTACAATAAAATGTTTTTTTTACAATAAATATTTTTAAGATTTATTTCTAAAGAAATGAGTGTCATCCCAGGGAAAAAGATGTGGCGATTTGGACAGTTCCTAATATTGGGGGTGGATAAGAAAAGGAAACTTGTGTTCCCAACACACACGTACAACAGAAAAGAGATTCAGAAGCATCTACATCCTGGCAAGGTAATAACATGCTCCCTGACAATCATCCCCACACCTGAATAAGCCCGGGGCCAAATCCCAGCATTGTTTTAAGCATATTCCCTTCTCCACTGCACTATAAGGAGGTTTGCAAATTTATTGAACATGAGCATGAGGATTCCGCTTTGAAACTCATGCCACCTCAATTCTAATCAAGATGACTTGGTCCCTCTGAACATCCGACATCTGCGTGCTAGATAGATTGTTGTGGCGGCTGTGATGTTATCCCTTTGCATCCAGACTCTTCTCTCCAATTCCCCAAGCCACGCGTTGCCTTGGAAACATCATGATTCTTATAGAGATCTAAGCAAAGGGAAATAATAAAAATAATAAAATCTTACAGTTGAAGTCTATCCTTCATGCGACCGAGGCAGGTTGCTAAACCCTTCTTTTAGATTAAAAGACAGGCAGGCAGAGTGGCTCATACCATGTGTCATCCTGATAATTAACAATTAGAGAAAACACATTGATCTCTGTTCTCTGGATAATTTAGGTCAAAGTAGTTTTCCACCAGAATTAAGAGGGTTGCCAAGGCCAACAATTTCATGAACAGGAACATATACTCTCATATCTAACATCACTGGCATGAAAGAGACCTCTGATCTGGGAAGCAACAAAGCCTCTTGTCATTATAGCATCAACTCACATGAAAAAAAGGTCTGATGTAATGCAGTGACTCTTCCCTTTAGAGTGGCAGTTGGCAAACCTGTCCCTAAAGGGCCAGATAGTAAAAATGTTCAGCTCTGCAGACCATACAGTCTCTATCTCAACTACTCAGTTCTGCTGTTGTAAGGTGAAAGCAGCCATATGTAATATGGACAGGAATGAGGATGGCCTTGTTCCAATAAAACTTTATTTATAAAAAACAGGTGGAGGGGTAGATTAGACCCATGGGCTGTAGTTTTCAAACCCTTGCTTTAGGGTATAGACTGAGGATCCACAAGATGTATCTACAATAGTCAAGGATTACCCTAGAAGAATTATAAAGTTGGCAAAGTTGTTCTCACTCATTTATTCAATAAATGTGTGTTACATTCCTTTAGTGAGCCAGGCTCTGGTTGGAGCCTTGCGAATCAGAAGGAGGAAAGTACATCAAGTCCCCAGAGTTTAAATTTGACAGAGGAGGACAAACTAAGCAAGTAAACAAATAAACAAACAGGAAACATTCTGATAATGATGCATGATAGAAAGACAACAAATAAAGGAAATGGGTTACTTGGCAGGAGAAGGGAAAGCCCAGTTTGGATGAGGTGGTCAGGGAAGACCTCCTGGGGGAGATGATTTTGAACTCAAATCAGAGTGAAGAGAAAGAGCTCAAATGCACAGACCTGGGCAAAGAGCAAGCTACCAGGTAGAAAGAACACAAACACGGAGAGCCTGGTGACAGGATCAGACTTAGTGGGTTTGAGGAAGAAAATAAGAAAATAAACAAGGAGAATGTAATTTGAGATGAGGTTGAAGAAGTGGTCATGTGTCGTGGCAGGCAGGGTCTTCAGAGCCATAGGGCCACACCTTCACCTCACTTTGCCACAATCCAGCAGTTCTGATTCTCACTGTAACCCCCATGGACACTCCCAGGCTCTCCACCTTCCTCAGTTCCCCTGCTTCCATCAACTGTGGCTAGATCTGGAGGTGTCCTAAAAACACTGAGATGGAATAGGTCCCCCAACCAAGGAAAACAACCTCTTTCCTTTGGAGCCATTGAACATACTAAAGTAAAATAAACTAATGCAGTAGTAAGATTTTAAGCACCTGATCAAATGTTTTATTTCCATCTCCCTTTGTTTAATTCTTTATTGTTTAAAGTATTACATATAGCATTACATCTGTCTCATTTTCCCCCCATTGACCTCTCCCCAGCAACCCCCATCCCCTTGCACATGCCCTCACCACCGCCCCCTCCCCCCCCCGAGTGTCTGTGTCCATTGGTTATGCTTATATACATGCATACAAGTTCTTTGGTTGATCTCTTACCCGCACCCCCAACCCTCCCCTACCTTCCCTCTGAAGTTTGACTGTCTGTTCGATGCTTCTCTGTCTCTGAATCTATTTTTGTTCATCAGTTTATGTTCTTCATTATATTCCACAAATGAGTGAGATCATGAGATATTTATCTTTCTCTGACTGGTTTATTTCGCTTAGCATAATGCTCTCCATGTCCATCCATGCTGTTGCAAATGGTAAGAGTTCTTTCTTTTTTTACAGCAGCATAGTATTCTGTTGTGTAGATGTACCAGAGTTTTTTAATCCACTCATCTGCTGATGGGCACTTAGGCTGTTTCCAAATCTTAGCTATTGTAAATTGTGCTGCTATGAACATAGGGATGCATATATCCTTTCTGATTTCTTGGGATATATTCCCAGAAGTGAGTTTACTGGGTCAAATGAGAGTTCTATTTTTAATTTTTTGAGGAAACGCCATATTGTTTTCCACAGTGGCTGCACCAGTCTGCATTCCCACCAGCAGTGCAAGAAGGTTCCTTTTTCTCCACATCCTCACCAGCACTTGTCATTTGTCAATTTGTTGATGATAGCCATTCTGACAGGTGTGAGATAGTACCACATTGTCATTTTGATTTGCATCTCTCAGATGATTAGTGACTTTGAGCATGTTTCCATATGTCTCTTAGCTGTCTGTATGTCCTCTTTCAAAAAGTGTCTATTTAAGTCCTTTGCCCATTTTTTTATTGGATTGTTTATCTTGCTTTTGTTAAGATGTATGAGTTCCCTATAAATTTTGGAGATTAGGCCCTTATCAGATATAACATTGGCAAATATGTTCTGCCATGCAGTGGTCTTTCTTGTTGTTTTGTTGATGGTTTCTTTTATTTTGATGTAGTCCCATTTGTTTATTTTCTCCTTAGTTTCCATTGCCCTAAGAGCTGTATTGGTAAAGATACTGCTATGACATATGTCTGATATTTTGCTGCCTATGGATCCTTCTAAGATTTTTATGGTTTCCTGTCTTATGTTTAAGTCCTTTATCATCCCTTTCTTAAAGTCAATGTTTAGACCAAGAATAATAAGGAAGCGACCAGCTGAATGCTTCAGGGCCATGTTCACCAATTTTTTTAAGGAAAGGAAGGAAGGAAGGAAGGAAGGAAGGAAGGAAGGAAGGAAGGAAACTAAACTCCTTTAGTTCTGTCAAGGACAATAATCTCCAAACTAGAAAGCATAGAATATGCATGATTAGGAAGACATGGAAGCACAAGGTAGAGAACTAGTAAGACAGTCAAGCTATTTTAAATGAGATATATGGATGTACCTGTCCAATTTTCCCAACACCATTTATTGAAGAGACTATGTTTACTTCATTGTGTGGTCTTGCCTCCTTTGTCAAATATTAATTGAGTGTAATGGCTTAGGTCGATTTCTGGGGTCTCTGTTCTGTTCCATTGATCTATATATCTATTCTTGTGCCAGTACCAGAATGTCCTGATTTCAGTGGTTTTGTACTATAACTTGGTATCTGATATTGTGATCCCTCCAACTTTGTTCTTCTTTTTCAAGATTGCTGCCACTATTTGTTTGTTTGTTTTTTATTTCAAATAAATTTTTGGAGTATTTGTTCTAGATATGTGAAATATATTGTTGGTATTTTAATAGGGATTGCATTGAATCTATAGATGGCCTTGGGTAGCATGGACATTTTAATGATGTTAATTCTACCAATCCATGAACATGGCATATTCATCCATTTGTTTATATCTTCCTCTATCTCTTTTTTCAACATCCTGTAGTTTTCCAAGTACAGGTCTTTTACCTCCTTGGTTACATTTATTCCTAGTTTCTCTTTTGAAAGTTCATTTTTTGTGTATAAAAATGCCATCAATTTCTGGGTGTTAATTTTGTATCCTGCTATATTTGCAAATTCATTTATTAAATCTAGTGGGGTTTTGGTGGAGTCTTTAGGGTTTTCTATGTGCAATATCATGTCATCCGAGAATAATGACAGTTTTTCTTCCTCCTTTCCAATTCAGAGGGCTTTTATGTTTTCTTCTTGTCTGAATGCTGTGGCTAAGACTTCCAGTACTATGCTGAATAAGAGTGGTAAAAGCAGACATTCCTGTCTTGTTCCTGTTCTTAGGGGAAATGGTTTTAGTTTTTTCCCATTTAATAATATGTTGCAAAAAAAATGAAACTAGATCACCAACTTACCCCATATACAGGAATAAATTCAAAATGGATAAAAGGCTTAAATGTAAGTTGTGAAACCACGAAGATTTTAGAAAAAAACATAGGCAGCAAAATCTCAGACATCTTTCATAACAGTATGTTTGCCGATACATCGCCTAGAGCAAGGGAAACAAAGGAGAAAATAAACAAATGGGACTACATCAAAATAAAAAGCTTCTGCATAGCAAAAGTAACCATCAACAAAATGAAAAGGGAGCCCACTGTACGCAAGAGCATATTTGCCAATGATACATCTGATAAAGGGTTAATATCCAAAATATATAAGGAACTCATACAATGCAACAAAAGGAAAACAAACAATCCAATCAAAAGTGGGCAAAGGATCTAAATAGACACTTCTCTAAAGAGGACATACAGATGGCCAAGAAAAATATGAAAAAATGCTCAAAGTCATTAATCATCTGAGAGATGCAAATTAAAACAACAATGAGATATTACCTTACACCTATCAGAATGGTTACCATCAACAAATGACATGTGCTGGTGAAGATGTGGAGAAAAGGGAACCCTAGTACACTGCTGGTGGGAATGCAGACTGGTGCAGCCACTATGAAAACAGTATGCAGTTTCCTCAAAAAATTAAATATGGAACTGCCATTTGACCCAGTGATTCCACTTCTAGGAATATATCCTATGAAACTCAAAACACCAATCAGAAAGTATATATGCCTCCCTATGTTCATAACAGCACAATTTACAATATCTAAGATCTGGAAACAGCCCAAGTGCCCATCAGTAGATAAGTGGATAAAAAAAAAAAACTGTGGTACATTTACACCATGGAATACTATACAGAATTAAAAAAGAAGGATCCCTTGCCCTGTGAGACAGTGTATAGGGACCTGGAGAGTGAAATTATGCTAAGTGAAATAAACCAGTCAGAGAAAGACAAGTATCACATGATCTCACTTCTATGTGGAATCTAATAAACAAAATAAACTGACGAACAAAGCAGATCCAGAGACATGGAAACATGGAACAGACTGACAAGTGTCAGATTGAAGGGGGGAGTGGGTGGGTGGGTGGGAAGAGTTTAACCAAAGAACTTATATGCATGTATACATAACTCATGGATGCAGACAATAGTGTGATGAAGGCTTGGAGCAGAGGGTGGGGGCAGTCTAGAAGGGGTTAATGGGGACAAAAGGAGGACATCTGTAAAAGGGACTTTCAACAGTAAAGATAAATTATTAAAAATCAAATCAATGCGATGTATGGGCCACCCACACCAAAAAACCTGAGGTAGTTAGCACCTCCAGTACCAGCATTGTAATGAACTAGGATCTGTGAGACCAGGAGAGGAGCTAGGAAAGGCAACCAGGCATCTTTCAGAAGACACAACCCATAAGTTGAATATCAGTCCCTGGAGAAGTCCTATAAAGGGTAATTAAATAATAAGATTTAATGAGCAAGAGGGAAGAGGTAAGCTGCATGACCAGCATGGGTTGCTGGGAACAAATGTCACAGGATCGTCCTCATGTCTTTCTTTGATATGAAGGTTACGTTCAGCAAATGTTTACTGTACAACAACGAAGTTCTCATGCCAGGGATAGATTCCACATATGAACAAGACAGACACAGTGTCTGTTTACATCAGTGGAGGTCTTTAGAAATATGCCACTGGGCTCTCTCCTTGATCCTATCTTGCTTCAACATTCTTTTCAGTAAGTTATATGAAGGCATGACTACTAACCTATGCATCACAACATAGAATCCAAAGTGGGTTGAAACTAATTGAATATGAACAAATATTCAATCTTACACATGTTAACTCTAAAAGTACAGGATGTAGTCTTCTAGTTTAAATCATTAATTGATCACAGACAAAGAGGGTAGGAAAAGGGGCATGAGTGGATGAGAGATTTCAATAAATTTTGGAAGAGGAAAAATTAATGGAAGAGTAATGGATGATTTAGCAGACAAAAAAAGGCACAAATTTTTACAGAGGAGCATAAGGCAAAAAAGATTGCCAGTGTGCCCTCTGGAACCTTGGAGAAGCTCAAGACTTGATCAAAACTGCCATGAAGGGCAGGGGCAGTGCAGAGCTGCAGACCATCTGTATCTGAACTTGGAACCCCTGGTCCTTTTTTCACCAGAGATGCAGAACCCCAGCAGCTGGATATGCCCATCACCCCTGCCCATCACCACACTTCCCCAGGGAGGAGATTAGGAAATTCTTCTCTGGAGAATCTGAACAGTCTCAATGAAAAGACTGTTACATACTTATATTTAGGTTTCTCCCAGTGCTAGCCTCCCACCCAGTCACCCAAGAGTGGTCTTCCAATTGACAAGCCCCATATCCATACTCATACACAGAGCTATCCACCAGCCCTTTAATTTTGCCTTATTATTAGATAGGAATGGACAACCAAGATCTTTGACAAGAGTCATCAATGTAAAGAGAAGCTAAACTCAATCCATAGAAAAAAAGGAAACATTGAAAGAGAGGGTCCTTATGACCTTGATTAAATTTAGCTTTAAATCCTAGATCTAGAAATCATCTCTCTCTGCTCCCTTCTCCTACCCCCTCAGAGACCTAGTCTTTCCCTTGATAATCAGAAACACCTGAGGCAGCAAAAGACAGTGGCCTGCATCTGACTAATGATCACAAGGTCTGGACCTCTGGCAGGCAGAAGATTACATCTTGACCGAAATTATGTTTCAGCTCTGAGCCCTAAGGTGGAACGACCCCCTGGTTACTTTCAATGAAACCAGACAGAGGGACGCCAGAACAGACCTCAGAACTGTCCTCAAAACCTAAAGAAATGATTTATTACCCTTACCTCACCTCCAACCAATCAGCTCCCAGCACACATAAAAACCCATAACCCTTGGTATTTTGTGACTTTGCCCTAAATAATCTGTAACCTACATGCCATCGGGGAGTTCAGGCTTTTGAGCATCAGCTTCCCATTCTCCTGGGTGGTGCCATTTATAGTAAAGTAGTCAATATTTCTCCTCTGCAATTCTTGGTGATTAGTGTTTGGCTCTGCTAGCGTCAGTGAAAGAACTCTGATAACAATATACTGCAGGAAGCAGACTTATCAGTTTCCTAAACAAACAAACAAACAAACAAAAAACTGACACTTGCGTATCAGAAAAAAAAAAAAGAATGTTATGAGAGGTAATCAAATAATAAGAAAGCTTTTAAAATTAAAAATATAATAGTATATAAAAATGATAAGTGATAACCTGCTTAAGCAGATGAAATAATTGGAAGATAAAGTTGAAGAATCTTATAAAAAGTGAAGCAAAAAGAGACTGAAAATATGGGGACAAAATAAATGATTCAACATTTGAAGCAGGAAGCCCAATATCCAACTAACAAGAATTCCAGAAAAAATAGAAGAGAAAAAAAATATAAGGAAGAAATTTATATGAATGAATGAGTCTCCAGGTTGAAGGACCCACTGTGGGCCCAACACAATGATGCCCTCACTAAGCCTTCTCACAGTGAAATTTGAACCCTATGGATACAGAGAAAACCCTATATACTTCAGAGAGGAACAAAGCTCTTACAAAACACCAAGACCACTGACAAAGGACTATTCTAGAACACTATTCTAGAACAGTACTTCTTAAAGTATGTGGTGAAGGACTTTACTTTGTTTCCAGTCTATCACTGACTGTTCCTTTTATAAAATAAAGTACAAAAGAATTACTAGGAAAAATAAAAATTTAACAAGCTGTATAAAGGCCCAAATTTTATTATCAGCTTCAACAGACATAAAAATGACACAATCAAATTAGTATAAAAGTTTAGAAATGCTTACTTTCAATTTCTGTACTTATCTCCTCTCACAGATGGATGACAAACAGTTTGCAGATTGACAGTGGTTCCTGGACCACACTGTGAGTAGCAATGTGGTAGCAGAAATGCCTTCAAGATTCTAGCTCTCAGACTGGAATTCTATAACCAGTCTTGACGGGAGCAGAATGGAATATTGAGACTTGCAAAAATGGAAACAGTGTATTCCCATGAATCCTTACCTAGGAAGCTACTAGGAAGCATTTATTATGAAGGAATAAATCTTGAAAGTGTAAGACAAGTCCAATCAAAGGGAAGTAAAGGTGGACTCCTCCAGTCTCTCCGTTCCAACCTGGACCACTGGTGTGAGATTTTCCACTTCCCTCCTCCTCCCTTGTACCTCCCTCCCCGCAGAGCCACCCTATTCCTTGCCTTTTAACAAGCAACCCCATGCAGACCTTCAACTTTAAACCCACAGGCATGAACCTGCAATGGGGCTGTGTATGTGCATGCACCAGAGAGAAACCACGACAACCAGGCAAGGAAAGTGCCAGAAAAAGGAGGGCCTTGATTTCACCTGTGCCTTTGCTGGGCCTTTCGTACCTACCTGAGTCTACCCAGTGATTCTAATAGGCTCCCGTCCTCCCACTAAAACCCAGGCGCAAATCTTGAGATTGATTCTCTTTGAGATGGTCACAGAGGGAAGCACAGGTAGTGACTGTGAGGTCCCCAGTCTGGTGTCAGCTCTCTCTTAATGTTCACTCTTTTCATTCCACGCTAGCGGTCCTGGAGAACAACACAAAATGTACAGTATTTGCACTCCGTTTGAGTTAACACCACATTTTCTATAATTATCTCTGCTGCTGAAATCATTTTCTTGTATGCTTTTTGAGAAAGAAGAGAGGAGTGCGGTGGGGCAGAGGGGGAGAACCAAATTAATTGCTTGGCAACAAAAATCTAATTAATCAAAAACTGTTCTTAGTCATTCAGAACCTCTTCAGCCCATAAAAATAGCAGCCAAAGGGAACAGGAAGAGTTTGCTTGTAAATAATTAATAAGTAAGTAAGTAAGTAAGTAAGTAAGTAAATAAATAAATAAATAAATAAATTAGGTGCTTCATTAAACAGCAGTTTCCATGAATGTGCAAGTGGGAGGCAAGATAGCATAAGAATCTGAGCAGGGGCTTTGGAGTCAGTCTGAGCTGGGTTTGAATCCCAGCTCTGCCATTCCTGCTGCATAACCTTGAGCAAGATACTCTCTCCCTTTGGTCTTCTGTTTTCCCATCTGCAAAATGGGGACAATAATACTCTCATAAGATCAGAGGAGAGGTTGAGATGATGTCTGTAAAATGTTTGCAGTCACCTGGAAAACACAAAGCATTAATGATGAATTAACATCACCAAGCACTGCTGCTATTGCATAAAGTATATACTTTTTTCTCAGACTTTTCAAAGCTTTAAAAAAGCTTTAATAAGTGTGTTATATTTTCAGGAATATATACTAAAGAAATAATAGGAGATGTATTAAGACAATTAGCTGTGGGTGTCCCCATGATGCTATTGATTCTAATGGGGGGAAAAAAGTGATCTAAATGTCCTAAAATAGGAATTGGTAAAATAAACCATGGTACACCCCATAAAATGAATAATTACCATTTAAAGTGGTAGTTTATTGATGGGAGTATGGGGAGGAGGGTTGGGAAGCCAGTTACCAGTCTGTAAAGTATGAACCGTATTTATTTTGTTCAAAAAAAATTTTTTGGAAGTATGACCAAGGTGGTTTTTCTTTTTTCTTTGAGCATTTATTTTGAGTATTTATTTTCTTCTCTTGTCCATCTATATTCCAAAATTTCTTTATAATGAACATAGTCTTTGTGATTTAAAACTGTTGAAATTTTACTTCACTTTTTATAAAGAAAAACAGATTTCCTAACTCCGCTCAATCTCACGGTTCTCTGAGGTGACCCTGGGATGATTAAAAGCCAGCCCTGGCTCTATAAACACAGAAGATGCAGTTTTCTGGACTCCAGTTGGTAGCCTAGTTCCCTGATGATTTCTACAAAAGCTGCCCGTGCTGTAACTCCAGGCTAACAGGCAATAGCTCCTGTGAAAGAAATAATTCCACCCCAGTGTTAACTGGGGTCAGCAGCATGAGGTGGGGTTTGTTTACTGAGCCATATCTGCCTGCTTGTGTCTTCTTTGGGGAGGAGGAGCAGGGAACCCTGTTTGCCTGCCCTTTACCCTCCCTTTATCCCTTTCTCCTCTGGAGAGGTTGTCGACTCGCTCCCCGCCTTCCCACACAAACCCAGCGCTGCAGCAGGGCCACAGCCCCTGCTCCCTCCGGTCCTCCTCAGGCAGTGCCCTGTGCTCCGCTCAGGAACCTGGAGCCCTTTCCTGCCCCCTCCACCTCCTCTAAGTTTGCCCCACTCCCTCCTGGGAGGAAAGACAGATCTGATGTCAATCACTTACAGCCACATGAATTATCTCCACTCTCCACTCCAGTGTGCAGACAGAAGCACTGACTCGAAGGAGTGACCTCAGAGTCTGACCCAGCCCTTCATAGTTTGCAAAACCCTCTCCTCTCCAGGGTTTCCTGCAACCTTCACTACAGCCCCTGATGGGGAAGAATGTGGTGCTATCGTCCCAGTTTAAAGATGAGGAAAGTGAAGTGAGGCTGAGAGGTGAAGTGCAGGTCTTAATCCAGCTGTCCTGATGCTCCTTGCCAGGTCCTTACTACTGAGCTAGACAACCAGGTCAGAGACTCCTCCTGCAGTGACTCTCATTAGCAGCTCACTGCATCATAAGACAAAACAGACTTGTGATTTTTCACAGAATTTGAGATCAGTTTGTGGAGTACTGCGCTATAAATAAAACCAGAATTGCAAAGAAAGGAGGGAGGGAGAGAAGAAGGGAGGGAGGGAGGGAGGGAGGGAGGGAGGGAAGGAAGGAAGGAAGGAAGGAAGGAAGGAAGGAAGGAAGGAAGGAAGGAAGGAAGGAAGGAAGGAGAAAAAAGAAAGAAGGAAGGAAAAGAGAGAGGAAAGAAGGGAGAGGAAAGAGAGAGGGAGAGAGGGAGAGAGAGACAGAGAAGCCAAAAGCAGACGTAAGAGCAAAAGCTCACTACCCAGTCTTAGCACACTATGCCTATATGATTCAAGCCCTACTCCCATGACCAGTCTCAAGACTATGGTTTCAGGGTCCCATCTCCTCCATGCAGTCCATGGAAATCCCCAGGGGATAGGTCCCCAGGCTCTGAGCATGGCTGAGCAAAGCACAGGAGGATATTGTCCAAGAGCTGAAGGAAGTTTGAAGACATACCTTTGGGGCTTTCAAGAATTTCTCAACAGAGACTCTTGCAAGGTATGAAGCAGATGCCATAATAAAATGTCATCCTGTTGAACCTCTAATGGAAGAAATAAACCTTGAAGCAAAGCAACCATGAAATGGAACATTTCAGCTGCAAAGGTAAAGGAGAAACAGTAAATAGGAACGTGGAAGAAGAAGGATAATAAACCCCCAAAAACAGCTTGACTTAGATATTTGATATTTATTCATTTAATTCAATAAACCCTGTGTGTGCCCATGGCTTGGTCTCCTGGACTCACCATCTCATGGGTGTTTTTCTCCAGGTTCCTTCATGTGACAGGTTGCATTTTCCAAAGCAGCCAGCCACAGAAATATTCTTGGTCATACATTTTCTTTCTAAACCTTGCTACTCCTCCATCAAAAAGTGGAATCTGCTTCCCCTGCCTTAGGGTCCGGATGGGCCTCTGGGACACAGCAGAACTGACACTGCCCCATGTTCCAATCTAAGTCATCAAAGCCTACGTGACCTCTGCCTGATTCGCTCTCTTTTCTGGACTCCCTTCATGGGCTGGGGGAGGCAATGCCAACATGTTATGAGGAAGCCCAAACTAGTCCATGCAGAGTGAGTTTGAGGTGAGACCCATGTGGAGAGGCCCAGAGGCCCCAGCCTCAGTCAGCAGAGGAAGGCATTTGCAGCCTCCAGCCTTCAAGCCTTCCAGCTGAGGCTCCAGACACCGTGGAGGAGAAGCAAGCCCTCCTTGCTGTGCCCTCTCTGAATTTACACGTGAGCCCCCAAACTGGTTATCTTAAGGCACTACATTTTGGGGAAATGTGTGGGTTTTTAGAGCCAGGTGAAGCTGTTTTTAACCCCAGCTCTGTCATTTCCCAGTTGAGGAATGCTGTTAATCTGTCTGAGCCTCACTTTTCATCTCTGTAAAATGGGAATAACCTCTATCTCACAGAGATGCTCTGAGGAATACATGCCACAGTGTACGTAAAGCAGATAACCCAGTACGGGAGCAGAGGGGTCATTAACAGAGCTACAGTCATTAGACAAACATCCTGAAAAGAGGTGAGATAAGCACGGCCTTGAAGCGTCTGGACAGATAGAGAGGAGGTGCAGGGCTGCCAGGTGGGCCAGAGGGCGATCTCTCTGGAGCCTGCCCCTCCCTTCTATGGGCTGGTCTAGATGGACTTGCCTAGCTGCCTGCCTCCAGGGCCCTGCCACGGTCATCTGGAGATTCTTCTCTACTCTGGAAACAATTCTGCTCAAACCAGGGGAAGAGCAAGTTAGACGCCCCAATTTAGATTGTCCCACTTCTGCCCACTCTGTCCAACCTCCCCAACAGACAGCTAATCAAGGCAGCTGCTGGAACCCAAAATATTCCGGGGACCTGTGTAGGGGCTCCCCATATCCCTGACCATCCACTCACTTCTGACCTGAGCTCTGTCCCCCTCCCATCCCTGCACCTGCTCTTGCATGTGTAGAAGGATCTCAGTTTCCCCAGCTGGACCTTAAACACCTCTGAGCACTCAGGCCCCTTCCCATCTTCTGGTTCTTCCTGCCTGACCCCAACCTCAACACCAGTCTAACCATAATAATAAAAAATAGCTACCATTTATTGACCTTCCATGACCAGGCACATCCTCACATTAACTCATGTAGATGCCCAATATTCCTCTGAGGTTGGTACCACTGGTATCAGCCTTTTAAGATGAGGAAATACATGCCACTCAGAGAAGTTAAATAACTAGCCCAAGGACACCAACAATCTAGTGGTGAGGCTCTGGGATCCCTAAAATCTGTACATTCTAAATAAACCCTGATACCATGTTAACTTATTTGGCCTATGTGGCATGCACACACCCCACAGGCTGCAATTGCACAAGGTCATTCTCCACTGCCTGAAGTCTTACCCTACAGGTAGCTATCTAGACACAGACATCTCCAATGTCTCCTGCTTATCTCATCTTTCCTCATCAGCCAGGACACCCCATCCCCAATGGCCAGGCTACCTAGGATGATGCGGGTACTTG
Organism: Plecotus auritus; assembly: GCF_963455305.1. Lineage (NCBI taxonomy): Eukaryota > Metazoa > Chordata > Mammalia > Chiroptera > Vespertilionidae > Plecotus > Plecotus auritus. The sequence continues at coordinate 125,331,341 of NC_137783.1, read as the reverse complement.
AAGTGCAACAGCCATAGGTGATGGGAAGATAGGCTGGGATAAGGGAACTCCCAGCATCAGCATCTGAAGAATGCAGGGCAGCCTCTGGGGCAGCTTCCCCAGTCCTGGCCTTTCCTGAGATATCACTGAGGGCTTCCTTAGTCAGTCAGATGGCCAGATAAGGCTTCAGCCCAGAAACTCTCAGAATCATGTTCCTTGAGGTAGAGAATGCAAGTGTGTCTGACTTTCTAGACAATCATTCTCATTTACTGCTTTTGGTGATCAAAGCCATTGTCAAGCTCTTTACTGGAAACTGGCCCTTCAGTACAACTGGGTCAACTAGACAAAGTCAACATGGTGGGTGTTCAATAAACACTTGAATAAGTGGGTGGACACACTAAGCTGTAAGTTCCATGGGGACAGACACCAGGTCTGCTTTGCCTATCAATGAGCTCCCAATGCCCAGCACTGTCCATGTCGGGAAACAGGGACTATGTTACTCCAGGGCTGAGTTGATGAGGACCTGGGCCTTGGGGGTGGCAGAAGGAGGGGCAGATGAAAGAGGTCTGTGATGGGTATGTGAAATACCCATGGGGATCACTCTGTAAAGTACATGATTGTCTAACCATTATAAACCATTATAAAATAATACAGAATAGTATTGAATGCAAACTGTAATTGAAAAATAAAATAAATAAAAATAAATTCTGCCAGAAAAAGAGAAAAATCACTTGTTTATGATTTTCTATTCATACACACACACACACACACACACACACACACACACACACACACACGGGCCCCAGGAATGAAAATTTGGTAGACTAGATGATAGATTTGGTATGGAAAGTGGACTGAAGAGAAAAAGTCCAGGATGTCCCTGTGCCCATAACCTGGGATACCAAAAGGCAAAGCAGGCTTTGGCCCATAAGATAGGGAGGAGAGAGGAGGAGACGCTGACTGGAAAGGGCACAGACCCGGTGTGAGTGCTCAGTGGGTGGCTGTAGGCCAGGCAGAAAGGCATGCTAAGCTCAAGAGACTGGAAGAATCGTCAGAGACAAATGTCCAGCAGGTAGTTGGCTAGACAGGAGCCACCCTCTAGGGAGCCATCTGCAGAGGTGATGATTGAGGCTGGGGGAGGAGGGAAGAGAGAAGGGAGTCACTGGGGCACAGGTGGAGTGCCAAGGAGCCGCTTTCAGCCAACAGAAAGACTTGCCATATGAGTGAGAGGGCGGGCATGACATACTTGGAGTGAGTCAACCAACTCCAGGGTTACAGAAATTCTAACTAACGCTACAGGGACACCTACATCACAGGAAGGACAAGCAGAGGCTATGGAGAGAGAGACCCAAGGGGTAGAATAAGGGGAGTTAGAAAGAAAGTCAAATCATAAAGGCCAAAGGCAGTATCAAAACAGGTAAAGGTCTGGACAATTGTCTAGAAGACCAGGGCTCAAAAGGCCAGAGCAGTCATGTGGTCTCACAATGAAGAACCAAGACCAGGGAGATAAACCAAAGGAATGCATAATTCAGCCCAGCAGTGAAGATTTTTCACGCCCAAAGATGTGAATTTCCCATTACTGGAGGTATCTGGCCCAAGGACGGGTGGCCCTTGGGAGAGACACGCAGAGTGCACCAAAGCTTCACGCAGGCCACTGGACCAAAGGACCGTTAGGGTCCGTCCCACCCTGAGATGCCAGTTCTCACCAGGCACCCTGCCACTTCACATGCTGCCCTCATTCCTGCTCTGCACTGCCTTGTTCACCAGCTCCTTCCCTTCATGTACTAGGTTCCAACTTCTCCCCATACTGTTATCCTTAACAAATTGTCCCAAAACATAGCGGCTTAAAAACAACATTTACTATGTCCTGATTCCTGTGGGTCAGGAACCCAGGGGGGCTAGCCGTGTCCCTGCTGCTCTGAGTCGCACAGGCTGCGATCAGGGCGTGGCCCGGGGCTGCAGTGTCCTCAAGGCTCAATTGGGAGGACGTGCTTCTCGGCTCATTCATGTGGTTGTTGGAAGGATGGTTTGAGGCCACAGTTTCTTAGGACTCTGAGTCAGAGGCCATCCTCAGTTCTTGCCACGTAGGTCTCTCCACAGAGCCTCTCCCTACGTGACGGCTGCCTCATCAGAGGGAGCAAGAGGGCAAGAGAGGGCGAGTGAGCAAGATGGAACTCTTTTGCAATCTAACCAGAAGCGACATCCCATCACTTTGGCTGCATCCTATTTCTTAGAGGTGAGTCACTATGTCCAGCCCATACTCAAGAGATAGGAATTACACAAGGCTGGGACTACTAGGGGCCACACGCCTTCACCTCCATCCTGAAGGCAAGCTCCGTGACACAGGAACCTTCTCTGCCTAGTTCACCCACTGCCCCGGTGCCCAACATATAGTAGATGTGCAATATATATTTTTAAATGAATGAACATGGTAAGCTGTAAGCTCCACGAGCTCTCAGTACTATACTATAGAACGCATGCTTGTCGAATGAATGAATGAATGATCCAAGTGTCTCTTTGGCGAACATGACATAGTCCCTTAATCACTAGCTAAAATAATTTAAGAGACTGAGTGGCTTAGTGAGTACCATGAAAAATAAGAGTTTTTAGGAATAATTACCGATAAATTCTGTTTCCCAAACATGTGTCCATGAGGCCATTCTGAAGATGCTTAATAACCGGGGGATTCCTCTGGAAGACCTGTGGCAAGAGGGCCGCCCAGCAGAGAACGGGATGGGAGGCAGACCTTGATTCTCTCGCCAGGTTGTGGAGAGTTTTATTTTAATATATTTTTATTGATTTCAGAGAGGAAGAGAGAGGGAAAGGTAGAAACACCAATGATGAGAGAGAACCATTGATTGCCTGCCTCCTGTACGCCCCAGACTGGGGGATGGAGCCTGCAACCCAGGCATGTGCCCTAACCAGGAATCGAACAATGACCTCCTGGTTCATAGGTCGATGCTCAACCACTGAGCCATGCCTGGCTGGGTGGCTCTGGAGAGTTTAGATTTGCATGGTTGTTTCCCCTTGATTGGCTCCCCGCCCTGCTAAGGCTGGTGTCCTGGAGATGCCTTTCCAAGTGAAGTTTATTGTCAACACTAGGCCTGCTGATTGGCAGGCACATTAAATCACAAATAAAGCCCCAAATGAGCAACTTTGGGGATCCGGAAGGGGGAGGCTGGTAAGAACATGTTCTTCCTATTCCCATCCCAACCCCTACCATGGCTGTTAATTGCAAAGGGAAGCCTCGCTAAATCATATGGAAAACGGATAAACAACTCGAGCTGTGTTTATTAAAAAAAAAAAAAAAAAAAATAGCAAATGGCACGATGCCAGCACGGATGAGCTTCGCAGTAATCAGTGTATTTATTTCACCCAAAAAAAGCCTGTCTGGGCTTCTCTTATGCCTGAGAAACTCATTATGCTAAGCTTCAGCCTTCATAGAACGGAGGCTTTTCTATATGTTAATCTATTTTAGTAAATAATTAGCGTTTGGCTAAGGGAATGCATGTCTGTATAATTTAATAATTGGGAGGGTTATTGCACGTGATTAATAGGAATCATAACCGAATACTGAGAATATAATAAAGAGGGTCGCTGGGGAGGTGGGAAAGATTCTTCATCCCCAGACTGGGACAGGTTGATTTGGACAGAGGTTTCTGGGGATGAGGCTGCCTCTTGCCAAACAGGCTTCCTCTCTCCTAGGGTCCCAGTGAACCTAAAAACATACCAGTCCTGATGCCCAGCAGGTGTCAGTGAGCAAGGCCAGGATCACTGCTTCTGTGAACATAGCACACCTAGAAGCCACAGAGAGGTAACAGCTTCAAGAAGCATTAATTAATTCACAAAATATATTCAATTTGCACCTAATCTACAGCAGTCATTGTGCAAGGCACTGAGCAGACAGCAATGAACAAACAGGCAAAACTCCCCGTAGAGAGAAATACACATGATATAATACCAAGGAGTGTTATGAAGACAAATAAAGCAGGACAAAGTGGGTAAGGTGGCAGAGAGGGCCTCTCTAAGGTGATGGCCTTTGCCGTGACCTGCACAATGCCCGGGGGAAAGGTATTCCAGGTAACAGCAATGCAAAGGCCCCGAGGTCCAAGCCTGCTGGAATGTTATAAAAATGAAAGAAAAAAAAGTGCTGGAGGGGATGCAGTCAAGGGAGAGAAGATAATGAGCAACCGGTTCATGTGGTGCTTAGAAGACAACTGGCCATATGCAGTGGATTCTTGTTATTCCCAGTAGTTACGTTTTTATAAAGTCACCACGAATACTGAATTAGCAAATACTGAACCACTGCTCCCAGGGGAAATACAGGGTTAGGTTACTGTGAGCCTCTGGTCACAACATTTTTGTCAATCAGTCAGTACATACCTTGTTGTTTTACGTGTTTCTGTTTAAAGACACCTTCCTTTACCTGATGTATATTATTGATTCATTGACATTGAGCTCATGGTCAACAAAACTATAACTCAGGCCTGAATGAAGCTTGTCAAACACACATATTTTCTCTGTAAGGCACATCACTGCCTTCTTGTGCTTAGAAACACTAGACAGCACTTTCAGTACATTTGCGGACACTTTAAACCAGCCGTCGCCAACCTTTCAGACCTCACGGACCACCAGTGGTCTGCGGACCACGGGTTGGTGACTACTGCTTTAAACAGCAAAATCACACACACAAAAGCACGAAAATGAAAAAAAAAAGGGGGGGGGTGGGGAAATGGCCCTAAGAAGACCTCGAAAGGACACTTCCTTAGAGTCCAACTGAGACAAGGCAGAGCATCGCCTCGCTGCACCACAGCTGGGAACATGCCTGACGGGAAGATCTGCACGCGGCAGTGAAGGACCACGAGAGCCCAGTGAGTACTGATTTGGAGGTTACAAATACATTTTAGCAAGTAGGTGAACCTACTAATACAGAATCCATACAAAAAATGAGGAATAACTGTATCTATTAAGAACCTAAAATGATCACAGACATTGAAAGGGTGACGGGTGACACAAATCTAGATTTGATTTCACAAGCACCTTTGGAACTGGTCCTATTTCAGGTGAAGATCATCCATCTGAGCCCCAAGAGTGGGGGCTTGACAGGTGAGAACCACTGTGTGTTTCAGGCTGAGAACAGCAGCAAGGAGAGTTGAAGGCCGCTCCCCTTGGATTTGGGGACAGGGAACATCACAGGGCCAGGCACAGGCTTTGGTCCCCACACAGACACAAGGCTCTATCCTCAGGGACAAAGGTCCCACCAAGGACTAAGCCCTTCTCAGTGTGTGCTGAGCCCATGGCTCTGGGGATGGCCAGGAAATCCCAGTCCCTTCTCCCACTCTGACTTGTCTCCTGCCCTTCCCTTCCCTCTCTCTTGCTTCTGTCCCATGGTTATTTGAAATTCAAATTTAATTGAATGTTCTGGTTTTTTTCCTTCTCAAGCTGGTACCACTACACATTTTACAGACAAGGAAACTGACACTTTCCCCAATGGCACATCAGTGGGAGAGTCAGAACTAGCTTCACCCAATGTCCAACAAGTAGCTAACTCCCTTCCTCTCCCAAAGACCCTGAGCTTCTGTGCCCAAACTAATGCCTGCATGGCTGCCTAAGTCCATGCACTTGAGGATTAACTTGCAGCTGAAATGTCTTCTTGGCCTCCAGCATGGAAGCAGTTTCTATGTCTATATTAAATCATGTTTAGTATTTTTTTCAACTATAAATATACCTGAAATATATTCAGAATGGAATACTATACACCAGTGAAGAACAGGCTTTTGCTACACAACAACAAGACAGATTGGTCAGTTTTTATGTATTGATACATGTCAACTTAAATTACTGTATAAGAGTCCAGATACAAAATAGAATATCCTATATGATCCCATACATATGAAGTTCAAAACTAGGCAAAAGTAATCTATGTGTTAGAACAGTGGTTCCTAGGGGGGCAGTGGAGGGAGGTGGGAAGGTTACTGTGAAGGGACACGAGGGAAATTTGGGGCGTTTTGGTAACATATATCTTAATCTGTGCTACACATGTGTATAAATATATAAATCCAAGTTGTTTGCTTAAGATTTGCTTATTTCTCCAATTGTAGGTTATACTTCAATAAAAAACTAAAAACAAACAATAAAATTCATACATGCTCATTGTGAAAAGTGAATAAAATACAGACAAGCATGAAAATAAACCATCTGTATTCCTACCACTGGGAGATAGCCTAACATCTTAAAGTGTAACCTTCCAAATCTTTTCCCGATAGCATTCACTTTTCATGAGTATTTCCTAAGAAAGGAATCCAGGACCTCGTACCAATCACTGGAGATGCTAATTTACTTGGGAGTCTGAATTTCCTGGACATGTCTTTCACTTACCCAGAAAGCCCTGACACAACTAGATTTAATTTAACCACTTTTAGAAGAACATGGTACAATTAAAGGCAAATAAATGGAATTAAAATCAAATTGAATACAGCCTTTCAATGATAGGACTTAGAATTTGATTTTAAGTACAGTAATGAATATAAAATTTAAAGCTTGGCATGGAATGCTGAAAAGGGCTCTTGAGCCTCCTGGGGTCCAGACCACCACCTATTGGTCATGGTATGCAATGACACCCCAACATCCTATTTAAGAGCGTGGCTTTCCTACATGAGGCACAAATATGATACCGCCTTTTATTATAAGTTTATATTCTCTCTCTCAAGAGCTTCACAGACACTTTTGCTTCAGTAGTGCATTACATAGATCCTAGCATATAGGTAGATTAACAAAGTCATTGAATGAATAAATGAAAGGATGAATGGATAAATGGACAAAAGGATGGAAGGGCATTCTTGTGTGTCATTATGAAATGAGGGAATAATCTCTGCTCTACCCATCTCTCCTTTTTTTGTTCTTAATAAAAATGATGATTTTGTATACATACATACACACCGTGAAAATGTTACTGGTCAAGCTAATTAACATAGCATCTCCTCACATAGTTACCTTCCTGTGACTAGAGCACCTGAATTTCACTCTTAGCATATTTCCAGTATTCAATAGTGTTATTAAGAGTAGCCATCAGCCCTAACCGGTTTGGCTCAGTGGATAGAGCGTCGGCCTGCGGACTGAAGGGTCCCAGGTTCGATTCCGGTCAAGGGCATGTACCTGGGTTGCGGGCACATCCCCAGTAGGGGGTGTGCAAGAGGCAGCTGATCGATGTCTCTCTCTCATCGATGTTTCTAACTCTCTATCCCTCTCTCTTCCTCTCTGTAAAAAAATCAATAAAAATATATTTTAAAAAAAAAGAGTAGCCATCATTCTCTAGACTTATTCATCTTACATAATTACGACTTTGTACCCTTTGACCAACATCTTCCCATTTCCCCCTGGTAACCACCGTTTGACACTCTGCTTCTATGTATTCGACCTTTTTAGAATCCACGTATAAGTGAGATCATGCAGTTTTTTCCTTTCTTCACAGGCTTTTTTTTTTTAAGTGAATAAGATAACCATTGGGGGAGACCAGATGCATGTGAGGGATTACTATAACAACCCAACACCAGGGAGTAGAGGAGCCAAATGGTGACCAAGTTGAGCAGTGAGGCTGCAGACAGGTACCGTGTTAAGAACAGGAAAGTCAAATAAATGTGTAATGTCCTGAGCCAGACACTTAATAGGCACCTGACAGATGTTAGCTATTTTCCCTTTGCTCTTCCTCCTTTACACTCCAGCTCATAAAACCTTTCCAAGGGAGCTGAGCATGGAGATTTGTCCTTTCCTGGGCTCCCTCAGAAGGGACGTGATGTTTGATGTTTTCTGTTGTTAGTGTTGACACGAAGGAAATTTGGGGAGTTTTGGTAACGTATATCTTAATCTGTGTCAGGTCTGGGTTATGGTGTACGGGTGTGAGCTAGCCTGTCAAAGCCCTCCCTGAGTTAGGAAAAGTCGTTTCTGAGGCATCACTGTCAGGCTGCCTGATGGTGAGGTGCCCATTGGGGCGTGTCCACTGTTGACAGCACTTGACAAGAGTTGTGCTGGCCTTGTTTTTAAAGGCTGCACAGTGGGGGCTCTGATCCACATAAAGGGACATGATGCAGCAGAAAGAGTACAGACAAGGGTCAGAAGGCTGGGCTCTGCCACTCGCCAGCTAGGTGACCTTAAGTAAGTTGGCTTGCCCTTGCCAGTATATAAACCATCTTATTAGGGCAGTGTAACAAGATAATGCCTGGGAAAACACTTTGTAAACTAAAGCACTGGGCCCAAGTTAAGGTGTGGCTATTAATAGAACCCCAAACGAACATCATGCCCTGGCTGTGACCTGAGCAAACCCAAACACTACAGGGAATGTCATCTGCACTGATCTGGACCCGGCTTCTACTTATGGAATCCAACGCCATTTTAGCAGCTGCATTGCAATCTTAGGTTCACATTGAACTTCTAGCCCTCTGACACCTACCCCTTCCTGACTTTTTAAAAAAATATGGACTGCAACCCTTCAAGCATCACACACTCTTTGGGCAATCGATTTTTTTAAAACTAAATGTCAACTTTGTGTTATATTTGCACTAGGTAAATCTAACCTTATTGCTCTGGTCCAGTGGTCAGCAAACTCATTAGTCAACAGAGCCAATTATCAACAGTACAATGATTGAAATTTCTTTTGAGAGCCAAATTTTTTAAACTTAAACTTCTTCTAACGCCTCTTCTTCAAAATAGACTCGCCCAGGCCATGGTATTTTGTGGAAGAGCCACACTCAAGGGGCCAAAGAGCTGCATGTGGCTCGTGAGCCACAGTTTGCTGACCACAGCTCTGGTCCATCTATATAGGCAATTAGAATATTTTAGCATTACTTAGGCCATTCCATTTGTTCTCTCCCTACCGACTAGATGTCAGCCATACATTTCAACAGTGCATAATCCATCCATTCATTCATTCATTCAATATACATTTAATGAGCAAACTAGTCCCTAGATACAGTGTCAGGAGCTAGAAGATACAGAGGGCATATCTGAAAGAGGGTGGCCAGTGCCACCGTAGAGATCTGCCCTGGCTGCTGTGGGTTCAGAGCAGGGCAATCCTAACGCTGTCGGCAACAACAAGAAGGTCTCCCAGCTCCAGAGATGTGGCAGAGGCTAACAGCCATTTCTCCTCCTCTTTGAAAATACCACTGGACTATATTTTCCAGCCCTGATGTTTCCTAGTACTTCCACATTGATGAGGTCTTTCTTCCTGGGCAGATGAAGAGATAAAGTCCATTGTGACAGGTCTCATGATTTCCTCTGCCTTCCAAGCAGAGAAACTGCAGGTAGCAACCGTTGGCCGCCTCTTATCTGTCTGACCTCATCACCCCACCCTCATCCCCTTGCCAGCACACACATTCATCCTACAAATATCAGTGGAGTTTCTACTGTGAGCCAGTACTGTGATGGGCTTCATTGCCTTCTTAAATCAGTGGTTCTCAACCTTTCTAATGCCACGACCCTTTAATACAGTTCCTCATGTTGTGGTGACCCCCAACCATAAAATTATTTTCGTTGCTACTTCATAACTGTAATTTTGCTGCTGTTATGAATAGTAATGTAAATATCTGTGTTTTCCGATGGTCTTAGCCTCTACAGCAGCAATTCTCAACCTGTGGGTCGCATTTAAGACTTAAATCCTCTCTGAGTTCAAAATCTCCACAATGGGGAGCAGGTATCTTCTTTATGTGGATGGGTCCCCTTCCCTCACCCTTTCATCCCAGCCAAGATCAAGGTCTGAGCTCTGCCTCCCTCCACTCTTGGCTTAGTACTCTATGTAAAGGTGCCAAGGGAGAAAGGGAGTGGGAGAAGTCAAAACACACACGGTATCCTCTTGGTCTCTTCATTAGCAGAGCACTATAGTGAAAAAAACCTGGACTGCAAGGAAAGACTCAGACTCAAGTCCCAGACCCGTGACCAAACCAACTTTGTGACCTTAGATATGGCCCTCTACGCTTCATTATAAAACAAGCTGAGTAGAGCAGATTTTTGAATTCCATTTACCTCTTAATATTCTGATTCTTTCTATGCTAATCCCTAATTCCTTCTACTCTCTTCTAACCTAGCTCTATAGAGGAATAAAGAATTTTACAAAAAGAGGGAGAAGGAAATAGTTTCGCCAGCCTTCCTTATCATGAAACATCTGCTGGCAATAAGCAGCCTGAAGCTGGTAAACCACTGCTAAGAGTTACAACTTCGGAACATCCCAAGATTATTCCTTGCCTGTAACCTGATTTCTTTTAGGCCCAGCCTAACTTGAGTCCAGACTCAAGCTCCAGACTAATTGTCAAGACAGGCTTGAATTATTCATGGAATTTCTACACTAGAATGGCTTGGGAGATATTCTTGGCAGATGTACTCATTCTTTCAGGTCTTCAGGAACTCAATGAGCCATTTAGATAGGGGAGAGGTGAGTCCCTTCACTTCCATGGGCCTTCATTTCTTGACCTATAATTAAGGAAGCAGTCCCTCCAGCTCTAGAATGTCTTTGGGTCTGTGATTATAGATGCCTTGGCCTGATATTCCACATGCAGTTCAAAACCAGAAGCAAACCAGGTAGCCAAAAAAAAAAAAAAAAAAAAAAAAAGGAGAAGGAGGAGGAGGAGGCTATCTGATAGTTAAATGCAGAAAAATTATGCAATTAGCAAAGGATGCTGATCACACAATATGTGAGTCTGATTGCTGCACATGCAAATGTTTGCTAACGTAGATAAATGTGCGTTTGCAGTCACTCTGGTACACAGATTGAGTTGTAAAGTTAAGAAAAATATAGAAGTTAATTATGAGATGAGTTTGTGCACAAGACCAAGTAGGATTATTAATCGAGTAATCATCTCAAGCCTAAAGTGGGATATTATAGGCATCCCAGGCCCATAGTCTGACTACTGTGAATGAAGTTACTACGTTTCACAGGACATGGAAAACATGCTTTATTTTTACATAGCACCTATCGCCTGAGGAACGCCAACACTCGGGGCTGGCTACATTGGCTCGCCAATTTGCCCAGTGCACATTACCAAAATGGGCAAGGCTCTGTGTTCTGACTTAGAGAAGAACTACTGGGTCCTAACCCTTCTCAGGCTCTCCTGAACCTGCCACAAATGATAAACCTATAAGCCCATGAACTAGCTTTTGTGGGAGGCCACCTACTAGCCTTCCATGGAAAGGCAAAAGGAGTCCTGGAGAGGGAGCCACAGTGAAAAGCTAGGCTCTGGAGGCAGACTGCTTTGATTTGAATCCTGGGTCCACCACTAATTCTTTGACAAGTTAGTTCAGCTTACAGTGCCCTGGTTTCCTCGTCTCTGTCTTGGGGGCAATAGTATCACCTATCTCTTGGAATAGTTGCAAGAATTACAGAAATTGTTACCTACAAAAGCACAAAGAATACTCTCTGGCACATGGTAACACTCAATAAGTCTTATATATTGCTATCTGGTTTTCCCATTTATTAGTTCATTCATCAATCAAGTAAGGGTCTACTATGCACACAGTACTAGGCTAATGGGAATGACCATAGTGGGGTAGACACACACACACACACACACACACACACTCACACTCACATACAGATTCCATCCTCATATTAGGATTAGGGAGGAAATACTGACACAAATAACTGCAGTGAAGCAACATGTGAGATGTACTGTTTAATTACAAAATGTCCAAGGGGCACCATTCCTGCAAAGCAACTAAAGAAAGCTTCTTTGAAGACAGGCCATCTCAGATAGACCAGGATGAAGTTTTAACAGAGGGGAGGCTGGGTGAAAAGATGCGTAACATTCTAGGCAGAAGATGCTTCATGGGCAACGATGTTGAAGTTAGAAAATCCAAGGCATCATCAAGTGATTGCATGAAGTGATGCAACTTTGAGACCAATCATGGCTAGTGTGGAGAAGGGTGGGGGAGGAGGGTGGTCTTGATGTCAAGCCCTGAATATTGACTTTATCCTGTGAGCCAGAGAGAGACCATCTTAAATTAAACATTTTAGGACAAAGCAGTGTGAAAGGACGATGAATCTGGCAGGGGAAGCAGAAAGGGTGGAAAAGGAAAAGACTGGTGACAATGTGAGCAGAAGGCTACTGCAATGGTCCAAGTGTGCAGTAACAAGGGTAAGAATGCAAAGAATGCAAGGGACGTTGGAAAGGAAAAACTGACAGGACTCAATCACCAAGAGGATGTGCACGGGCTTGCTAGTCAACCAAAAATCTGATTCCTAGTTCCCCAGCACATTATCCAAAGCTATGCCCGTAGGCAGCACAGAGCAGCAGTTCTGAATATGAGCTTGAGTGTCAGATAGCGAGGGGTCCCTGCTATGCTATTTACTAGCTGGGTTATCCTCAACCGGTTTTAACCTCCCAGAGCTTTCCTCATTTGCAAAACAGGGATAAAAACATACTTCTCAGGAATGTGGTGAAGATCAAAGGAGAGAACATTGATAATAATGTAGAGCGCTGGCAAAATGCCTATACCATAGGGAGGTCTCCTGAACATGGTTTATTCATGTTTTGATTATTCAGAAACTCTTTCCAGATCTTGCAGAACGACCAGCATCACCAGCATACGGTCGCTGTGTTAAGCCCCACAGAATCACTGCTTGGCACATATTTGGGTCCAATTAAAGACAAACCAATTCACTGTATTGATTTGAGCCAGAAGGGGAGAAATCCATGAGGAACAATCCCAGATCCTACTGATGGAACTGGACCATGAATTTGGGTACATTTCTCCTGTATTTCATCAAGAACCTCATCATTTTCCTCCCCACCTCTCAGGCAATGCCAGCTTTCCACACATCTTTCCTGATTTCCTGTGACAAAGGTGGTGGAGATGATCCCAGGGGCTGCTGACCAATCAGCTGGTATGTGCGAACTTCAATGGCCTGTTGACACAGCTGCACAGCCCTGGGCCAGGGGCAGGGCAGGCCTGTCTGAAATGCTTGAGAGCAGCAGAGGCAGTGGCAGGGAGACCAATAAACCATCCCAACTTTTGGGGCACTGTTATTTAGGCAACAAAAATGCAACCTGCAAAAGCAAATCAAATGGGCCACTGGAGTTTGGAAATCATAGACCTGAATCTTCGTCTGATCTGTTTGCCAACACTGCAGAGTCCTACTCATCGCTGTCTTATTGCAGGAAAAGTTACCCTTCAGCCAAACTGCTGTTAATTCTCAAAAATACCCAAACCCTCTGAGACAAGACTTTACGGGTCCAGAAAGACAAAAGGACAGTATGCTGGGAAGTGGGGGATTGACTGCAGTCTGTCAAACTTCAAAGCCTGTGCTTGTTTCCAGTTTTCAAGGGAAGCTCAACATCAGCATAAAATTATACAATGTTGGGAGATTCAAGTAATCAAGTCTGCTCCCCACTACCAGAGGGGAGACAACTGCAGCTCAGAGGAGTTGGATGACTTGTCTAAGATCACAAGCAAATGACAGTTTCTACTATGGAAATCAATAAGCTGGGAAGAGATTTGATCATATTAATAAGACTATTTTCTTATAGTCAAAAAGCAATTAGTATTTTCAAACATTTTTGCATATGCTGCCTCCACTGATGTTCGTACCATCAATGAAGTCTTTATGTCACAGACATTAGCAGCCCTTTTCACAGAAGACAAAACTGAGGCTCAAAGAGGTAAGTGGCTTACCCTAGGTCACAGAGCTAATAGGGGCCACAGCCAAGGCTAAAGCCAGAGTCCCTGGATTCTAAGCCACTTGGCAAGTATTAACTGAATCCAATTCTACACCCAGGCCTATGCTTAGAGCAATTAAGATGTTTGTGTGCTGGGAGCAGAGACAGAAAAGCAAAGAGCAGGAGAGGCAACGTGTACCAACAGAGCCAGTAAAGTAGACAGGGAAACATTAAAGTCTGAGGCACTTACTAATTCTACCAAGGGATAAAAGTATGTTATCTTAGAGTGTTTTTCCTCTTCAATGCATCTTTCTCGAGCATTTCTATAAATTAAGTCCTAAAAGAAAAAAAGAGAAAGCAGGCCTCTAGTTATAAGGCTTCCAAAGACACTTGTCATCTTCCCCCACAGCTGAGCCCTGAGCACAGCCACACCTGCAGCAGGAGTGGTGGGAAGAGGCAGAGGATGAAGACTCAGTTGGTCAGAAGGAGCAATTTCCTGGCCAAACAGTCTGACTACTGGGAATTTCTTTCTCCAGAGTGATTAAAACCAGAAAAGAGAAAAAGAAAAAATGAATATTGATTTGTCTGGATTATAATAATACTAGAGGCCCAGTGCACGAAATTCATGCATGGGTAGGGTCCCTAGGCCTGGGCAGCAATCAGGGCCGATCGGGGCCTTCCTTCTCCTGGCTGCCGGCTGTCGGCCAGGGCAAGGGCCTTCCTTCGTTTCGTGCTGCCCTCTGGTGGTCACTGCACATCATAGCAAGCGGTCAAATTCCCTGTCGGTTGAACTCCTGCGGGGACAATTTGCATATTAGCTTTTTATTATATAGGATATAATTCTTGTTACTGAGTACTTACCATAATGTGCTAACATTTTGCTAAGCACTCTATATCCATTTATCTCATCCTATCCTCCAACAAACCTTCAAGGTGGGTATTTTGATTCCCATTTTAGTGAAGAGGAAAAAGTGAAACTCAGAGAGGTTAAGTAATTTGTCTAAGATCACACAGCCATACTGATGAGGTGAGCTTTGACCCAGGGTCTATTTCACTCCAAAGTCCTAACTTTTATCCACATCCTATCCTCTTTCAAATAAGATAATTGACTAGAAGATGCCTCTCCATTACTAGAACCTGAGTTTCTCTAAGAAGCAACCATCTGTGATATGACACAGATGTGACTTTGTGATGCCAAGATAACCAACATCTAAAAACCTTTGGTTAACAAAAGTCTTTCCCTTTTTAATAAAAATGTAATGTTGTTTCACAGTATCCAAACTAACTTGAAAACAATTCTAGATTTATACTTTAAAGATTGCATTTGTAACAAACCTTAGCACTGTTTAAAAACCACATGTAGAACTTATCCAATCTGTGGGCAGATTCAAATGCAGTTACTCCAACCAATTTCCACACTGAAAAACACTGGGAGCCTTTATCAAGCGAGCATTTACAATAAAGCTGAGAGCTATCTACTGCTTTGGGACAATCCTAATTATTTTATCAACAAAATTAATTATGTATGCCCTATTCAATCTCTGTACTGTATGGTAAAGCGGTAGAGGGAACAGTTAAACGCGACCATAATATATCTGCGTATCATGAGGTATATTAGGTCAAACCAGATCCTGGAGACCATGACTTTAAGCGAATTCACAAGTACCAAGGAGTTAGAAGAGACCTGTTTGAGGAAGAAGTGGGTTGTTAGAGGGCTTAGTGAAGGTCTATAACCCTGTGGGGAGATGCCCCACCCCCACCCGAGCCTGACTTGGCTAATCAGGAGCCTTTTATGTCTTCCTGGGTCCTGACTCCAACTGAGAGCTGGCTGAGTTTTAGCTAACCCACTTAGGCTGACATCAGTGATTATTCCAGGAGAAACCCGGCTGCCCCCAGTGACTCTGAAGCAGCAGTTTGAAGACTCAGAAAAGTAGACAACTTGTCCAAATGAGGTCCATGTCTCTGGAAGAGAGAGAGAGAGAGAGAGAGAGAGAGAGAGAGAGAGAGAAAGAGAGAGAGAGAGAGAGATGGTAAGTGATCTGAGGGCAGCCCCCATGTCCTGTAGCTGGTACCCAGCATATACCCTAGGCTCAGAGCAAGTGACCCATACACCTGGGCTGAAGGAAGGAAATTTTCTAGGAAAGAAAAATACATAAAATTAAAAAAAATACTTTTGCTAAATTGAGTGGTAAAGAAGTCTCACATTTACAGGGAAAAAGATAACAGTAATAAAAATAGCAAGTAACACTTTGTACCAGACACTGCTTGACTGTAAATTCCAAAAGGGCAAGGACTTTGTCTCTTTTGCTCACCTGTATATACTAAGCATCTAATTCAGGGCTTGGGGACATAGGAGGCATTCAGGGTACTATGTTATAGTGAATGAACAGATAAAACAGTCATGACTAAAAGGGAGTTGGAAACAGTACTTAGCTAAGGTAAAAACATTTTTATAGGGTTGTTAATTATGAGATCATTTTTTCTAACACTACAGAGTACCAAGTACAGGCCAGACACTGAACTTGACCCTGAAGATAGAAGTTAAAAGACAAGGTATCTGCATAACCCATGGACACAGACAATAGGGTACTGAAGGCTTGGGGCAGGGAGGAGCGGGTATGGGGGTGGGCTGGAGGGGGTCGAATGAGGGGAAAAAGGGACATATGTAATACTTTCAACAATAAAGATTTATTTTTAAAAAATAAATGCCATTAAATTTTTTAAAAAGACAAGGTATCTTCTGGGCTTGGTGATATGGCACTCAAGGCTAGAGCCTTATTCAATCAAGTAACATTTATCAAGCCCCTGGTCTGGGCCAGACACCCAGTTGGACACTGGGGTGGGGTGGGGAGTAAGAGAAATAAAGAAGTTCCTCTCCCTACCCTCCAGGAGCACACCGTGGTGCAGGAGAGGCGTCTGCAACAGAGATGCACGTACAGGGTTACAGGACAGGACCTGGGAATCTGCCTGAAGGGGGTCAGCACAATTATGCTTCAAAGTTTTGCAACCAACGGATAGCAATCACTGCTCAGGGAGGTTATGAGATTCCAGCATTGACTGGGACTTTTTCCTGTAACAAGTCCCTGCCCCCACTCCCTGTGTGTATACCTTTTTATTATTCTGGAACCTGGAAAAATTGGTTTTTCCAATCGACTGATAAGTGCCTACATGATCCTCAGCTCTATGACAATTTTAAGATCAGATGCTGCAGTAAGACAATGAGGACAGAATTCAGACTCCAATTCTATAAAAGGGTCTTCAGTATTTTGTGTTCTGTTATCTCCAAAGCATTTTCAACATTTAGATACAGTAATTACTCAATAAATGGCAGCAACTGTTACTGCTGCCGCTGAATCCCAGGGCTGCAAATAACCATCCAGGGCTCATCAATCGAGTGGACTTCCCCACGGGAAGTCACAGGAGAGGTGGAGGGGACTTGACACACAGTCCAGCTGCAGCCATCGGCAGGCTCTGACCAAGTCAGCTCCACAGTCAGCAGGAGCCAGCTCCCAGGCACTCCCATCTCCTGCATCCCTTGTCATATCAACCCTCTTTAAACTCTGCCGGGATTGGACCCAACACAATTCATTTTTGAGCAGAGTAACGAACTAGGCAAAAGGACTGGGGAGGGAGGAGATACGGTCGTGAGCACCTGTGATCTAACCCAGCACATGGGGATTTGTGAAATTTAAAGCTCTAGACAGCTGTTTTGTGGTGGCTGTGCCTACATGTACTACAGAAACAGCACAATCCCGCATTGCCCTACTGACTGGGTCAGGAAATAGAGCTGGTGATGGAATCACTGGATGGGGAGGGGGGGGGATGGCGGTGGCAAGAGGGCAAGAAGGAAAGGTTAGGAACCCACTAGCTAGATAAAGCAACTCCTTCCTTAGCCCCTCAGCCATCCTGTCAGTGGCATAGAGGCCTGATCTTTTCATACACTGTGTGTGAGGCTCTGGTGATGATGAAAATGGGCATGATTTTGAAATCCTGAAAGGTACCTTCGAATCTAGACACCTCAGATGATGTCCATCCCCCCCTTTACCGCTGATATCTTTTTTCATTGTTTAGTGCTGAATGTGTTACATAACATCTCAGCCCTCCAAGTTCTACAAGCTGTAAGTATGGTGGTACAGTTGAAAAACTGGTCTAACTTCAGTGACACACACATGACAAAGCACGATGAACAAAAGACCAGAAACAAATGCATGAATATCCCCGTGGATTACGTAACTAATAACTGAAAAACACATTTGATGGGGAAAATAAGAAAACAGATTTCAACCTGTCCTCTCTGAACAGATCGGCTGCTTCTTTCTTGGCTGGACAGTAAACCTAAAAGTTTTCAATAGATTTATACCTTTCTCTTACACTCATGCTGAATCTCAAATCAACACACTGTGTAGTGTTGAGTGGAATTGTTTCAGCTGGCTTACTGTTTTCATTACCTTTACCTGAAAGGGTTAAGATTTCAAAACTATATCATTGCACTCTTAATAGAGCCACTTTTCATCATAGTCAGTGAATTGGGTTATAATTTCACATGCTTCAATAATACATGACAATTGTCATTAAAATAAAATGTACATATTCGTTCTATATTTTGTTATGTTAGGGGAAGGGTTAGATGGTTAAGGCTGGTCTAAGATGTCATCAAGACTGCTTTTATAGGAACTTTCAGAGGTTGTGTAATGGGATATATGAACTGGGAGCAGGTAGACCTGTAATATAATGGTTCTGACTCTACAGCTGACTTGGCCATCACTGAAATCTTTTTTGCCTCCGTTTTCTTCTCTATAAAATGGGTACAACTATCCTGCAAAGGAAGTAAAGATCAACACAGTGAAGAACATGACTCTCAGTAAAAAACACTTGGGAACAAACACTTAGCTTCAAATCCCATGCTGTCACTTACCCTGAGTCCTTGGGTTTGTTATTTAAGAATGCTCTGCTTCTCTTTCTGGATCCTAACCCATGGTTAATGCCTGTGCTGAGAATTAAATGAGATGCCCTCCGTGCAGTGTCACCAGAGATGGCTGCTCCTTGCTTGATCTGCCCTACAAGTATTTGGCACTCAGACACGAATGGTCCTGTAGACCACAGATGCGAGCGCATTAGCCACCGCCTCTGAACAGATCGGCTGCTTCTGAAAAGAGCCCCTTTAAAGAAGACTCCTGGGCCGTAAAAACTTGAGAGTAAGGGCAAAGCTGAACACGAGCACACCTATGGGTACCAGGAGGGAGGAGGGGCAAAACAATTTGTGAAACATATAGTGGCTAAAGCAGAAGCACCAACTGCCCACTTTGGTTGATGCATTTATACCTGCACCTTGCTCCAGAAAAGGTGTACGGGGGCTCAGCAAGAACCGCCGCTCAGTGCTGTTGGCGGTGGGGCCCTGCCCTGTGACCCTCGCTTTATTTTAAATCCGAGAGCTGTAGGCATCCCACCAAGAGCCCGCTTTCAGGTCCAAGCGCTTTCTTGAGCAACAACACTTGCCCAGGAGCCAGGATGGCCCGTGCCAGACTGGCAGCGAAGGGAGGACAGAGGCACCTTTCGGGGCGATCACCCTGCGCACTGCGAGGTCGAGTTCTGCTGGGGGAAGAGCCACGGCTTGTCACCCGACCTCTGGGCCTGCGGCCGGTCGCTGTAGCACGGTGACCGCAGCCTCAGTATCACAGTATCCAGGCCCTTCTATCGCATCCGGGAATGTAAAAATGTCCCGCGCCGCAAGTCAGCACCGGGTGATTCATAGCCACAAAAGTAGGAGATGGGACCGGGGAATCGTAGCCCAGGACTTGCTGTAGTTGACACACGAAATTACAAAAAAAAAGGAGGAAGCGCTCACACCGAACAGCCGAGAGATGGGCGCCCTGATCTAGGTGTGGTTGGGCAATACGTGCGGTCCCGGAACTCCAACGCAGATCCCCATAAAAGGGGAAACGTTTTAAGGCAAATAACAGGAGCAAGACAATCAGGGCGCAGGCAAGGCAGCGCTGCCGCCCGGGCTTCTGTTTCCCCTCTGCAAAACGACGCGTGTTGGACTACAGCGTCTCCCAATCCTACTATCAACCTAGAACTATATAATATTTCATGTTGAAGCTTCCCGAGGCTCGGACACAGGAACATGAGGGGAAGGGAGGAGCGGGTGGGAGACCAGGAGAGGGAACGGCGGACGCCCAACAAGCTTGGCGGGTATTCAACCATAACCCTCTTCTTCACACACCTGAGTTCTCATGTCTCCGCCAACACCCCGCGCCCATCGAGTTTGGCACCAGTTGGCCAAGCCCTCCCTCCACACACCAATTTCTTCTCGGAGCCACGGGGCAGACGGTGAACGGCACAATAATGCATGCCAGGGATGGCAGGGGGAATGGTCCCGGCTAGGGTCCGGAGGGTAGGTGAATGGATCTGGGGCTGGGCAGGGGTCGCAGAGCGCGCGAGTCCCAGTCCGACGGCCCCTGGAGGGCCAAACTTCATTCCCCACCTTTGAGTCAGAGGAGGGGGTGCTTGCAAATTAAAAGGAAAAAAAAAAGTTGCTGAACTTTTCCCCCAACACCGTCGTAGAGGCGGGGCCGGAGGGCGGCGCCTGTACGGTGATTCGCGGCCGGTTCGGATCTGGAGGCTCGGATTGGCGCGCGAAGTCCGGGGCCGGGAAGAGTGGGCGTGGGGGAGGGGAGCGGCCCGCCCTGCCCGCGGGATGGGCTCGCGCGGGGAGCGGGTTAATTTCAAATCGGGGGCTTGACTGCTCCTGGACGGTCACGCTACCACTGCTCTCCCGCCGGCCCGCCAGTCCCGGTTCTGGCGTTCCCTTCTGGCACCCACCTCGGCGCGGCATAAGGACCGACTGACGGCCCGACTTGCGGGGCTCCAGAGCCTGAGTGGGTAAGAGTGCCGAGGAGTCCCCGCTCAGATTCCGCCCGCTCCAACCGTGAGGTGAACTGACAGGTCAGCGGGACGCCGAGGGGAGCAGCGCCCTGCCAGCCGGGCACCGGGAGAGAGCTGGGAAGGGCTGCGGCAGCGGCGGCCGTTTCCCGCCTCTCGCTCCGCCGGGGGCCGCGGAGGGAGGAGCTGAGCTCCCGCGCAGAGGGGAGGGGGCGAGCGAGGGGGAGGGGCGGGGTGCCGAGGTTCCGGGCGCGGGTTTGCCCGCGCTCTAGCTCCGCGCTGCTAAGGGGCGGCGCCGGCCACAGTCCGGCTTTCCGCGCCAAATTTTTAAATCGAGGGCGGAAGGTCCGGGCCCGCCCCTGGCATGTCCAACCAATCACAGGCCCGCGGGTGGCTCTCTGAGTGGTCGGCAACCGTTGCCCTGGAAACCGCGAGGATGCTGTCCGGAAACTGCCCCGCGGGCGGCGCGCGAACCGGGCCGGGGGGGAGGGGGCAATTGACCTGGTGGAGGGGAAAGAGCGCTGCGTGCGAAGCGTGTGGCGCCAGCGGGACTGTACCTGGTTACCTTTCTGAGCAAGGGCAGTCTTCCAGGGTGGGGTTCAACATCGTGAAGCGAACTGGCCCTCCGAATAGCTAGTACATAGCGCTTTGCATCTTTAGGAAACTCTTTATAAAAATCTGAATCATAAGGCGTTCTTTAAATGCCCAGAGTGTGTTTGGAGCTTAAGAACTGAATTTGGAATTAGCCTATCAAGCTATTTTCCAAGACTTTACTGCTGAGCCTATGCACGTGTGTGTGTGTGTGTGTGTGTGTGCGTGTGTGTGTAGAAATTCAAGTATCGAAATTCAGACTTTTAACCAGATACCTGGGGTCGTGTCACTTCAGCGGAGCCTAGGCTGGCCAGCTCAGTCTTCAAGCCTGACCTGTGACTAGGTGGGTGCTTTAGCTTGCTCCAGTCCGTTCGGAGGGCTTCCAAGAGTGGCCTGACTTCTCCAAAGGTGAGAGAGGGCTGTCACTGGAAATTCTGTGGGTTGCTTGAAGTCTCATTACAGCGGATCCGTTTGCTGAAAGAATTTACTGGCGTTTGATGTAGTTCCCTACCCAATGGGGCTATCTCTGGTCTGGAGTAAAATATAAATGCAGATTGTCATTTTTCGTTAGTCTTTGTTTCTGTAGCCTATGGTGTCCGTGAAGGAATTTTCAGTGGATCTCCTGCTTTTATTTTTCTTTAATTTTGCTATTTCCTTTTTTTCTTTAAGGATATTAAATTTTAATAGAATTGTGTGGACCACCTGAACCATCAGGATATTTGGAAGAACTTCAGATTTTTTATTTTTTAAGAGACTCTAAAAGTATGAGAAATTTACAGGATGGAGAACGAAAAGGTACCTTTTTAACTTCAGTATTTATCCTTTGTTTTAAAGAAATTATCATTCTGATTTAACTCATAATTTTTCAATATCCAATATCTTAATAATTTTGCATCCTCTTTTACTTGGCTTCTGTAAAAACCCATAAGGAAGGGAAATTTAATTTTTGAAGAGGAAGACAGTTGCCCAGAGTTAAAATAATCGTAAGTCTCAAAGAGATAAGCAGAGAGAAAAGTTATTTTTAAGAATAGTAAAATTTGTTAGTTTCATTATGATATTTCTGAGAATTTTTGAACAAAAGGAATTCAGAAAGGGCATTTGACATGATTTAAGTTTGGATTTCTTTTAAAGATAATTTTCTACTGAATCACCAGCTTCTTTAACTATAGGGTCTGCAAACACTCTGAGGAAAAAAAATTTTTTTGTAAAATTGCAAAAAGAATTGTCAGTGGAGTGTCTTGACTGGTGTTCAATGACTGCTAAGTTAACAAAAAAAGAAATGTGCAAATTTACTAAAAGTTTTATATATCAGTCAACTGAGAAAATGGCGGGTTTGGCGGTTACTTGGATAGCCTGAGGCTAAGGAGAGTAGCCTTTAGAAAAATCCCTTCCTGGGTGAGCACCTCTCCGGTACACGTGCTCAGGAGGGTTTCCCATTGGAAACCTCACATGGCTTTATGTAAGAGTGCCATAGTTGGATTGAGGGTTCACGTCGGGTGTGACTTCTCGAAGCCTGGCTGTCCTCTTCTGCAGAATGGGACTATAGGATTTGGTGAAAAGCACTTGATAAATCCTAAGGAGTCACAGGCATACAAAATAGTCCCATTAATCTTTGTTTCTAAAGTCACTGAGGAATTAGTGTGTCTCTCTATTCTTTCGCTTATTGCCATTCCAAGCATTTTCTTTAAAAATAGATTGGAAGGATGTGTGGGGTCCCCAGTGTCCAAAAGTAGAAGAAACATGGTCTCCATTAGTCTTATTTCTGAACTGCTGTCACTTTACCCTCTTACGTCTCAGTAGCAGTTCCCCCACTGCCAGGGAGAAGCTTTGTGACTTTGAGTAATTTTATTCTCCATCAGTAAAGTGAAGGGGTAGATATTCAAAGGGCAGCCTTTTCTGGTCAGAAATCCTACTCTTCGGCACTCTGGATTTTGCTCCCTACTGGATTTTTACCAGCAAGTCTGACCACATGTTAGCCCTCACCCTTGTTTTCTTGGCTCTCAGACTCTTCTACATCAGTGGTGTTTTATTGAGCACCTACTGTATGCAGCCATTGTGCTGGATACACAGATGAATGGGACATTGTTTCTGTAACCGAGACCTTTACTTATTACAGTTTCACTTGTGTTAGGGGAAGCTGAGTGATAGGTATAGGAACTCTCTGCTATCTTTGCAACTTGACTCTAAAGCTAAAATTATTTCAACATAAAAAGTTAAAAATACTTAAGTTTTGAAATTTTATAATCCTTGGAACAAGAGATGAAAAAAATTAAATCCATGCTTTGTTGCAAAATTTTAAAAAAATGGGAGCATTAGTTTTTAAAAGGACAGGTATCAATATCATTACTAATTTAATCAACTCTGCAACCTCCTTTGGCACTCTTTCCCGTAGCAATATTCTATTGTATAATTTCTAGAGTCAAAAGCTATCTGATAAATCCTGTTTTACAGTGAATTTAATTATTGTTTTAAACCAGGAAAATCTCTTTTTTGAGCCACATAAAAAGGGACAGATGAAAACACCTCTGAAAGAATCCACTACAGCAAATATAGTGTTGGCAGAGATCCAGCCTGACTTTGGCCCTTTAACCACACCCACCAAGCCCAAGGAAATCTCCCAGGGAGAACCCTGGACACCAACAGCCAACCTGAAAATGCTCATCAGTGCCGTGAGCCCCGAGATCCGCAACAGAGATCAGAAAAGGGGGCTGTTCAACAACAGAAATGGATTACCTAAGCCCAAAGATTGTTTACACGTAGGTTTGCAGAGGACTGAAGGGATTTGGGGGGAGGAGAAGAGTAGCCATTGCAGAAATGCCGGCAATATAATGCATCGCCATCCCCAGACTATTAGCCTCCTTCAAAGCACGAGAAAGATCTGGACCCCATCCATTATAGCACTGGGAATTCTGAACCTTGGACTTATTTTCAGCTCAAGCTTCCCTTTTAGATCTGCCACACAGCTTATACTGGCTCCACACCTTATACTCCCCGCCCCCCCCCAAACCCCCCCAATTTTGCAGCTATTTAAACAAAGCACTCGTACCAGTGTTAGTCATAGAATGCAGATGCCCCTAATATATCTGTCAAACTTGATTTCAGAATAAGACATATTTACCTCTTCCTTTGTAGGAACACTTATCAGGAGACGAATGTGAGAAATCCCAACCAAGTCGAAAAGAGAAAAGTTTAGGATTATTGTGTAATAAATTCTTAGCACGATATCCTAACTATCCCAACCCTGCTGTGAATAATGACATCTGTCTTGACGAAGTAGCTGAGGAACTTAGTAAGTATGCAAACAGCTCACTGAAATGGTGAATAAAGTGACTTCGTGGAGTTACTCCTTCAGACTCACTCATCTAGACAGTGTTTGTAGTGACACAAATAAGGCCACAGAGAATTATGAATCTCGAAAGCCCTATTAATTCAGGAATAAAGGCAGATAGTTTCCAATGTCAGTGAGTCTTAAAACAAGCAAAAAATCACAATGGAGATTGCTTGGGACTGCATTTCAAAAGCTCTGCAGCTTTAAGGGAAGGCAGCGTTGTTTTATGATTTGTTTCATATCAGCTACAACTTGGAACTTCTCTCTTGGCTCTGTGGTTGAAAAGCCAGGCTGTGGAATGGCGTCTGCACAGTTTATGGTGAGCATCAGCTTGGGTGGGGAGGAGCAGGGCTTTAGCGCTCCCTGCCGCTCAACGCTATTCTGAGGACCAATGTGTTTGCTGAGCGTTTGGCAAAATTACTGTGTCTCCCTAGCCCCCTTTTACTCCTTTCTTTAAAGACTCAAATCTAGTAATAGCTAAGAAGAGGTCTATGGCAAATTTGGGGCACCTTTTCAATCATGAAAGTATCTTAAACTTTAAAGAGATATGCAGGATATTTTAATATATAGCTATTACGCCATAAAGTTTTGATCTAATACATGTTTATAAAGGTTAATTTTACTTCGCATTTTAAGAATATGCCATTGATAGTCATCGATTCACCTACATCATTGTAGCTATGTCAGATGTACTCTGTAATTCAGCAGGCATCTATTGATCGCCTACTGTATGCCGGGCAGTGTTGTAGCCACTTGTGATAACATCAGTGAACAAAAAGGAAAAATGCTTGCTCCCATAGGGCAATGGTCGGCAAACTCATTAGTCAACAGAGCCAAATATCTACAGTACAACGATGGAAATTTCTTTTGAGGGCCAATTTTTTTAAACTTAAACTTCTTCTAACGCCACTTCTTCAAAATAGACTCACCCAGGCCGTGGTATTTTGTGGAAGAGCCACACTCAAGGGGCCAAAGAGCCGCATATGGCTTGCGAGCCGCAGTTTGCCGACCACGGTTCTAGTGGGAGCAATAGACACTATTCAAAGGACATAATGAGAAATTACAATGTGTGTTAGTTAGAAGGTCATACATGCTATGGAAAAAAGAAAACGTGGACTGGGATAAAAGGATTGAGCGGGCGTGCTGGGGGCGTGTTTTGCAATTTTAAAGTAAGCAGTCAGGTCAGGCCTCAGTTTGACAAGGTGATATCTGAGCAAGGACTTGAAAGAACTGAGGTGGGGAGCCATGAGGACATCTGGGAGAGGGATTCCAGGCAGAGGAATAGCCCAGCACCAAGGCCTTCAGGCAAAGGCATATCTGGCAGGTTCCAGGAACAATAAGAAATCTCAGCACCTTATAGCTATCATATGACAACCGTGTGTGTGTGTGTGTTGGGGAGTAACAGAAAAAAACAGGTTGTAAAGTGTGATATTTGGAGTATTAAAGATTTGATTTTGCCACTTACTGGCTCTGTGCCCTGGGGTGAGCCGCTTAGCCAGCCTGAGCCTCTATTTCCTCCTCATTCACGTGTGCAGGATAATACCTACCTCACACGTTTAGGCTAGAAATTTCTTAAAGCCGTATGGCACATAGTAGACCCTCAATAAATGGCATCTCTAATTCATGTCAATTAATTTGTACCCTTTGAGAGTAGGGACATGTCTTTCTCATCTTCACCCTTGTTGAGTGTAAATAAGTTGTAACATCCAGAACCTACTGACAAATAACCATGGAAGAAAGAAAGTTATTCAATTCTGTACACATTCCAAAATCTGATCCTAGTAACATACAGCTGCTCATTCCTTGTAGATGTTGAGCGTCGACGCATTTACGATATCGTGAATGTCCTAGAGAGTTTACACATGGTGAGCCGCCTGGCCAAAAACAGGTACACTTGGCACGGGCGGCATAATCTCAACAAAACCCTGGGGACTTTGAAGAGCGTCGGGGAGGAAAACAAATACGCCGAGCAAATCATGATGATCAAGAAGAAGGAATATGAACAAGAGTTTGACTTCAGTAAGAGTTGCAGTACAGAGGATCATGTCACCAAGGCAAACACGGACCAAAACGGGCACGCAGACATGTCTTTTGTCGAACTCCCTGGAGTGGAATTTCGGGCAGGTGAGAGCTAATATTCAAAAGGTCTAAAGAGAAGGTTCCTTAGGAAACACTGCTCTAAAGCTACTGCTGCCTTTCATGTTAAAATGCCACAGTTGTCAACTGTCTGGTCAGGTGGTGGTATTTTTAGCCTTGTTACTTTTAGAAGTCACTGTCTCTTCATGCATTTTAATTCTCTAATCCTCAATCGTCTTCAAAGCCTCTGTAAACAGCCGAAAAGACAAGTCTTTAAGAGTGATGAGCCAGAAATTTGTGATGCTGTTTCTGGTGTCAACGCCTCAGATAGTGAGCCTAGAAACTGCTGCCAAGATTTTAATTGGGGAGGACCACGTGGAAGATTTGGATAAAAGCAAGTTTAAAAGTAAGTGTCATGACTCCATGGACTTTTGGACCTATTCTTTTTTTTTTTTTTTTCAAATTTTTATTAAGGTATTATATGTGTACATATCTTACCATTGCCCCCCCCCCACCCCACTCCCAAACATGCCCTCACCCCCCAATGTTTTGCATCCGTTGGTTACTCTTATATGCATGCATACAAGTCCTTCAGTTGATCTCTTATTTCCCCCACCTCTCCCTAACCTTACTGCTGTAATTTGACAGTCTGGACCTATTCTTAATAAAATAAAATCTCTGTTACAAACTGATTTCTAAATATATTTGCTATATAAACAGGTCTTCTATAATTATGCTTTTGTATCTTCACTTCTCCCCAGAAGCCATGGCCATCCTGCTTTAACTAATGTGTATGATCCAAAAGATATGCATATAACTACTCTTATTTGTCTGACACTTTGACTTATAAACAGTTTCTTAAAAGTTACCTCGTTTGCTACTGTAGCATTGTGGCATTTTACTGGTATACAATCTGTGGTTACCTGAAGTCTAAATGAGCAGTAAATTGTAAAGTGGGACTGGAACTCAGGTCTCTGCTATTTCCACTGTCTCTCATGTCAGAGTACAAATAACTCTTCTAAAATTGTCCCCAGAAGTGACCTGCAGCACAGTCGGTTTGCCAGTTTGAAAGAGTGGTTTTGGCCAGAATATTTGCTCAAAGTTGGAATAGGATTATAGATTGGATTCCTGGCAGAGTTCTGCCTTCACATCTATAACAGACTTTGTAGGATCCTCCATGAAAGCAGAGAGAGGGTGTGGGGAAAAAAGTGCTTAGACAGGGAGGGGTGTGCTGCATGCCCATCTCACGTGGAAGCATTAGCAAACCACCACTAAGTAGGGAATGAGGCTAGCCTGAGCATGAGACACTTGGGGGACCCAGCTGTACAGTGAGGAAGAGCCACCTCAAGCAACAGCAGAGGCTCTGGGAACACCTGGGGGCTGTCACACAGACCCCTTCACATCCCTGAAGAGCTGTACTGGTCTCATGAAAGGATATTCAGACATCCGTGGGTTGATAGTGGCTCTATCAAGATAAAACTAAGTAGAGAGAAAGGCAATAATGCCGACAATTGGCTTAGGAGATCTGCAATTTCAGAAAACACGTCCTGATACTACAAATGAGCTGCCTGCTTTTCTGAGTCACCAGACAGTTTTCAGCTCTCCGTTTCCCTGGTTAGTCACAGCCTTGGAAACCATTCCAGGAACTGCAGATGTGTAATTTGCTGAATCCCCAGGGAACTCAGAATCTTCTGGCGTGGCTAGGGTCTCGATTTATAATTTTGTACTTCCAAGCTGGAGGTAAAAGCAGACTATCTCTAACAAAACTTGTTCAGATATATAAGATCTGTAGAATTAATAAATCTAGTCTGCATATTACATAAGGACAGTACCAATTTACAAATTTTGATGGGCTATAGAACTTTCCACGCTTATTATATTAAATCAGTCTTATTGTTATAAACTCTCACAAGCAGGAAAGCAATGCATTTATCATTAATGCTTTATTTCTTCTGCTCATAAAATTCTTCTGAATCCTCATTAGAGGATGGCCCAATAATGGTGACTTTTTGTCAAAAAAAATCTGTGACATGGTCCTGACAGGGTGATCTCATTCAGTCATTTTTCCTTTTTCAACACACACTTCTGTCATTTCACAATTCAGTACCAGCAGTCCCTGAGTCTTTTCAATATTTAAAACTACCTTTTTGTTTTAGCTAAAGCAGTATCACTAGGTTAACTTTAAAAGAGTCACATTTTTCTCTGCCTGACATTGACGGCTTGGCTCGGATGGCTCTTTGAATGTAGGAAATCCTTAAGAAGCGAAGTCCTTTGATCTTTCCTTATTCCATTAAGTGGTGTATATGAATTTTTTTTCTCCCCAGCAAAAATTAGGAGGTTGTATGATATAGCTAATGTTCTGAGTAGCCTGGATCTCATCAAGAAAGTTCATGTTACTGAAGAAAGAGGCCGAAAACCAGCTTTTAAATGGACAGGTCCAGAAATCAGTCCTAATCCCAGTGGTATGTATCTGTTTTCTTAAATTCTTTGCTTCATTGTTTTGAATTAACACATATTTAGAGATTGTTCTCCCTTCGGCTGGAAAGAACTCACACTCCACATGGAAAGGACATATACAGGATAAATGAAAAGATGAGTACCCATAAGAAGGTCTGGCTACTGGCCCCATCATCAACCCAAGGTTTATACCCACTTCCCACACGGTGCCCAGGAGGTAGAATCTGTATGGGAAAGGATTTGGAAAAGTTGAAAGCACCACAAAACATAAGATACTATTGCTATCGTTCGTATGCTTCTCAGTGACCATGAGAAGCCTGTCCACATGGAGAATATGAAATGAATTCATTCCGGGGTCAGTATCCTAGTCTCCGTTTCAACTCTGGGATTCGGACACTGCATTCCACCAAAGCTCCCACACAGAGTGTTAGAAAGTGGCAAGAACATGGGCCATGGAGGCAGAGGGAGACTTAGTGTCCAGTATCAGCTCTGCCACTTACTAGCTGTGTGGCCTTGGGCACGTTACTCCTCCAAGGTTGGGTTTCCTCACCTGCAAAATGGGGAGAACCGTGGCGCCTCTGTGAGGTTATTGTGAGAGGGGATGTAATCTCAGAGAGAGGTCCTTTGCCACAGGGTTTTGGACTGCAGGCTCTGGGGGCACCCTGGTGGAGTTCACATCCCAGGCCCACATTCCACCAGCTGAGAGACCATGCCTCAGTTGGTTAAGGTCTGAATGGGGATGCATTTCCTGAGAAGTACCTCCCTCGTGGAGTGGTTGAGAGTGTCTTACTTCGTGTGTTCAGGCTGCTATAACAGAATACCATGGACTGAGTGGCTCATAAACAACAGAAATTTGTTTCTCACAGTTTTGGAAGTCCAAGATCAAAGTTTTCGTTGTAAGCTCGCATGAGGGAAGAGGAGCTCCTCTTCACGAAGGCTCTGCCCTCATGACCTTAGCACCTCCCACAGGCCCCACTTCCTAATATTATATTGAGCATATATATTTGACATGAATTGGGGGGTGGGCGGGAGCACACATATTCAGTCCATAGCAGTGAGGGTCACCGTATTTCATCCGATTAAGACTCCACTGATGCTCTGGCCAATGTCACTCAGTGGCTTGGAGCATCCTCTCATACACCGAAGGGTCGTGGGGTTCGATTCCCAGTCAGGGCACATACCCAGGTTGTGGGTTCAATCCCCAGTTGGGGTGCATGTGGGAGGCAACCCATCAATGTTTCTCTCCCTCTCCCTTCCTCTCTAGAATCAATGAAAAACATATCCTGGGGTGAGGATTAAAAAAATAAAAGACCACTGATTATAAGATGCACAATTTTTTATATATCAATAAGAAGAAAAAAACCTGATAATTATGCCATAGCACACCACTGGTAATAAGTTACAATGGGTTTTCGAAATGCTAAGTATGAAATCTTATCTCAGAATTCAAGGTTTTATTTAGATAAAAGCCCATAACGCAGTGTCTGACATGTGATCGGTGATCTATAACTGCTGCCACTTAACTCCTAAAATCATGTTAGACCTGTGCTTTGACCTTACATCCACAGAGGAAGATGAATCACCCACGTTTTAACACCCTGCCCTTTTCTCTTTCAGGTGTGAACCCCGTCATTTCTTTCCCCACCTTGGATGTGGAAGTGAAGCAGCCTTCGAAAGAGAACTGTGCCAAAAACCTCTTTTCCACACACAGGAAACCAAACTTTACGCGGCACCCATCTCTTATCAAACTGGTAAAGAGCATAGAAAGTGACCGGAGAAAGATCAGTTCTGCTCCCAGTAGCCCTATCAAGACCAGCAAAGGTGTGTTTTCAATCATGTCAGGGCTCTGCTCAGAAGAATTCCTTATTATCTGATTTTTTTAGATACCTATGGGACTTGTAGGAGAATTGTTTCCATATCCATATGCTTAACCCCCCCATGAAGCCTAACTAATTCAATTAGAATTAGACTCTAATTACTAGAGGATAAGTAGTTTGTGGGGGTTTTCATTTAACTGCTGTGTGCTTTGGGGGGAGATACATTTTTTGTGTTCATTTGGCTTCAGTGATCTGTCATCTTTGTGAGCATTTATTCTTTCGCTTTGACCAACACCCACACCCCTTCTTCTTATTTTACCAGCTGAGAGTTCTCAGAATTCTGAACCCTTCCCAAGTAAAATGGATCAGCTCGCAGCAATTTGCAAAATGCAGTTAGAAGAGCAATCAAGGTAGGTTGGCAATCAAGGTAGGTGGGATGAATGACGTAGCTGCATCGTTAGGATTACTTACTTTATGTAAGAAAAGGCACTAGCCTTGGAAACTGGGGAGATAGTCTTTCCTGAAACTCATTGCAAAATATTACAGAAACTATCCGCTGGTTTCATAAAAGCAAGGCTTTCAATCTGGGACACTCTAAAATGGTAGAACATTTTAGAGAAAATGTGTTTATGTCATGTTTTAAATCTTGTCTTTTAGTGAACCCAGCAAGAAAGCAAAATCACAGCTGGCGAGATCCGGACACTGCAAACCAGTGGCCCCTCTGGACTCCTCAGTGAATGCTGGGCCGGAGCTCCCAGCACCGCCCCTCATCCAGCCCCTGGGGGTGGTCCCTTTGTTCCCCAGCCCATTGTCATCAGCGGTGCCCCTGATCCTACCTCAAGCCCCTTCGGGCCCGTCCTATGCCATCTACTTGCAGCCTGCCCAAACCCACACCATGACGCCGCCCCAAGGCCTGAACCCAACAGTCTGCCCTAACCCCTCTTCTAAAGCTATGAGATCAAAAGAATGCACAGATGCCACCACCGAGAAGGCAGCCAATGATGCCACCAAGCCCAATGTCTCCATCAGGCCTGGAAGCCTGTTGCCCATGCCGGAGAGACATGGTGCACAGAACGGAGACACAGAACCTGCTGGAGAGAGAGGCTCAAAGAGGGCAAGCATGCTTGAAGACAGTGGTTCCAAAAAGAAATTTAAAGAGAACCTAAAAGGATTTGAAAATGTCTCCGCAGTAAGTACACCCTTGCAATGTGCAAAGTATTAGGAACTCCCCAATTGATTAGAGGAGGATTTGGTGGCTTGTGAAATCTACCAGAGCAAAGAGCAGTCTCAGAAGACAAGGAACTGTTCCTTAGCATCCGTAATGCAAACAAAGCCCCAGACAGCTAATCCCCTGGCTGGGACGATGGCAGGGACATTTTTAGCCTTTGGAGGAGGAAGGGATTATTTGCTGTCTTTTTAAAGCACCACGGGTGGTTGTCCTTAGTCCATTTCTCCACCACACACTGGAATGCAAACACCTGTCATGAAAGTCTTAAATAATTTACAAGCAGATGTAACCCCCAATGAATGGATGGATACGTGGGGTTCCGGTGACTCCTACTTTCTGAGTCAGTGCCTAATATTTGTTTGATGTCATGTAACTGGCACCTGTTGCCTAGAAGATAAATTGTTCCCCCTGTTTTTACTTTCTAAAATCTAAACCAAAATTTCTATTTTGTGTAAGTAGAAAAATCTTAACTTGTAAGTATATTTAACACACTGATTTCTAGGGATTGTGATGTTCCCGATCATTTTTTCCCTAGGTGGAGTTTAGTTCAAGAAGGAATTAACATTTATTGGATGTCAGAAAGATTAGGCACTTTTACATACATTATCTCATTTTCCTCCCTTAGGACAATTATATGTGAAAGACATGATCACAGAATGAGCACCACTCAATGTGGAAGCAGATGTTACTCTCATTCTGTTGCTGCTAACTCGCATTCTTTTATTTCTCTACATCTTGTTTTCCCACATCTATAACGAATTTGTTCCACCAGTTTTTCCTGGTCATCTACTGGGTATAAAACACTGTGCTGTGGTCCAAACCAAACCAAACCCAGCACCTTCTTTTGGTGATGGTTACTTTTGAGAACTTGCCGTGGGGCCCTATTACAGTTTTTGTGAGGCTAGGTGAATTTATTACATGGTGATATACGTAAAAGGGATGTGATTCTTATAAGATGAAGGGTATTATCTGTAACTTATTATTAAGGAGGCTTTAGAGTTTGTCAGGTCTTCCCTTAGGATGGCCTCATGGTAACTGTTCAAAATCTCTTAGTATAGTATCATTTTGTATTTAACATCCATGCTAGGGAGAAAATTACAAGGCTTGTGCCTGACTGGATTTTTTGGGGGAGGTCCATAATCTCTTCGGGCCAATGGGGTAATTGAATAATGGTCTCCTGTTACTCACTTAGTTATTCAGGATTAGGGTTTTCAGTGGATAGATTTTTCATGTCCCCCTGCTTCTTTTTTCATCTCTGTGACTTCATTTTGACCATTTCTTTTTAGCATGAACTGAGCAGAACGAAGAAAATGTGTTAATTTGTGTATTAATTCATTCAGCAAACATTTACTGAGAATCTACACTTCTGAGGGTGGAAAGAAGACAGTATACAAATAACACAAACATATCAGTAAATAATAAGAACTACTGTGAAAATAAAATAGGATGTGTAATAGGAAGAGGGGGTAAGAGGGCTAATGTAGGCTAGATGAGATCATAACATGCAAGTTGAAATATGTCAAATTCATTTATCCTGCTCATTTAATAATTCTTTGTGGTTTTTTTTTTTCAAAAAGGGAATTGGCATTGTAGGCTAAAAGATGTTATGATGAATGTAGTTTGTAGAAAGCTGAAAAATAACTAGTAGTGGAGTACTACAGGTTTTGCTGAAGACTTGAAAGAATTAAACCAGCAACTTGTACCACAAGAGCATGATTAACAATAGCAAAATAGCTAAGAGGATTTGTAAAATCCCTAAATTCACTCGTTAATAATTTCTATCCCTGCAGCTTTCAAGGAACCTATCAGTAAAGAGAATGAGCAGTGCCAAGCAGCTAAGAAACTAAATTTTAAAGTTTGTGGTCCACTTTTAGCATTGTGGGTTCTGAACTGACTGGTTCCCAAGGGAAAGACAGGACCTATTAACAGCTAGATCAGAGTGTAGACTGTTGTTTGAACAATGTCCAGAAGAAAGATCTGGACACACACACACACACGCATTTATAAGAGCTGCTTTTAGCTATTACCAGTCCTGCTCAGGGTAAGGTCGAAGCAGGCTTCTTGGGCTTTCTCTGTTTGGTCAGGTAGTGATGTAGCAGGCATGGGGAGGATGCGCACAGCCCAACACTCGGGCTGTTTCCATTCGGCCTGTAATGTTATTGCCTAAAAGCTTTTGCTCCATGGCAGTTGAGTCTCTCATGTGAATTAATCCGTTCTCTTTTTTTACGTTAGTTTTTGAATTCTGGTGCCATGCCCTTTAGTTTGTAATAGTATATGCATGTTTTCTTGATAATCATTAGAACCTGAAGTGTTAGAAACAAATCTGTAGTTGTATAACTCCTTTGTTCTAAGTCAGGGATCAGTAAACATCATTCTGTAAAGGACCAGATAGTAAATATTTTTTACTTTTAGACCATATGTCTCCATTGTACCCATTCCACTCTGCCATGGTAAAAAGAAAATAGGAAAGCAGCTATAGACAATACATAAATGAATGGGCATGGCTGTGTTCTGATACAATTTTACTTACAAAGACAGGAGGCTGGCTTTTGGCCCATGGTTTGGCAACCCCCTTCTCTAAGTCAACATTTCTAAAAATGTGTTTTCTCTGAATTCCAATACTACCAAAACTTTAGTTGCCAGATAGCCTGGGAAATGCTACAGGCTGGAGGCTCCCCCTTGGAGATTTACAGTGCATGCCACTATTAAAGAAATTCTCTAATTAAAACACCATTTTCCTGTGTTGAATTCAGCATTTCCCAGACATACTTGAGCATGATTCAAGCGGTGCCTGCTTGCATCCCCTGAAACTAGGGTACCTCAGAATACTCTGGGAAATACCATTCTATGTAATTCAAGAACAATCTGTAATAACATAACAGTGCCACTATGGTGTCCAACTGCATTAACTTCATTCCCACAGTTAGCACCACATCATACAAGGAGTCTGAGCAGGAATTAGGATGTCGATGTGAAGGGGATCTGCTGGGTGAATCCTACTCTAAGCAGACTCAATGGTAGCGTTAGGAGACTTCTTAAGACCACAGAGAGCATTTAAGAAACACATGGTTTGTGCCCTGGCTGGTGTGCTCAATGGTTATATCACCAGCCTGCACACTGAAGGGTCACAGGTTCAATTCCTGGTCAAGGACATACCTGGGTTGTAGGTTCGATCCCCGGCCCTTGTCAAGGCTCATGCAGGAGGCAACCAATCAATATGTCTCTCTCACATTGATGTTTCTCTCTTTCTCTCCTTCTCTCCTTCCCCTGCCTCCCTTCCAGTCTTTAAAAATCAATGGAAAAAATATCCATGCTTTGTATGACTCAGGACAAGTGTTGGAATGGGAGGGTGGGATATTGTCTTCTGGGAGCTGATTATAGCTCCTACTGCCTATAGCCCTACTGTTTGGAAGCATCAGTCTAATGAGACAACCACCAAGGTATATTAGTCCTGGAAGAGGCACAGGGCCATTTTTTTTCCAGTATTTGTGTGTAAAATAAACCCTTCCTCCTTTTTTTCTAGACACTGTTCCCATCGGGATACCTAATCCCTCTCACCCAGTGCTCATCCCTGGGGGCAGAGTCCCTTTTGTCTAGTAAAGAGAACTCAGGTACACTTTCCCCAAACCACAGGATCTACAGCTCCCCAATTACAGGTGAGTATACATCAAGAATTTATTCAAACACTAGGGGCCCAGGGCACAAATTCGTGCACCTTGAAAGGAACTGTGGGCCACGAGGCTGCAGTGGGCACAGGGGCGGGTCTTGGCCCATCCTCTGTGCCCCCACCCAGACCCTCCCGCCGCAGCACCCAGTCTCCTGTCTGCCGGCAGCCTGCTCCCGTCTCCGCCGCTCCTATGCATTGATGGCGCCGGCCCTGCTCGCACCCGCTGACAGTGTGGAGTGATTGAGGCTGGTGCCAGCAGTGTGAGCGGGGCGGGTGCGAGCAGCGGCTGCTGCCCCAATTGCCCCTCAGGAGCAGGGGGGCGTGGAGAAGCCTTCAGGGGCAATCAGGGCTGGCAGTGGGTGCGAGCAGGGCTGTTGCGGCAACAGGTGCCAGCACCAGGTGGGACCACGGTGCAAGGAAGCAAAGAATTTTCAGTAACCACCAGAGACTCACCCCGATGACAGCAACCAGTGCCCCACCTTGGTCTGGTGCCCCCGCTCACCTGCTTCACCATCCTGCCGCGGCCAACGCCCGCCATGTTCTACATGCACCCCCCTTGTGTCAGTGCACATCATAGCCACGGGTTGTTCAGTTGTTCCGCCGTTCAATCTATTTGCATATTAGGGTTTTATATATATAGATGGGTCAGTCTCATGTTCACTTAAGCCTTGTAAGCTTCTTGGACAAATGCCTGTGCGTTTAAGATATTTTCCCTCCTTTTCTTCCCAGGTGTTATTCCAGTGACATCATCTGAACTCACTGCTGTTAATTTTCCCTCTTTTCATGTAACACCTTTGAAGCTAATGGTCTCACCAACTTCCGTGGCGGCCATACCTGTAGGGAACAGCCCGGCTCTCACTTCGAGCCACCCCATTCCTGTCCAGCACCCAAGCTCGGCCATTGTAAACTTCACCCTGCAGCACTTGGGGCTCATCTCCCCCAGTGTGCAGGTGTCTGCCAGCTCCGGGCCCGGAACTCTTCCCATGCCTCCAAGAATAGAGGCTGTTAGTGTCATACCAGAACATGCAGGCACTCAGCAAGGAAGGGCCATCCGGTATAACTCTCCGGTCTTGGGCCAGAACCAACTGAATGGACAGTCCCTTGCTGTGATGGGGGCACAGCAGGTGAGAGTATTTCCACTTATTTTTTTCCTGGGGTTATTAAGTCCCAAATGTTAGACTTGCTTTTGCTTTTCTTCTTTGGAGAGGGAAAGGATGGGGGAATGAGGAGGCTGAAGGCCTGCCTGCTCTCCAAGCCTGGAAAAAGTGTGCAAGGAATTCATATTATTGCTTTACTGTGAGCTTCTTTTCTTGCCTTAACAAAAATAGCTGAGAATGGAAAACTCATCCAGGCTTACCTAGCCGATTTCAAAGTATGCTGGGCTCCCACATGTGACATGGCCTTCCAGTCCAGTCACGTAAATGCTGCTAGAGTTAGAGCATACCTGTCTGTGGTGTGGGTTTGACTTCTTTTTTCCATTCCTCTCTTTCCAATCAGCCTGTTCCAGTAACACCCAAAGGGGCACAGTTAGTAGCTGAAAGTTTCTTCCGTACCCCAGGTGGACCAATGAAATCGATGGGCTCACCCTGCATGGATTTTGATGGTGCTAATAAAACCTCCATAGGAGCTCTCTTTGTCCCACAGCGAAAACTGGAAGTCTCAACAGAGGATGTCCATTAATTGACAAATTTGGCTTCATTTAATTTTCTAAAGAATTGTTTAATAGAGAAGATGTACTCAGACTTGTTTGGAGAACACATTCCCTGAAAATACTGTAAATACGTTGGGGGTTTACTTAATTTCAAAACAAACACTTATTTTCTCACACATACAAGCATATATATATATATATATATATATATATATATATATATATATATATATTTGTATTAAGCTAAATTTATCATTAATTCTAAAAAATAAAAGTAAAATGTTGAACTAAGATATATTAACTTCTAGGGGAAAAGAATGAATTATTTCACCTGTGCCTATACCATTATGCAAAGTAACTATTGAAGTTTACTTCCCTTTGAGTGAATATGTGACATGCCTAACACAGCATTCTCTTAAACTTTGCACAAAGAAAAAGCTGTGATGTATAATGTATTTTTAAATAGGACTATAGCTATATTTTTTGTAATTTTAATCTGTTTTTGTTGCAGTCTGTCTTTCTGTAAAGTTTGCAACAATCCTCAATCAAGTCTATGGAAAAATTATTTATAAATGTATTTTTAATCATAAATTGTTGAAAATAAAACTTTTCTAAAATGTATTTAACATTTTCATTTGGCCAATTAGGGCACTGTGGGAAGAAAATGAAAGTTTATCTAACTGACCTCAAGGGCAAATTCTTGGTGTGAAGCATCATTCCTCCTGGGTTCCCTTAGACACGCAAAGTTTACCAAATGTTCCTACGTTCTGCCTCTCGTTTGATCTTCCATTGGCTTCATTTTTACAGAAATGAAAATGGCTTCAGAGATTCTGTTGCTTGGTCAAGGTCACCAAGCTAAGTCTCATGTGCTTTACTTCATACCCAGGGAGGTTAGAAATGAAAGGGGGTTCTGGGGTGCTCGCTACCCTGCCCTGGCACCACCAGCATCTACCCCAGGCCTCCTGCTGTCTACAGAGGAGGGGCTGCGATTCAGTCCTCTTACCATACTTTCCAAATGACCCAGCTCCAGGGAGGGGAAAGCAGCAGTTTCTGATTTCCTCCACACTCAAGGCTCTACACTAAATCCCTTGAGCTCCAAGAGAAGACATGAGCTACAATGTGCTGAGCGCATCTCCTTGCCCTTCCTTTGTTATGGGACGAGTTACAACTTGAGAATTGACACATGCCCTCCCAGGTCAGGGTCTTAAAGGATCATCATCATATCTATTTCCCACATGTTTACTGTATGCTGGGCACTGTGTTATTCAGTTTTTAAAGCTACTCCCTCCATGAGCTAGGACTATGAGGTCACTGAGGCTCTCAGAAATTAAAGCAATAATTCCAGAGTCACACTCAACCATGTCTATTGGCCCTCTTTGTCCATTAGCCACCTGCCTCCATTTGCAAGCCTAGCAACTTTTGTAGAAACCAAGCGCATTGTATCAGGGTAATCTGAGCATTTGTAAGGTCACCCCTTTCAAATATACTTATTTTTTTATTTTTATTTTTTACATAACCAAGTACAGCTAAAAGGGGAGAGATTTTCACATTATCCCCTCTTCCTTCACACCACTAGATAACCAATATGAGCTATTCCAAAGTACTTCTGCCTTTTACACTACTTGAAGGACATGTGAACGGTTCCTGATAGAAGAAATGGCTCCTACCTTTAGGTGCTTATTTATAAAATACAAGGGGTGGGCAAAAGTAGGCTTACAGTTATCATAATAATACAAGAATAAACTGGTGTACTCACAACTGTAAACCTACTTTTGCTCACCCCTGTGTAGTTGAGGGAGACAATATATACGTGTGAATAAATGAAAGAACTTCCATGCAATAAATAAAAAAATTACCAAATGGTAAATACAGACAAAAGATATAGTTCAGTGGAGGCTATGAGATTCAACTGCATATAGACAGCTTCGAGGGAAACACCAACTAGAAGCTCCTTACATCCCTACCCTTCCCTATAGCTGAGCTGGAGAGATTGGAGGCCTGGGTGTTGTTCTGCCCCCCTCCGTTTTCCACATGAAATACCTCCCCAGGATTGACATTTAGGGAAACCAGATGCACAGAAAGAGGTATGTTAGACTCCACAGCAGCTCTGGGGATTATCCCACTCAGTTCTGCCACTCTGACAGATTCATGGGTTCGTTCCAACACCCACCTCCTGGTATTCGTGTCCCTATGCAACTGCCTCCCCTTGAGTATATGTGGGACCTATGAATCCGTTCTAACCAATAGATATGGTAAAGGTGATGGGATGGCGTGATTACATGCACACACATGTGCTTCCATAAGATTGTAATGCCTGTCTTGCTGGAGTCTCTCCCTTGCAGGCTTTGAGGAATCCAAGTGGCCACGTTGGGGAACCCAACATAGCAAGGAACTATATTCAGCCTCTTTGTGCTGAGGGTGGCCTGCAGCCAACAACCAGCAAAAAACTGAAATCCTCAGTCCTACCTAGAGTTACAAGGAACTGAATTTTACCAACAGCCCGAGTGAGCTTGCTAGTGGTTCTTTCTCCAGTCAGGCCTCAGATGAGACCACAACCCTGACACCTTCATTGCAGCCTGATGAGATTCTAAGCAGAGAACCCAGCTAAGCTGTCCCCGGACTCTTGATGCATGGGAACTGAAATTTAATAAATGTGTGCTGCTTTAAGATGCTTCGTTGGTGGTAATCCTGTTATGCAGCAATAGAGAACTAATACAACACACTAGTGCTCATAACTGTCTTCTTCCAATTTGTCTTCTTATTGTTCATTGGTTTCATAGGCATTCATAGATGCAAACATCAGGGGGACGTGATAACCCCAAAGGCTTTCATGGGAGAAGCACTGCCCATGTTTAAAGCTGGAAGCAACTTTAAAGATGCCAAATAACACAGTAGTGGACAAAGTTATTGGCCCGGTATGCAATTTCTGTCTTCAAACTGCCTTCTGATTTCCAGTTAAGGAATTACAGTGGGCTGTAACTGGAGGTCCCTCATCTCTATACCAAGGGTGGGCTTGTCATCCAGGCTTCCCTGCAATCTGATGTTTCATTTCATCCTAGCAATGATCTCACCTTTTTGGTCCCCCTGAAAGTTTGTTGCTGGAGTTCCTGCTTCCCAGCCTCTGGAAAGGCCTTGGCACCTGCCCACGTTCAAACCTGATCTTCAGCCCTTCATCCATTCTGTGGGCCTTTGTATCCTTCCAATAAATTTCCTTTGCTTGAAGTTGCCAATCATTTGTGAGCCTAGTAACCAAAGGACTCTGACAAATCACAGAGGGAAACCCAAAGCCAAAGCTTCCCAATCCCCATACCAGTTAGTTCTTTGTTCCCTGGCCAACAAGTGAATAGAAAAAGCCTTCAGATATGCTTATCTCACCAGAACTCACCTATGTTCAAATGAATACAAAGTGCCATTTTAAATACCTGGAAGGGAAATAGTTGAAATAAAAGGCACAAGGAATCTAGGAAACTAGAGCAATAGAATTTGATGTGGGG
Organism: Plecotus auritus; assembly: GCF_963455305.1. Taxonomy (NCBI): domain Eukaryota; kingdom Metazoa; phylum Chordata; class Mammalia; order Chiroptera; family Vespertilionidae; genus Plecotus; species Plecotus auritus. Next base: position 125,290,531 of record NC_137783.1, on the reverse strand, counting down.
GGATATATATATATATATATATATATATATATATATATATATCCCAGCTTTAAAACACATTTCCACAGCCTTGTCCTTTTCAAGTGATTAGTGTTCCTACAGATAAAGGATAAGGAGATTTCCAAAACTTAAGCATATAAGCCGTCTGAGCAATCCTATTAATAATATAGAAGACTATGGGTGGACTATAGATTCTTTACAGTATTTATCACCATTTGGTAGTTTTCAAATCTTGAGGACCTAAAATAGGAGATAAGCTGGAAGGAAACGTGTCATTATGTTAAAAAAAAAAAGAGTATAACCTTTTATTTAACTTTTAAATAAGTGGTTTTACATCTCAATTTCCTATGCATTCAGGTCAATTACTTAGTTAAGTAACTAAATGTGGACTTGTCAAGATTGTCAACATTTTGCAGAAAAATATAGGTAGGGAATATATTATCAGTGTCCTCCAACAGTCAAGTAATTAACTGCATTTTGAAAGGCTGCAAGAGAATCTTCCATAGTTCGTGAGTTAGGATCAGAGTCTAGTTTGTCCTATAAATATTTATTGGATTATTACCCTATGCTCTGCACTGTGTTATGAAAAATCATGCCTGTTAACCTACTTTGGATAATAAAAGATTCTCTGTGTATGAATCTTCTAGAAGTTTATCTTAAATGAAAACATTTTTTGTCGAAACCGGTTTGGCTCAGTGGATAGAGCGTCGGCCTGCGGACTGAAAGGTCCCAGGTTCAATTCCAGTCAAGGGCATGTACCTTGGTTGCGGGCACATCCCCAGTAGGGGGTGTGCAGGAGGCGGCTGATCGATGTTTCTCTCTCATCGATGTTTCTAACTCTCTATCCCTCTCCCTTCCTCTCTGTAAAAAATCAATAAAATATATTTTTTTAAAAAACATTTTTATTTTAGAGACTATTGATTAAAATCTTTCTAAAATGATAAAATAAAGGAACTTTATTTAGGAATCTCCAGATTCCTAAATAAAGTTCCTTGAATATAATTTAACTTTTGCTTTATGTTTAAGAAACACATGAGCACTATTGTTTCGTTAAATTCAACAAATAATTTAGGCCACCTATGATAGAGTCATGCCTTGGGGGCTATTAAATGTGTAGGTCTATATCCTCCTGAAATTAATGGCTCTAGAATATTATACTTTTCAAGTTCTGATTCTATGGTTCTTTGTCTCCAACTTTTTGTGTGTTTGTTATCTTTACCCGAGGATATTTTTCCATTGATTTTTTAGAAAGAATGGGAGAGAGGAGAGACAGAAACATACACATCAATTGGTTGCCTCCCACACGCTCCCTGACCAGGGCCAGGGATCAAGCCTGCAACTGAGGTACATGCACTTGACCAGAATCAAACCCGGGAACCTTCAGTCCATGGGCTGATGCTCTATCCATTGAGCAAAACCAGCTAGGGCTGTCTCCAACTTCTTTTTTATCAGCTTCAACTTGCCTCTTCCCTCTACTTTCATAATTAATCTCTTGTCTCCTGACCCAGGAAAACTGCAGGATTCCAGGGGAACTGCAGGCACCACCCTCGCTTCTATACACCATTCCAAGTCAACAGTTGTAACTACTTAAGAAATGCTCTGTTTCTCCCCTGTGGGGTGAAAGCAATGAGCTTCTTCCCAGGTGTTTCCCTTGCCCATCAGTGGTCTTTCTTGTGGTCCACAGGAATCCAAACTTGTTGATCCTAGGAATCTGGGACCTGATGAGATGCCAGGGATGCTGAATATAAATTATACACCTGTATTCATTATCAAAATCCAACACTCAGACAATAAGAGCATTTCTACATGGAGATATCCTGAGAAACAGGATGCATCCTAGATCTACTAGGGGAAAGGGTGAGACTTGAGGTATGAAAAGAATAATTTTTATTGAGCACCTACCATTATACCTACTTCAAAACAATACTATGAGGTCGTTACTAGTGGCCCCATTTTACAAGGGGTATAAGGAGCATGTCACAGTCACACAGTATGTGTGCAAAGCCAGCATGTACTTGTCGGTATGTCTGGTGACAAAGCCCATGCTGGTTCCAGAACACCGCACTCCAGAGCTTCATCACATGCCAGCAGTCACGTGTTTTCAGACTGGGGTGAAACAGGCTGACGCCAGACTGTTCATGACTAATGGAAACAGAGCTTTGGGAGCATTACTCCCAAGGCGGGACAGCTATTTCTATTTCAGGCTGGATGCCTACAGTGATTTACACTCAACTCGTTTAAGCCAGAACAACCTTTCTCACAAAAACCCCTTCATGTGTGGCTGTGCTTTTGAGTTAGCCAAAAAGAGGAATGCTTGGCCTTTTGGATTGACTGATTGACTGGTTGGCGACAGCTCTGATTCTCCAATTCAGCCTTCCAAACTTTCACTTCCACAGCTCCTCCTACAATCAATTGCACAATGTCTCATTTCTATAAGAAATCCCTTATTGCCCTAGCGCCGTGGTCGGCAAACTGCGGCTCACAAGCCACATGCGGCTCTTTGGCCTCTTGAGTGTGGCTCTTCCACAAAATACCACGGCCTGGACGAGTCTATTTTGAAGAAGTGGCGTTAGAAGAAGTTTAAGTTTAAAAAATTTGGCTCTCAAAAGAAATTTCAGTCGTTGTACTGTTGATATTTGGCTCTGTTGACTAATGAGTTTGCCAACCACTGCCCTAGCAGGTTTGGCTCAGTGAATATAGAGCATTGGCCCAAGGACTGAAGGGTCCCAGGTTTGATTCCAGTCAAGGGCATATGCCTCGGTTGCAGGCTTGATGCCTGGCCCTGGTTGGGGCATGTGTGGGAGGCACCCAATCATGTCTCTCTCTCACATTGATGTTTCTCTGTCTCTGTCTCTACCTCTCCCTTCCACTCTCCCTGGAAATCAATGGAAAAAAAGCCTTGGGTGAGGATTAACAAAACAAATAAATTCCGTATTCATAACTCATCATGGTCTGCTTCCCTGATTAAAACCTGACTATACAATACCATGTGGCACTTTTGAAAAGAAATGGGGTTGGGGGGAGTTCCAGTGGTGGCAGGGGCTATCTACTGCCCAGTGTCCAGGGAATAGGATGTGTCAGCTAGTTTGAACTTTATAAACTAGGGGCCATTTTGGTTGCCAATATTTTTATAGCCGAAAATCCAGGGGCTAAAACCTTTTTAAGTCAAAGTGCCCTTTACAAATGTATTGCATGGAACTCAGCCACATTCCACTACAGCTATCTGACCCAGCTCAGTGACCAGGCCAGAAGACTCTGCATCCCAGATCCCACCTGGCTCAGCTCAGCTGGAAAATGCATGGCCCAGGAGTCAAAGTCTGGCTGCTCATCCTAGTTCTGACCCCCATATAAGGCACTTAACCTCGCAGGGCTGGTGTCTTCTTCTATCGTTATAGAATGAGCTCAAATAATTTCTGAGGTCCCTTAGAAATAAACTTTTATGACAAGTAAATTTAAACTCACTAATAATTCCTAGCACATAAGCACAAACTGCACTCAACCAAAAGAATTTTGTCAAATATATGGAAAGGGCTAATCCTACGGAGGAAAGGAGGCTCTTAATGAAACCACTAATCCTCAGACTTGAGCCTCCAGGGCATTCCTCCTGGCTAACACCACATAAAGTAGATTTAGAATCTGCTGCTGTTATTATTGCAAGAAGTTGTAATTTCCACAAAACTAATCTTACAGGTTGTGAGTCCACTTATTCTCCTGTTGGTTTTAATATCTTGGCTTTTTCTACCAGTTCTCTATTTTCTTTTTGCTGTTCTGTTACAATATTTGAGTTGACCTATGTGATCTAGAGCTTCAGGTAGACATTTGAAGGAAGTGAGCAAACTGGCACCTCACCCACAAGCAGCTTTATGAATGGAATATTCTAAATAATATAGAGCTTGAGGATCTCTGACTTGGAAAGCACCTTGGAGATCATCTCAACAAGAGGTTCCCAAATTTCCAGCTTGGACCCTAACTTTGGGCCTTCAAGCTAGTGCCAGGTTGGCTGAAGGGTTTCAGGTTCGATTCCGGTCAAGAGCACATACCTTGGTTGCAGGCTTGGTCCCTGGCCCTGGGCATGTGAGGGAGGCAACCAATCAATATATCTCTCTCACATGGATGTTTTTCTCTCTTCTTCCCTTCCACTGTCTCTAAAAATCAATGGCTCAGGTGAAGATTAGGAGAAGAAGAAGAAGTGGAAGAGGAAGAAAACGAAGAAGTAGCAGCAGCAGGAGGAGGAGAAAGAAGAAGAGGAGGAGGAGGCGGAGGAGGAGGAGGAGGAGGGGTAGGAGGAGGAGGAGGAGGAATCTCTTACCCTTAGAGACAGCATGGAGGGACCTGGAGAGTATTACAGTAAGCAAAATAAGCCAATCAGAGAAAGACAAGTGTCACATGATTTCACTGTTATGTGGAATCTAATGAACAAAATAAACTGATGAACAAACTAGATCCAGAACATGCAATAGACTGACTAACTTCAGAAGGGGGGTTGGGGGGGGGGCGGGGGAAAGAGATTAACCAAAGAATTCTAACATCTCTTCTTGATTCTTTTTTAGAATTTCTATTTCTCTGCTTACATTACCTATATGTTATTGCATATTGCCTACTTTTTCCTTTAACACTCTTACCATATTAATGAAAGTTGTTTTAAATCCCTGGACTGATAATTCTAACAGCCTTGCTGGATATGATGTACTGGGTAAAGAAAACTGGTACTGGCTCCCATGGAGGTTTATACTTGGGAGTTTCTGCTCCTAAATCGTGATTCTCTGTATCCACCTTTTTGTCTCTCCAATTTGGGGGGCAGCAGTTTATCCTGTGATCTCAATTTTCTGATGGCTCTAAGAAAAGTTGTTGATATTCAATTTGTTCAGCTTTTACTTGTTAGAATGGAATAATGACCTCCAAGGTCCTTACATGCCAGAATGGAAACTAAAAGTCCCTCAAGTAGTCTTCAAGTGGAGAAGGATAAGCCCTATGGTAGATGTATACAATGGAAGATAACTCACCACATGGATGAATCTCAAATACACTATGCTAAGTGAAAGAACCTTGATTCAAAGGGCTGGACACTGTGTGATTCCATTTACATAACATTCTGGAAAAGGCAAAACTATAGGGTTAGAGTACAGATCAGTGGTTAACAGTTAGGGATTTGAGTGGATTTGACTACAAAGGGTTAATACAAAGTAATTTGGAGAAGATGGTGGAATTGTTCTGTATATTGATTGTGGTGGTGGTTATGTGAGTTCATGCATTTCTAAGAATTCATAAAACTATACATAAAAAGTACATAGATTTAAAAAATTAATTGCCATTATAATATCTCATGTGAGTTATTTCCAAACTCTGCTTGAAGATTTTCTGTGATGGGGAATTAATCTTTTCAGAGGCTACTGGTCCTATGAATACATAGCTTCCCAATGCTGTGAATGGGTTACAGGTTACCATGATATTAAACATCTCAGCCCTCAGGCAGTCAAGAGTCATTGGACTAACCTTTTCCACGGTGAAATCTAAAAATTCTGTAATTTTTATCTTATTGCCACAAAGTAAAAAGAGATTCACTATGTTATTAGATAGCTCAAAGATTTTCTTCTATATTGAAACAATATTAGCCTATCTGCAGCAATAATCCTCATTGGTCCGAGGTTTTCCCTTTCTTAGAACCAATTTTCTCACTCCTTATATATATAACAGTTCATCAGATATTTGGAGATTTGCTGCACATTTTCATATTCCCACCATCACCATTTTTTCTCTGAGTAAATGTGCCTGGTTCCTTGGGCTATTTCTCACATGGCATGTTTTTATGATTCATCATTTCCCATAACAGGATCTTCATTGTCAATATTCCTTCCCAATCTCCCAAATAAAACATGATGTTTAAGTTTCAATTAGCATAGGATCTATAAGGAAAAATTTTTGTTTACTGAAATCAGTCCCTTGATATCTGCCTTCACACACATAGGAGAGAAGGCATAATGCAATCTTCCTTTGCAGACTGAAAAAATTACAGGATCTCATGACTATCAAGTTTTGTAATCTAACTGTACTGGCTCTATAGCCTCTGAGAGTTCTTGCGACACTTTCAAATTCTAGTATTTGGGGAGAACTCACTAGAAGGAATTCATATACTTGAAACATCACCAAACAAGTGAACAATAACTGTAACACAACCACCAATATCATTCTTCAGCATCTATAAAAGGATCCACATCTATAAAAATATCCACAGCTGTCATACCATACACTTGGCCACCCTCCACCACTATGGCATTCTGTTACTAGAGCTCCTTACTACACTGACCACTTAAATACTCATGAGGCAAGATCCTCCCATGTTCCAGTAAACAGGAGACCTTTCTTAGGTTCCAGCTAATCTTCTCAGGAAATTGTTTTTCAATCACAAAGCATCTTGCCATCTACTTAGTTCACATTCCAGTGGACAGACATTGTCATCATAGTATGTATACTCAGCAAGAAGTAAATTTTATCTCCTGCAGGTTTATGAAACATTAGTTGGAATCCCTTGGTCTATGACTTCAGATGTAGCAAAAGTACTTTTAACAAATTGGGTTACAAAAAAAGAAAAGAAATTGGGTTGAAGTCTGCCAACCCAAGACATCCCCTCAAAGGATATTTGAAACACACATTGCAAGTTATAACTCAGATTTGACCACAGATGATTTTTCTTACTTCTATTTCTATTAATTCCTAGGTCAAGGAAATACAAATGGAACAAAGCCTATTTCTACAGGCTAGAAAGAAATTTCTGGATAAGTGGAATTTCTGCTAAAGCAATTCAAAAGTAGAATTTTGCTGGAATGGGTCTATTAAAAATGAGAACAGCTCTGCAAAAAGACACTGACAAAAGAATAAAAAGGCAAGCCACAGCCTGGGAGAAATTATTTGTAAAAGGCATCTGATAAAGGACTGTTATCTAAAATATACGAAGAACTCTTAAACTCAGCAACAAGAAAATAAACAACTCAATTAAAAAAATGGGCAAGCCCTGGCTGGTGTGGCTAAGTTCGTTGGGCGTCGTCCTGTGCACCAAAAGGTCACTGGTTCGATTCCCAGTCAGGGTTGCAGGCTTGATCCCCAGTAGGGGGCATGTGGGAGTCAGCCGATCCATATCTCTCTTCTCTTCTCTTCTCTCTCTCTCTCTCTCTCTCTCTCTCTCTCTCTCTCTCTCTCTCTCTCTCCCTCCTCTTTCTTTAAAATTAGTAAAAACATTTTTTAATGGGAAAATGTCCTGGAAAGACACCTCACCAAAGAAGATATACAGAGGGCAAATATCACATTAAAAGATGTTCAATATATATGTCATTAGGGAACTGAAAAGTAAAACAATGAGATACCACTACACACCTTTTGCTACCAATAATGTGGAGCAATAGGAGAGCTCCCGAGGCAGGGCGCTCACTCATTGTTGGTGGAAATACAAAATGGTACAGCCACTTTGAAAATCAGTTTGGTGTGTTTTTACAAAACTAAACATACTGCTACCAAACAATACAGTAATTCCACTCTTTAGTACCCACCCAAAGGAGTTGAAAACTTATATTCACACAAAAACCTATACACAGATGTTTATTGAAGTTTTATTCATAATTGCCAAAGCTTGGAAGCAACCAAGATATCCTTCATGGCTCACTTAGTTTTAGATAACTAACTAAACAGCGGTACATCCAGACAATGGAATATTATTCAGCAGTAAAAAGAAATCACCTATCAAGCTATGAAAAGAAATGAAAGAACCTCAAATGCATAGTACTAAGTGAAAGAAGCCAATCAGAAAAGGCTACGTACTGTATGATTCTAACTATATGACATTCTGGAAAAGGCAAAACTATGGGCACAATAAAAAGATCCATTTTTCAGAGGTTAGGGGGGAAGGTGGGGGGATAGAGCACAGAGGATTTTTAGGGCATTGAAACTATTCTGTATGATATTATCGTTGATACATATCATCATACATTTGTTGAGACTCATAGAATATATGCATAGCCCATGGACAAAGATAACAGTGTGGTGAAGGCTGGGCCCAGGGGGTGAAGGGAGGGGCTGGGTAGAGATGAGCAAGGGGCGGGGGATGTGGGACATCTGTAATAATGTCAACAATAAAAAAGCCATCAAGAGTGAGCCCTAATGTAAACTATGGAATTTGGATGATAATGAGGTATCCGTGGAGGCTCATTGATTGAATGTGCCACCCTGGTACAGGAAACTGATACTGGGGGAGGCTGTTGCATGTGGGGGCAGAAGGGGGTATGTGGAAACTCTCTGTACCTTCCACTCAATGTTGCTGTGAACCTGAAATTGCCTAAAAAATAAAGCTTTTTTTGATGGATAGAACAGCATTTCAGAATATTGGGGGATGGGAGGCGCTTTCTTGTTAAGCAAAAGGAAACTGCCACAGCACCCAGCAAGAGCCAGTGACACAGGTCCACTCGCTGTCTTGAGGATCCCCAATTTTCTTTGTACCCGTGACACATTGTAAGAAGGCCTTCCCTAACATCCCGAGCTTAAAACTCAACATCCAAGCATCTCTCCTTCCTCTCCAAACTGTTTTCATGTATGACCTTTCCACTCCATTCTCTCCTTTATCTTTATGAACCCAACAGAGCAACTATTATTTCTGAGGTTATTGCTTGCCTAATGTATAGCCTTTCAATTTTAAAGGAACGGAGCCCTGATGTTTTGATAGTAAGGAGTTTTTTGTCAGCTTGTTTGTTTCCCTCTCTAATGAACTCTCATTTCATAAAATATGTTGTACTCTTTCTAATACTCAGATTTTATGTAGTGGGGCCAGGGAAAAAGGTGTTTTTATGACAAGATAGAATGTCTGCTCTTATTACTAAGGGATCATCACACTCAAAGAAAAACAGACTTAGCTTTTCTAACTAGAAAAGAAAAATCATCAAATTTTAGAATTAGAAGACAACTTAAAAGTCATTTTACACAGCATGAACGTTTGTAAATAACAAAACAGAAAGGGGAGCCGACTTGTCAAAGGCACACAGCTAAGCTAATAACAGAGCTAAAAGAAACCCATATCTGTCCATTCCAACCCGGTGCTCTTTCCGCTTTAGCCATAGCACAGACTTTTTGGGAGAGCCAATGAAAGTCTTCTAACTGTTCTAAAAAGGCATCCAATTCTTACTTTAACAGTTTAGGTAGAATGACTATATGCTTAAATAATTTCTTCTTGCTAAGTTTGTGCTTTCTCTTTTGCTGCTTAACTCAGATATGGTAGGAATTTAGTATTTCAAGACCTCTCAGAAATATGAATAAATTCAACCCAAAATTTTCAGCTTGCCTACCAGGTGCCAACTCCAAGGACAACGATAATCCAGGTGCTCTCTATTCCTTAAGCGTTCACCATCTCATGAGCCAAAATAACATGTGAACAACCAGCCACAGTTTCTTGTGATGAGAAGTGTGAAGGGAGTGTTTGGGGGCCTGGCACAGAGAGTGGCACATTCTACCTAGTGGGGGTGGGGGTGAAGGTCTGCGCTGAAGAGGCAGCATCTGAGCTGCTCATGGAAGGATGAAGAAGATTCCACCAGAGGGGGCTGGTTCAGGAGGCAAAGGACATTCCAGGCAGAGGATGGATCATGAGCAAAGCAGAGAGGCATGAAACTGCTCGCTATTTTTAGAGAACAGTGATTAGACTGGAGAGGCTGAAAGATAGGATAAGGGAAAGTGGGGCGGTGGGAGAAAACGTTGGAAAGTTAATTTGGGGCAAGATGAAGACATTTGAACACCAAGTGAAAGGTTTTTTGTTTTTAATCCTCATCCAAAGATACGTTTTTATTGATTTGAGAGAGAGAGAGAGAGAGAGAGAGAGAGAGAGAGAGAGAGAGAGAGAGAGAGAAGGAGAGAGAGAGAAAGAGAGAGAGAGAGACATAGATACGAAGAGAAAAACATTGATCGGTTGGTTGCCCCTGCAACCTTTCAGTGTACAGGACGATGATCCAAGCAGCTGAACCACACCAGCCTGGCCTGTATCAAAGATTTTTAATCTGATCTTATAGTAATGGGGTGTCAACAGTGGTCTTCAAGCTGAAGGGTGCCATCATCAGGCCTGTGTCTGGAAAGTAGGCTCTGGTAGCAGTGTGGAACACGGAGGGAGGTGGGGAAAACTGCACCGGAGGCCCCAGAAAACATCTAGGCAGATATCCGAACCAGAGCAGTAAGAGGAGCAGGACTGAAAAAAGAGGAGGGCTGGATTCAAAGAACTGCTGAAGTATCTGTTGTCGACAGAGGTGAACTGTCATGGACTCTACTCAACCCAGGGAAATATCTTCTAAGGAAACAATCTCATTGATCCACTTCTGAACCTCTGTGAGTTCATTGCATTTGTCAATTTGCTGGCCTTGCACTGGTCAGGGGCTTGAACTGCTTCGGGCTTCTCCTAGAGGCTTTGTACTGGCCGAATAACAAATGTAAGAACAGCCTCTACTGAACCCATGGGACCACCGAGGTAAAGCTCCGCTGATCTTTCAGTGCAAGTTGAACTTTGGCTGTGGAGGCGTTCAGACCTACAGTGGTTCTGGGATCTACACTGTCCTCTCTCCTGATGCCAACCAGATTTGTTAGAATTGCCCTCAGAACATTGCCTCTGGAGCAGAGAACCTGGTTCAACCCCCAACTTTACTAGCTGTGTAACCTGCCCTCTCAAGTCAGGTTTTCTATCTATAAAAAGGGAATAATAACACCTATATCCTCCCCTGCTTAAGAGAAAAACAGAAACAGACTTAGAGGGACAGAGAAAGAGAGGAAAGAGATCATACCTGAGAGAGGAAACACATGGTCATGCTTTTAAGCTGAAAGCATTATGTAAAGAACACGTTATCACTATAATCAGCAAGTGATGAATGGCCATAAAAAACAAGAAAATTTTTAAAAATCTAGATGATGCATGTAAACTCAGCTATTTGTTTCATCAAGTCTCACTTCATTTTAGTGAAGATGGCAATATTTATTTTTATCTCTTGGGGGGAAAAAGCATCTTAATACATTTAAGTGTTGCTTTACCCATTTCTCTGCCTTTCATGGATGGGACACATGGCCAGGAGCAACCTTTGAATAATAGTTTTAAATTAATCCTGTCTTTGTAGTAAGAACCAGTGGCAAATGTCATACTCATAGGACATAGAAATACTGAAAAGTGCTAGTAATGCTAAGAATGTGGCTGATATTGAATACATTAAGATCCAATCATGTTTCCTTTCAGAGTGGTTTGGATGAGCAGATAGAAGCTGAGATTTCCAGGCCTCTGTGTTCGACAGCCTGTTCCTTCTTTGTATGGCATGGTTTACAGCAGTGGTTTCCAAAGTTTAAGAGGACCAGCACCTGAGGGAGCATGTGAAACAACACTGGAGTATGAGAAAATAAATTGAAACTTTTATTACAATTATTTCTATATTTTTAGTATATCCTTTTGAGTATGTTTTATTATGTATATAACTAGAGGCCCTGTGCACAAAAATTCTTGCACTCGGGGGAATCCCTCAGCCCAGCCTGCACCCTCTCACAATCCGGGACCCCTCAGGTAGGGTCCCTAGGCCTGGCCTGAGATCAGGGCCTATCAGGGCTTTCCTTCTCCTGGCTGCAGGCAGCTGGCCCCACCCCCGCCGCTGCCACTGCTTGCCATCTGTGCAGTGCTGCCGCCCTCCTCCCCTGCCACCAGTGACCTCCCTCTGCAGGTGACAGGCTGGGTGCAATGGCTTGGCTGGCCTGGGCCTCCCTCTTTCTTTGCTGGGGGGTGGGGCCAGTCCTGCAAGGGGCCATCTGCCTACCTGATCTCCCCTAACTGCTGGCCTGCCTACCTGATCACCCCTAACCACACTGCCTGCCTGCCTGTTTGCCCCTAAACCACTTGCTTGGGGGCAGGGCCAGCCCGTAAGGGGCCGTGGTGGTCTGGTCTCTGGTCATTTCGATCGTGACGCCTCTGGCCATTTATTATATAGGATATTACAGTAATTTTTATAATTTATAAATATATGTACACATACTAGTATGTACGTATGCGTGCATCTGTGTGTATTGTTCAAATACGTTTACTGAGGGGGCCATGATCAAACAATTTGGGGAACCACTGTTGTAGAAGGGGTTCGATCTGAGTTAAAATTTCTCTGTCTCCTTAGTGATTTGTGTTTCCAAATGATTACCAGTTTTTAGTGATTTTAGGGGAATGAAGCGAAAGTAGTGGATTCGAGGCCTGACATTGCCACTGGCTTACTGTTGACGCACTGTGTGGCCTTGGAGAAGTTACTTAGCCTTCCAGAGCTGCATTTATTTCATTTCTCATTCAGACAATGGGTATAATACCTTCCTTACAAAGTTTCAGGAGGGTTAAACAGAAGAATGTTTATTCTGACTTGGGGTATAAAGTCATGTTTTTAGGCATGTACTTAAGATTGTCCTGATTGTTCCACCTCACTCTCTTGCCTGATCTTCTTCATGTCCTACATTTCTCAATGGCTTACTCATTTATGGTTGTCCTGGGGAAACAATGGGACAAAGAAGAGTGGGTTATAGTCCTAATCTTACCATTCACTTACTGCTGAGTCAACATTCAGCTAGTATTGATTGAGCACCCTGCTATGTATCTAACACGTGCTTACTATTATCTGCTCTTCATAGAATCCAAAGGGATTTGCTTCATTTGTCAGATGAAGATGCTCAGCAGTACTGTTCAAGGGAACGTCTGCAATAATGAAAACATGCTCTATCTAGGCCGTTCAATTTGTAGGCACTAGCCAAGTGTGGGCATTAAACACTTGGAATATGGCTACTGTGACTGGAAACTGAATTCTTTATTTTTTTAAGTTTTAAATAATTTCAATGTAAATAGCCACACATGACTACTGGCTGTTGTATTGAACAGAACAACTCTAGAGACTGTTGAACTAGCATCCAAGAGTAAGGCAAAATTAAGGCTGTTATGGGCTGAATTGTATTTCCCCAAAATTCATATGTTGAAGTCCTACCCTCAGTACCTCAGAATGTGATTGTATTTGAAGACAGTTCCTTTAAAAATAAAATAAAGTCATATGAGTGGATCACAATCCAACATGACTGGTATCCTTATAAGAAGAGGTGATTAGGACATAGACACAAACGAGGGAAGACCTTATGAAAACATGTGGAGAATATCTACAAGCCAAGGAAATTAACACAACCTTTTTACAGTGAAATATTCTATCACTCAACCAATTTTTTTGTGTGTGTGGGCTTGTAACTAAAGGGCTAATATGGCTGATCTGAACTAATATGAATTTTACTAGTATACACCTTTCAGTTAGGAACTACCTACATCTAATCTCAACATCCTGGTCAACATTAGTGGGAAGCGCCTTCACCTGAGAGACAAATGACCTGAATTGCAATCTGGAACCCGCCAATGGCTCATTGTCTGGCCTTGAGGAAGTAGGTTCCTCAGTTACCTCAGCCATAACATGAAAAATTAGTTTATTAAATCTCTAAACTTCTTGTCAACTATCAAATTCTACAATTCATGTGAGTCCTTGATGCTTGATCAAAGCCAAAATATGTGCATATCAGGCAAAAAGAAATTAAACCTCCAATGAAAATGTGGATTTACAGAGACTTATAAAAACTGGTCATAAATATGATGCCTGTCAGGTTAAATTCTTAAGTAGAAAAGATGGTGCGCAAAGTAACTCAAAACTTTTGAGAGAAAACTTTTTTTCCTAGAATGGTGGGCCATGGAGCAAGGGGACCCTGATGATTACTGAGCTTTCCCCCAAGCTGCTTTGAAGAGCGTGTCTAAGGATCATTTCAGACACCCATCACTCTTATTTTTAGCTCTGAGTTCTCTTCACGAGTGTACTGACCTGTGCCTTGGAGTTCAAGAGGGCTCCCAGATATGGCTCATGATTCATTTGCAGGTACCTAGCATTGATTTCCAGAAAGGTCAGAGGAGAAGGAGCCTGGAAAAATGATTTTGGACATAAATTCCTTTTTTGCTTTTGTTCCTGGTCCAACCAATTGATCAGAAATTTACACTCCACAAATTGATCCCTTAGGTGCCATAGGCAATTGGCAATGAAAACAGAAGCAATATTGTTCTCCAAGGGCCCCACAGCTGGTGTGGAGGGAACAAAACGCAGGGCTTTGGTCACAGGCTATTTTCAGCCTCTGATAGCAGTTGTGTTACTCATGTCTCCCCTCGGCCTCCCTCCCGCCCTTCCCTCTGCAGGCCAAGGCTGGCGAAGGCCTCCATATATTTAAAAGGACGTTAGCCCCTCCTTACTCAGTTGAGCTGACAGAGACCGAACAGGCAGGTAAGTAGAGAAAAGCAGGTGTTTGGGCTGGAGGTGGGCTCCCGGCTTGGTGGCTGGTTGGGACTATGGAAGGTCTCACAGAATAAGGATGTGTTTCACATCCCAAGTACGAGCAACCACTCTGGTGGTCCTGTGTGAGGAGATTCAGTTATGCTCGACTCTGGTGTAGACCTAACTGTTGTTTAGAAAATTCCTAAAAGGAGTGATTAACATTTGGGGGCATGAGAGAACCTCACAGACAGATAAATGAGTAAGGTGTTATTTTTGGTCTAAAACTATTTTCATGGTGGAATAATGTTTCCTATTGTCTTAGCCTAAAGACCTGAATTCTAGTCCTAGAACCACATAATGAATGGATGTGTGACTTTGAGAAGCTCCTGTCCTCAGGGTCTTGGTCTCCTCTGCAAGGATCAGTATGGATGTAGTGACATTTTCTAGACTGTAAAATACTGCACAGTTATAAACTGGTGTGAGAGGTATAGTAGAGCAGAAGCCAGCTTTCCAGTGCTCCAAATACAAAGAATTGTGCTATTCCAAAGGTGTAAGTGAGTGACTGAGATTTTTATTCTTCACCATACCCTGTCTTGCATACAGGAAATACTCGGTGACATTTGTTGGTTTAAAATAGATTTTCCTATCCCAAGGATGTTTAGCAACGGGCTTGCTTTTAATAATTTTAAATTAACCAAAACAGTATCTGAAAAAGGTATTGCTATGTTGAAAATCCATTGAGGGCTCTATTTAGTAGGAGGATAATTCCTAACCAGGAGTGAGGGGGTGATTCCCAGTGTTTCCTCTAGGCTTCTGTGAAGAACGTTTTCTTTTCTTCTCCTCCCCCCAGTCCATCCCCCCCCCTTTTTTTTTACATCCCAGTGAATGACAGGCATGAGTGTGACTGAGAATGAGGAGTGGTTTTAAGCAATGGTCTGAGTGGAGATGCTACACAAAGAACAAAGCCACCACCTCTAATTTCTGTTCCCATCCCTGAGCTGGGACTTTGACTCCTCCAACAAGGAGAAGTTGGTGAACTGGTAGGAGAAACCTTGTCTCTCTGCAGTGCAATTCAATGCAAATTTAATGAGTTTGTATTGACCAAGTTCTGTTCCAGGGCTGGGGAGGTAGCGGCAGCACTAATGCAGGGAAAGGCGGGCTGGAACGGCAGGAAGGGCAGGGAAGTAGGAAGAGCCTTGTCCTCAGTTTACTTTTGGGGCTGAATCTCAAGGTTGGGTATATCACAGTGTATGTAAAACTGCTTTATGACCAAGAAAATGTAAGGGATTCTTCTGGCTTGGCTTTGGTTCCACTTTTAAAAAAGTATATTTTTATTGATTTCAGAGAGGAAGTGAGAGGGAGAGAAAGATAGAAACATCAATAATGAAAGAGAATCATTGATCGGCTGCCTCCTGCACACTCCCTGCTGGGGATCGAGCCCACCACAACTGTGACCTCCTGATTCATAGGTCGACACTCAACCACTGAGCCACCCGGCTGGGCCTTTGGTTCCATTTTGATCAACTTAGTCATTAAAATGAGCCCTGGCTGTTGGCAGGGAGTACAGCTGGCCCTCAGGGCTTGATGTCCTCTCTAGCCCAGGCAGACAGCTGCTCTGTGGCCCACATGTGCAAGCCATTCATTAGAGAACGGGGAGGCAGCCTGAACATCACTTCTCTGAGTTTCCATTTTCTGAGCCGGAAAATTAAGGTAAGGCCAAAGGGATTTGCTAGATTCCAATGAGATGAAGTATAGGAAAGTACTTTGCAAAGCTTAATAAAGCTGCACAATACTCGAGACCTTTCGGAAAAGGCGCAGGGCCAAACCCCATGGGCTGCAGGAGGATTTCCTGATAAGTGCAAGTGTGATGACAAAAGTCTAGAGGTCAGAGTGAATGATAAGCTGACTGGGAGTTAGAAGATGATTGATTTGTTTTACAAGAGGATGGACCCAGGATAGGAATATAATACACAGGAAATACAACTCCTGAGCAGGCAGACTTCCAGTTACAAGCGTAGGGCTCAGATATCTGGGAATACTGTGTCCAGGGTGGGGCTTCATGGCCAAAGAGAAATATGATGCCTTTAAATGTAAAAAAACTAGTTCTTGATTGCAGTGAAGAAAAGCGGGAAGACTATGACTGTCTTAAAGACCACGGAGGATGGGAGACTCTTCTGAGCCTCAATAAGATCCTCATCACAGGAAAGGGTTGATCATGATTTGCTGGTTGTTTACTGCCCTGTTTACTGCAGCAGGGGAGGGGGACGGGGGAGACAGTAGTAGCTTATTGAACTGGCACAACGAATCCTGCAAGAAGTCATTCTCCAGGGGAAAAAACAAGTTTAAGGAAGTGAAGTAATTACTAAGGGTCACACGGCTAGACAATGACAGAGCCAGTGCTACATGGTCTTGAAAAACAAATTACAGCCCGGCTGGTGTGGCTCAGTGGTTGACTGTCATCCCATGAATCAGAAGGTCACTGGTTTGATTCCCAGTTAGGGCACATGCCCAGATTACAGGCTCGATCCCCACTGGGGGGCACGCAGGAGGCAGCTGATCAATGTTGATTCACTCCCATCGATGTTTCTATCTCTCTCTCCCTTCCTCTCCTTCTAAAATCAATAAAAGCATATTTTTTTTAAAAAATTACAAAGGTCAAAGTAGAACAAAGTGAGTTTCTGAGAGTGAAAGTTGGCCCTCCTTCAGAGATAATGTCAGAAAATATGTAATATGACCCCCTATTACACCCTAAGAGTAATGGGCAGGCATGTGTACTGTGTCTAAGTTTTAAAGGGCCTCTTCACAGGGAAGAAGCTTAGGAGGAAGCTACTGACCTTGAGTGTCCTACATGTGGGAGCTGAAGGGCACTGTCTCCCTGAGCCCAGGGAGGGACTCTGCTTGGCTCTGCTGTTTCCCTTCAAAGCACAGATCACCAGAGAGGTCAGCTGGTGTTAGGCAACAGAGCTGCCAAAGCAAGGAAGTGGCTGCCCTGGGTCACCAGGCACCCTGATCCCCCAAGGGGGTTGCCTCTCTCCCTGGCCTGGCTGTGTCTCTTCCTGGGTGCAGCACACTCTGAAGGCTGAGAAACAGAATTGCTTCACAGTCTGGACCAGAAGGGCCCCAGAGCAGAAGTAAGGAGAAATTTGCTTGTTTTAAGAAAATGGATTTAGGCCCTGGTTGGATAGCTCAGTTGGTTAGATCATCATCCTGATACACTAAGGTTGTGGGTTCAATTTCCAGTCAGGGCATGTACAAGAAACAACCAGTGAATGCATAAATAAGTGAAACAATAAGTCGATGTCTCTCTCTCTCTCTCTCTCTCTCTCTCTCTCTCCCTCTCTAAAAATCAATAAATAAAAATTTAAAAAGAAAATGGATTTTTAAAATAGAGGTAAAATAATAATAGCAACACAAATTATTAAACACCTGCTATGTATTAAGGATCTATGTATATAGTGTCTTTGCTATTATTATTATTATCTTATTTAACCTGAAAACAACCTTCTAATTCAAGTCTCCCCATCCTGTCTTTGCATGAGGACACTGGGCTCAGAGATGTTGAGCAATTAGCCGACAGTCCCACTGATTGTGTCGTTTGAACTCTGGCCATTCTTCCCAAAGCCTGAGTTCCACTATGCCACATCATCTCCCTTACCTGGATTAAGAGACTAGAGAGGAGGCAGTGTTTGAGAGGGGATGCAACTGGGGCAGCATTTCCGTAAGGTGAGGCTTCAGTTGCCATTCAGATCCCTAAATCTGTTTCAGGGCTTGAAGGACCCTTGAAGGAGCCTCACAACATTGCAGCACTTGGACATCCATCCCTAGTCGAGGTAAAATCAATAGTGAGAGAGAACTCTTCAGCTCCAAAGGAGTCCTTTCCATGTTTGAATAGCACTGGCCTTAGAAAGTCCTTTATGTTACTGAATCAAATTCAGTCTCCCTGTTACTCCCACCCATGAGTACTCTGTTCCACGGAGAGACAATGGGTTAACCAGATTGTTTGGGACGTTTGGTTAATGGAGGTGCTGAGTCTTGACCCCTCTCCAGTGGGTTGTGAGCAGGGACACGGGACACAGAACCAGCTTAACTGAGGTTTCAATTGAAGCTCTGCCATTTACTAGCCGTGTGACCTCAAACAAGTCACTTAAGCTCTAAGTCTCAGTTTTATTTATCTGCAAAATGGGAATAACAAACTTAGCTCTGTAGGACTGTTACACTAAAAATAGTTTATATAAAGGCAGCTGATGCATGGTTAACAATAAGTAATAGTTAACGTTAATATAAGAACACAGCTTTGGGGTCAGAGAGACCCAAGTTTCAAGTAGCCATGTGACCTTGGGCAATGTAATTTCCCTCAGACTCCATTTCCCCATCTCTAAATTTTGTAATATTACCTAGATTGAAGGGTTGCTGTGAAGATTAAATGAGATATGACACAGGCCCAAGGGCAGGTCCTCAGACACACATTAGCTTCAATAATAATCCTATATAATAAAAGCATAGTATGCAAATTGTCCCCTCCACCGGGAGTTGTCTGGGAGTTTGACCAGGGGGCAGGGCCAGCTGGGAGAAGGGAGGGAGGCCCCAGCCAGCAGTGTCAGCAGGCAACCGGAGGAAGGGAGTGAGTACCCGGCCAGCAGCCGGCAGCCGCTAGGGAACCTACCAGTGCATGAATTTCATGCACCAGGCCTCTAGTGTTATTATATTTGCAATAATTATTATCTCTTAGGTTCCAGATAAAAGTTATAAGATCCAAAATCTTTGTCTCAGCCAGTGCAGACAATTTAAATCACTGTAGGATGATCAGGCTTCTAATAGGATGACTAAATGAACCAACACTGAGCTAAAAATTGCATTTTCAATTGAGGTCTCTGCTCGGTCAGGGCCTAAGATTCCTTCCCAGGCATTTTAATGGACAAAGAGGAAACTGAATCACTCAGTGCCCATTTTATTCACCCCACCCACTTTTGCCCTAGGGTATCACCTTTCCACTCCATAGTTGGTATTTAAAAAACAAAGAAACAGAGTGTTGGATTAGGAAGAATATGCCTAAGATACCCAGTTGGTTTTTCTTTTAAAAATTCAGTTGATGCATGGCCACTTTGAGTTAGTACTGAACTAATGGGCTCTTACATTTTATAATACTCTACAGTTGACAAAGCTATTTGACGTACTTGAAATGCTATAGTCCTACCAGCAATAGTGAAACAGACAGGACTACGATGCCCCTTTTAGAGAGGATATTGAGGCTCAGAGCATTGAAGGGTTTTCCCCGATCATATAGCTTTGAAGAGGCAAGACAGAACTGGGACTCTGATCTCCTGCATTTCACCAGGGCTTTCCCAGCCCCCACTACGGCACCTTCCCAGTGTGATCTCTGCCACAGCGTTATTCATTCAGAAGTTGTACACGTTGTCTCTCACTGGGACCTCGTATCCAAAAGTCTGCAGTCCCCCTCTCACCGCTGAAGTGGCAGGACCCTGCCTTCTGCCTCATCCCCATAAATCTCAGACGGCCCTCATTTCAATCCTGAGCAACTTCCTCAGTGACAACGCAGCCATCTCCTCACCAGGCCCAGGACATGGGATGGAGATTGTGACCCAGGGGACAAATGGGTCTGAGTGACAGGCATGCCTATATTTCGTGTCCCACCTTTAATGGCCCTCGCCTGTGCCGGGCAACACTGATAAACAAATGGTCCATCCCTTGGTGTCTTGCCAGCGTGAACTCACATTGTGGGCCTGGCTAGGGGTGTTGAGACACAGGAATTCCAAAGTAATGCAAGAGGCTAAAAAGGTTATGCATGGAAGCCAGGGCCTAGATGTGCTTTCAGCCCATAGTGACTTACTTTGCAAACGGGTGCTGTTTGCATGCCCTGATATAAAGGGTGTGACGACGCCTTGCCTTTGAATAGCTTCTCAATGAAGTCCCCCTTACCGAGGTTCTGATTTTCCGTGGTTCCGGTTACCAGCAGTCAGCCTTGGTCCAAAAATATTAAATGGAAAATTTCAAGAAATAAACAATTCATAAGTTTTAAATTGCGCGCCATTCTGCGCCGTGTGATGAAACCGCGCTGTTTTAGGTAGGGATGAAATCTCGCGGTGCGTCACCCAAGACATGAATCTCGGATTCATGCTGCATACACTCCCCGCCCCGGCCCGTCACTTAGTAGCCTGGTTTGTTTTCACTTCAACCCTTGTGATATCCCAGGGCTGTGTTCAAGTCACCCTCATTTTACTTAACAATGGCCCCAAACTGCAGGAGTAGCAAGGCTGGCGATGCAGATATGCCAAAGAGAAGCCGAGAAGTGGTTCCTGTAAGTGAAACTGTATGTATAGGGTTCACTATGATGCCTGGTTTCAGGCATCCTCTGGGGGTCTTAGAACATATCCCTCCCAGGGATACTACTGTACTGCTTTAAATTCCGTATTTCCATGACCTTCACATTGGTCCTGCGAGGAAAGTGCAGGAGATAGTATTATCGCCGTTTTTCACCCAAGTTCTAGGTCACAAGGTCAAGAATAGAATCCATGTCTTCCAATTCAGGATGCTTTACAACACCCTTATCTTTGGGCCTTTAAGCATTGAAAGAAAAAAAAATCAGAGGTGTCTTCTGTGTTTGGCCTCCACTGCTACAATTCCATCTTTAGAAATGAAACTGGGCACCTGTTTAATAGAACCTTTACGGATTTCTATTTTGGGTTTCAAATCCTGACATATGTATGTCAGATATTTATGATCACTTTTTAAAAACCTGTACTAGGATAGGTTACTTTGTGAAGAAGTTATTATCTATAATCTTATCCTCACTTTGAAAAGCATCACGTGTAGGCGATTGCTGAACACACACACACACACACACACACACACACACACACACACACACCCCTCATACATCCAAGAGGCATATCTCTCTCCCATTAACTTGCAGGACATGCCAATGAAATCTCCAGTGGAGATCTGAAGTGAGAAATTTGACCTCAGGTTTTTTCCTGAAAAATTTCCACATCATTAATTTCACAAGTGTCACTGTCACATTCCTGGAGATATATTACATTTTCTCCTTTATTTTATATCATATTGAAACTCCAGATCAAAATGAACATGGGCAAAATTATGTGATTCTATCCTTTTCCAGAGAATATCATCTTTAATTAGGGAAAGATTGCTCTAAGAAAAGGAGGTTAGCTAAGAAAATACTACACCAAGTGTTTACTTATGCCTCACCTTGTTTATAAATGAAGGGATTGGTCAATCGTGAAAATCTATTCCAATCATAAAAGTCCTAAAATTTTAATGAAGTAAAATAAATAAACTTTTTTGGGAATATTAAGGCCTCTATGCCTTTCTGGGTGCTCTTTTCTCTGCCTGAAGTGTTCTTCCTCTTTCTCTGACGAACTCTTAGTCACCCTTCAAAACCCGGTATGGATGTGCCATCTTCTGTGATCCTTCAACACCACTGCTTTCATTTCTAATCTAAACGTGGGTAGCCATTTCCTCTGAGTTTGCATGGCACATCTCACAAGACTCTTCTCTGTTGCCTGTCTTCCTCAATAGAATGTGGACTTCCCAATTCTGGGGGACACAATTCACTTATTATTTTTATGTTTTCCTCCTTGAGTCCCTCACCAGTACCTGATGCAGTGCTTGACACATGATAGTTAGGTAGTAAATGCATAGTGAATGAATGAATGAATGAATGAATGAATGAATACAGACTTGATTCCCAAGCCTTTCAACTCAAAATTCATTATTCTTTCCACTAACCAAACAACTTGATCTATAGAAATAGAAGCATTAAATGTTTCCTTTAAAAAAAAAAGCTTTTTCTACAATTATACTGAATTAAAGAGCCTGCTTCTATAGAGGAAGGATAGGCTGTTCCCAGCTAACCTCACACTGTTTTTGTAAATGGAAAAAGCTCCTTGCAGGGACATTCAGGTAGGGATGTTCCCTTTGGTCTGAGTATCAGGTTCAGTGGTCTGTTTGCTATTTACCTTCTGTTTCTTAGCAAAACCTGTCCTTGCTATGAGTCTGGGAGACACATTCCTGACCAGTGACCAGGAGGGCTTAGTGGCAATGGCCAACTATTATAAGAAGGTGACTAGCTTCCCAGGAGGGAAAGAGAAGGTCAGAAGCAGCCACTTGGAATGAGCTGATAGTGTTTGGTGTCGATGACAAGATGACACACCAGGCTTCGAGAAACCAAAGGATCCCAGTGAAAATTCAGGCCCCGTGGGGCTGGCAGGATTTCAGAAATTTCACTGAGTATGGGTGATTTATTTTAGTTTTGCTCTGGAGAAACTGAAAATTGGATTCATACTTATACACAGACACAGAAAGGAAAACATTTTCTGATGCTCCTCCTTGCCTAGTATCTCTCTCTCTCTCTTTTTTAAATCCTCACCTGAGGATATTTTTCCATTGATTTTTAGAGAGAGTGGGAGAGAGAGGGAAAGACAGAGATAAATATTTATTAATGTAAGAGAAACACATTGATTGGTTGCCTCCTGACCAGGGCTCCGGCCAGGGAGGAGCCTGCAACTGAGGTACATGCCCCTGACCAGAATCGAACCTGGGCACCCTTCAGTCGGCAGGCTGACTCTCTATCCATTGAGCCAAACCGTCTAGGGCTGTCTAGTACCTCTTAAACTTAACTCTGTAGTGAGGAGACAATGATGGCCCAGGGCTGTGGGTATCAGCAACTCCTTGCAGCAGAATGTGCTCAAATTGTGTGGGTAAACACACAGCATCCTCACTGGCTCTTGTGACCACACCTGGCACTGGGAGCTCTGTCATGTACCTTCCTGCACATCATGTCACTTGGTCCTCTAAACAACACTGTGAGCAGCAAGGAAAAGAATAAATCTCTTTATAGCATAGCTGGGAAGACAGATGTAAGAAAAGCTATGCAGTTCATCTTGATGCGCACAGCGAGGTGTGGGTAGCCCCAAAAGCAGAAGGTAGGTTTCCAGACCACTGATCTAGGATAGTGCTAATATAGCTTATTGCATGGGCTGGGATATTTCCTTAAAAAAGAATTAATGAATAGGAGGAATAAATCTGAACAGGATATTTTAAAGAGTATACTAGAGGCCCGGTGCACGAAATTCGTGCATGGGGGTGTGTGTCCCTCAGCCCAGCCTGCACCCTCTCCAATCTGGGACCCCTCAAGGGATGTCCGACTGCCCACCGGGATCGGGCCTAAATGGGCAGTTGGACATCCCTCTCACAATCCAGGACTGCTGGCTCCCAACTGCTCGCCTGCCTGCCTTCCTGATTGCCCCTAACCACTTCTGCCTGCCAGCCTGATCACCCCCTAACCACTCCCCTGCCAGCCTGATTGATCCCTAACTACTCCCCTGCCAGCCTGTTTTCCCCTAACTGCCCTCCCCTGCAGGCCTGGTCACCCCTAACTGCCCTCCCTGCAGGCCTGGTCCCCTCACAACTGCTCTCCCCTGCAGGCCTGGGTCCCCCCAACTGCCCTTCCCTGCAGGCCCAGTCACCCCCAACTTCCCTCCTCTGCCGGCCTGGTCACCCTAACTGCCCTCCCCTGCAGGCTTGATCGCCCCCAACTGCCCTCCCTTGCAGGCCTGGTCCCTCCCAACTGCCCTCCCCTGCTGGCCTGATCAACCACAACTGCCCTCCCTTGCAGGCCTGGTCCCTCCCAACTGCCCTCCCCTGCTGGCCATCTTGTGGTGGCCATCTTGTGTCCACATGGGGGCAGGATCTTTGACCACATGGGGGCAGCCATCTTGTGTGTTGGAGTGATGGTCAATCTGCATATTAGTCTTTTATTAGATAGGATAGAGGCCTGGTGCACGGGTGGGGGCCAGCTGGTTTGCCCTGAAGGGTGTCCCAGATCAGGGTGGGGGTTCCCTTGGGGCATGGGGTGGCCTGGGCAAGGGGCCTGTGATGGTTTGCAGGCCAGCCACGCCCCCCGGCAACCCAAGTGGAGGCCCTGGTATCTGGGATTTATTTATCTTCTACAATTGAAACTTTGTAGCCTTAAGCAAAGGCCAAGACAGGCCAGGGCTGCAGAAGCTTGGCTTCCTCCATCGCCAGGGACAACCCTAGCCTCCTGCTCTCTCCAGCTCCATGGCTGCCACAATTTTTGTTGGGTTTTATTTATCTTCTATAATTGAAACTTTGTAGCCTTGAGTGGAGTCCTGGGCCTGCCAGGGTGCGTGGAAAGCTTGGCTTCCTCTATCGCTGGGGAAACCCAAGCCTCCCTCCTGCTCACTCCATGGCCACAGCCATCTTGGTTGGGGTTAATTTGCATACTCGCTCCTGATTGGCTGGTGGCGTGGCTTGTGGGTGGAGCAGACTGATGGTTAATTTGCATATTACTCTTTTATTAGATAGGATATTTTTATCAGCAAGAGTAGCTAAGGCTTTGCTACCCAAAGGGTGGTCCATTACTAGCAGTATCAGCACTGCCTGGGGTCTGTTAGAAATGCAGAATTCCCTGCCTCTCCCAGAATCTGCATATTATTAGCAAGATCCGAGGTAAATGGAGAAGCACTGGACTAGATCAGAAGATAATGCCACTTTAATAGGTTATTGCCACATCTTCTTCTTTTGTATTGCCACTTCTGATGGAATATTTCTTAAAACCCTCGATGGAAAATATGATGACACTTAATATTTGTATATAATTTTATAGACACAAAATTAGCTCATTCATTCCCTCCAAGAACACTGAGAGGTCCATAGGAGCAGATGCTTTTGAAATATAACAGAAGAGGAAACTGAGTCCCAATGTAGTGAAGTGACTTGCTCAGAGCCTTCTTCAATGACTTGCACACAGTAACTATTGAATGAATGAATGAATGAACCACCAAACAAAATAGGGCAGAATCCTGGTCTTCAGACTACTGCACTGTCAATGATGGTTCATTCCCGAGGCTGCCTAAATTTGGGGTATTTGCTTTATATCTTGTTAGACTTGACCTTGGTCAGAAAGTCTTCAAGATGCCGAACTTGGGTGGCGGTGCAAAATGTGGAGCCTGTGAAAAGACAGTCTATCACGCGGAAGAAATCCAATGCAACGGAAGGAGTTTCCACAAGACCTGTTTCCACTGCAGTGAGTTGGATGAACACCACGAGGGCCCCTCAGCATCCAGGGGGAATTTCAAAGCTCACATTTAGCCACCAATACTTACATATCCGTGGTTCTCAGAGTGGTCCTGGGACCAGCAACATCAGCATCACTTGGGAATTTGTGGATCCCACCTTAGGAAGGGTCAGTGCTCTCCTGAGCACCCTCTCTCCAACCACTTGCCCAGCTCAGAGGCCATTTCCCTGCAGCTCAAAGTCAGAGCAAGCTGGCCTCAGTGATGAAAGCTTTAACCCAGGGGTGACATTTGCAAGGTGTGACTTGGCAGAGAAAGACGGCCATTAGTTATCTGGACAGGATGGATTTGGCTCTAGGTGTCTTTCCCACTGGCCAGCTGTCACTGAAGTCAGCTGCAACTGGCTTTTCCTAAGAAAGAACTTGTGTCAGACAGGGGAACACGTGCCAATTCTGTTTAAGAGTCAGAAAAGGAAGCAGTTCTGGGCCTGGGCACCAGTCACTTGACAAAGGGAATTTTTAGCATCACCTGCCAGACGCAGATTCACAAATGTTGAAGCTGGGGCAATTTTAAGACCTCATGGTCCATCTGGGAGTCTGGCTCTGCCGGACTCCTGTGACTTCGGACAAGTCATTTCTCACCTGTGAGCCCGGGCTGTAAGCATCCGTAGCAGAGCCAGGAATAGCACCTGCATCTTTGACTCTCTCTAGTCAAATGCACACTTTGACATGAGTGCATTCTGGAATTTCTTAGTAGTTAGCCCTGTTTTGGGAGAACAGTCTGTTTTGGCCACTTACCTTCTTTGCTTCCCTCCAGTAGATCTGGCTTAAGGGTCAGCTTTACTGGACATTTGGCAGATCCCCTCCCCCGACAGTCTCCCACCCTACCTCCCTGCTGCAGCCCAGTGACCACAAGGCGTCACACTGTTTCAAACAGAACTTGAAGGGGTGGGCTCCATCTGTTGCGGCAGGAGACACTCCATCCTTAAACTGCCAAAAACAGTAACGTTTTATCTGCTGCAGGCGTTTCCATTATCTCTAACCTCCCGCAGCAAACATAAATATCACCGAAGAACAGGGGAAAATACTGTTCTGAGTGATTGGGTTGGCAGATTTACTGATGCTTTGAGTTTTTAACAATGGGTAGTTATTTTAAGTCACCTGACATATCCATCAGATTCATTATTATTATTACAGTTATCCAAAAGTCATTGCTCAAGAGAGTTTATCCCATAACCCTCTGGCTTTTGTCCCAAAACAGCTCGTGTTCTTAATGAAGAGTGAGAGTGAGGAATATTGGCAAGGACACTGGCGTTGGAGAAAAAATGACTCGGGTTTGAGTCTGGGTTCTGCCATAGACCTTGGGCAAGTCATTTCTCCATCAAGCCTCCGTCTCCCATCTATAAATGGAGATGGTCATACCTACCGTACAGGTTGTTGTGAGAAGAAAGCTGGAGTTCTTGATAGGAAATTCAGCTTTCTAGGCCTTTATTCTCCTTTATCAGCTTTGACACCTGAGTGGGAGTGGAAAAGTGTAGTGAAGCGCTCCACGGTAGGGTGTCTTGTGTTTCCCAGTCAGCAGGAGGACGCCCCTGTTCAGTAGAGCCGTGGCGGAAGGGCTGTGAGCGTGTGGTAGTGCATTCCATTCCACCCTTTGATGTTTTCCTTAGAACTCGTAGGTGGGATGGATGAGAATCTGAGCAGTATACGTTCCTACAGTGGTACACAGAAAGATCCGAGAGAGAAGCACACTTTTTAATATTATCATTGAAAGACTTACCTGTCCACAGGCAACCCTATAATCCCAGAAATGGGGTTCAGAGAGGCACAGTCTACCTAAGCCTGTCCCCACCAGTGTTTGCCCAACTTCTGGACAAATCTTAATCCTCCCTACTAGCACTGTCCAAAAGAAATATAAGCCACATATGTAAATTTAAATTTTCTAGTAACCATATTTTTAAAAGGTACAAAGAAACAGGTGAAATCAATTATAAAACACTTTACTTAACATAATATATATAAAACTAGAGGCCCAGTGCACGAAATTCGTGCACTCAGTGGTGGGGGGGGCGGGGTCCCTCAGCCCGGCCTATAGTCCGGAAGCCCTCGGGGGATGTCCGACTGACAGCTTAGGCCTGCTCCCCTGGGGGAGCACACTGTCCATCATGGGGCAGCTCCTGTGTTGAGCGTCCTGTGTTGCATCATAGCGACTGGTCATTCTGCTGTTTGATTTGCATATTAGCCTTTTATTATATAGGATTATAATTTATGTGTAATCAGTGCACAAATGATTAACAAATTATTTTTATATTCTTATTTTGTCTGTATTGAGTGTTTGAAATTTGGTGCGCACTTTGCAGTGACAGTACTTCACGTGGCAGGCGAGTGTCTGGGGTACTGGACAGCACAGCTCACTGTGTCTGTGCTTGAGAGTGGGTCAAGCACAGGAGTGGTATTGAATGGGCCAGGGAGTGCCAGGGCATCCGCAGTTCTGCAGTGACAGGAATGAGCACTGGAGGAGGAGTCAAAGCTCTGAGGCCAGGCATGGCTCAGTTGTATAATCGTGGACAAGTTGCTCGTCTTCATTCACACATGCATGCATGCATTCATCCACTTATTCATCCATTCATCTATCCATCCATCTACCCATTCAACAAATGTTTACAGAGGACTAATTCTGGGCCAGACTCCATGCTATGTTCTGGGGATATTAACATGAAAGCCTTGCCCTTAAGGAACTCAGAATCTAGAACATCTATAAATATTTAAGAAATTGTTCTAATTGGTAACTGAGAGCAACAAGGGCAGAGACAGATATACATATACCTTATGTGCCCAAATATAAAGCATTTTCCTCCCAAAATTATCCCTCATAAGGGTTTCCCTTGTTTTCAAAGCTTTATAAAGTCTCCCATGCTATAAGACAGTCTCTCCATTATCTTATTATTCATTTTTTAAAATTTTAACAGAATTTTTAATACCCATAACATTGACATAATTGTTTCATAAACTTCTCTTTCCCCAAACACACAGCCACCAGCCTCTGGCCAGTCCTACCTCATCTACATCTTTATCGTCTACACACACACACTCTTATTCAATTACTTTATTTTTAAAAATAAAATACCATTTGAGGAAGGCATATGAGCCTGAAACAACCTCATTCAATGCTGAATTGCTTATAGAGGTCATTTGATGGAACTGGTTTAAAAATAAAAAAGGAGGCAAGTAAATTGAATGTATGTGTATTCTTATTCCTGGGGCTGTGACCTCCCTCTAATAATCACTGAGCATCACCATGAACAACCTTGAAGGATCATTGCTACAAAGCAATAGAGCCCGTTGTTACTTTGTGGAAATCCTACATATTTTTAAAAGCTGCCCTAATGTCATGTTAATAGGTACTTCTGACTGAGACACAATTTCCAGGTGACAGCCTCCCACCAGGTGCAAAGGGGGCTGCGGAGAGTGGAGAAGAGCTGCCCGGGAGGCTGGGCCAGGTGTCTCAGAGACACTGCTGATGCTGAAGATGCAGAGAAACAATCTGGATACCATTGTTTCCCGAATTTGTGTGCAATTAGGAAAGGAAAAATAACATCTCCAAATCAATATGTGACTGAATTATGTCATTAAATTAAATACTGTAAGTAGGGATTTGACACTTTCATTTATATCCTTAAAAGTTTTTCTTTTAAATTGACAAAATAAATCTTTCTATAAATCCTCTCTCTGGGAAAATGGAGGTTTGCTTTGTACACTTTTCATTATGGGGGACACTTTATATTAGATAACATACTGTGACCAGGGGGCTTGAGTCAAGATAAGCCCTAAGGGTCTCTGAGACAGGTCTCCCCCCATCACCTCCTCTTGGCTTCCAGACTGGATCAGAAGAAGCCTCCATGGTAACTGTCTCCTTGAATGTCGCAGTGCCCTCCTAAGGCCATGATAAGTAGAGAAACTGCTCAATCCTAATTCTTACATGATTAAGAAAAAATAAGTTCCTCTCCTGCCTCAGCCCCTTACCTTCTACTCACGTACACACACACACACACATACTACCCTGGTGTCATTTAGGAAGTCACTCCGTAATTCAGGTTCTTCTGAGTCAGGGACAATATTCTTAGCTGACCCAAGACCACATGCCTGGTTCCACTTCCACCTCTTTCTTGCTGGGCACCACTGAACACATTGCTTCCCTCTCTGTGCCCCAGGACAGGTGCACCGGTCAGGAGTCAAAGTGTTCTTGGCCGAGGGCCCCTCTGCTCAGTCTCTTGGCCCCGAGCATGGCTTTGGAGGTGCAGGGAAGTGGGGAGGAGTCTAACCCCAACCTCCTGACCTTCCTCTCTTCGGCAGTGGCCTGTAGGAAGGCTCTGGACAGCACCACGGTCGCAGCTCACGAGTCGGAGATCTACTGTAAGGCCTGCTATGGGCGCAAGTATGGCCCCAAGGGGATCGGGTTTGGACAAGGTGCCGGCTGCCTCAGCACCGACACAGGCGAACACCTGGGCCTCCAATTCCAAGAGTGAGTGACTATCCTGCTTCTCCCGGCCTGCACAGCCCCAGTTATGAGGATAGTTCATTCTGTTCCCATAGCAACATTTCCTGGAAGTGGGAGAATGAACTATTGTTGACTTGCCAACCATAGGAATCCTCAGTCTGACCAAGTTTTAATAATGGGCCATCCCCCCCAAAGACTTTTTAAATTATCTGCCTTTCTAAAGGGCAATTACTTTTGCACATGGCCGTTGGTTTTCATGTCAAGGGAAAACCTAGAAAGTACAGATGTTCCTTTGTTTGACCTTTATAAAACTGCATGGAGTCTCATTTCTTCCCTTTGAGCTTTTCTGTGTAAATCACATAAATATGGCAGGGAAGCAATGGCGTTTGCTGTGTGCGTGTCACTAAAAGATTTCTTCTCTTGGGCTGTAAGATGACTCATGTCCACAGGAGGAGTGGTTCTGTGGGGTGGGGCTGTGCCTCAGGAGGAAACAATCAATTACAACTATCCTGTGGGTGCCCCCTGCTGCCTGTTGCCAACACAGTGCTGAGGTTTCCCCCAACATTATCCTAGGGGGGCTGGGACCTCACACTGTGCCTCTTCCATCTGCCAGTCTCTCTTGATGACCACGCTGACCTCCAGCCCAGAACTGAGTATAGACTGGCAGCCACACACCTGCAGCTGCTGTCTGGCCAGTTGGTGGCCGGGCTCAGCTCTGTGGCGGGACTGGGCAGAAAGGCCCAGGGAGGGCCTGCCCCACAGAGCAGTCAGACCATCTGAAGAGTCACCTGGTCCCTTCCAAAGAGAAGAGCCCACGGTAGAGCCTGAGCAAGTGCAAGGATGTGTGATTAGTCATTTTAATTTTTCCCATTACTCAATCCAACCAGATACTATGTTTAAAGATGATACCAACTGAATCCTCTGCCATGCACTAACCAAGGCTCACTCTTCTATGTTAGGGTTGTCTTATGACGCTGCACAAAGAGGGACAAGAGTCTGGAGACCCTGTCCCACTGCTTATGAGCTCCACTGCTCATGAGTGGCCCCTCCACCCTCACTTTCCTCCAACTAGCCCTGCCTACGTTAGAGGTTATGATGAGTCTAAGGGATAAGTGGACAAGAAAACACCAAAAGATATGGAAACACGGGGTGGTTGTTGTGCCTCTATTTTGTACGTTGTTCTCATGGGGACAAGGAATGGACTATGGTTTGTTTAGTATTAACTGTCAAGATCCCATCTTGCCCTATTATATTTTCACAACTCATTTTGGAAAGTAGACCAATGGGTTTCCAGATGGAACAGAAAAATCTCTACAGTCACAGCAATAATAACAACACAGTAACAAAATGACAATAATAAAAGCTAACATACATGGAACACTTCTTAAGTGCTTTACCATAGAAAGGAAAGGTTTAAACTAATCATAGCTGACATTTAGGAGCCCTTATTCATACCAGGCAGGCACTGTTCTAAAAGCTTTGCGCATGTCACCTCATTTAACCCTCTCAACAACTCTATGAGGGAGGCACTATGACTATCCCCATTTTCTAGATGAGGAGTCTGAGGCACAGAGAAGTTAACTAACTTGCTCAAGGTCACACAGCAAGGGAGGTGGATAGGTTTCATTCATTTGTCTATTTCCATCAGGTCCCCAAAGCAAGCACGGTCAGCCACCACCAGCAACCCTTCCAAGTTCACTGCGAAGTTTGGAGAATCAGAGAAGTGCCCTCGATGCGGAAAGTCAGTCTATGCTGCTGAGAAGGTGATGGGAGGGGGCAAGGTAAGGACTTCTATATGAGCCAAATGGGAGCTGTTTATCTCCACTGGATCAGCTGGGAGGAATGAGAGAAGCAAGTAGAACTGTGGTGGGAGCCAGACCCTTCATTCCCTTTTGCTCTGAGGGACCATTTTAGGAGCCATCCATCCTCACCCGCTTTCCCGGGCTGAGGCTGTCCCCTGCAGTGCCCTTGGAAACCAGAACTGGTGACTTCAATGCAACAAGCATTAGCCCACTAGCTAAGAGGCACTCAGAAGAAGCTCCGGAGATAAAGATGCTCAAGCCTCCCTGCCCTTCAGGGTCCACAGTGCTTCCAGAGGTGCCACCACTACATAATTCAGTCTGCTGCTGGCCTCACCACTGACAGAGCAGACATCTCACAGCAGCAAGACACAACCTCCCTCAAATGTCCTGGCAATCGGGAGAGTGATCAAATGTCTGAGACAGCAACGCACACTCGCTCTACAAGCTCCTATTTCAGGCCTGACCCCAGGCTCTTCACCAAAAGATCTGGGCCCGACGAAAGGAAAACATCCTGCTTACACTAACTGAGGGGTGGAAGGGCCATGGAGAGCAGTGGCTGACTTCAAATATCAGGGCAGTGTCCACCCCAGAGTGACCGTTTGAAGACATGTGAGAACCCCTGGCCCATGCCTGGTAGATATGCGGATGTGCAGAAGGCCGGTGATCTGGATGACCCAAGCCATGCACTCTCCCGACCGGAAATATAGAGTTAAATGAGGTTGAGTTACCTGGATAATTGCCTTATTCATTTTTCTTCTTAACTTTATATTCCATGTAAATGTTACCCACTGTCCCAAATCCAAGCTCCCCTCTCCAGTTTCTTGGTCTTCTAGCCTGTTCTGAAAAGATACACATGGAAATCATAATGATAAGTTTATTTTTCAGGGGTTCTGAGAATTGCTGGCCAAGTCCATAGCATCTCATTTTCTTCAAATCCCTGGAAAAATTATTCCGGAGGCTGATTAGGTACAGGAATGGTTAAGGCAGTGGCACTTCTTTAGATGCGCTGGTCAGGGTAGTGAACATGGAAGCAGAATGTGCTGCCCACCGCATTAAGTATGTAACTCTCCTGTGCTCCTCAGCCTTGGCACAAGACCTGTTTTCGCTGCGCCATCTGTGGGAAGAGCCTAGAGTCCACGAACGTCACTGACAAAGATGGAGAACTTTATTGCAAAGGTGAGTGGTTCCGGAGACTCTCTTGAGATGTTTCCCTGAGGAGAGTTGTGTCTGCAGGACGCACGGCTGCTCAGCCTGAGCAGGGTTTGGGATCTCAGGATGGGAAGACCACCTAAAAAAGAAATCTGCCTAATCTAGCTCTGGTCCTCTCCATCGGAGCATATGGGGGGTGATGCTTGTAAATGCTCAGGGGTAGTGCCCAGGGGAGAGAAGATGAGGAGGAAGAGACCACAGGCCTAGACAAATAGCATCACATTCTCTTCTGAAAACCCAAAAGCCTTCTGTGCACCTGAGTGGCAGGTAGGATTGACTGGGGAGGATGAACTCAGTTTGCCCTCTCTTCTTCTGTCCCTCCCTCCCCCTCCCTCTCTTCCTTTAACCCTCCCTCCCTCCCTCCATTGCTCTTTCCCTCTTTCCTTCCTGACATTACTACTGTTGACGTTGCACACCACTTTACTAACAGAGATAAAACCTACAAGTGGGTTTTCCTTCTGGTCCTCGCAGCTCTGCCCCTAGCTGCCTCCATGATCCCTTTGTCTTGCACAGAGGTAATAGAGGCGTAGCTCTTCCCTGATGCTACAAAAGGAGAGGGATGCATTAGGGCCAAGGTAATGCATCCTCAACCTCAGAGCCTCTCCTAGACCCCAGAAGCTGTGCTGGAGTTGGGTGAGGGGAGCACTGAGAGAGGGAACACTGAGAGGGGGACAGAGGGAGGACATTACTAATCCAGATTGTAGGTTGCCAAGGCTTTTCCCATGAGACACAATGGTTGGCTTCTCCTGGCAGTAGAGGACTCAGTGTCCTCAGCATTCATAAGCCATAAAACCCTAAAATGTTGCTGTGAGCAGCAGAGAGATCAACATGTAGACAAATAATTGCATGTGCAAGTGAAAAAAGCTCTAACAGCAGAGACCTACACAAGGCAGTGACATACAGAGAGGCCAGTGATCAGTATGGGATGTTAGGGATGCTTCTTAGAGGACAAGCTTCCTCTGGTCTTGAAGGATGAGTGTGGGTTTGGGAGGGGGCATTCCAGGCACAGGAAGCAGTGAGTGCAAAGGCCCCAAACTTGGGACACCGTTCTATGTGCCTGGGGAGGCAGGAAGTAGCGGGGAACAGGGCTGGGCAGGCAGCCAGGGGCCAGACTGTGTCAACTCCAATGAGAAAATGTCTGTGAACATAGAGAAGCGCAAAGAAGTATAAGCAATTTTTATTAGAAGATCTAAAGTGTTCATTTTACTTACAAATTATCTTACAAAAAAAAACATTTATTAAAATAAGGATACTTCTTACAGGTGAAAACTATAGGCAGACAAGGAACTGAAATAATGGTGCTAACCAACCCTTCTCTCTCCCCCACCCTGTTTTCGTTCCCAGTTTGCTATGCAAAAAATTTTGGCCCAACAGGTATTGGGTTTGGAGGTCTCACACATCAAGTGGAAAAGAAGGAGTGAAAAGTATACCCGTTCTCAGATCTTTCATCAGCCTGAAACATTTCCCAGTGATCCTGTCCAGATGGACACCCTCCCCAAACATCCTCGCGTGGGTAGTTGGACAGGACTTCTCTTCAGAAGTGATCATAGTCTTCACCCAAAGTTAGAAGAGACCTTTGGAAGCAAATTATTAAAAGTTTAATCTGATTCCTGGGATGGGAGAGGCAATAAATACTTTATCGGTAACTTGTATGTCTCTGGATCTTTTCTTTCAAATAGAGGAGAGTTTTAAAAAAGAGAGGTAGCTCGACAAACTAGCTGCAAAGAACATAATACATGTCGGTGTCCATGTGGAAGGAGCGAGGAGGAGGACACACAGGCCAGAGGAGAGCAGTCTTCCAGAATCTTCAGCTGAGCTTCCTGTAGTCTCAGCTAACGGAGAAGAAAACAGGGTCCCCGCAGAAACAGGCAACTCGACAGTAGATTTGAAAAGGGAATCAAAACTAACAAAACTGCTGAAGAGGAGGTCCTTTTGTCCCATCACAGGCTTGGCAACGTTACACATTTTGTGAAAACTCAGAAAAGGAATGAAAAGTGGCATTGGCATCTGCGTCATAAATGATATGAGGATGGTTTCCTTTTATTCTGGCACAATTTCTGAGGGTTTAGCAATTTCTTAAAACGTCCCTTACATCAAATTGCCAGCCCTGCGAATGAAATGCAGCCAATTAAAAATGTCTGTCTGCCTCCTCAGCAAGTTCTCTGTGGCTCAAGTATGTGTCTTCGGCCTCCGCTTTTAACCACCAAAGCTTTTCCCCCACCACCATGCAATTCTGAATTATTTGGAGTAAATGGAAACAAAAATCTGTGGATAGCCCTGGCTACTGTGGCTTAGTTGGTTGAGTGTCATTCCCTGCACCAAATGGTCACCAGTTCGATTCCTGGTCAAGGCACATGTCCAGGTTGAGGGCTTGATCCCCAGTGTAGCAGGCAGCCTCTAGATATTTCTCTCTCTCCCTCGCCCTTTCTCTCTCTCTCAAATCAATAAAAACATTTTTAAAAATTGATAAAAATCATGAAGCACTCAACTAAACCATGGGCTTTTCTATGCTCAAGTCCCAAGAATGCTTTCTTTAAAATGAGCAGTTATTCAGGGCTGCTTACATGCTGTCATGGTCAAGGCCCTGCACTGCATTTATTACTTATTTACTTTTTGATGCTTAAAATGCAATTACACCTGATCACTTTCTGCATTTGACTGGCATTAATAGAATGGCATTAATAGAAAGAATAAATAGCTAGCAGAGGTTGTTTCCCATTCCACTTTCAAAGAGAAAATGCAACCCTAGCCAGTGTGGCTCAATTAGTTGGAGTGTTGGCCCATAAACCGAAAGTTCATGGGTTCAATGCCCAGTCAGGGCACATGCCTAGGTTGTGGGTTTGATCCCTGGTCAGGGAGTGTTTAGGAGACAAACTATCGATAACTCTCTCACATTGATGTATGCTTCACTTGTCCAGGGACTCTCACTGGAGTCATTCAGCCACTGAATTCCATCAAAACAGCCTGATGATGTACATTTTACCTTCTCTTCAGAAGCAAGCACAGGACCATGTAGTTTTAATTTGTTAACTTTTTTTGCCAGAGCTTTATAAGAGACTAGAGGCCAGATGCACAAAATTCGTGCAAGGGGCTCAGCCCTCACAGCCCTGGCCTCATCCAGAAGGTCGTTCAGCTATCTGGTCTAATTAGCATATTACCCTTTTATTATTATAGATTCCCATCATTGTCAATAAATAATCCTATCTAATAAAAGAGTAATATGCAAATTGACGGTACCTCTGCTACAACAAGCCATGCCCATCAGCCAATAAGGAGCAAGTATGCAAATTAACCCCAACCAAGATGGCTGCGGCCACGGAGACAGCAGGAGACTTGAGTTGCCCCCAGCGATGGAAGAAGCCAAGCTTTCTGCCCGCTCTGGCCGGCCTAGGCCTCAGCTCAAGGCTACAAACTTTCAATTATAGAAGATAAATAAATCCCAACAGAAATGGCTGCAGCCACAAAGCAAGTAGGAGGCTTGGCTCCACTCAAGGCTACAAAGTTTCAATTATAGAAGATAAGTAAATCCCAGATACCAGGGCCTCC
Organism: Plecotus auritus; assembly: GCF_963455305.1. Taxonomy (NCBI): domain Eukaryota; kingdom Metazoa; phylum Chordata; class Mammalia; order Chiroptera; family Vespertilionidae; genus Plecotus; species Plecotus auritus. Next base: position 125,254,096 of record NC_137783.1, on the reverse strand, counting down.
GCTTAGGTTGCCAGGGGGCATCGCCGGTCTGCAAACCACCACAGGCCCCTCACCCAGGCCACCCCACGCCCCAAGGAAACCCCCACCCTGATCTGGGACACCCTTCAGGGCAAACCAGCCAGCCCCCACCCGTGCACCAGGCCTCTATCCTATCAAATAAAATAATATGCAAACTGTCACTCCAACACACAAGATGGCTGCCCCCATGTGGTCAAAGATCCTGCCCCATGTGGACACAAGATGGCTGCCACAAGATGGCCAGCAGGGGAGGGCAGTTGGGAGGGACCAGGTAGGATCGGGCCTAAACAGGCAGTCGGACATCCCTTGAGGGGTCCCAGATTGGAGAGGGTGCAGGCTGGGCTGAGGGACACACCCCACCCTGTGCACAAATTTCATGCACCGAGCCTCTAGTTAATAATAGCAGCGATTAATTAAACTAAATCCAGTCCCCTTTAACCCACCTGTCTTTGAAAGCAGTACACTACCCTGGCCCTTCAAGAGGAAGTCCCCACACTAGAGACTTGCAGGCTGAAGCTAAAAACTTGTCACCCTTAGCATTGCCTCACCCTCACCCTTCCTTGCCTCACTCTCTAAGCCTCTCTGATTCTGACTCCAAAACAACTCTAGAACATTCCCCTCCATTCCTATTCTTTGGTATGTGTTTCAGTCTGCTAGGCTCCCATAACAAAGTACCATGGATTGGGTGACTTACACAACAGAAATGACATTTTCGGTTTCAGCAGCTAGAAGTCCGAGACCAAGGTGTTGGTCGAGCTGATTTTTTCTGAGGCCTCTCTCCTTGGCTTATAGATGACCACCTTCTCCCTGTAGTCTTGTGTGCATGTGTGTGCATGTGTGTCCTGATAGTTATTTCTTCTGAGAACACCAGTCAGGTAGGATTAGTGAGCACTTGAATGACCTCATTTTAATCTAATTACCTCTGTAAAGACCCTATATCCAAACACAATCACATTCTGAGGAGTGGTGTAAGCGTGGAAGGAGCAAGGAGGAGTTAGAACTTCAACATATAAATTTGGGGGGATGGGTACAATTTGGCCCATAACAGCATGTCATATAAGGATTTTCATGAATTGGCCTTGCACTTACCTCAACTTACTTTAGACAATCTGTTCCATATAAGTAAGCGCCACCTGTACTTGAAGACTTGAAGCTTTCCAAATATGTCAAATAGCCTCACGCCGTCATGCTTTTGCCAATGCTATTCCTATTGCCTGGAATGTCTGGAAGATGGAACCCCCTCCATCTTAACCCCCTCACCCAACTCCTGAGCCTGGTAAACTCAAAATCACAGGTCTAATGCCATCTCCTCTGCAAAACCTCTGCTAAACTACTTGAGAATTAATCTAGCTCTGTTTCCACAGCCAGATATAATATGGCACTTGAAACCTTGAATTCTCACCTGTCTTCTTGTTATAATGTGGCAGGCTTGCCTTCACAGTGCTTGACAAATAGCAGGCACTTAACAAACATTTGTTGAGTGAGTGAAATGGAAGAGTGCAGGCAGGACTAAATGCAAATGCTGCAAGAATTTCAAAAGAGTTTACTATACTATCTACTGGAGTGAAGGGCCTTGGTATTATTATTAACTAGAGGAAAACAAAACAAAACAAAGACAGAACATTATTGTGGATCAGCAGTCTTCCTGTTTCTCCTCTGCCTCAGGGCACACTGTTCTATTGTCTCCCATGCTCCCCTGCCAGAGACTGGGACTTGAGGCTTAGTTGGCCAATGGAGGTCTGACCTCCAAGACCTCCGGGGGAGTCTCCATTCTCTCCAGACCTGTGGATGTAGAAGGCCAGTGGGCACTGAGGCCCTGGGCAATGGTGGAGCCACTAGGTTGGGAAGGAGCCTGGGTCCCTGCATGGAAGAACACCTGCTAACAGCTAAATGGACTGATGTAAAAGGGAGAAATATGCCTTGTTGTGTAAGGCACTGAGATTTAGGGGATGCATATTATGGCATTAACTCCCTTGACTAACACCCACCTGAAACACTGGATGTCTTACACCTGAGATGTATATATCTCACTGCTCAATGTCCATCCTGTCCATTTAAATCACAGGGAACAGCATCAGGATTTTGCCCAGTATTTGTGAAACTGATTCAAATGTGCTATTTCTGATATGGCTATACAGACATTTGGGAAAAGAAATGAAGTTAGGGCAAAATAATCTAACAGTCGCATTCCTCAGGCCCCAAATAACATGATCAGGTTTCTTGGCTTTAAAAAAAATAAAACAAAATCTTTCTATTCACCTCCAAGCTATGGCCATCTCCTCTCCCAAGTCCACTAAGTTCTTAGTATCTCAGCATCTCCCCACCTCACCTTCTAACCATAAACTCTCTGGTCTTTCTTCAGTTGTTTTTCTCAATTCTCCTTCACCCCTGACCACTGACTGTTTCCTCTTTGAAATTAATTCTTCTCCTGAATTCCATGACACTGTACTCTCTTGATTACCCTCTTACCCAATCTCCTCCCAGTCCTTTCTTCCTCCTCCAGTTCTCCAAATCCATATTCCTCCAGAAGGTCACATTCCTGCCCTTCTCTCTCACAGTTTTTTTGTTTGCATTGTCACCTTTGGTCTCCTTTTCAAATCTATGTTCTCATTTCAGGAGGGCAGCTCTCTTTTTCATTCTCATCTCATTTTTCTGCTTCTCCCTTGTGACAATCGCATCATCTGTGCAGATGATGCTGCCTCTTTCTGGCTGCCTTCTAGACTTTTCTACTGGATAGCCTGCAAGTATCTCAAACAGCAGGCACCAACCACCAACTCATCCCCTAGTCCAGTGGTCGGCAAACTCATTAGTCAACAGAGTGGCAAACCGCGGCTCGCGAGCCGCAGTTTGCCGACCACTGCCCTAGTCTCTCCACCTATTTTCCTTACCTCTTAGAATATCACTGCCATCCTCTCATTCACTGGGTTCAACACCTCAAAGTCACCTGTGATTCCTTCCCGTCTCTCCCCACATTCACTCAGTAATCTGGGCCTGCTGGATTGCTTCTGTGCCTTCATTACTTCTAGCCTGGACCATTATTAAAAGCTAACATACTTTATCAGTTTGGGTCCAGTCAGAAAAACAGAAACTATACCAGTTGTTGTTGTTGTTTTTTAAGAGAAAGAAAATAATAGAGGGAATTGGCTAAACAGCAGCTAATATTTTTGAAAATGTAAGGAGGAACACACTGACTTAACACAGAAATAACTGCAGGAAGCAGTTACCACCTCTGGGTGGGGAGACAGAAAACACATGGAGGAATCCTAGTTTGGATGCCTCGAGGAGAAGTCTCCCAGGGACTAGGAGTCAGACCTCTGAGGCGAGAGCCCTGCCTGGTTACTGCTGGTGCTTCTAAGGGGTATAATGAACTGCTTTGGGGAGGAAAGCTAGACACTGATTTTCAGCTGTCACTGTCAGGGTGAAGGGCCATTGTTCGAACAACACTGAGAGGAATAGCTGGTAAGTACCATGGAATAACTCCTTTCTTCCCCTCTTTCTTCCAGTTTACTGTCAGAACTTAACAGAAAGTCAGCTGGCAAGGAGATAGTTTTTCAGAATTCTGGCCCCAGAACAGGCAACACAGAGGATAGAAGGGTGAATCTGGTGCATTTGCCTACCACTAGCTTCTCTTTCTCTTTCTTTCTTTCTCTCTTTCTCTCTCTCTCTCTCCAGTCTATTTCCCAAAGATTTCTAAATAGCCTGCATTTATTGATCATTTACTATGTTCCTGTTACAATTCCCACCGCTTTACATGTATTAACACATTTAATCCTCTTAACCACATTTGGAAGTATCTACTATTAGTATCCACATAATACAAATGAAGATACCAAAGCAGGAGGATATTAAGTCCTTTGCCCAGAGTAAAAGTAGCTTGTAACTGGTAGATCCAGGAGTCAAACCCAAGGTGTCTAACTATAACTGATTCTCATACCTTTTTTTTTTTTTAACTTCCACACTGTGTACCTGAGGGAAAAGTCAAAACAGAATCATGGAAAGTAAGATTCCTTAAGTAAAAATAGTTCTCAAACTACAGCATGTGCACGTAAGGACCACCAAGGAACTTTGAGAAAATTTGGATTCCAGAATTCACTTCTCAGACACTAATTTGGAAGGTCTGGGATGAGGAATTTAAACTCTGAACACTTGATCCTGGAGGCCACACCCCGACCCATGCCCAGCCTGTGATTCTGATGTAAACTGTCTATGGACCACAAGTTGAGAAGACTTACCTGGCAGTGGTTGATAAGAGAGAAAGAGAAGATACAAATTGAAAAAATCCTTCCATAGGTTCCCATCGCTCTTGGGTCAAAAGGTAAGTTGAGAATCAGTCTTCAGCTCTTGATCACATCATGTCCTGCTTAAAAACCCCACAATTCATTCAACAAGCTTATTCCACAGATTAACTCAAATATTTATTGAACACATATGTGTCAGTCAGTATTCTAAGTGACTGGGACTCTAGAGTGGCCATCCTACTTAGTATCTATGTAACCTTGGAAAAGATACAACTTCTTTAGATTTTGATTTCCTTACCTGCAAAGGCTCTGTAGGAGAAAGAACGAATCTGGTTAGAGTACAAAGCTTGGTCCAGAGTGAGTACAGTAAACAAAATAATGTTCTGTTGTTTATTCAGAGCCTCACAGGTTACATGAGGATTTTAGCTTTTACTCTAAGATTTTAGCTTTTACTCTGGGAACCTATGGAAGGGTTTTCAGCAGGAAAGTGACATGCCCACAGGTATGAAACATATAGTACCAAGAATTAAAGTCAGTTAGTATTTCCTCCAGGACAAAGGAAATTAGCGATTATAATCACACCAGTCTAATATTTTCAGGTTACTAAGTGAAAATAATAATTCATCTTTAAGACTTATGTTCAATTTTCTAAGATGGAAAACTAAATTAAATCTTGCTTATTGGTGTTAACAATGATCTCAACTCATGACTAGAATCATGAATCAGTTTGTTTTATACGTACCTTTCCTCCATTTAAGATTTGAGAAATGTTAAGTGTCAGAAACTACAGAACTATAAAAAATTTTTTTATTAAGTGTGAAAGCAAAACAGTATATCTATTTAAATATTTTTACATATTTATAGATAAAACAAAGACAAATAATTTATCAAAAATTACAAGTTTAAAGAACAGACTATTTTGAAACAGCCAATAAAGTATCTGAAAATAACACATTTTATCCATAATTAAGTGAATATTATCCCCCCCAAAAGTAACTTGCATTTGTAAAAAATATAAAAGTTTTTTTTTAGATGTCAGCCAAGACTGCTCTTGCTAAATCTAAAAAAGTATAATGCCTTTATCGATAACTTCTGTTTTCACCAAATGGCTTTAAAAACCACCTGTGTTTCCTCTGGGCTTCGGTGAACTCTAAATCTTCACTTTTACACCACAGGGCGTGAACATAAACAAACAAATCAGAGTGAGAGCTTTGGGCTGCTTTGCTTCACACTGAGCGAAGAACTTTCTCCTTGGCTGGGTGAAAGACCATGGTGTATTGTGACGTCCAATCTACTGCATAGGGCTTCAGCAAGCCAAAGCAGCCACACTGAAAGAAATCTGCGAGGTTCTGTGTGAACCCAAGGCTGACAAGAAAGGAAGAGAACATGTCTTACTACATTTCCTGTGCAGCTCTTGACAAACATTCATTCACACCATAAACATTCACTGAGATTGTACAATGTATGTCCTTTGGAGATCCTACAGGAATCCAGAGGTGAATCAGTTACTGGGCTTATGGAACCTAAAAACAGAAGCCTAGTTCCAGTTCTGGAACTGAATCCCTAATATCGAGAGTCCCTGGCTTCTGCCCAGCAATTAAATAACCTCATTTTGGGTCTCCCACTCACTGGAATGGTCACTGCCATCAATAAGTTTCTTTCTTTCCATTCCCACTGCCCTAATTCTCTTTGATTATCTCAAAGGCCAGAAAAAATACCATCAACAAGATGGGTTTTTTTCTAAACGTATATAGCTCTCTAAATTATGCCCATCTCAACTCCTTCCAATTCATTTTACATACTGGAGATTGTCTAGTCCTCCAAAACTCTGATGTACTAGTAGTCATAGCCCTTCACCTCCCAAGCAAAACCCTTAAAGATACCCTTCTACTCAAACCCAGTTCTGCATCTTTGTATTGCAGGCCCTACACAAGGAAATCCCCAGGTTCCTCAGGTGTCAGCTCCCCAAGCTCTCTTTATAAACCACCCACTGCAGCTACTCCAGCTCTGTTTTTCCCATTATCATAACTTCGTGGGCCATTCTTCTACCTTGGAACCCACACACCTCCACCTTACCACAGGTAACCCCTCAACCTTTGAAGTCCTACCAGTTCTCAGGGCCTGGGTCAAGGCCCACTTCCCCTTTGGACCCATCCTGTCTCCAAGTTTTCAGCATCGCTTTTCCTCCATTAGTTCCTGAATACTACTATCTGTTCTAGTTGTGAGGAAGTGGGATTTATGCACATGCCCTACCTTTCAGCCTAACCCAACCCCCTACACACATCAAAACACCTCTGTGGGTGAGGGTGACTGTGCCGCTGCTGCAGCTGAGTGACAGTGGTCAGGAAAGTCCCATCGCTATGCAGAAAGCAGCTTCCTAGGCAGAGAGCTACCTATGTGGAATGGACGGGGTGGAGAGACATGCTGAGAATTTAATAGGCTGAGTTAGTGAGTAAAAGTCACCTACAGAAGGCAATCCTTTGGTTTGGGCAGGATTTGGAAGCTAGATTCAAAGTGGCTTAAAGGCCTTACTGTTAGTTCCTCCAGCTCATGCTGCCATTACTCAGCAATTCTGAAAAAGACCCAGCTTTCACCTCTGTGAGACTCTTTTTCAGGGCGGACATGCCCTTCCTTCCATCTCCATCATGCTCGCCCCAAAACTTTTAAGGCTCAGCTGAAAATTCCACCTCTACTACAGAGGCTTCTATACTTTAGTAAATATTTATTCCTTTGGTTAAACCAGTGGTCGGCAAACTGCGGCTCGCGAGCCACATGTGGCTCTTTGGCCCCTTGAGTGTGGCTCTTCCACAAAATACCACGGCCTGGGCGAGTCTATTTTGAAGTGGCGTTAGAAGAAGTTTAAAAAATTTGGCTCTCAAAAGAAATTTCAATCGTTGTACTGTTGATATTTGGCTCTGTTGACTAAATGAGTTTGCTGACCACTGGTAAACCACTGAGAAAGAGAATTTATTATTATCACTGCCAGTCTGAAACAATCATCACCAGCTTAACACCGCTCTCCGCTCTTCATCACTTTAGCCACCTCTTCCCAATAAAGTCATTTTCTTTCCTCTTTAAATACATATCAGAGTCACATCCCAGGCTCTGATTTCCTTGTCTAACAGCCTAACAGTTTCATCTTGTACCACAAATGTGCTTTAAAATAGACTGCTCATGAGATATGCAGTGAGTGCTCAAATTCCTGGAGGACTCTGGGTCACCTCCACAGCATTCCCAGCCTCCAAGACCCCTATACATGTGACAGGGAGATAAGCTTCAAAGCCTGATCCTTCATATCTTAAGATGACGACCTTCCTATACAAACATTCTCATTTTCAACTGAGGACAGGTTTTGTACAACCAACACTCTAGGAAGAACATACCCCAATCTCAAAAGCTGGCTTCTCCCTGACACAGGTGGGCACCTTAAACATAGGGCTGAAGTAATTACTGGTGATAGAAAGCCAGGTTGAAAATCTTGGCAAAGCTCACAATCTAACGCTTTGTACAGACAGCCTTATGGCTGGCTTTCTCGGCCACATGCTTAATTATCTCACATTGACTTCATGCCAGCAATATGCAACCTTGTGACCATGTGGCTTGACTGCAGAGATTCCCCATCTTGGCAAAACTTCACAGTCACTTATTATTTGTGCTGAGTCCAATAGACTAAATCCCAAATTCTTACCACCTTGGGGCTCATGACCTTACCACTCATCTCCTGTCACTGAGGCTTCCAAGAAAAAAGAGGGTCAACTCTATCGATAGCAAGTCTGAGGACAGCAGCATGGCCAAGGGTGGTGACACTGGATTGGGCAACCAACGGCTAGGCTAGCATCTTCCTTAGGATTCAGTGGAAAGAATAGATCTCACTTACTTGTATGGTGTCCTCCTGAGGGACAATGGCTGCTTCATATGCCTGCTCTGCTTCAGCAAGCTCTTTCTCTCATGGGAGGTCAGGCCTAGAAAAGCAATCTGAAAAAGGTTGGGATGTACATGAAAAATACCACATCAGGGCTCCATCACTCTTAGCAGTGCATCATGGGAAACTGGAAAACATGCAGTACCCCCCTCCCCGCAAAACAATATCACCTATACTTCTAACCAAGGATCAAGGTGAAGGCAAAGATTTAGCAGCTCTAAGTAGACTCTCCTATGTAAATCTAGTAGCTGGGCTTTTTTTTAAATTATTATTATTCTTGTCTTATTTTGTTAACCTTCAGAAAAGCACAGTGCATTGACTTAATAAGATCATGAAATAATTACTTTAGTAATTACTTCAAGCCAGGGCTTATGGCCATGTTTAGATTCTCAATAAATTCAGCATGCAACTTTTAGATAAATAATATAAGGTCCATATCAGTGCAATTATTTCGACTTGTATATTCTTCTTAGTATCTCTTTGAAAATAGCCAAATGAAAAAGTTAATAATCTTAAGTAAAGAATATTTAAATCCATATATTTGGGGAGAGGTAAGAATTAAGGTAACTTGAAAACTCCCATGTCATTAAAAGCACTACTATTGCCCAGCAGGTGTGGCTCAGTGGTTGAGCATTGACCTAGGAACCCGGAGGTCATTGTTTGATTTCCAGTCGGGGCACATGCCCAGGTTGTGGGCTCAATCCCCCCTGGGGGGCATGCAGGAGGCAGCCTATCAATGATTCTCTCTTATAATTGGTGTTTCTATCTCTCTTCTTTCCTCTCTGAAATCAACAAAAATATAATTTTTAAAAATATTACTATTTATTGAGTTATCTCATTTAATTCCCCAAAACAACCCAAACATCAAGTTCCTAATCTTTAAAACAGAGATTATCATCTTCATTAGACTGTTTAAGGGTTTGAGATAATATATTTAAAATACCTGTAAGCAGAGGCTTACAAGGGTGAAGCAACTGGTCCAAGGCCCCACAGCTTAGAAAGTGGCAGAACTGGGACTGACACCTCGGTCAGTGTGAGAACAGAGCCCATGGTCCTAACCAGCAGTCAATAGTCTCAGTGTGACTGGCCACTGTCAAAACCATAACTCACCAGAGCCCTCAGGAAATGAAAGGCTTCGAATAACTGATTTGTTTTGTTTATTAAGAAAACTTCGCTCTGAATTCCTATACTTGAAAACTACCCAAAGCACTGAGTCCATTTTCTTGCCTTAGAAAATATACGCAAATATATTAACCTTTTTTTTTAAATTTAAGAATATTATGGTCTCACATACTTGTACTTGTTCTCTAAGAGTCCAGAAAAGGAAGATGAGAATTAGTATTGATACCTCAAGTCTTGGGTTCTACATCTAACTCTCTTTCTAGCCCTATGGCCACAAGCTAGGCATTCAACATCTTTAGGTTTAGTTTGCTCACCCATATAATGGAGAAGATACTACTTTGGCACAGTCTGCATCTCAAATGTTTATGAGGAAACAGATGAGAAGGTGCTTTGGAATATGTAAAGCAAGTATAAATATTAGGTATTATAAATGACAGTAATTACTGTTAATAATCGCTGATGCTGATATCCATTCTTAGCGCCAAAGTCTGTAGATATCAGAGTGATAGGAATTTAAGATGAATATTCAGAAACTTTAGTTCAGTCAGTATTATTAGCTTAATTCCCTTCCTTAGCAATTTTCCCTTTTAAATTTTTCTTTATTATTATTGTAGAATTGATTACTTCCCCATAAAAGTGGAAAGTATTTTGCTTTCGTTGAATAATGCTCTAATTATCTCAAGTCTTGCAGTAAATGGCCCAGACTGATCATGGCTATCCATTCCATACGGGCAGCCATAACAACAACGAGAACTAGGTTTTGCTCACAGAGGAAAGCAGGTACCAGCGAAGGGAATAGAAACACCGCAGAAAGCTGAAGATGACTACTGCCCTGGAGCCTGAACTTTCTAATGGCCATGACCTCCTCTGGAAGTGCAATTACCATGTCCATTGGTTACTGGTGTGTATTTCATTTCTCCCCCACTTCTATCCACTTAAGCACTGCATAATAATGACAACAAACAGGGTTGGAAAAGTGAGGGAGAATAATCGCCTCACACTTGCATGCTTTACGGTTTATACCATGCTTTCACACACCATATATTTTAATTGCATGATGGAAAAAGCCCTTAAATGGGACTGTCAGAAGAACTAAGTTTCCCATTCTGATTTTCCTACTCATTGGATGACCTTGAACAATTCAATTCACATCTGTACCTCTGTAAAATAATAGGTTAGATTAGATAATTCCTAGGGCCAACACTAACAATTTATCGTTCTGACATTTAAATCCTGCTGTGAGAGTAGACAGGCATTATTATCCCCATTTCACAGACAAGGAAACTGAAATTCAGGAGTCAAATAACATTCCTACACCCACAGAGAAAGTGACAGTCACTAGAAACAAAGTCTTCTGATTTGAAATTTAAGTCTTTCTACCCTAATACAGGTTGTTGGAAATATCACCCAAAGCATTATAAGAAGAGAAATAAATACCTGAAAGAGTTGATTTACTAATACAAATGTTGACCATGAGAAATGGAAAGTTGCCAGCAGGAAGATATATAAAACCCAAGGGGAACAAGCCACAATCTGATTGAGGTAGGTCCACAGTCCATCTTCTCTGAATGTTGTGGCACAATGATTTGACCAATCTGTGAATTCACAAAAAGGAACCCATTATTTAAAAAGACAATAAATCAGTGATCATAATGCAGGAAGATTAAAATCACTGAATATTTTTAGGGGAAAAAAGAAAGGAAGACATGATGGCCCAGATCAGAACCTGACTTCAAGATTTTATCTTCCAAATGCCAGCTCTCCTAACACAGATGAAAAACGGTACCTCACTGTTAATTGCGGCTATGATAACAATGCATTGGTAGTCAGCAGAGAAGAAATAAAAACAAAAAAGGTCCACGAAACCATCATTAAGATCAGCATATTCTGCATAAAATGCACTTGCCAGAGAAGTTAATTGTTCAAGAACTCAAGAATGATTATATTTAATAAATATTTGTCCTAGAGAATTCTCTAACTTATCCATGTTATAGCAAGATATGTGCCATCACAGAACTAAATATAAACTCTTATTAAGGGTTCGGATCAACAGGCCATTGCTGTGGGCACAAGAAATCCTGTAAGCACCTAGACACCACTGGAATACACGCTAAGGGCATGCAATTTCCGAGTGTACTTCTGCATTGGCACCGTAATTGATCCTGCGGAGGGAGAAAGGCCAGGTGAGGAAATTCACGAGAAAGATACCCCAGGAAAAGTACAGAGAGAGAGCAAGATTCATATGATCACAGCTCAGTTTCTCCCCAGGAAAATTTATTCATATGCCAATTAAAAGAGAGGACTTCACTATGATCTTCAGAAAACTGAACCCTAACCCACATAGCTAAGACAGCAGTGAGGTGAATGTAGGTAGGAAGCAGGAGAAACAAGGGAACAGACCTTCAAAGTTATACACTGAGTGGCCAGATTATTATGATCTCTGAATGCATAATAATCTGGCCACTCAGTGTGTATCCTATCTAATAAAAGAGTAATATGCAAATTGACCATCACTCCAAGAAAACAAGATGGCCGCCCCCATGTGGTCAAAGATGGCTGCCCCCATGTGGACACAAGATGGCCACCACAAGATGGCTGGCAGGGGAGGGCAATTGTGGGCAGTTGGGGGGGACCAGGCCAGCAGGGGAGGGCAGCTGGGGGGGACCAGGCCTGCAGGGGAGGGCAGTTGGGGGGGGGACCAGGCCTGCAGGGGAGGGCAGTTGGGAGGGACCAGGCCTGCAGGGGAGGGCAGTTGGGGGGGGGGGAGCCCAGGTCTGCAGGGGAGGGCAGTTGGAGGGGGCAGACCTGTAGGGGAGGGCAGTTGGGGGGGCAGACCAGGCCTGTAGGGGAGGGCAGTTGGGGGAGACCAGGCCTGTAGGGGAGGGCAGTTGTGGGGGACCAGGCCAGCAGAGGAAGGCAGTTGGGGGGGGACCAGGCCTGCAGGAGAGGGCAGTTGGGGGTGACCGGGCCAGCAGGGGAGGGCAGTTGGGGGCAATCCGGCTGGCTGGGGAGCAGTTAGGGGTCAATAAGGCTGGCAGGGGAGTGGTTAGGGGGTGATCAGGCTGGCAGGCAGAAGTGGTTAGGGGCAATCAGGCAGAGGCAGGCGAGCTGTTGGGAGCCAGCAGTCCTGGATTGTGAGAGGGATGTCCGACGGCCCATTTAGGCCCGATCCCACCTAAACGGGCGGTCGGATATCCTTCAAGGGGTCCCAGATTGAAGAGGGTGCAGGCTGGGCTTAGGCCGCCCCCCCCTCCGTGCACAAATTTCGTGCACCAGGCCTCTAGTATATATATATTAGAGGCCCAGTGCATGAATTCATGCATGGGTGGGGTCCAGCCACCCTGGCCAGGGGGAGGGGACATGGGTGGTTGGCCGGCCTGCCTGCTGGTCGAACTCCTGGTCAAGGGAACAATTTGCATATTAGCCTTTTATTATATAGGATATACAATGAGTGGCCAGATTATTATACGTTCAGAGATCATAATAATCTGGCCACTCAGTGTATAAAGTCAATGACTTTTACAGGCACCAGGACTGTTAATAAAGGGCAAACTATTTTTGAAATGAGAATTCTGTAGATTTATACCCTTAGGTTTCATAAATGCTTCTGACAATTTGATCAGCAATTTTAGACAGTTTCTCAAAGCAATACTTAAGAGCTCCTGGGGCAGGAAGGATATATGGGTCCATGACTTCACTATCAACCAACTGTCCATTTTTGTCCCAAATATATATATATATTTTTTGTATCACTTAAGTCCCAGCTATCTTTCATGGATATATGCCAGAAGCATTCTAACAGCAATCATCACAGAGCAACAATCAAGGTAACAAGGCACATTACACTCTTCAGAGCTTCTCATTGGACAGCACAGAAAGAAGCATCCCATGCACCTGGTATGACATAAGAGAATGTAATTTCCACCAACAGGCAGCAAAGACAGCTGAGTAGGAAGAGTACTGACTTTCTTTTAGCTTATGGATTTCCACTGCTCTCCTCTGGGAATTATTTCCATAACACAGCATGACCTCAAACTGAAGTTTCCATAGAACTGATTTCAGATTTAATACCAAAGATATGCTGTCAGTGGCCAAGTACATTATCTTATATGCAATATAACACTTGAATGTGTACTAATACATTCACTGGCTAATGATACGGAACTCCTATTGTGGTTCCAAGTCAATTGTTTTCATCTTTAGATAGCTCGGATACTTAGAATGTTCTTTCTAGCAATAATCTAAGATCTTTCTCCCTGTAACTTGTACAATGCTGACACGTTGAGTTACTTACTGTCTACCCTGAAAACAGACCTCACAAGACGCAATGGATGGTGCCTGTACAGAGCCAGAAGTAGCTGCAACTGGATCACACGAGAGAGGGTGCACAGCAACAGGAGTGTTAACGGTAAACCAAAAAGGTGGGAGGACACATTAGAAAAATGGAACACTTTTTTTAAAGTTCATTTTTCCTGTATGTGAAATAATGATAAAAGATACAATGTCCTCATTCATTGTAAAAAAAAAAACTGTCAAAATATAAATGGGATAAAAGTAACCAAATATGTTCAGCTAGTTGTAGGTGAATGTAAAGGTGAGACTGTGCCTAAGAAACAAAACATTATATACAAATTCGTTCAGAGACAGAGGATACAGACAAAGAGGAGGGAAGAACTAATGCATGTCATAAGAAAACAACTTGGAAAGAATGAATGTAATGGAAAATCACTTCTGTCCTTATCAATACAGTCTTATGCTGGACAGACACACCAAACAAAGGGGACTATTTTTAGTGATGAGAGAGAAGGGGGAGAGACAAGAGTGGTGTAAAATCTGGCTCCTTTTCCCTAGGATCAAGTCCAAGGCACAAGTTGATCCATGGGCCAGCTTTAAAAGGTTTTCCAGGAACATGCTTTAATGTCAAGCCTTCAAAGGGCAGCCCTTTCAATAGAAAGAAGCACTGAAAAAGTCTTTTATTTTCTACACCACAGGACATAATCTAAGAAGTTTCAAATTCCAATGCGCAGGATTACTGATGGCCTTTGGCAAGAACTGAGATCAGGGATCATAACCTTCTGACTATTAGATCCATTTGAGATGGTGACAGTTACACTGAGCCACAAAAGCATTCCCTAGTGATGTCAGGTGGGAAAAGGGCTGGAAAGATAATTGAAGTCCTCTCCATGCCTACAGCCAGGCAAAAAACAAACCATTTCATGTAGATATTAGCAACCTCTAAAAATGAAACCCCAGACCAAACAAAACTTATAATAGTGAATGTTTCTGGGGAGGGGAGCTGGGAGGCTGGGGAACAGTATAGAAGAAACTATCTTTCAAAAACTAAAAATTAAACTAAAGAAAACCAGAGGGCATGGGGGACTTAGAGAGGGGTGGAAGATGGGATGATAAAGGAAAAAGGAAAAAACTTTCCTAATATCTTCCTGAATCATCCCAGATTTTAGCTCAAGCCACAAATTAGTATTTTATTGGCAAAATACAAGACTTGAGCATAAAGATAATAGGAGGGAGGATGGAAATAGAAGCTCTAGAGCCAAACTCTCCCAAAGTTTTCACAATAAATAAATAACAGAGTCAAAATAAACTACAATAATAAACAATAAACAAATAATAAACCAAGTCAAAATAAACTACAAGCACTATAGGTTTTTCCAGTAAGGTAACCTATTCCAAGGTTTGAAAAGCAGAGTCATGCATTCATTCTTAGGAGCTACCAAAATCCTCTTGCTGTAATTTAAATGCTATTCTTAGTTGATCACCTTGGAACAGCTGGCTGTCACTCCCTACATGAAATGCCCAGAGATGGCCTTTACACTGCTACTAAAAAGTCATTTTCCTTGCTCAGGAATGCAGAATAAGTGATCTAATATTTTCTTCCAAGTTATTATTTCCAACCTTTCAATGATTGATACAGTTATAAGTTGTGACCTGAGATTTATCAAGGAAATGAGCTTTGAGTTTTGTTTCAATGTGACAACCTTCTAAGTCCCCCAACCTCTCTACCTCCAATCTCCCCCTGCCTCCTTTTATTTACTTACCACTCCACTTGCTTTTGTACCTGAACAGCTGATTTTTCCTCCTTTCACTGGGTGATAAATCTGCCCTTGCCTTAAATAAATTTATATTTTTGACCACTTTTCTAATTTATCAAGTTCATTTTAGAGTAAAATCTTTTCAAAGGTATTGACAACTAACCTCTCGTAGCATTTCCTGCAGCTTCCCAATGCCAAGAATCTTACCAGCATCCATTTAGTTTTTATTAGGGTATAGTTTATAGTCACCTAGCCCAAATGTGATATAGAAGAGTTCACAAGGAAAAGTGTATGTAGATGTGGGTTCATGAGCTTGCTGTAAGAAAAATTTATACTTACACATGAAAGATTCATATATAATCCAGTTACACACAACGGAAAGGAAAAATAAGAAGAATATGTAATAGCGATGGTTGCCGAAACCTACGTAAAAAAGAAAAGCAACATATTTAATACTTTCTTGAACAATTACGTTCCAGACCAAGAGCCTATTAACCACTTTCTGTCCAAAGCCTTCACCAAAGTAAAGAAATAAGCTGTTGTTTTGCTTTTAAGTACCATTAAACCAAAACCAAACACTCTAATATGTCATGGTCAATTGTCCATGTTAACTGAACTAATATTCATTCAATACTTAAAAGAGTGGGTTTTTTTTGGCTTTTGTTTTTAATACAACAAAGTTTACTAAACATATACAGCTCTAGGATGGCCTATACTGTGCTGGAGGGAGAAGCAGGCAGGAACTGGGAGAAATCATACTTTGTCACTTCCTTCCTTCCTTCCTTTCTTCCTTCCATGTGATAAGCTTATACAGGTATACCTTCTGGACATCAAGGATTGACTTGATCAGGGAACAGAGAAAATGAATCTGAGGAGCAGCACTAAATAGATATGTTGCAGGAGACTGGACATAGCAAAAGAGGGGCAACCTGCAGCCCAAGAAAGGCTTACTAGTATAGAAGCAAAGAGGGGGTGAGGCTGCCACACAACCAAGCTCCACTCTTCTATGTACTGCCCTCTGATGTTGGAGATGGGAACATTTTTTATGCTAATGCCACAAAAGTTCCTCAGGTACCATCTCATTCCCATCTTCTCCACAGGAAGCAAAGCCCAGAAGGAGCAGCACCCATTGGAATGAGACATAGGTTTATGAATGACTAGTTGCATGACTATAGGTACAACATTCAACCTCCCTAGTCCAGTGTTCTTACTTGTAATATGGGGATAATATCTCTTTTGGGGAAAGGGGGTAGGGATATTCTCTTCTACTTCACAGGCCCAAGGCAATCAAAGAGGATGATGCATGTGAAAACACCATGTTAAATGCCATGTGATAAAAATATATGGACTCATTACTATTGTTTTTCCACTGCACTCAAAGCTGCCTGTTATAATGCCAATCATCTCATCTTTAAGGTGGGATGGAGTCCATGAAGTTTGGGACCCCAGAAATTATCTCTTACCTGTCCTCTAGGAAAAGTAAAGAGCATCAAAATGCACCAAGGAAACCCAAGTGAGCTGAGGCAGCCTTTTGTTTATCAAGATCATGGAAGCATATCTTCTCCTAAAAACCCATGACCACAGTTCCTCATAATAAACCCCTGGCTTTTACTGTGATGGCTTGGAGGAAACCCAGGGCTGCAGATCAGGAAAACAAATGTTCCCTGGGTGGAAGGCAATCCCAGATCTCTACCATCTCTTACCTGAGCCTTTAAGAAGGCAGGTGAAGAAGGTGAACAAGAGAGACAAGACATAAAATATGGAAAAAACATGGTATTTGGAGGAGAAAACTAATACTACTAAAATGACTTCAGGCAAATAATTTTTTACCTTTTATATTTTTCAACTCTAAAATGGAGATAATAATACCAACCTCATAGCAGTGGTGTTTGATGATCAAATAGGATACAATATATGAAAGTGCATTACAAATGCTAAAATTCTATATAATGATACTAGAGGCCCAGTGCACGAAAATTTGTGCATTGGCGGGGGGAGGGTCCTTCAGCCCAGCCTGAGCCCTCTTGCAGTCTGGGAGCCCTTGGGAGATGTGCACCTGCCAGCTTAGGCCCACTCCCTGGGGGATTGGGCCTAAGCTGGCAGTCAGACATCCCTCTGGCAGCCCAGGAGCCCTCGGGGGATGTCCAACTAAAAGCTTTAGCACTGCCGTGAAGGCACCACTGCTGCGCTGGCCAGCCATGAGCCGGCTTCTGGCTGAGTGGCACTCCCCCTGTGGAAGCGCACTGACTACCAGGGGGCAGCTCCTGTGTTAAGCATCTGCCACCTGGTGGTCAGTGCGTATCATAGCGACCAGTTGTTCCGCAGTTAGGGTCAATTTGCATATTATCCTTTTATTATATAGGATTATCATCAACATCAAAAACAGTTTTCCAAAAGTGTTATATACCACAGAGATGATTCTCTGACAAGGAAAAGCTACAAAATGAATTCCCTTCTACTTTTTCTATGAGTCACACACATAACTAAATATAAGCTTAACTTCATGTGGTAATTAAAAAATTCTCACCTATGCACCGTCCAGTCCACAGGCAGTGTTGATCATATCGAGCCACACAGGAGTTGCACACAGGGCAATGGAGTGACCTTAATGGCTTCCTTACCTAAGTGGGCAATTAAGAGAGGCCCAAGCAAAAATCAGTCTCTCAAACTGGTAACAAATTGCAAATAAAATCTTATTCCTAAATTATAAAGATAGTGGCACAAATCATCCTAAATATCAGACCATCAATTCAGAGAGACTCTGGAATGCCTTAGTAATATTTACGACTGCATGACCATTGTGTCGAAGCCATCACTAAAGGAGACCTGAATTCGAGGGCTAGCAGCACTGACTAACGGGATGAGGCAATACCATACAGCACAGTGAGCACGGGACTGAGGAGAAGGAAACCTGAGGTACATTTCTGGCTCTGCCAATAATTTGGGGAAAGTTACTTGCCCCTTTAGGCTATGATTTCTCAACTGCAAAATGAGAAGTTTCACTAAGTGGTTCTTGGGTCACCATGAGCCTCTGGCTCCAAGTTAGTTTTAACATATGCTTCGTGGCAGGAAAAACCAAACAAAACATACAAGTAGATTTTTAATCACAGGCAATGTCAAGAGATCATAAATATCATTCCCCATATGTTCAAGGCAGAAAATTGTCCTGACAGTAATGCAAAATTAGAATCTGGTAGAAACAAAGGTGTATAAATATACTGCAAAGATTTGATAAATGTTTACATGAGAAATGTAACCAAGAATTTGCTTTTACTATGGGAAAAAATTTATAAAGAAAAGGCTCACTCACAAGACACGATGTACAAAATGTTCTGAAGTCCAGACAACCAGTCTCTGCGAGGGTGATGATATTCTGAAAGATATGCAGTTTGACCTTACGTTTGTATTTTACTAGGGAATGTATAATGCATGGTCATATACCATAATCACAGCTCTCTCTCCAAACTGAGGTAGCTAGCAGAGCAATTTGGAAGATTTGCCAACACATCATTCTGTGCCTGAAATAAAGTGATTTTTTTCAAGGCTGCATTTTCAACCACAGCCAACAAATTAGAATGCACAAAAATTATACCCCCTTCTCTCCATCAATGGCAATGACCTCCCAGTTATAATCTGTTGGAGAAAAATAAACAGACACTCCTAAAAAGAAACAAAAACTACCAGCATACAACAGAACTGATGGTTATAAGCACAAAGAGCTCAGTCTTTGAGGAACACGGGCTTTAGGTAACAAAGATGACACTCTCCCCAATTTCTAAACATTCACAGGCAATGGAAGACATGTCATGTCATCTGACAACTTCACATCTTAGTCAATAAGGAGGAAGACCCTCCTGCCCGCTGGCAGCTCTTGCCTACTCCATGTATCAAATGAGGGACTTTAAGTTATATGATCATTTTCTAAGTGTTACTGTAAAAAAGCAGAAGACTATATCCGCTAACAGGAATTACATCTGAAAAAGTCTTGGTGAGGTGTTACTTTAAAGAAATTAAAAATATTTTTTAAAATTTTCATATAAACAAATGAAAAAGTATGACAGTAGAGAGATTCCACATTTAATATTATTAGGTGCCAGGCACTAGAGACACAGTCATGACAGAAACCAACATGGCTACGATCATCTGAAGTTCACCCTCCTATTTTAAAATCAGTAACAGTACAAAGAAAGCTCACCGTTTTCCTTTCTTCTTCAGAAGCCTTAGTGAAGCCTGGATCCGTTGCCCAAGTCTTATAGAAAAAGTAGAGGAAGCCTATTATGCTGAAAATAAAAGCAAAATAGAAAGGAGTGCCTGCTAGATGTTAAAGCCAAGTTAAGGAACATATAGGACCTCCCATAATTACGACACAAGCAAATCTCATCATTGGTGCCTAAGAATCTCTCTGCATTCTATCCTCACCTTCCCTGATGTAACACATCCTGCCCCCATACCTAGCCTATGTTCTAATCCTATGGGAATTTGGTCATGGTTGACAAATTAATCCCTCCTCAATAGTTGAAACCCACATGAAATATTGATTGGAAGAGTTGCAATACATGAAGAGCATCCTGAAGAATGAAAAACATTCAAGACCCAAATGAATTAATCTCCAATGGTATAATGTGGCTCTCCTGAGAGCATCCAGAAAAATATTTTCTGATCATTCTAACCAAATCATTCAAACAAAAAAGCCACTTGGTTCAGAGATTTCAACTAAAACTATTTTTTATATATTAAATGCTTGCAAAAATTTCCTACTACAAAGTTTAGTACCTGGTCATAACTGACTTAGGCTGAGTTAATTTAGAAGTGAAAGAAACTGCTCTCCCTGCAAAGTGATTATAAATCAAATATTATTTGGGAAAGGCACATGATATAAACTGAGATAAAAATTGTTTCAAGGATAAATGAACAGTCCCCACTACAAATTCTTTGTATAAAAAGTAAAATTTTGCTCCAGTAAAATTTTGTGCAGTAATAAACCAATACGCCAGTAATAAACCAATGTCCTTGCCCAATTTAAATCATTATTGACACAGTAACTGTATTTGCCTTCCAGGGTGTTGCCAAGATGTCTGGGTGCCAAACTCCAGAGTAGAAAAGGTGGCCATAAAATAAGACTCTAAACACTTGCTGCTCAAATTGTGACCATGGTCCCACAGCAGTGGCTTTACCTGGGAGCTTGTTAGAGGCAAGAACCACACACCTCACCCCAGACCAGCAGAATCACTCTGCTATAACTCAAAGAAACCAGCACAACCACATCTGGTTCAGGTTTATCTGCAGATGGGCCTGACTTTAAGAAATAAATAGGGTCCAGAAAATTGTGTGAAACTGAATTTTAACAAATATGCTTACTTAGAATTAATTAACACTATTAAAAAGTACAGAGGACAGAGCTTTTGTTACAGAATCACATCCTTTTTCTTCCCCCCGCCCCCATTAAATCGTGATCAACATATATGACACATTCTAAAAAACACACCAATGAATCATATGATGATCTCTCATATTAAGCTGACTCTGCTCTGAATAACTTACAACTCCTCTCCCTCTAAGCAAAGTGAATTGCACTCTATCCCCTCACATAAAAGCCAAACATTCTTTGCTTCCATGCCCTTGCTTTGTGTGGTTCACTGACCTCAAATGCTCCCCATCTCCACCATCGACCCCTTCCCCGTCTAATTATAAAACCACACTTTTAGCATGTTCAGGTTCTAAACACCTTCCAGACCTAACTTATATCTCCTTCCTTTTGTAGGTCATTCCCTATGGAGGATTCTCCCTCTGATCTGAATCGAAGAATGCTTATTCTATGGCATTTATACCTCAAATTATAGTTATTTATAGATATCTCAACCTTTCCAGTTAGCTTGTGACTCCTGCAGTCAAAAAGTTTCTCAACTTGGACTAACTGGACTTTATTTCCTTAAGTATTCTTTAGATACTTCAGCTCTACACTATAGATCTACACGATAGCTGTCCTTTAGATCTACCCTACAGAAGCCTATTCCTCATTTGTTCAGTAAGTCTTTACTGAGTGCCCATTCTACACAATGCACTGGCTTCCAAATGACAGACTTCCAAACACTTGAAATGGGAAGGCAGTGCTCAGGCTAAGCAGCAACATTATTCTTCATACAACACTGTTCCTTAAACAACATTGTTCCTGGTCAAGTTCCTCTGTTTATGCTCCTGCCTGCCCTTGTCTCTTTTAAAAGAACAGAATTCAAAACAGAACAAACACACTTCAGGTGTGTACTGAACAGTGCAGAGGACAGTAGATTGCTGCTGTCCTTTGCTTGGACACTCAAAGCCTTGTAACCCTACTGGAGAATACACTGGCTTCGGCGATAGCCGCATCACTACCCACACCAGGCTTTTAGTCAAAGCTCCTGGGTTGTTTTTTTTCACTTGACCTGAAACTATGTCATTTTCACATGTGCTTGTACATATTCTCTGAAACTCAGTACAGGACTTCACATGAGTTTATACCTCTTAAACTTAACTCAGTTATAGCCAGAATCTTTAATCTTTAGTCTTTAATCCTACTTCCCAACTCATCAGTATGATCTTACCTCCTTTACTTGATACTGTCTCATAAAAACCATTATTTGCTGAACCAAAATAAACTGATCATCTGAGGAGCTAACCTAGAGGTGCCCTTAAAATTA
This sequence comes from Plecotus auritus, assembly GCF_963455305.1. NCBI lineage: Eukaryota > Metazoa > Chordata > Mammalia > Chiroptera > Vespertilionidae > Plecotus > Plecotus auritus. The sequence goes on along the minus strand of NC_137783.1, from coordinate 125,232,072 downwards.
ATTTCAACATGCAGCCTTCTACACAGATTTTATTTATAAGACTAATTAATAATAATAATAATAGGTATTACTTACAGAATTCCAATTATGTAATGGGGACCATGGTCAGCAATTTACGAACATCATAGCACAGTAATCCTTGTAGCCACCCCACTATTATCCCCAATTTATAGAAAAACTGAGACTCAGTGAAATTAAATAACTTGTCCAATGGTATTTAATAAGGAAAAGGGCCAAAACTTAAATTCATGCTGATTCCAAAGATGGTCCTCTTTCCACAGTGCCCCAGACCCTCTTCCCATATGGCAGCTGTAGAAGCAGAAACCCCCATACAATCCAGACTTGGCAACCTGAGACGAAACTAGTATAAACACTCAGGATAGGCCTTTACAGGGTAGCGCTTTAGTTCATACCCAAGGCCGTTCAAACAGCATTTACCATTCAGCTTGAAAAACACCAATCTGACGGCGAAGTGTGCCACCTACTGACTGACATTCCCTCGCCAGTAACAGGCTCATATGGATGCCTAGATCAAATGGCTTTATGCTGTACATGTGAGTAAAGTATCCCATCTCGTCAGCTCCAACATCTTAAGATTCTGTCTGGCTATGGAAATCAGTTCTGATATAATGGCATCTTCACAAACAAGTGAACAGTTTGTAATTAAACTCAGCTGCATACTAAATTCAGCAATTCAGGTTTTCAAATTATAGTGGAATTATAGTGTTGTTAATATTGATTCTATAAACCTGAAATAACTGTATATAATAACTACAGTACTTTTTGCGCAAAATTTGAAATAATGTTAGTTGCTCACATATTAAAAATTCATCAGGAAACACAATCTTAAAACTGTTTACTCCAATGCCACATGGGTTGGTAAACAAACAAACAAAATCAGCCATCCCTTTTCAATATCATGTCAATTACCCTAGAACCGTGGTCGGCAAACTGTGGCTCGCGAGCCACATGCGGCTCTTTGGCCCCTTGAGTGTGGCTCTTCCACAAAACACCACGGCCTGGGTGAGTCTATTTTGAAGAAGTGGCGTTAGAAGAAGTTTAAGTTTAAAAAATTTGGCTCTCAAAAGAAATTTCAATCGTTGTACTGTTGATATTTGGCTGTTGACTAATGAGTTTGCCGACCACTGCCCTAGAATTTACCAGCCTTGGGATCTCCACAAAAGATTTTTATGTATCTTGTGCTGTTACTTGATGGTTATGTGTAAATTTAATTATTTTTATATCACATAATGGTATCATCCAAGTTTTCATTAAATGGTGGTAATAAGGTTAGTGCTTAAAAAGCTGCCCCCAAATCAGTAATTATGAGACAAAGGTTAAATGTAATAAAGTCAAATGAACTCCACGGTATGCTGTACCATTCATCTAGATTAAAGGAATCTAAAAAATATTAGCAATAATGCTCAGAAATAAGAAGCACCATTAAAGTAGAAACATGCTATAATGAAAGTAGATGTATACACTTTAAGAGCTCATATGCCTCTCACTTTACATTTACTCCTATGAAAAAATGTTCTTATATTTGAGTGCATGAATCTCTCCCATAAACACTACTCTTTCTTTTTAAAATGCCATTACCAGAAATAGAAATAATATACAAGTTAAAGGAATATGCTTAAAGGTACATTTCAATCCACCACATTCCTTCTTCTCCTACCTGTAAGGAAAACAAGTTTATAATGGCTTTCTAGAATCCTTGGAAGGGAAAAAGGGATCCTGGAAAGAGGTAGGAAGATGGAAAATTGGAGGAAATGCCTCTCTCCTACTGATAGCTAAAAATAGCTATAAACTAAGAAGTAACCCCTGTTCCCACTTCTAGGTGACTAGATTTGGTCAACCCTAAAAGCACAGCACACCCCTATGCTGGACTTGGTCTGAGCCCTGCTCCTCAAGTGATAAACCTACTAATTAGGTGAGTGTTGTTGTTGCTGTTGTTTTTAAACCATGGGCTGCCATCCATTAGTAAGCCATGAAAGAATTAAGTGGGCAGTGACCAGCATGTTTTTAAAAAAGAAATACAATAGGAGAAAATAAAATTTCAGAGTACTAAAGCACATATTAGGAATATCATTTTCTGAAATGTTTGCTTCACATGTTTTGGGTAGCAATGTATACTTATTTTTATTGTGGACTGATAATCACCACCTAGGATAATAACACTGTATTGACCACTGCTAAGGAGGCCACATTTCCCCAAAATCCCTCCATGTAGGCCACCTTGGTACTCAGATATATTAATCAACTATAACTGCTGACCAAATTAAAAGATCCATCTGACCTTGAAAAGAAACTCAAGGCAATACAAGAAATTTTTATGGATCCAAATAAAATAATATTTCATTCTACTGTTTCCTTCCAATGAGTAATAAATACTAGACACCTACTATTTCCATTGTGTGCTCTGAGATTATTTTCAAAGTTGAATAGATTTTCAACACTAAACATCTTTAACCAAAATCACTAACTGAATACAAATGTGAGTTGCATTCCCTGGATCTCTTCTAATATCTGAATTTCTAACAATGGCATTACTATTTTTTAAAGGCAAAAAGAGATAGACATTTAAATTTCAGCTTGAAGGATATGAGGGAAGAATAAGATGAACCAAGTCACAAATATCCAAAAAATGGAACTTAGCAGAAAGACGGTTGGTAAGTACACAAGGCTCTTATACCCAAACAAGAACCTAAAAGAGAAAAAGATAAACACGAGGTATTAGTGAAAACAAGTATGACTCACATTAATTTTAGTTCTAAATTCCATTAAATAGTAATAGTGATAATGATTCCTTCAAATACCAACAACAGCTTTCACTGCTTACCGTGTGCCACTTTTCACATGGTAATGAGCTACGCATCAGCATCACTCCGTTTTACTCATGAGAAAACTGAAGCACAAGGGCTCTCAAGAAGTAAATGTTCTCCTTCTTACAGCTAACTTATACATTACTTCATTCCCAATCACTTTATATTTTCAATGACTCTTTTATTTCTATTGAGACATATCATATTTGTATTTCTTTTGGGGGGGTCACATCATATGTTCAAATACTCCAAAATGCAAAATTTTAAATACTTGGAAATTCACCTTCCCATCTAACAAGCTTTCTTCTAGAGGCTTGCAGGCTATTTCTGAAACATACAGATGCACATAACCTGAAGCCCTTTCATCCCACAACAGCTTGAGAAGCAGCCACTGGACATAAAAAGATACATAAAGGTTAAAAGTGGCACTTGTCATCAGAACACCAACCATCTCACTTGGATATAACAAGATTGTCTGCTTGGAAGTCCACACAAAACGTACTCAAATGTTAATATTGTAGTTTCAAAATAAAAAAATTAATAAATCTGTCTTTCACATTAAATACTCAATATTGTAAATCTATGCATGAATATAGTTTACCTGGATATGTTTTTAAATTTATATCAGGAAAAGACAACAGTTGATGATAGGCATGAAAAGGGTTTTAAAAAGCTATCAAGATCATTAGGATATTATGATAAAATATTTGAGAACTAAAATCCCAAACCTAATATGCTGCCAGAATAGGCCATATGGAGCCCATGTAACCTCCAGGACATGACCTGACTGAGATTTTGCAGCAAAAATGTATCTGAACTAATTAAGTAGTACAGTGAACTACCTCATTTGTAAGAGACTGTTTACTTCTGACAGGCATCACATAGCAGCCTGGATCAATAAGCAACTGCCCCTGGAGCCTAATAATAGAAGTTTGCAGCTGCTTACCTCCACGAAATTGGGCTCTACAGAGGAGTGTGAGAGAAATAAAAGCAGTATGGATAAAGTGGCCATATGCATTTGTCTCCCATTTGAATTGTGTTAATATGTCAAGCCTGACATATGAAGCCCTCAACCCACTGTTATCAAAAACAAAAGCTTTCATATACATTTTTTATAATGTAGGCTTTTATTAAAATAAAATCTCAAATACTCCTATCCAAGATCAGTAAATACTGCCCTTGCTTTCTCTCTGGAAAAACAAGAAAAGTGATGATTATGATACCTGGTGATTTGGCTTAAATTTTGTTTGGAGACTGAGTCAATCCACTTAGTGAAAAATGAATGACTATCTCTAAGTTATAAGTTTTCTGAATAGCAGACAATTTAGACAGTTTGCTATTTTCCAGAAATTTGAGCTTTTACTTTATTAAATTCTGATTCATTTCCAGCCAACTGTCCTGCTCTTGAGTGACTAATTGGTAAGATTCCTCTAATACTTTGGTTTTTCTTATGACAAAAGTAGCATATGCTTATTCTAGAAAATGCTGGCAGGCATAAGAAGGGCACAGGGATCTCATAATCACACCCTGAAGAGAGCAACACTATTTCCTTTTAGGTCTTTTCCTATGGATCATCATTACAGTTTTCTTTCACTCAGGAGAGGTTTCCTACTTGTATGGGCCTTACATTCCAGGAAACAGTGATTAAGTGCTATGAAGAGAATGAAGAAAACAAAATGGGGTATGAGGGAAGGCCTCACTAAGGAGGTGGTATTGGAACTTGAGTCTGAATGAGACATCTCCAGCTATGCAACCATCAGAACATGTCAGACAGAGACACAAGTGAAAGCCAAGGCCCAGGGTGGGAGGAGTTTGATGCGTTCTAAAACCAGAAAGAAGGTTAGAGAACAATGAAGGAAGGAGATGAAGTCAGAGGGGAGGAAGTGAATCACATATTACCTCCTAGGCAAGGAGTTTTTATTTTATTCTGAGTCCAAGGAAAGTCCAAGGGCTTTAAGCAGGGAAAAGAGACAGAACCTGATTTGCCTTTTTAAAAGACTATGCTGATTGCTAAGTGGGGATGAGCTGGGTGGGGGTAAGAGTTGGAGTCAGGATGTAGGGTGCCAGTTGTGGAGATGCAGAGAGCAGACCCGATGTAGGCTGAGCAAGAAGGACTTGGTAATGAGCTGGATGTGGGAAGTGAAGAGAAGAATCAAGAATGGCATTACTCCAAGGATGATACCCATTCTTCAACGTGAGAAACTGGAAAGGGAAGAAGAGATGAGGGTGTGACAAAATTATTGAGCATTGTGTGTCAGCCATGGTTCTAACCATTGAATGCGTGTTGACCAGGAGACAGGCATTGTCACAATTATTATCATTTTATACACGGAAAAATTAAGGCACAGAAAGGTAAAGCAACTTGTTCAAGGTTGGCCTGCTATATGAATCTAGGCAATCTGACTCTTAACCAATGACTATATGGAATCATGTATAAATATTTTCCTAAAAATAGATCCACACCATAGTTGCTATTTTATAACCTCCTGTGATTTAACTAGGTTGTTGCTACTAAATAACATTAAGAATAAAAATAATTAGTTCAAAATGAATTTAGATTTAGAAAAGGAAAAAGCAAAATTTCTGAAAAATAGGCAAAAATGCTTAAAGATGCAAATTAGTTACAAAAATCTCCCCATTATTCACCAAAATTATCATTTCAAAAAGTGAGCTAGGATATTTATTTTCAACCAGTTGTCAATTCAATTAAATTATTGTGTTGACCAATTAGCTTTCAGTCTAATCATATGCTACCAAAGCCCTTCCTTCCCAGCAACCCTGAGGATGTTTCTATGTGGTAACAAAGCTCAATAAATTTCTGTAATTTCAGCTAATCAATAATAGAAACAAGCAATCAAATTGGAATGCAATAATCAGCCTTGCAAAGACTAATATACACACCTTGGAAACAAAGATGTCAGAAAAAGCAATGTTATTAGAAGACATCCTTTTAAAAGCCAAGAATCTGAATTGAAGTCCAGTATGTATCCAACAGCCCACATGGTAATCACAGAAAGCATCAGCAGCAGGAAGAGCTATTAAGAGATTCAGAGTTTTAGAACTTTATGGATTTTACCTCCTAAGTATCTAATAATAATCAGTGCATTAGAAGAACTACTTCCTAAACATATAATAACAAGTAATACAATAGCAGAACACAGAGTTTTCCTTCAAAATTGCTGATTGATAAATCTGATGTTTGAGAAATTACATATCTTGGAAACAATCTTTTAAAAGCCTTACATTTTACAAAATGTTACTTACACATATTTTGTTTTGCTTTCCTCCCTGTCAAGAAATATTGGTCGTTTAGAAAAGTGTTAATGATAACTGACATTTAGAAAAACAATAATTTCTTTCAAACAATATATGCCAGAAAGCATAAACCAAGACAAAAAGGCCACACAAAAATCAATCCACCCAAGATTTAATGAGGAGAGTATAAGAGTTCCAATCTGGGCACCAGATGGTGCCATTCCCTAATAAAGAGGGTGAGAAGGAACAAGAAAAGATGAGGTTAGCTTAGCACATGTGGGATTTTAGATGAATGTGGACATCTAGTGGATATCCAGGAGGCCATCAGAAAAGCAGGTTTACCAGTCAGGAGGAAACCTGGATTCATCAGCATATAGGTGGCAAAGCCATGAATGAACAACATCCCAAGGACTGTGTGCGATCAGAAATGCAGGATGAGAACCAGGAGAAAGAAAGGTTCCCCAGAAGCTAGGGAGGGGTTTCAAGACTGGAGTCATTCTTGGTGTCAATGTCACACAGAGGCCAGAGACTGAAACATGTCCTCGCAAAGTTAAAAGAATGAAAGCCTATGAACCAACAGTGTGACTACCTGCACTAAAGCTGGCACCACATTTTTACAATGCAGCATACATCAACATACATGACCTTGGAAGCAAACGGAGAAAATATATTCTGCCCTATTGTCTTCAATTTTTACTTCTCTGAGCCATATTCTAAGGATGGATAATTTCAAACGGTATCAAATCTTTAAAATTTTTCCAAATTAGATTGCATAACACAAAATGAGCAAGTTTAATTTTTAAACAAAAAAGGTAAACTTAGAATCTATAAGCAATTTAACTTCAGAACAGAAATAAGAATTAAATATGGAGCTCAACATTTTAACTACAGGTGTAGCACTCATACATGAGCCACACTATTCACTTATTCAACAATTATTCCAGCGCATATACAGGGTGGAGCAAAAGTAGGTTTACAGTTGTTCGTATGGAAAATACAATAATTAATAAATAACAATACAAAAGTAAACTGTGTTTTGTGTATTCACGACTGTAAACCTACTTTTGCCCCACCCTGTGTATGTAGGCACTATCCTAAGCACCTTGGATTAATTAATGAATTTAAGATCTTTCTCTCATGAAGTTTAAATTCTAGCAGAGGAAGACAGACAATGTACTAAGAGAATTTTATAAAACATAAAAACCCCCAGCCCTTGTAAGGACTTTGGGGCCTTGTAAGGACTTTGGCTTTTATTCTGGGAGAAAGAAAGAAACCTAGGATTCTGAGCAGATGAATGATAGGATCTGATATACATTTTAAACGATTCATCTGGCTGCTCTGTTGAGAATAGACTAGAGGTGAGTCAGACAACTGCAATAATTTATATGAAAGATAATGGTGGCTGGGCCAAAATGCCATTGGTGGAATGGTGAGTTGGCATTAATGGATGTAAACTGAGGGGAGACTCGCCTATACCTTTTTCTAATGGCCTAGATACATGGTGTGACTGAGAAAAGACACAGGTGACTGGAAAGCTGGAGTTACCACGTATAGATTTGTGGAAGGCTATGAATGGAATAGTTGGGGAGGGGTGGGGAGAAGAGGAGTTCAGTTTTGGATGTTGTATTGGAGATGCCTATCAGACACTGAACTGGGTAAGTTATACAGGTACCTGGGAGATACGAGTCTGGAAAGGTCTGAACTAGTGAAAACTTGGGGAGTTACCAATATATAGATGGCATTTAAAGCCATGTAAGTGCATGATCTCACTAAGGGAATGAATGGATACAAATAAAAGAAGTCCAAGGACAAAATCCTGGGGCACGCTACTATATGAGGTGGGGGAGAAGCAAAGGAGTTGGCAAAGGAGACTGAGGAGTAACCATTATTTATCTCTCTACCTCTAAATACCTAAATGCAAAATAGGTGTAGTATTCATGATGACTCGCTCCACGAAAATCTGGTGTTAGTTAATTTAGAATCATTCTGAAAGTATGGTTACCTCGAATTTCTGCAGCCACCTCCAAAGTCTGAATTTTTTGTTAGCTCTCATTTTGGCTTCTGTTTTTAGCATGTGAATAATGAGCCGATTTTTATTTTGTAGAGCCATCTCAAGAGGTGTTTCTCCCTAAAAAAAAGTTCAATCACATTTTTTATATAGTATGGGTACTAGACTTTTTTTTTTTTTTTACTGTATAATTCCATTTTTTTAAAATTGAATTTATTGGGGTGACAATAGTTCACAAAACCATATAGGTTTCAAATGTACAACTCAATAAAACATCATCAGCACACTGCATCATGTGCCCCAAGCAAAGTCTCTTTCCATCCCCATTCCCCACTCCTTACCCATCTCCACCTGGCCTCCACCCCACTGGCTATCACCACCCTGTGGCCTGTGTCTCTGTGTTATATATATGTTTTTTGGCTAATCCCTTCACCTTCTTTCATCCAGTTCCCCCACCCCACTTCCCCCTAACAGCTGTCAGTCTGTTCCATGTATACCCATGCCTCTGTTTTTATATATATATATGTGTGTGTGTATGTGTGTGTGTGTGTATATATATATATATATATACACACACACACACACACACACACACACACACACACACATTTTTTATTGATTTCAGAAAAGGAGGGAGAGAGAGAAACATCAACAATGAGAGAGAATCATTCGTTGGCTGCCTCCTGCATGCTCCCCACTGGGGATCGAGCCCGCAATCCGGACCGGAACTGAACCTGGGACCCTTCAGTCTGCAGGCCGATACTCTATCCACTGAGCAAACTGGCTAGGGCCATGCCTCTGTTTCTATTTTGTTCATCAGTTTATTTTGTTCATTAGATTCCACATATACGTGAGATCATATGCTATTTGTCTTTCTCTGACTGGCTCATTTCACTTAGCCTAATAATCTCCAGATCCATCCATGCTGTCACGAAAGGTAACATGGCTGCATAGTACTCCATTGTATAAATGTACCATAGCTTTTTTATCCATTCATCTACTGATGGGCACTTGGGCTGTTTCCAGATCTTGGCTATTGTAAATAACACTGCAATGAACATAGGGGTACATTTATTCTTTGAATTCATTTTTCAGATTCTTAGGTTATATTCCCAGAAGTGGGATCTTAAAATATATTCCCAGAAGTGAGATCACTGGGTCAAAAAACAGTTCCATTTTTCATTATTTGAGGAAACTCCCTACTGTTTTCCACAGTGGCTGTACCAGTCTGCATTCCCACCAACAATGCAAGAGGCTTCCCTTTTCTCCACATCCTTGCCAACACTTGTTTGTTGATTTATTGATGATAGCCATTCTGGCAGGTGTGAAGTGATATTCACTGTGGTTTTAATTTGCATGTCTCTGATGATTAGTGACATAGAGCATTTTTTTAAAACCTCATCAGAATCATAGACTTAACATATGTGTTCTGAGAGTAGCCAGCTATTATTATTTACATCTAGCCTGTAATAACTGAAGTCATACGTACAGCTTACCTTTATGTTAATTTATTAATCTTCTAACTGAAGATATAATAAACTAAGGAAGATAAATACCTGGTCATACCTTAACATTTCGGATATCCAGGCTAGAACCAGCTTCCAAAAGTTTAGCAACTGCAGTAACATTTCCTGCTGCCACTGCCCAGTGAAGTGGGGTGTTTTGGTGTATTTTATCAACCACATTGAGAGAAGGATTAAACTTTAAAAGAAATCCAGTTGGTTCTGGCCTGTTTCAAAACAATAAAATACCAAAGGGTATTAGAGAGATGAATGATTTGAGGGGAAAATGTAAATAACCAATCTCTTAAACTAATATATCAATTAACAAACAGAATTCTGAAAACTAAGGAACTTCTTTGTGCAGAGTTCTATTGTAGTTGCTAATAGGAGAGATGCACACTCCCCCAAAAAAGATATCTATTATGTGACTATATAAAAAAACAATTTTCACATCAATACAGTGAAATAACTACTTTTGTTTCAAACTTTTACTTTCATGTTGTTATTTTATTGATTAACATTTTCTTTTAAATTATACATTTAACTTTGGCCAATACTGAATTCTATCTTATTCATCTAATTAAAAATTAAATGTACAATACTATATTTGAGGAGATAAACCAAAAGCTAACTTCACATTTTCCTTCTAACCTATTATTAAATAAAGCTGGGTATAAATAATCCTATATAATAAAGTCTAATATGCAAATTGTCCCCTCAACTGGGGGGTGGGGCCAGCCAGCCAACCGCCCCTGGCTCCTCCCCTGGCCAGCCAAATCCCTGATTGCCCCCCCAACCCCGATTGGGGGCGGGGCCAACCCACCAAATACCCGTGGCCCCTCCACCTGGCAGGCCCCACCCCTGATCACCCACCCCCCCATATCAGGGACAGGGCTGACCAGCCAACCTCCCACACCCCCTACCCCCGGCCACCCCAGCCCGATTGGCCCTGATTGGGGTGGGCCAGCCAGACCCCAACCGTGCATGAATTCATGCACTGGGCCTCTAGTATCCTAAAATATGTGTTTATCTTAGAAAGTTATGAACTAGAAGGCAGAATTCAATAAAATATTGTTTTATCATCAATACCTCCCTGTCCTTCATGACTACTTGAGATTCTTTTAATAAAATAATATTCTACTTAACTTATTCTACCGAGATCTTTAAACACTATATCTGACTTCAGAGTTATCAGCATATAACTTCAGAGTTATATGACAAAAAGCTTTCTAATAAAATTCTACCCCTATCCCACCACTCCATGAACAAAAAGGAAATAACATCAGAACTAACTCAGTTCATAGGAGAGAAGTCTAAAGTAAAATCAAAATCAGAAATTAAGCATAACCTTGGAAATAAACTGACAAAGGGAAAACTAAAGCATATATTTGAGAGAAGAAACATAGAAGCTGGACTATATGCTGGTCATTAATCATCTATACTAATAAAAGGGTAATATGCAAATTGGTTACGATGCCCTCACAGTAACAACCGAACAACAGGCTGCGTGGGGCTACAAGGCTGGCAGGGGGCTTAGCGAGGGACAACCAAACAACTCACCAGCAGGCTGCGGGGGCGACCAGGCCAGCAGGGGGGGTTAGCGAGGGTCAACAAAATGACTGACCAGTAGGCTGCATGGGGCGACCAGGCCGGCAGGGGGGTTAGTGAGGGATGACCAAACAGTTGACCAGCAGGCTGCATGGGGTGACCAGGCTGGCAGGGGGGGCAGTGAGAGGTGACCAGACCAGCGGGGGGGTGGGGGCTGTTGGGGGCAACCAGGCTGGCAGGGGGGCAGTGAGGGGAGACCAGGCTGGCAGAGGGGGGCAGTGAGGGGCAACCAGGCCAGCAGGGGTGGCACTAAGGAGCGACCAGGCCAGCGGGGGGGGGGGGGGGGCAGTTAAGGGCAACCAGGCTGGCGGGGGGAGGGAGGAGGGGAGAAGGGGCAACCAGGCTGGCAGGCAGAGATGATTAGGGGTGATCTGGCTGGCAAGGGGGCAGTTAGGGGCGATCAGGCAGGCAGGCGAGCAGTTAGGAGTCAGCAGTCCCAAGTTTGTGAGAGGGATGTCCCCCAAGGGGTCCTGGATTGCAGATGGTGCAGGCAGGGCTGAGGGGACCCCCTCCCCCGTGCACAAATTTCGTGCACCGGGCCTCTAGTGTGTTTATAAAAGAAATACAAAGAAAAACTTAAATATGCAAGTACTTGATGTGAAGATATACACTATTTCCACAGTCAGTTACAATTAATATTTTCTGAGCAGTCATCAATGTTAGAGATCCTCAACATTTACTGTGTTCTGCAAAGCAAATTTATCATCTAGATTTCAAATTATGAGAACATTTAAACTTGTCTTTTTTATGCATATATTTTTTTTATTGTTAACAGTATTACAGAGGTCCTGAATTTTTCCCCCACTGCCATTTTTAAAAAATGCAAACTAAGAAACGTAAATCATGTTAATACGTATATGCTATCAGGGGAGGTGGGAGGTGGGGAAGAGATCAGAGATCAACCAATGAACTCATATGCATATATGCATAACCCATAGACAGTGGTTGGTGAAGGCTTGTGGGGAGAGGGGTTGAAGAGGGCAATGGAGAAAAAAAAAGGGATATATCTAATACTTTCAACTATAAAGATTTACTTAAAAAATAATAAATATATGCTATGGAATCTCTACCTGTTTTATAAAGAAATTATCCTATATAATAAAAGGCTAATATGCAAATTGTCCCCTCAGGAGTTTGACCGACTGGGAGTTCAACCACTTGCTATGACGTGTACTGACCACCAGGGGCAGCACGGAACAAAGGAAGGCCCCGGCCAGCAGCCGGCAGCTGGGAAAGGAAGACCCCTTTTGGCCCTGATCACCGGCCAGGCCTAGGGACCCTACCCATGCATGAATTTCATGCACCTTGCCTCTAGTTTTCTTACAGTAGCTTTCAAACTCTTCCCCTGAGCTATCAGAAAAGAGAAAATTATTTCAATGGTGCTTTTCTAAATACAACTACATAAAAAGTCCATATCACAATCACAGGGTGGAAAATCTTATTTTTATTCTTCAGAATGTAGTATCATTTCATATAGATTAAGATACTTGAAATTATATACACAAAAAAAGAAATTGTCAGAAGCAAGAATCAGAATGAGGCAATTCAATTAAACTCACTTACCCGAGTACTTTGTGAGCTGATAACATGAGAGGTGTCTGCCCATTTAAATCTGTCATATTCACACTCTGTTCAAAAAGAAGTCAATCAGCTTAATTGCAGACACAGTCAAAATTCTCTTTTTTTTCTTAATAGAGGTAGCTCTTCAATACATTAGCACTACCATTGTGTCTATAAGGAGGGTTCAAGTATCATTTAATAAAAGAATGTTCTGCTTCACAGCTATAGGATAAAAGTTCACTGATTTATAGAAAATATTTCTAAAAGGTATATCTGAATATATGATTCAAAGTGTTATATAATATGAATGGAAGAGAGCTAAGGGAAAGAGAAAAATGATAATCACAATCAAATATAAGAGACTTTAGAAGCAGAGACCCTAGAAGTCATCTAGTTTTAGACCTTAACTGATAGTACATGCATTGGTACTATCATCTTTTACACAAGGTCATTCAGTCTCTACTTAAACACTTCCAGTAATAGTGAACAACTATCTTCTGAGGCAACTCATTGTATTTTCTTTTATTTATCATATTATGTTTTAAAAGGTAACACATGAAAAATTCTTTTCTATTTTTCTAGAATATACAAAAGAAAGAAATCATACCTCCTTTTAATAAAATGGGCCCATGTTCAAGGTATACAATAATGGTTCCAACCAAGCCAAAGAAAGAGTTTCAATTATTTAAGACTAGTGGCCCAGTGCACAAAATTCGTGCACATTAAAAGGGGATTAATTAGAGGAAATAATTTAATATTACTATTTGCCCTTTCTCTATAATAGAAGTGTCAGAGATGAAAGAAAATTAGTAAAATGTATATGAAAACCTTCCTCCTGTCAGAGTCTGGGGTGAACCACCAGACTCAGAGTCAAGTCCCCGCCCACCCACATGCATCTCAAAATCACATGAGACCCAGACCCAGCTGGCCCCCGCCCCCATTGGGCTAGATCCAGACCTGGCCAGTCCCACCCTTGTCAAGCCCTGTCGGGCAGGGGACGTAGCCTCAGGTCCCCTGGCCCGGCACCAGGACAGGGGCCGTGGCCTGAGGTCCCCCAGCCCAGACCAGGGTGGGGGGCATGCCTTGAGCTCCCCTGTCAAGCCCTGCTGGGTTGGGGGCATGGCCTGAGGTCCCCCATCAAGCCCCGCCAGGCGGGGGAGGAGGGAGGGGGCACAGCCTGAGTTCCCCCAACCCAGCACTGGGGGTGCACCTTGAGGTCCCCCATCAAGCCCCGCTGGGTGGGGAGCATGGCCTGAGGTCCCCTGTCAAGCCCTGTCAGGCAGGGGGGTGCAGCTTCAGGTCCCCTGGCCCGGTGCTGGGACGGGGGGTGAGGCCTGAGGTCTCCCAGCCTGGTGCCGAGATGGGGGGCGTGACCTGAAGTCCCCTATCAAGCCCCACTTGGTGGGGGGCATGGCCTGAGTTCCCCCGACCCAGCACTGGAGGTGCACCTTGAGGTTCCCTGTCAAGCCCTACTGGTTGGGGGGCACGGCCTGAGGTCCCCTGTCAAACCCAGCCAGGTAGAGGGGCGCAGCCTCAGGTCCCCTGGCCCAGTGCTGGGGCAGGGGTGTGGCCTGAGGTTCCCCGTCAAGTCCCATTGGGCGGGGGGCATGGCCTCAGGTCCCCTGACCTGGTGCCGGGGCGGGGGGCATGGCCTGAGGTCCCCCAGCCTGAGGCCAGGGAAGGCAGTGCGGCCTGAGGTCCCCTGTCAAGCCCTACGGAGGCAGGGGAGGACTTAGCCCATCCGTGGGCAAACTACGGCCCGTGGGCCGGATCCGGCCCATCCGGCTGTTCTATCCGGCCCGCGGAGCCGAAAGAGTGGAGGGTTCTCTTGCTCTCCCCTCCGCTCCTTTACTTTGAATTTATATTAGTTCACACAAACACTCCATCCATGCTTTTGTTCCGGCCCTCCGGTCCAGTTTAAGAACCCATTGTGGCCCTCGAGTCAAAAAGTTTGCCCACCCCTGGCTTAGCCTCAGGTCCCTGCTGATTGCTCGTTAAGGCTCCTTATGGGAACTTGGCTTCAGCTGTGGGTGCAGCCATCTTTGTGACGGAGTGATGGTCAATTAGCATATTCCCTCTTTATTAGATAGGATTCTATGGGCCTTGGAGGAGTACAACATGGGAAGGAACCCAAAGAGAAGCAGGAAGGATTCCTCCTCAAACATCTTTCCAAAGTGAGCCCAAGGAGGTTATAATTATTCTACTCCAATTGGCTAAGTCTGAGAGAAAGTGCTTATTTACAGAGTACACAGTCATTCCAACAGCATTTGTGCAAACGTGTCCACGCCTGTTATAGGCGAGTCTGCTAATACATAAACTACTTTGCTAAGAGAAAGCATATCCAGACAAATATAACTGACAGTGAAACTCCCACTGCCAATAACCTATAATTTAACCTGTGCCATAAATGGATGCTTCTTAAGGCAAGTCATTTTTCATGGAATTACTTTAGAGAACAATAAGAAGCATACATTCAAATTGGTCTCCATTTAGACTCAAACAATGAAAGCAATGATGGGTTAATTCAGTGATCTGATTACCATTTCTACATTCAACCAGAAGAAAAATACAGGCTTTGAAGTCATGTTTTTGAAATCTCTGCAAGGATCATAAGAAAAACTATTACTGGCTTACAAGTTTAAAAACATCTATTATATGTTACTGAGCTAAATGACCTGTCCTTTTTGCTCCAATGAAGCTAGAAAGGAATATTCAATAGCTAGACCTACTGAGGCTAATATTTGAATATCTGGATATTTTTTGCTTTTACTTTAAAAATGAGAAAAGACTACCAATCATCTTCCCAATCTCTTCAAATTTATAATAGCTGTTGTATAAGATATGTTTCAAAATATACCTGTCCCTTTGAGATGAGATACGCTATAATGGGCATGTGTTGAAATAATACTGCCAGGTGGATGCTGCTGAATCCTTCTCCATCGATGAGAGTGGGGTCTGCACCATACTGCAGTAATAATATGACCATGGGTAAATGCCCTTGTCTGTAAATAAAGAAAAAAAAGTATACTGTATTCTGTAGCAAAAAAATAAAAATAAAAAAATCCAGGGAGAAATTGATATCCCTGAGACATGAGGGATTTTAGTTAGATATAAAAAGTATTTCCTAACAATAAGGTTTTTAAAACTCTGGGGATTCTCTAAATGTCCTTTACTTAGATGTTCCACACTTAGAACTATCTGGACGGTCCTTCTTGAGGGCAGGTAATAATCTTAACCTCCCAATCTACCTTAAACCTTATGTTGCTACCATGTATAAATAGTAATGTTACATAACTAATGCTAAAAATGTAAACTTTAAAACCAGTTAGACTTCACTGTTGCTACTTTAAAATAATCGTGAGCCAGATACCCTGCAATATAACATTCAGACTGCAGGTATACTGTAATATTATTCTTAGGAACTAGATATTTTTACACTTAAATATGGATCATTTTCCATATGAAGCTTACATGTGGATGAGTTCACCCTAGATTCTTCAAATTTATTGGCTACGGAGAAAAGATTCAATTCCTTGCCTTAAATGAACAATTATTCACTTTAGTTTCAGGTTCATGGCAACCCCAACAACCACAGAGAATGGAGTTAAGATGAAAAATTTAAAAATTGTTAGGTATCAAGACAGGCCTTATTAACTTCAGCTTCGGATAGCTAATACAGAGAAAAAAACTGATTGAGTTTATAGTTCACTGAACTATCACTTTTAACCATGTGATCAAGTATAAAAGATATGTATTTTAATTACATAAAAGAAAGTATAAGACACACATTTGAGTTTGAGCATTACATTGGAGGCCCAAGTTAAACACAAAAAAAAATCTGTCTTTGGAAACTCCTTAAAGCTACATTTATTTATTAGTCTGCTTATTTAATGAAGGGGGGGAGGAAAGAAAGCCCTTCAAATGGTCTCTAACTGCAGTTTCCAATATGGTGGCTACTAGCTACATGCGGCTATTTGATTTCATATTAGTTAAAATTAAATAAAATAAATTTTAAATTAAATTTAAAATTCATTTCCTTAGTTATATTAGCCCCATTTCATATTTCACATATGGCTAGTGGATACCATACTGGATAGGACAGAGAGAATCACAGAAAATTCTAGTGGAAAATGCTGATCATTAATGTTCAGAAAATAAACTTAAGTCACTTGACTTTGAATAGCAATGTCAGTGTACAAAAAACCTTTACCTGATGGCCCAGTGAAGAGGAGTTGAATTTAAATCTCCACCCAACTGATCTACCACAGCACCTTTTGAAATATAAAACCTGTTAAAAACAGACATAGATAAAAAGATTTAAAACTTAAAATTCATACTGAGAAAAAAAACTTTATTCTTAGTAATAAATGTATTGGAAAACAGAAATTATAATAAGAACCCTCCCTAAAACCTCACAGATCGACAGAAGTCTGAAAGATTCACACAACAGCATCAAACAGAATCCTAGTGAAATATTCATAGCATATAAGTAATTACTCCTGGTGTCATGAGCTTCAATTATAACTTACATACTAAGCATGTGATAACTATTCTGTATATTCTAATTACCACAACACTCTTGAAAGGTTTATATTTAAAAGGTTCAGAATCAGAGCTATTCTACTTAAATTGAAAGAAAAAGTGAAATTATGTCACTTTAAACAGCTTAAGATTAGAATTACTATATGGAAATAAATTTTAAAAATAGTAAAAAAATAATTCAAAATCCTTTTAGAAAAGTTAGACATTTTGAATGTTTTGCTTTCTATTTGGGGACACAGATATGATACACTGAATAAGTGACTCTGTAAGGCAAAGAGACATTTTCTTCTGTGGTTTACAGGAATTAGTCTCATTACCTAAAAGTTGTGTTTCGAATATCATTATCAAAACAACACATCAGTTTATTTTCACAGAAGAGGGGTTTACCTGTATGTGTATTTATTTTAAACTTTAGTATAGTATTAGTTTCTTAAACCTCCAAAATTTAATATATATAATACAAATTATATGCAATTCACATACATACATATAAAATAAAAAATGGGTAGGCAGTAGTGCTTTATGAAGAGCAAGTACAGTATTTTCTACAATCCGATATACGCCTACTTAAAAATGTATTCCACATTTAGTTTTTAAAAAAAGGTTAAATTATTCCTCTAGTCATCCATTCCCCCTGGCATTATTAAGCAATGTAAAAAATTTCAATATTTCTTCTATACTACCTGAAACTTTCTATTCTATACAGAGAAAGTTTATCTTATGCTTTTTCTTTTAAAACAATGTTCAATTTCATTGCCTGAACTTTATCTTTATGATGGGCCCTGTGGCTTTGTCTTTAGTTTTCCTTTTTGGGCCAATGACAACCCTGGACTGGATGATTGATCTCCAAGGTCCTTTTCAACACTCGGATAACTGATGTGTGTGGCACAGTTTCAGGTATTCATTTACAATAAAGGACTATGGATGTTTCAACATTCAAAGTTGCACTTAAAGAAAACACAAATGAAGGAGAGGTCTAGAATGATAAATACACAATTAATACACATATATCCCATCTTACTTTACAAGATCCAGTCTGTTGTTAATAGCAGCCCAATGAAGAAGCGACACATTTTCTTTGTCTGGTTGCCTGACATCATATCCTGCTTCTACCAATTCTTTACATCGTTCAAAAATCCCGTATCTCAAATAAGAAAAAAAAAAGGACATAATTGATACCATTAAGATAATTTCAAATATCAAAATTTCTTTCTTTTACCAGGTTTTATCCAATCTTTCAGTCAACACAGAAATACATTAACAAAGATATATATCAAGAGGCCATGCTGTAAAGCCAAACAACATCCATTTGGAGTTGAACTTGATTTTCTTAAATAAACTTTAACATTCACATTTGCCCTCCTTAGATTCTCCACTATATGCCAGGAATGTATGGTGCTGATTCCTGACTATAATCTCATTCTTGAATCAAACCAAACCCATGCAATGACCTCCCAATTAAGGAGAGAGACTAAAGCTTGGGATGGGATAAATTCAACAATAAAATATAAACATAGTATAAGATATGTATGGCAAAGGAAGAAATGATTAGACATTCTGCGGGGAATGAAACATGGTATATAGAACTATGTTTTGAGGGCTGAAGGGAGGGCATTCCAGGCAGAGGGAACAGCATGTACAAAAATCAGAGATGTGAAACTACACAGATATTCAGAGAAATACAAGCAATTTCACATTGAAGAAGGATAAAGCATATGGAAGAGAATGGTAAGGTATGAGGATAGAATAGAGAGGCAAAAACTGCATGGGCCTTCTATGCCATGCTTTGAAGTTTATAGTTCATCTATTGTTCAAAGGGAAACTACTGAAAGTTTTAAAGAGGAAAGCTCTAAGACTCTTGAGTTTTAAGAAAGATCGCATTAGTGGCAGTATGGAAACTAGTTTGCAGAGGAAGAAGCAGAGACTGAAAGACCAGTTTAGAGGCTCTTGCAATAAATACAGGTGAGAGGCAATGAGAGCCTAAAGTGAGGGATGGACTTGAGGAATATTTAAGAGAGTTATTTAATTGACTGACTATAAGAATGAGAAACAGGAGAGAAATGTATATTTTAATCCCATAATAACTTTTAAAATAATTCATTAGCAATATTTCTTTTAATAAAAAATATTAAGTTCCAAAAGACCACATTTAGCACGCTATAAAATTAAATCATTTCTACCTCACCAAAATGTTTGTGTATCCCTATCTGTCTGTCTTTATGGCATTTTTAAGATAGAGATAACTGTCTTACAATGCTAAATGAAAATATTAACAAAAGTAAATTGTTGATGATATATTTTTCATCTTTTAAATGTCAACTTTAACATTTTACTGGGGAAAAAATACTCCCTTTACGTGAGAAATATAAGAGTACACACTAATGAGGATTTTCGTGGTTTAGAAAACACAAACATACACACACACCCCCTCGTGGATTTTTTTGTGTTTTTTTGCCTTCCCACATCTACCTAAAGATCTTCCCTCAATGACTTAAGAAGGTCTAAGACCTCAAAGGAAGGCTTAGGAATGATATAAAATGTCATTATTTTATATATATATATATATATTTTATTTCAGAGAGGAAGAGAAAGATAGAAATATCAATGATAAGAAAAAATCATTGATTGAGGTCGAGCCTGCAACCCAGGCATGTGCCCTAACCAGGAATCAAATGGTGACTTCCTGGATCATAGGTCGATGCTCAACCACTGAGCCACAATGGCCGGGTTAAAATGTGAGTTTTTAATTTCCTGTGTGCATAGGATAATTTTTCACATTTATCTTATAGAAATTTACCAGTAGCAGAGAAACATTTAAATGTTTCCATTCTAATTAAAGCTAATATTTATCTTAAGAACATTCTCATCTTCATGTAAATATAATAATATAAACAATATCAAATAATATTCTTGTAAAGTAGTGGTTTCCAGGGCCTCGAGCATTCATATAAATTAATATTTAGAATATCCAAGTAACTGTCAATTATTTTTTAACTAACATAAATTATATATTAGTCTACATTAAGGTCAAAGGCTAATTAATCAACAAACATCCTTGCTTTTGACAAAAATTATATCAAGTTAGTGTGACAACTTTAGTTCCTTTCATGCTGATTAGAAGCTCTGATGATCAGATTTATATTTGATTATTAAGAAAATGGATTAAAATCAATGTAGCTTGATGAACAAAGTATTTCAAAATATATCCAATGGTAAGAGATGGGTGGATGTTAATAATCAATGAGACTCATGAGGATAAAAATGTTGGAAATGATTTAACACCCACATCTGGAGATTTTAAGGATCTCCTTTCAAAACATACTTTCATTTTTGGTGCAAGCAAAACAACCCACTATGTTTCAAGTGGTCAGGAAGCCAATTTCTACTTTACTGACTTTCTTCTAGTACACAATAGGTACACAGAAAGTACTCAATAAATAAATGTTTAAAATATCCATAATGGTGTGAGCTGGTGTTTTTCCATTCCACATATATATTTTGGTTGTAGTACATTTTAAAAGACTCAGATTTGTGTTTCAAACTCAGAGTCCAGTTTTAGTGTCACTTAAAATGATTCATTCATTCAAGCCAGAAGACAAAAAAAAGCATTTACTTTGCATCTAATACAAGGCAGGAACTGTGCAAAAGCATGGGGTTACAAAGGTGAAAAAAACATGCTTTTGATAAGAAGCTGCTCACAATCTAATGCAACAGACTAGTAATAAACAGCTAAGGTGCACTGTATTAAAGTGCTCTGTTGCTGCTATAACAAACATACTAGCAATGGAGTAGGAAGTGAGTTGGGTATACACTGGATGCCATGAACTGCACATACATTATTACACTTCAACAGAACATAAGGGTAAAATGAAGAACTGGAAAGACTTACTGAGTAGCTTTTACAATGTCACAGTTACTAGAGTCCTCTATAAGAGGAAGAGCTTCTCTTGCCTTGGCAAGTTCTTTGTTTTCATGTGCACAGACTCCATGTCGACCAAATCCTGAAGTGGGGGGGCCATGGCTGTGATTCCTGCACTGGAGAGTAGGAGTAATTTGACAAAGCACAGGAAGAGAATTAATGTCACATACAATTACATAATGAAGAATTTGTTACTATCAACAATATCTATGTTATTAAATTTAAAATGTTTTTAGTCTTAGAGTTGTACAAGGGACAATTTTCATCTTAATTCTCTTCATGAGGATTAGATGCTTAATATTAGAAAATTCCAAATTATAAGTATGTTTTATCATACAACAAAGCAAAGGCACACAAATAGAGCTTGATACTTGTAGTAGGTGGAAGGTCATGGCTATTGACATTACAAATAGGAAGGTCACCATGCCTCTGTTTTGGGAGTTGTGGCAGATACACACTAAAGAGATCCCTAATGAATCAAGTTCTTGAACATGTATAGCTTGAGTCTCAGAAGAGGAGGGAGAGATATTTTTAAATATTTGACTAAACAATAGCCAAAAATCTGCCAAATTTAGTGAAAATTACAAACCCACAGCTCCTAGAAGCTCAAAAAAAAAAAAAAAAGCAGAATAAACCTCAAATTCTCATACCAAGGTATATCATAATCAAATCACTAAATAAATAAAGACATAATCTTAAGAGCAGCCTAAGGAAAAAGACACATTATGTACAAAAAACAAAGATAAGAATGAATTCAGATTTCTCATCAGTAAGTGCAAGCCAGAAGACAAAAAAAGCACAATAGTTTTGAAGAGTTGAAGGAAAACACTGTAAACCTGGAAACACCAGCAAAAATATTCTGCAAAAACAGGGATGAAATATATACTTTTTCAGACAAAAGTTAAGAAAACTGCCATTTTTTAATTGAGCTGTTTTCTTAAAATTTTGAGAGTTCTTTATATTATACTAGAGGCCCTGTGCACAAAATTTGTGCACTGGAGGGGGGGTCCCCTCAGCCCAGCCAGCACCCTCTCCAATCCAGGACCCCCTGGGGGATGTCTGACTGCCAGTTTAGGCCCGATCCCCAGGATCGGGCCTAAACTGGCAGTCAGACACCCCCCTCACAATCCAGGACCACTGGCTCCTAACTGCTCACCTGCTTGCCTGCCTGATGGCTCCTAACTAACCCCCCTGCTTGCCTGGTCGCCCCCAACTGCCCCCCCCCCCC
The DNA here is from genome assembly GCF_963455305.1 of Plecotus auritus. Classification (NCBI taxonomy): domain Eukaryota; kingdom Metazoa; phylum Chordata; class Mammalia; order Chiroptera; family Vespertilionidae; genus Plecotus; species Plecotus auritus. The sequence continues at coordinate 125,209,625 of NC_137783.1, read as the reverse complement.
GCCAGCCTGGTCGCCCCTCACTGACACCCTGCCGGTCTGGTCGCCCCTTACTGCCCCCCATGCCGGCCTGGTTGTCCCCAACTGCCTCCCCCCCGCCCCGCCAGCCTGGTCACCCCTCACTGCCCCCTCTGCTGGCCTGGTTGCCCCTCACTGCCCTCCCCGTCAGGCCTGGTCACCCCCAACTGCCCCCCACCCGGCAGGCCTGGTTGCCCCACGCAGCCTGCTGCTCAGTCATTTGGTTGCCCCTTACTAACCCCCCCCGCCGGCCTGGTCGCCCCACACAGCCTGTTTGGTCATCCATTCGGTTGCGATGGTCACTTAGGCTTTTATATATATAGATATTCTAGACAAAAGTCCTCTGATATGTGATTTGCAAATATTCCATTCTTACATTACCAGAGATCCTATTATTAAGTTTGGGGTATCTTTTGTCATTGTGTATATACTCAACATATATGACATTATCCAGTATATATACATATATGCTTTTATCATTTTCTTCTTAATATTTATTTCTTAAAAACAGTGGGATCGCATTCATCAACTGCTTGTCTCACTTAACCATGTACCATGTATAGCTCTGCTGGTCAGTAATAGTTGGATATTATTCAACTGTATAGATGTAGCGTAATTTATTCAACCACTTCCCTATTGTTAGTTCTGTAGGTTGATTTCAGTCTTCACTTCTACAAATAATCCTATAATTAACTAACATCCAGTACATTCTTGCCAATCTGATGGCTAAAATATAACACCTTGTTTTTCATTTGTGTGCCCCTCATAGCTAATCGGAGTTTTGGTAGATTGTTGGTTTGTTATGTTGACTAGCTCTCATAATTTCTCTTTGGTGGACTGCCTTTTCAGTCTACTGTTTTTCTAGTAGATTGTGTATCTTTTTCCATTTGTATGTTAGGAAGATTAACCCTTTGTTTATATACAGATTTTTCATCACAGAAAATTGACTTTTTCTAAAGATACAAATTTGTTTCCTGTAATAATGCCTTAAGGCATTAAGGACATCAGCTTCATTTTTCATGCAGGAACTGAGGGAGGATTACACATGTCAATGTAAAGAACATGGACAATTAAGAGCATTTATTTACTTATTCAACAATTAATTATTGTGTACTTACGATGTACATGGCCCCCACCCTATGAAGACATAGGTATTTATCCTCCAGGAGTTTAAGTCTAATAGTGCAGGTAAGTCAGAGATATAGTGGAAGGCAATATGTGATTAAATGGCAAAAATCGGTGGTAAAGATGAGAGAACAGGAGGTGCCTTCTGTTCATGTCATCTTTTTTTTTGGGGGGGGGGGGGTGCGGGGGGAGGAGAGAAGAGCCTAAATCCAGATCAGAGTAAAACCTAAAAATGATTATATAAACTCAAAGCCTGCTTTCAGAGTCATGGTCTCCAAAGTGAGGCAAGTGTGCACAAGGCTGTATATGCACTGACCCATTAGATAATGTGAAAAATGTTAAAGCTTCTATTCTATTACAATGCCTTTGATCTTTATTTTTAAGGGAAAGCTGCAAAATTTTATAAATTTGGCCTCTTTAAACTTTACTAATTTGAGCACTATGTTGCCCTCCCAAAATGAGCAAGTGAGCTAAACTATAAAGATGCCATGAATTGAGATAATAATGGCATAAGTGCTACCCACAAACAAGAATACGGCAGAACTGACACTTCTCTTCAGAGCAGGTAATCTTCATTAGTCACACAAAGTAAAAACAAAGACAATCTAAACAAAATGCCAGCTTCCCTCCAAAAATATTCAAAATTATCAAAAAGGGTGACTTAAAGCAAATTTATATTTACTATCTTTAATTTACAACTTTACCATGTGTATATGTTGACCTATTAATGAATGACTATAATTTAGAAATATATTGTCAAATCTTACAACATGCCCCATGACAGTATGAATTTGGTGACTGACCCTTGTCCAAGCCCCCATGTACATCAAATAGAGGGGTGCTGAACTTTTTAAGTCCCAGACAACCATATAACAGAGAATCTCCCCATCAGTGCATAGGGGTTAGAGTTATCCATTGCCAACAAGTGATGATAAATTGCAGTCAGCGCCTGGATGATCTGTACTGTGCAGCTGGATCCCTGAGCTCCCAGCCAGCTTGCAGTGCAGGCTCCATTCATCACTCCATTCAGCTCATAATTAGTGATAGTTTACAAAAATGAAAATTTTGGATCCTACTTTTCACATTATAATAGTGTTTTATTCTAGGGGTGCAAGTTCAAAATTGTTTTACTGATAGGAGTGCATGATCAAAAAAGTTTAGAGACTACAGCTCTAAGTTATCTCCTTTGCTCTAGATTCGCTCCTTCCCAAAATTTTCCACAAGAGCTACAGGTAAGAAAGGAGATGACCTGCTTTGGGGGAGGTTAACTAACTAGAGACAGTCCCATAAAGATGTTTTAAAAAATCAACCATATATTCCCATCACAAAGATTAAAGCAATTTATGTCATGATACGAAATCCTTCTTAGAGATTACTCTCTAGTTATCAAAAAATTATTTTTATGGTATTCTCTAGTTGTTTCATTTTTACCACATTGAAATGTAAACTCCTTGAGAACAAGGCCAAAGTCTCAGATTTCATGTTGGCTGTATGATGGTGGCTAAATACCCCATTTTTGGCTTCAGCTTCTACATTTGTAAAATGGAAGGAGCAGGTCATATAGTTATGAAGTTCCTTGCAACTCCATGTTGTATGGTTCTAAGAGGAACTGTTACAAGAGTCATTAATGACATGTGCACTGGTAAAGACTTCACCGCACAAACAAACATCCTTTTTGGCAATGGAAGCTTAACTGCTACATGGCTACCTACAATGTTAAGGTAACGGAATTGATGAAGCAAAATCTCAGGAAGCCAGAAAATTCCTGAGTTTTCATTAATCATTCATTCAGGGAAATGTAAAGAATGCCTACTACCTACAAATCACAGTACTAAGTAACTAGGTAATCGAGTAAGACACAATTCCTACTACAATCCATTCATTCATTCATCAGGTATTAACTGAATGCCTACTATGTGCCAGGCACTGTTCTAGACACAGGATATGGCAGTGAACACAACAGACAATATTTACAAACAGGAGGGGTGGGATACCAAGAAAGAGACACGTAGCTAGCTGACTACTCTCCTTCACGGGGATAACATGGTATTATGAAAATCACATCTGTGGTGATTTTTATAGCAAAGCCCCCAACTTCTTTGATACTTCTCCATCAAGAGGCGAGGGTCCATGTCCTTCCTCACAGAGGAAGCTCTATGGCTCTCCACTACTAAATACTGCAGAAGTGATTCCCAGGCCTTAGAAACTGGCAGCTTCCTCCTTCTGTCTCCTGAGATGCTCACTCTTGGAACCCAGCCACCATGCTGTGCAGAGGCCCAGCCACATGTAGGTGACCCTGCTGAAAGTCAGCATCAACTGCCAGACATGTGAGTGAAGACAGCACCAGCCCTAGGTGCTGAGTCATCCCAGTTCACCAGTCTTTCTAGCAGAGGCCCCAGATACAGTGGAGCAGAAACAAACCATTCCTGCTATGCCATGTCCAAATTCCTGACACAGAGTCCATGAGCGTGGCAATAGGTGGTTTACACCACTATGTTTTAGGGTGACTTGTTACACAGCAATAGGTAACAGGAACATCTTTAAGATATAAGGGATCATATGATATTTCCATGAGATATCACGAATCAAATTATTTTACTAAATAGTAAATAAATACATTTAAAGTTACAATGGGCATTAATTTTAGAGAAACCCAAAATCTACAAAACCATATGCAAACTCTGATGAGGGTCACTGTTCTGTAAGATTATCAAATAAAACAAAAAGGTGATAACCTTTAACATTTCTCAAGACATTAACAGAAGTACCAGAGTTCAGTTTCCAAGTTCATTCATTGTACAATTATTTACAGAGTACCCACTAGTGCTAGGTACACTGCAGTGAACACAACAGATAAACATCTCTGTCCTCAAAGCCCTTAATTCAGTGGAGGGAAAGAGACAACAAACAAGGCAAGTAAGTATGCTAAATGGTATTAAATGCTGAGAAGAGATAAAAGCAAGGTAGGAGACTAGGGAATGTTGCTGCTAGTGGTGATACTGGGAGGGCTTGCCACACAGAGGTGACATTTGTGTCAAGACCTTAGTGAGGTGGGGAAATAAGCCATGTGGGTATGAGGAAAGAGTATTCCAGACAGAGCAAATAGTAAGTGCCAAGGCCTTGAGGCCAGTATGACCAGGGTTAATTGAGCAAGCAAGAAAGTAATAAAAAATGAGGTCAGAGAGGAAACTGGGGGCCCGATGGTACAGGCATACCTTGGAGATACTGGGGGTTCAGTTCCAGACCCCTGCAATAAAGTGAGTATCTCAATAAAGCGAGTCACATACATGTTTTGGTTTCCCAGTGCGTATAAAAGTTATGTTCACACTGTAGTGTAGTCTATTAAGTGAGCAATAGCTTTATGTCTAAAAAAACAATGTACATACCTTAATTTAAAAACTCATTGCTAACAAATGCTAACCACCATCTGAGCCTTCGATGGGTTGTAATCTTTTTGCTGGTAAAGGGTCTTACCTTCAATTTGTAAAAAAGCAGTATCTGCGAAGCACAACAAAGCAAAGCGCAATAAAACAAGGTATGCCTGTATTGGCAAATTCTGCCAAAAAAAAAAACCCATCAGTTCTCAAGTTGGAACCAGAACCAAATTCCACCAGAGCAGGAATGTTTTTGTCTGTATTGTTCTGATTTATCTCCTGCACCTGTAACAGTACCTAACTCCCAGTAGAACAAATGAAGTCTTGGCTCTGTTACTTAGCAGCTAATAGACTTTTCACAGATGACTTCAATTTGTTAAGCCTCAGGCCTAATCTCTAAAACTAGAATCATAATCCCTCCCCACCTCACAGCGTCATAGTGAAGATCAAGAATGGGGGGAATATTTTGCAAACTGTAAAGCACCATATGTAGGTAAGATCTTTACACAATTATTGAAAAACTTAGTAGCAATTATTATTAACAACAATGATATCTCTGCCTTGCCCCATTAATTTCAACCTCTGAGTCATTCTCTCCCTCTATCTCTTACGGAACTGGGGCAGGGCTACCTTCCCTTCAGGGAGAGGGAGTGAACTTTTAGCACTTTAAAGGCTTTTGTAAATGAGTAGCAGTAATTAAGATATGATAGTTATTCCTGTCAACTTTTCCTTGAACTCTGAGGTGGGAAAAATGAGACCTACTTCCCATGTGAAAATTCTACACTCTTTTGTAAAATCCAGTCTGCATGCAAACCTTTTTTATTTTTGTCTGTCAAAATCCAAGAACACCTAATAAGAATGCCTTGACAACTCCCCACATGTCTTGTTCCTCACGTAAAACTACATCAGACTGTTGAAAGAAGGAAGAGAAAGGGGGAGCATGAGAAACACTCTCTAGATTGGACTTTTTTTTAGAGGCCAAGCAATCCAATCATCTCAAACTGCTTGAATCCTGCTAGCAACAGAAAATCCACTACCTAACTCACTCCAACTGGAGACAGCTTCAGTTTTCTCATCTGTATCTAGAGATTGTCATCTTTGCAAGGATGTGTCAATTCTGGAATAAAATAATGCATATAAAAGCATTTGGCACATGCTAAACACTCACTAAAAGTTGGCTGAATCTGGGTATTCTTCATTTAGTCACCATAATGTGACCAGCTACAATATACATTGGGAAAGGGCCATTTTTTTTTTTTCAAAAAAGGACAAAAATCTTGTTCTCTTGGAGCGAACAAGTGCCTCCTGTAACGTCCCCCACTCGCCCGTTCTGTTCTCTGGAACTACATCTGGCTTCTGGTAACACCTCCACAGAATAGAGTCCTTTAGGATTCTGCAGGTAGCTACCACCCTACCTCCCTTCCCAGCCCCCTTTCTCCAGCCTAAACAAACAGCCTGCCTTCTTTCAAGGAGTAAGCAAGGGTGTGGGAACAAGAGCTAAAACAGGGCTGGGTGGTGCGAAGGAGGGAGCCCAGGCGCCTCGGCCAAAAAGGAAATCAATAGAACCGCACTGATTCCAGCCCAAGGTCAAGACCGACGGGTCCAACTCAGGTGTGTCACCTGACACCTCTCCCAGGAACAGCCACCCACCCCTTCCAGGCCCCACAGCGGTCCCTGCCAGACACAGGGGGAATACCGATCGCAGGGGGTGCTGCGGCCCGAGCAAGGAGGCTGGAGGCTTGGCGAAGACACTCAATCCTCTGTCCAGGCCTCCTCTTCCCGGTCCCCTCAGAGAAACACCAGCATCATTCTCGGTGTTTCCAGGCCCCTCTGGGAGCTTCCTTAACCCACGCCCTCGCCTCCCCACAGCCGCCGCGCCTCTCCTCGCCAGTTCCCCAGGTCAGCCATCCCCGGCCGCACTCACCTGCGAGCCTAGGCCCGGCCCCTCCATAGTCCCAGTGACTCTAGGGACTCCTCGAAGCGGCGGATGCAACCCGCTGGCCAGCGCGCCTCGAGCCTCCCGCATCCCACTTCCTGCTCACGGCCCCGCCTCCGCCGCAGCCCCAGCTCACGCCTGTACCCGTCAGTCGGCCTCGGGGAAGCCAATCCCTGCTCTCCTCTCGTCTGGGGGCGGGACTTTCCTGCCACCAGAGAGGCTAGTGGGGAACCGCGAGTTGGAGGCCCCGCCCCCAGTCCGCGGTGAAGTTCCAGCCCCAGGTCAAGACTGCATTCTGAATTTGAATCCCAGCTCCAGCACAGCCTGAATCCCCCGACCCTCCTGCCCCATCCGCTAAAGCCCGCTGCCCCCGTCCCCCGCCAATGTCTGAATCTAGTAAGGAATCAACAAATGTTAACTGAAAACATTTGCCACTCTCTGCTTCTGCGATCTTCGGCAAGTCACTACCACCATCTGGGGTTCTGTTTTCTTCATAGAACAGAAAATAGATGAGTTCAACAGCTCAGGCTACAGGGGGATTGGGCAAGAGGCCCCCACCTGCACTCCTCATGCCTCTTTAATGTCTGCACTGAAGGAGCTGGCATCTAAGATCTATTCAGCTCAAAGGACAGCTATTAAGCCATGGTCCCTGACCTTGGGGAGCTCCAGTGGTGTGCAGTGGGGCTGTCCTACTCAGTCCCCAGAAAACCGGAGCTTTTCTAGCCCAGCACTAACACAATCTTTGTCATTATTTTTTTCAAATATCTGTTGCTAGGCTAAACCAGATTAAGAACTTTGCCAAGCAGTCCACCGAACGGTTGGACTCTTAGCATATTAGGCTTTTGTATATATAAAAGATAAGACGTAATGGATAAGGGCCCTCCCATAACATCTCATTTTAAATTTGAAAAGAACTGAAAGTATTGTGATTTCCTTTATTCTATAAAAGCAATACTAAATCATAATATAAATGTCTAGAAATCTAACAAAGTGCTGGTTTTTCCCATGATAAATACTATAATAAGTAAAATTGTTAAAATTTGTTATTGTTTTTATTATAACACCCCTGCCTATTGGGCACACCAACCATGAGTTATCCCAAAAGCCCACCATCATCATGCCCTCTTAGGGTGGGAACCATGTGGTACCCATCTCTGAATTCCCAGTGCCCATCACAGCTCAGGGATATGGAAAATGCTCAGTATAATTTTACTGAGTAGAGGAGTACATGGATAGGTGTGTCATCAACTTCTATGATAAAAGGAAGGACAAACTGAGTGGCAAATGGAAGTGCAGGCAACTTCCTGGAAGAGCCAGAGGAGCAAGCAATTAATTTGGTCAAGCTAGGATAGGGCAAGGCTTCACCGAGGAGAGAATCTTCGGTGTGGCCATTTTGCTTAGATAATAAGAACACTGTTTATTGATCACTTCCTATGCATTGGCACCCATGACAGTGTTTTCACATACATTATGTCTAATCTGTAAGATGAGTGTTATTTTTCCCATCTCCCAGAAGAAAACAACTGAGGTTCAGACTGATATCATACACCCCCAAGTCACTCAGCTGATAAACAGTGAGAAAAGATTCAAACCCAGTTCTCTTACTGCAAAGTGCTTTGACTAAAGTGGTTTGGTCATTTCACTTTCAAGGACTAAATTAGAAGATGTTTTTGAACTTGAGGGAGGCTTGAAATCTGCTATTTCAATGCTTGCACATTAACATCCTAACACATCAGAAGGTTCTAGGACAAGTAAGTTCTAACACTTTCCTCTGCTTTTATGCTTCCACTGAGCTACTTCAGATTGGGATAAGTATATGCCTAATAGCTATATGAAATCAAACCCAGTGAGGCCTAAAGTGCCATCATTACCTCTCATCTTTGAAAATGCTTTGGCTTGTAGACATGTCACAGTAGAATAGCATGGTCCGTGGAAGCATGTTCCTGGAGAAGACTGCATGAGCCTGAATCCCAACTCCAGCACAGAGTATCTGTATGCTCTTGGGCAAGTTGCTCATTTTCTTTATGCTTCAGTTTTCTCATCTGTACTCAGAAGAGTTCCTGCTATATGATAGGCACTATATATGGGTTAGCTCTTATTATCATCGCCAGCGTCCCTACATGAGTGGATGTGGGGGAGAGCACTGAGTGGACCAGCCAAGTGGTGTCATGCAAAGAGTTTAAGGTAGAGATTCAGCAGACCTTTCTTCTTGTCCTAACTTTGCCTCTACTTACTGTATGTACTAGTATTAGTCTGCTAGGACTGCCATAACAAAGTACCACAGACTGGGTAGCTCACAACACAAATTTATTTTCTCACAATTCTGGAATCTAAAAGTCCAAGATCATGTCTCCACAGGGTGGTTTCTTCTGGGGCCTCTCTCCTTGGCTTGTAGATATCCATCTTTTCTCTGTGTCTTCACATGGTCTTTCTTCTGTGCATAGTATCTGTGTCCTAATCTCTTCTTATAAGACCACTAGAGCCCTGGTGCAAGAAATTCATGCACAGGTAGGGTCCCTAGACCTGGCCAGTGATCAGGGCCAATCGGGGCCTTCCGGCTGCCAGCTGGGGCCTTCCTTACAACTGCCAGCACGGGGGCCTTCCTTCGTTCTACACTTCCCCCTGGTGGTCAGCGCATGTCATAGCAAGCAATTGAACTTCTGGTCTCCCAGTGGAACTCCTAAGGGGACACTTTGCATATTAGCCATACACACACACACACACACACACACACACACACACACACACACACACATAGAGGCCCAGTGCACGAATTCATGCACATTGAAAGGAAATTAATTAGAAGAAATATTTTAGAGGCTGGGAGGGGCCACTGGAGGTTGGCTCCAAGGCATGTCCAGCCCATCTCTCCCTATCCTATCTGCCAGACCCCAGCAGCAAGCTAACCTACTGTTCATCAATACACATCATAGCGACTGGCCAAGCAGTCCACCGAACGGTTGGACTCTTAGCATATTAGGCTTTTGTATATATAAAAGATAAGACGTAATGGATAAGGGCCCTCCCATAACACCTCATTTTAACTTACCTCTTTAAAGAGCCTACTTTCAAATATAGCCATATTCTGAGGTACTGTGTGTTAAGGTTTCAACATATGACTTTGAGAGTGCAAAATTTAGGCCATAACAGTGTTACCCTGGGCAAATCACTTTCCTTCTCTGTGACAGTTTCCTTATGGGGCTGAGCATAGCAGCAAAAGCACTAATCTGGATGGTCCCGCTCAGCTTCCATCATGCGATTTCCCCAGCAGAGACTAAGCCAGCCGTGGGCAAACTACAGCCCGCGGGCCGGATCCGGCTGTTCTGTCCGGTTCTCTTGCTCTCCCCTCTGCTCCTTTACTTTGAATTTATATTAGTTCACACAAACACTCCATCCATGCTTTTGTTCCAGCCCTCCGGTCCAGTTTAAGAACCCATTGTGGCCCTCGAGTCAAAAAGTTTGCCCACCCCTGGAAGCTCTACCTCTCCAATCCCCATAGCACTATTTTTTTAATCTCTTTTCAATGACATGATTTCCCTAATTCTGCAAATGTATAGTATTGAGCTCCTAGTATGTACCAAACACCATTCAGCACTGGGGATTTAATACTGAGCAAGACAAAAACACCTATTCCCTGGCTTCCTGGGACTCACTAAGCAGCAGCAAGTGACATACTTTAATCAAACAGGCTCACAAATACCAGCCTCTTCAAGTCAGCCTTGTCATTCTTGGGTAGGTCTTCTTTCCTCTCCTTTGCCATGGGCTCCTGATGCACATCCATCTTGAGGTCTCTCACCATGCTTTGCATAAGATCTGGCATGTGCTAAAGCCTATAAGAAGTACTGTCCAAACAAACGAACAAATGAAGGAATACAGCTAACGCAATGGTTTACAAAAGAACATCTAAGGCAGTTCAGCTCCCTAAGTCACTCTAAGAAGTACTGACTTCACAGTGCTTAACAATCCTTGGCTTTGAAAAAATATTCCCCATTAGGGTTTGCTAATCCTCGCTGTCACGCTATGGATGACAACTGACTTCATTTTTTTTTTACTGAACTTTTGATTCTGGCCTTGTTTCTTCCACGACCCTGGAAAGGACATGGGCGTTTTTTTGAAACAGGGGCTTTGGTTATAATTATTTCAACATTGGCATCAAAATGAGCATTTGAAATGTTAAAAAATAACACAAACACATCTGTCAGCACAAAACTTCTCACAGATACCAGTGAGGAAACCCCCCTGTTCGCTGGTACCAAGCTAGCAGTGCTGGGGTGGGGATGAGTGCTCGCTGGGAACACTTCAGGCAATAAATATTTATTGAGCTCCTAACATATTTATTGAGCTAAAACATATAAGTACAGTCTCTATTCTTCTGCGGTTTCTGCATTTCAAGTCTTTTAGGGAGGCAAATACTGATAGAGATAGATAGGTGTATGGTTTTGTGTGTGTGTGTGTGTGTGTGTGTGTATGTGTGTGTGTGTATGTGTGTGTGTTTAAAGAAATAGAGACAATGATAAGTGCTAACAAGGAAAAGTACCAAGAATATAACACATTAGCCTGGGGGAATAAGGTAGGGTAGAGGTTCTTTTCATAATTTATAACACTAGGTCCCAAGGTCTTTTCCAATTTCCTCTGTTTATAAATGGGAAAACAGGCTCCAGGAGGGAAGTGACTTGTCCAAGATCACCCTGTAAATTAGTGTGCAGATAGGATTAGGACAGCAGCCCTCAAGCAGCCTCAGCTTTCTAACTATAACCAACCTCACAGATTCTCACAACTGGGGGTTGCAAGATGGGTTAGAAATAGCTTAAAATTCTTGTGCCATCTCTTATCTTCTATCTATGAAAAGCTTCACAGTTAAAAAGTGAGTCTTTCCCTTCATTTTATATACAAATGACCAAGGTCTGGTAATTAGATACTCTAAGAACTACAGTTAATATGATCTGGGTGTGGAGATCATGGTGCACACCTCCTATATTTTATTTTATATTTTACCTGCCAGATAAACCAGATTCTTATGGGTGTGTGCGGTGGGGGAGGGAGGAGGCAGGGAGAGGGATGGAAAAGCAGGAAGTATTCCTACTATATTTTGCTGGTTGCTATTTTGAGTCTTAGTCACCTGCTTGCAGTCACACATTTAAATACCAACTCCTACGGAAAGTTTTCTGGATGTGTCCAGACTAGGTAATAAATCTATTTTGACTCTAACATACGTTTTCAAAGAGTGTTTTCTCTATCTTCTGTATCCATCTATCATAGCTCTGAATTTATTGGTTTACATACTCATCTCCCCCTGGCCTCTATACTCCTATAAGACATTAAATATCATTTCCTCAGGAAAAGCTTCCTAGATTCCTAGACCAGGTTAGGACCTTCTAACAGCACCATAAAACATTATTTAATTCATGTTTTGAATATCTGTCTTCCCTGTATACCATAAGCAGTCTGGTCCTGTCTCAGACACAGATTAATTCCTAATGCATAGCCAGTACCTGGCCCATGGAGCCACTCAATGTTCAGTTGTTGAATGAATAAACAACCCTATGTTATTCATCTTTGTTTATATCCCTATTGCCTAGCATGTTTCTCAGCCCAGGTTAAGTGCTCAAAAAAGGTCAACTTGAGTTAAAGAATCTCATTTATGGTTGTTTACAGTTTGCAAAACACTCTCATTTCTTTTAGATTGAGACTCATAACATCCCTGTGAAGTAAGCAGAGCGTGGATTGGCATCTCACTTTATAGTCTGTGGCTCAGGGAAGCTTCAGCAGTTGCCCCAGAGCATCAGGCTAGAGAGTGGAAGAGCCCAGGCCCAGAATCTCTGATGACAATGGCAGGACTGTCTCCTGTGTGACAAGGCTGTGGCCTTACCAATGCTGTTATTAACAAGAATCAAGTTCAGGGCCTCGAAACTAGCTGCAGATTCAGGATCTTTCAAAACTTCATACAGGTATTTTTTCCAAAGGTATTTTCAGATTCCTACCTGCTTGAGGGAATCAAGGTGGAATGTGAGTTTTAGAAGCTCAGTTTCTGTGTATACTTAGAAAGAGACCTTACCACTTTGAGCCTCCAGGCTCTCATCTGTAAAATGGGAATGGTAATAGAATCCACTTCATAAAGTAGTTGTCAGGATTAGGTGAAAGAAAGCATGTAATGTGCATACACTAAGTGCTGTATAAATGTTGGCCATTACTAGGAACAAAGGCAACTGAGAAAAACTGAAATATTAGGGGAAATGTGGCCTTAACATTGATCAGAACCCAACTCTGGAATATTCATGACTTTATCTATACTAATAAAAGCCTAGGTGGTCCTCGCGCCCTTGTGCACAATGTCACAAGATGGCCCCCACAAGATGGCTGCCACAAAGGTGGTCACAAAAAGATGGCCACCACAAGATGGCCACGTGCACAGTGGAGGCGGGGCCCAGGAGCTGCTCCACGCATTGAGGCCTGGGGGTTCCACATCTCTATGCAGCGCGGAGGAGTCTGGTCCCAGCGTCTCTGCAGCCTCCCACGGAGGAGGCGGGTCCCAGCGGAGGAAGCAAGTCGCGGCAGGGGAGGGCAGTTGTGGGCAATCAGGCCGGCAGGGAAGGGCAGTTGGGGGCGATCAGGCCGGCAGGGGAGCAGTTAGGGGGCAATCAGGCTGGCAGGCAGAAGCGGTTAGGGACAATCAGGTAGGCAGGCAGGTGAGCAGTTAGGAGCCAGTGGTCCCGGATTGTGAGAGGGATGCCCGACTGCCGGACATGCCCCAAGGGGTCCCAGATTGGAGAGGGTGCAGGCTGGGCTGAGGGACACCACTCCCCCCGCCCCCTGTGCACGAATTTCGTGCACAGGGCCTCTAGTAGGAAATATAATGACCAAGGTTCCACTGGCCAAAATGTAGTCCAAATTTCAAAGAGGACTTTCGTTTGTGACATTTGATAGGAATTATTGTTCTCTCTCCACCACCCTGCCCTACACACTATACTATTTGGGTTGATGAGAAAAGCCGCATGCCCCTCAGTTCTGCCATCACCAGAGGACAAGACACTGGTTAAATCTGCTGTTAACTATTGCCTGTCGGGCTCCAATTATGGCAACAGAGTGGTGTCCATGGTAACCAGCCACGCTGGCTTGCTGTGGTGCAAGTTGTTCAAAAATATCGAAGAAAGGGCCATGGGAGGCCAAATTGGTTAACTGTCGTCTGTTTCTAAATGAAGAAAATCCACACTGTGCTTTGGCTAGATGGTGAATCCAGGCAACATCTGGATTTCCCAAGCTAAAGGCACTAAGGTCATTCCTAAGGCCACTGAGTTCCTGCTGAATCTGACCACTGGGGGTGTGGATTGTCAGCAATGGCAGTAGGTGAGGTGGCAGGAGTGGCAGAACATTGAATAAAATGATAGGGTCAAATTCTGCCACTTTTTGGACCTTCTCTGTCTCCCTATTGCCTGCTATAAAGTTCTTTGTGGGACTGGAGTTGAGCACTGAGACACCTTTAAAAAAAAAAAAAAGGTAGCCATGGTCTGTCTCTATTTCCCCTCTTGTGTCTCTGTGCCCCTGGGCATCTGTCCTGTTCTCTCTTTAATGCAGGGCATTCTATATACTCGTGTTTTCTGCTTACTCACAACTTCTGCTTGCACATGCCATTGACTCCAGCCTTGACTTTGTAAGATTTTACAGACCCAGCTTTGGCTCTGTAAGATTTTACAGTTACCTGCTTGTCACTGTTTCTGTGCCTCTTCACTCAGACTATTGAAAGAGAGAATCCACTTGGCTGTTTTTAATTAGTGGCTTAGATGGCCCTTGGTCACTTATCTACCCTAACCAGTCATCTGTGGTAGAGTGGCTTGATTTTTCCATGATCACCAAGAGATTTAGCAAGCACTGTAGGTGGGGACAATTCACCTATATTACCTGAAATGCTATGAATCAGAAATTCATTTGCGCTTACAAGTAAACACATTCAGCAGGATGTATTAGTTTCCTAAGGCTGCCGTAACAAAATACGAAACTGGGTGACTTCAAAGAACAGAAATCTATTCTCTCACAGTTCTGCAGGCTCGATTCTAAATCAAGGTGTTGACAGGGCCATGCTGTCTCTGAAGGCTCTAGGGGAGGATCCTTCCTTGCCTCCTCCTAGCTTCTGGTGGTTGATGGCAATCCTTGTTGTTCCTTAGTTTGTGGGTACATTGCTCTCCAATCTCTGCCTCCTTCATGGTATTCTCCCTGTGTGCCTCTCTCTGTCTCCAAATCTCCCTCTTCTTATAAAAACAGTCATTGGATTAGGGCCCATCCTGATCCAATATACTCTCATCTTAAGTTGATTACATCTTCAAAGACCCTATTTCCATATTCACAGGTGCCAGGAGTTAGGACTTCAACATATCTTTTTGGGGGACACAATTCAACCCACAATTGAGGGTAAGAACAGTCAGGAGAATTAACTTAATCCCAGTGCATCTGTCTGAGAGGTCCTAAGAAGACAGCAGTTTCTATTTGGGAAGAGGCAGACTTAAACTAGAGGTAATTCTGGGACTTGAGGCACTTCCTGGAGGGAGAGGCCAGGGTAGGGTAGGGTAATGACAACGAAGAGGCAGTGACAGGAACTGGGTTACTCAGCAGTTGGGAAAAAAAGCACCAGGAAATGAGAAAAGATAGACCTTTACTTATTTCACAAACCATGGCCAGGACCCACTGAGAGGTCACAGGAATCCAGAGCCAACTCACAATAACACCTAAGACAGTGTCTGGTAAACAATAGGTACTCAGGAAATTTTAGTGAGAGAAGGAGAGAGAAAGGAAGGAGGAAGAAGAGTCTGAGGAAGAAGAGAAAGATTGGCTGTACTGTGCAAGGGCTCCCATGATACCATTCTCTGCATCCACGGCACTTTCCAATGCATCTGTCTCACTGTATCGTAACCTCCTGTTTACCTGTCCGCCTCTGCCTTCAGTCTCTGACTCTGAGTCAAGGTTGTGTGCCCTGCACAATTGAATATACAAAGCAGGCGCTTCATTGTTTTTCGGATGTGTTGGGGACAATAAATGATGCCTGTTTTTCCTCCACCCACGTTCAGAACACATTATGAGTGACACACACAAAAGTCAGATACATAAAGATAAAAATGTCAGCTTTATTAGTGATAAAAACTAGTATTAGAGAAAAAGGTTTAGGTCTGCTGGCCAATGGGCTTCCAATACATCACCTAATACATTGTCTAATACATGAGAGACTTACCCAATCACAATTCCTGGTGGTCCTGGACCACTGCAAGCATTGGAGTGTCTGGGTACTCGGTTTAGAGTAGAAGGGGTGCTCCTTGCAGGCAGGCAGTTTCCAAAGGGAAGGACAAGAGGCTTAGCTGAGTGTGCAAAGTGTGGCTCCCAAACTCTCTTGATGGATAAGTCGTTCCTCCTCTCTTTGGGATGGGGGAGGGAAATGAAGAGGGAGGAGTAGAGAGAAGCCAAAAGTATTACTCCAACCTCCCTCCACATGAAAACACAAAGACAGGGGAAGGAAATTTTCCAAAAGGCCTGGTTGAATAAATGAATCAACAAATAAATGTTCCTAATGCTGTTTATTCTTCATCTACTATTTACTTGTCTGCCTCAGCCTTCAGTCCATGACTCTGAGTCAAGGGTCCGTGCTGGGGAGTCTGGAACTGTTGCAGGGTAGAAACCCTCTGCTATAAATAACCATCCTCACCAGGCCTGCCACCAAGGCCCAAAGTGTGGAGAGGACAGTGGACAATAGTATGTTAGTCACTTGCTGAGATAGGCCTCAACTGCTGATTTGACTACAGAAGATCCTTCCTAAGCGGCTCCTATGTACCCAGCTGGCATGGATTTCTTCGGCTATACCTCCCCAGTCTCAAAAACAGGATACCCATTCCCTTGCAGTATAATATATTGCATTTGCTCAGGAGGGAGGAGTTTGGTGTTGTTGGGTGGTAAGGAAGGTATACGATGCATCAGCTCAAGTGGGATTCCTTCAGGCTTCTGTATATAAAGACAGCAGTGACTAGAGATAATGTTGGGCCACAATTTACTTAAGCCATGGCTTAACTGAAGGGCTACTGAAGTCCTGCTCATTCTTAGCTCTTTGGTGCCCCAACACAACTTGACCTTGATTCCCAAAGGTAACTGGCAGAGGGACTAATAAGTCAGATCAACATACTCTAAACAGTACTTTTTTTCTTACCCAGCCAAGTATGAAATGGCCAGATTCTTAATCCCTCTCAATAAGTGCTTGTTAAGGATTACCTTGATTCAGCAAGTGCATAAGGAAGGCTGGAGGTCAGGCACTGGCTTCGACAAGGTAAACAGTGTGTGTCCCGGGAGGCAGTATGGTCAATGGGAAGGGGCAGAGGCCTAGGAGTAAGGTTTCTACCACACCTTAACTTGCTACAGACCACTGAATTTAGGTTCTCTAGGCCTCAGGCTCATCATCTGTGAAATGGGCTTGGGAAGGGCTTGGTTCAATGCCTTCAGCCCAAGCAGAGCACCCAGATTGCTGGCTGGCCACCAGGGATGTCCAGCCTGGTGAAAATCTTTTGACAGTAATTTTTCTGCCTGCTCCATGTTTTCTGCATCTTCTTGCAGCAGGTGTTTTCTCCTGAGTGTGGCGTGTGTAGAATACTAAAAAACAAAACAAAAGTGGCACGATGACTCACAACTTAATATTTGCGTCGTGATTATCTATGACAGCTGTCTTCTGAATCCTCAGATATTAACATTCCAAACGTCTCCCAAGTCATATTTCACAACCGCCCCATCGCAAATCCATCCATGAATAAGATTTCATTATTAAGAATTTCATTTCTCATAATGGATTTTTTTCTAATTTAAGCTTCATGAGCAATGCGCTGAGGTGACATGATTTATTGCTTCCGGGTTGCTGGCTTTGGATACTAATTCTGCCTGTGTACTAATTTTATGGCAGGCTGAACTTCTGCTTCTTCATCAGCTTCTTCCCAAAGGAGGAAAAACTGTAGCCCTAACACCGTCAAAACCAACCAACCAACCAACAACAATAAAAAAAAAAGACTAGAATGTAGAGGCAAACATTTCCTTAGAATGAAAGGGTCACATTTGTTCAAAAGGCTATTATCCCATCCATGGGCTACTGAAGATGTACAGAAGAAAACAGATTAGACGAATAACTGTTCTAGTAGGAAATGGAGCAGACTGATTGATTCTTAATTAGCATCCATGTAGAATAAACATTCTTGTAAAGTAAATATCTAAGCAATCATAGGCATTAGATTTCTACTCATAATGGAGGTCTTTCTTATCAGCAATGAAATAATATATATGGAAATGTGTATCATTTGATATATATATACAGATGCATGTGTATATTCCAGAGCTCAGCAAGATTTTGAAGAGAGGGAAAATTAACACTTACTTAGGTTATTGGTTTCCTGTAGTTTCTATAACAAATTACATAAACTTGGTGTCTTAAAGCAACAGAAATTAATTCTCTCATAGTTCTGGAGGCCAGAAATCCAAAACCAGTATCACTGGGCTGAAATCAAGTTGTTGGCAAGGCTGCACTGCCTCTAGAGACTCTAGGAAAGAATTCATTCCTTGTCACTTCCAATTTCTGGTGGCCACCAGCATTCCTTGGCTTGTGGACCCATCTCCAAGTCTCTTTCTTCTTTATCTTTGTACCATCTTCTGCTCAGTATGTATAAAATCTCTCTCTGCCTTCCTCTTATAAGTGTGCACATGATTGCATTTAGGGCCTAGACAGATAATCCAGAATAATCTCCCCACCTTAAAATATTTAACTTAATCACATATGCAAAAATTCCCATCCCTCCCCACTTTTGCCATAAAAGGTGACATTCACAGATTCCAATGATTAGGACATGAATATCTTTTGAATGGCCATTTTTTCTTCCTACCATACTGAGCATTTACTCTGTACCATTTCCTAGTGCTGTGTTCTATGAGCAATGTCTGCCCTGAGCACATAACTTGAAGGGTGGAGGTTTCCTCATTCCCAGCCCAGGGATTTTTCCTACTGCATGTTGCTCATAGATGGCTGTAGAAGGAGGTGCCGGTATACAGACACAGGTAGGAAATCAGCAAGGATAGCTTAAAAATAACATCAAGAAGCATGTAAATCTTGTGCTAGTGTTTTCTTGACTCACAATAGCCATGTGGTATATGTCAGCCTGAAATCAAGACTTCAGGTATCCAAGTATCCTTCCAGGTATCCAAGCACCACCAGTTCTGTCTGTTCAAATTATATCAACTCTTCAAGGACTATTGAATATGAACCCTCTAGGAAGTCTTCCCTGATAGGACAGCAAGTGCTCTTTGCCAACTCCTATGCATTTTGTCATATGCATTTCAAGTTTTCCTTAGATAGGGATAGAAGCAAGTCATCCTTGTCCCCACAGAGGTTTCATGGGCTTTTACCAACAAGCCTTTACTTCCCTAAAACTCACCTCTAAGATTTCAAAGTTTAAAGCTAACCTTTCCCCACACCCCCAGGATCAACACAGAGAGACCAGGCAAGCTGAACCAGCTTCATCCCCTGTTCTGCCATCACCTCCCGACAACTTGGGCAAGATAAGAGGAGGCTTGGGAATAAGGATAGGGTTGGCTTTTGGAGAAAGCAGTGTTTGAAAAGGAGGTTATCTGTCCCCTTTGCTCATCTCCCCAAAGGGAAGTGCACAGGGCTCTTGACTGGTTTTTCTCTCTGCAGCAAAAGTCCAGTGCATTGGCTGGGAATGTATTTGGGTGCAAGTAACAAAAAAAGTAACCTGAAGTGCCTTGAGCTGGTGGTTGCTGTATTAGATAATATTGGGCATGCTCAACCGTGCCATCAAAGAACACAGGCTATTTCTTCTTGTTTCACCATCCTTGTGTTGGTTTTCATCCTCTAACTTGCCACTGTATAAATGCAAAAGGGCTTTTTCACTTCCAGGTTTTCTAGTGTTTAATGCAGAAAGAAGGGGGAAGGACAAAGGACACTCCCCTTGCAGGCTCAGCCTTCTGCCCCTGCTCTCACACACATATTCTATGCTTCCATGGCCAGAACTGGGTCACTTGCCTGCCTAAAGACCATCATCTGCCAATAGGCAAGAGGTTCTATGACTGGCTTTGATGAATCAAAATTCATCTCTTAGAGCTCCTCTCCTGATAACATGGGATCTCTGCCTGTGCGAAGTAAAGAAAGGAAGGTGGAAAGGCTACTGGGCAGGCAATAGACAGTTTCTGCTCCACCTTAAGAGAACCAATAGCAATTTTGGGATCTACAAAAAGAGGACACTGACACACCAATCCCTGACTGGGCACTTGCCAGGTCCAGTCTTGCTTGCCTGCATCAGTGCCATCAGATTGGGACAAAAGGACACTGGAGAGAGCTGGGCAGGCAGAAAGGGGGAGGCAGGCACTACTCCCTGGACTCCCAGATTATCGAGAGATAAGGAAGATGACTCCCACCCATGCCAAGTGCCTCAGGGTCAGGGACCAAAGAGGACAGGTAAGATTGTGGTTATGGGCTGGTTAGTGAGCATCACTGATGCAGCAAGGGTCAGCTTGCATTCAGGGCATGAGTGTAAATTGAGGCTGCACGTCAAAGACATTACAGTTTGTGGAAGAAGAAGCAATTTTAAAAGGCTCCACCCTCTGTGTAGTTTCACACAGTTTCCTTCAATGCCTTTCCATCACTTTTTTAACAAGTGCCACGTCAACACCGTACCTTTGTATTCAGGGAGCAACTATCTCTCTTCCCATTCCCCTCACCCTTCAGTCTAGTCTCTAGCTGCTTTTGGACCCAGCCTGATAGGAATTGAGAATATGGGTAATGTGGTTATCAAGTACCCCAATTGTAGTAGCAAGCAAGGGCTTGTTCTTAGAAGTTAACAAGACCCAGGTTATAAGCAGGGAAGTCCAAGGTCAGCTCCTTCCTTGCTGAGGCAGCAATTCTATGCTGAGAGTCTGGCTGCAACATGTCTAGCTGATTGTAATGCAAAGCAGACTGAGATGATAATGCTATTTTATAGATGAAGAAACTGGGGCTCAGAGAAGTGAAATGAGTTGCCTAGAGGTCACAGAAACTGTAAGAGACAGAGCTATCTTGTCCAGGTCTTCTGGGGTCTCATCCTTGGCTCTCCCTGCCACACCATGCTGCCCTAAGACTTTAAGAAAGAAAGAAGTGGTCCCCTCCCCTTTCCTTTCCCTCCAGTATGTTCTGTCTCTGATGGATTTACCACCTTGATATCACTGTTCAGCTCACTTGGCATCTCTATGGAGAAGTCAGATCTCATCCTTCAAACCTTTTCCTCCCGAGAGCTCTTATTACTCATCAGGAGCCTGGGGAGGAGGGAGCAGCTATGGGGCCAATAGGAAAATCTGGGGGTTACATTACCAGAGGTATATAAATTGGTACACATTTTCTGGAGAGTGGTAGCAATGTGTATCAAAAGTCTTAACAATAGGGGTACACTTTAATTCAGCAATTCCTACAACAAATTTATCCTGAGGAAATAATAAAACAAGTGTATTAAAATAAAACGAAGTGCAAAAAAAGAGAAAACAAAGTCTAAAAAGTTTCAGTAAGAGATTAGGTATCTATGCAATGCAACACCACGCAATCAAAGTGATGATGTCTGTTCATATTTATTGTTATGTAAATAAACATGATAAATAAAAAAATAGGCCATAGGTATAGTATGATCTCATCTTTTGTAAATATATTATAGTTTCTGTGTGTGTGTGTGTGTGTGTGTGTGTGTGTGTGTGTGTGTGTGTGTTTCTATACAGTGTGAGCCCTCCTAATTGACATCCAACCACTTAGCTGACTCACCAGTTGAGTCAGTTCTCCCCTTCCACCTGAAAAACATCCTGGGCTGATGCTGGGCCACTGAGGCTTCTGGATGGAGGGCTGGGGGCCTTTGCACCCATTCACTTCTCTCCCACCAGATAGCTCATGTGCTTACCTGGATTCAGTAATGTAGTTCTCTAACCTCTTTATTCCTATTGACTTGTTATTGTAATTTCGTGGTTAAATATTGTATAAATTGAAAATAAATGAGTGAAAACAGGAAAAAGCAACTTTAAAAAACTAAGTGAAATTCTTAGGGTAAGTGCTATTATATTGGGAATAGGAACATAGGTTCCTAAAAATTCAAGTTTCTCCTCTCAGACTGCTGCAAAAACTTTTTTTTTTAGTTTTCTTTCTCCTTCAAAGAAGCCGAATGTGGAAGAAGAAGCAATTTTAAAAGAATGTGGAAACACAATATTGTAGTGTCTCTATAAGAAAGTCAAAGGTGAAATCCCTTCAGCAGTGACATAAAAGGCTATATCAAAACACTGATATATTTTCAGTTAAAATTGAAAATTTAAAATATACATTTAATATTATAATTCCTTATTTCAACTTTTTTTCTTAACCCACTAAATACTAGTCCTAATACTAATGCATAAAAAGACTTCTTTTACATATATCTAGGAAAAAAAAGGAATTGCTGATATATCTGGAGGGATATAGTAAGATTCTGGTTGATTTTTACTCTTTTTTGTACCTTCCTTCACTTTAAAAAATAAGTGTGTCTATGGCTTTTAAAATTACAAAATACCACAAAGTCAGCATCATTTTTGGAAAGGTAAACAGGAACTTCAGGATTAAGGAAATGACATGCTGGCGATTGTGGGGTGTCCTGGGGCAATGCTATCTGTCTTCCCCTGATATCTGAAACTGTTTGGATTATGTATTTATAAATCCTAATAGTGATGATGAGTTTGGGTCCTTGGTTCCACCCCATCCTAAGAGTTAGGTGATGTCAGCACTCAGACATCTCAATACAAGTAATTACCATAAGAAGGGGGGCAGGGACTTGGGCAGAGCAGGGCTTGGGGAGGAGAGATGGGCATTCCCAGGTGATACAAACAGAGGGGACTGTGAGGAAGCCAGATCAGAATCAGGATGCAAACCTGAGAGCAACAGTTCTGAACTCCTCCGGTTACTTTCATTCACAGAGCTTACAGCGATTACTAAAGTCATGTGCTGACAGAGGTCGCCTTGCAGGAGGACGGTCTCAACTTTCTCATATAAATAAAACCACAGTCCTTATTTTTTATAAATATAATTCTTATAATTATTTATAAATAATTATTCATTCTTGACTTACAGAAATATCTGTTGAAAATTAACTTTTAACCACAATAACTAATCTAAAATTGTAATAAAGTTGTTCAAAGTCTTATTTAAAAAAAAAAAAAGGAAACAGAAATCTGTTCTTTTTCCAATGCCTTTCTACAATACATTGTGCTTTGGTGCTGGAAAGGCTGAGGCGATCAGACATAAAAAACAAAACAAAACACCTGACAGGTTGAAGTCCTGCCTCTGGAACTAGGATTATTAATTATGCAAGGATGTTCTGGGAAGATGGAATTTGTGGCAGCTCAAGGAGAAAAAACTTGGAGCTCTTGGAGATAATAGTCAAGGTGGGGGAGTCACTTATGAAAGCAAATGACGGTCATCATCGCTCACAGTCTAGCTGTGACTGGCACAGGGACTCGGCTTAAGGAACAGTCATCAGTCAGGCAGGAGCACAGGACCTGCAAAGGAGCAGAGATGAGACTGGGAAGATTCCACCTTCCCTTCCAGATCGCTGTTGAGAGCAATGGCAGGCAACTCTCTGAGATTAGAGCCCCAAGAGCATTCAATCCCATTCCAGGCAGTAGTTGGTGAATTAACCTCAATCTCATGCCTGGTGATGGGCTTTGGAGTCAGCTAGACTTGGATTCACCTCCTCACTCTGCCACGTATCAGTTCTTTAACACAGAGTTTTAAACCAATTTAAAATAGAGGGCATGCTGGAGGGTACTTGTGCTAAAATTTAGTCAGCATGTCCCTGCAAGGTGGTATGTAAAGCAAGTGCTAGTTAAATGCATGAAGGTCACATTCTCTCTTCTCTCTCATATTTACACACACACAGAAATCAGTGTAACCCACAAGACTCAGAAGTACATCATTTTTCACATTTTTCTAAATCAACACAAATCTTGCTCAGCCCTCACCTATCTGGTTGGCAGAGTCAGGAGATACAATCTTGGTCATTCTGAGGGTTGCTGCGAACAATCCCCTGTGATTGTACGTGAAGTTGGACCTTGCACAGTCCAGCAATTCTGAGGAGGGGCCTAGATCCTCAGACAACCACGCAGATGCTGCTGGCCAAGCCAGTGCGTGTCATCCATTTCAGGGTGGTGGCTCCGCTGGTGGTGATCACACCACTTCAGGTACACTTGGCTGCTGGGCCTTCATGTGGCTCCAAGCCATGGTGCTTTGTGCCTAGTCCACCACGCAGCCCCAAAGCCCTCCTCCCCTTTCTACCTCCAGGGAATGGGAAGAGGTGGGGCTTCTCAATCCTCCATTATCCCAGTCCTGTCACCCCAGCTCCCCAGGCTAGGCTTTTGTGCCTTTGAAGCCTCTAACTCCTTTCTTATGGACCCATCTACCTTACTCCCCGACCCTAGAGCTAAAACAGAGAAGTTGTCACCTTCCCAAAACCATCCTGGTCAGGAGGAGCCCAAATCTTATACCTGAACACTTGAATGAACTTTCTGGGAGGAGAAAGAGAAGATTTACCCTTCTTTTCTCTTGTTTTATTTTCTTTCTCTCTGTTTGTTATTGAGTCCATAACAACAAAAAGTAAGAGATACTGAATAATTTCTCAATAACTCAATACTTTTTAAAACCAGAAAGCCTTTAGCAAGTCCTCTAAAAGAGCAAAAACAGCCTCTAGAGATTTAATTAATAATCACCTGCCAGTAATTGCTTTGTAGATAGTTTTATTTTTAAGTGACAAAACCAATAGCATAAACGTATGATGGTCACATGGCACTAAAAAAAACTCTGAAGGTAACATTCTCTTTGAGGTCAGGGCCATAGGTTTGAATCCAATTTCATCACTTACCAGTGTGTGATCTTGGACAAGTTAATTAACCACTTTTGAGCTAAACTGTATCACAAAGGCCATTTGTTTACTTTTCTATTCTCAGGCACAGTGGTTGGTATACAGAAAGCATTCAATAAATGCATTGAATTAATGAGCAAACTAAGGGTAACTAGCACAAACTAAAGGTTCCTTCTGCATCTCTACAATTTTGTCAATTTGACAACATTTTATAAATGAAATCAGACAGCATCCAACCTTTTAACATTCACTTTTTGCACTTAAGGCACATGCCCTTAAGACATGTCCAAGTTGTTGCATGTATCAATAACTCATTCCTTTTTATTTCTGGGTAGTGTCCCATGGTAGGGATGAACCACAGTTTATTTAATTCTCACCCACTGAAGAAACCTTGGGTTGTTTCCACCTTAGGCTACTACAAATAAAGCTGTTATAAACACTTGTGTGAAGGACATTTTTGGTGAACCATGTGCTGTGAACATTTTGTGTAAAATAACTGTGTGAAAAAATTGTGCTGTGAAGATTTGTGTGAATGTACATTTTCACTTCTCTGAAATAAATGCCCAGGATTAAGATTCATGAGTCATATGGCAAGTATATGTTTAACTTCTAAGAAATTGCCAGATAGGTATCCAGAGTGGCTATCTCATTTTTACATGCCCACCAAGAACATATGAAAGATCCAATTTCTCCACATCCTCAGCAGCATTTGTTTTTTCAATATTGTTTATTTTAGACATTCTAGTAAGTGCATGGTGGTATCACGTTGTGGTTTAACTGCATTTTCCTGATAACTAGTGATGTTTATCATCTTTTGAAGTTTATTTGCCATCTGCATATCTTCTTTGGTGACGTGTCTAAATCTTTTGCTCATTTTCTAATTGGATTGTTTCATTACTGTTGAGCTTAAAGGGTTCTTCATTCTGAAAACAACTCTTTTATCAGATAATTTGCAAATGTTTTTCCTAGTCCATATTTTATTCTCTTAACCAAGTCTTTCACCGAGCAAACTTTTAATTTAATAAAGCCCAGTTAGTTAATTTTTTAATGAGTTGTTATTTTATATCATGAAGATTTTCTCCTATGTTCTCTCCTAAAAGTTTATGGTTTTATATTTTAAGTTTAGATCTGGTCCATTTTGAGTTTATTTTTGTATAAGGTTTGAGGTATATAGGTCAAGGTTCATTTTATTGGTTATTGATGACCTGTCCATTTGTTTCCGCCAAGTGAGAGAAGAGCACCAGGTTCTACAGGAGTCCCAGAGGTAAGGTAGCACTCAGGGAGGAGGATGTCTGAACAGTCCCTTGCAGAAAAGTAATCACCCTTACATGTGTATCTAGAATAAGCTTGATGCTATGGAAACCAAGCATTTCATCATTGAGTCTTCCTTCTGCAATGCTATTGTGCAATTACATACTATTCATACAGGATCCCTGAGGAGACTCCTACTGCCCCTTGCATCACAGCCTCAAGTGAATTTCTGTTTGAAGCAGGAAATGAACATCGGAAATCCCTGTTGCACATGATAACATATTATTTAAGTGTAGGAAAGGGTGTGTCTTATATGAAGCATGGTCTCAGAGGTGACAAGGGCCCAAACCAGGAATTCCTTCTACAGCTTCTTTGCAAAGAACAATCTTTCATTCAACAAACATATATTGAGTAGCTACCATGTGTCAGGAACTAGGCAATGAAAGATGTAGTGAACAAAACAGATGTCCCTGCCCTCTGGTGAAGTACAGGTAATTATACAGGTACACAATACTGTTTGCCAAAATCTAGTGATGGGATGCTAAGGGAATATATGGCAAGGACATCTAAACCAGACTTGGGGAGCCCAGCAATGCTTCCTGGAAGAAGTGATACTGAACTTGAGACCTCACAGGTGACTAGTAGAGAGTTAAGTGGAGTGGAGTGGGTGGGAATTATAATAAGAAAGAAAAGTCTTCCAGAGAGGAAAGAGTGTATGCAAAGGCCCAGACGTGGGAGTGCATGTAGTGGGGTGTGGATCTAAAGCATCCAGTATTACCGGTGTGTAATATCCAAGGGGAAAGGGCAATGGATAAGGCTGCCCAGGACAGACCATGAAGGGCCTTGAAAGTCACTGTGGAATTTATGGCCAAAAGAAAGTCATGGCCAAGGAATTCAGCCATTTCATGAGGACACCAGAAATCCACTGGAAGGCTCTGAGCAGGAATGTAACAGATCCACATTTATAGTGTAGAACTTTCTCTGGCAACATGGAGACAGATTGGTGGGAATCTAGGTGACTGGCTTGGGTGTTGGTTAGAAGATTGTTACAAGAGATAATGGGACCAGAATGGGGACAGTGGAGAAGAGTTGATGCATTAGCATTGGAGTAGGATCTGCAGCTTAAGGAAAGAGGATGAGGTTTTGAGATCACTTTGAGAAATGGGGGACAGAGTTGTGCAGAGAAACAGAAGTGAGTTGAGGAATCAGTTGCGGTTGGAACCATTGTGTGGACACTCCTACTGAGGAAGAGCGAACTTATTCCTTCCCCCTTGTGACCCTTCCATGTTTGACAGTTTTGCTTGAGCAGAATTCTGCTTCCCTGTAACTTCTTGCCTTGGTCCAACTTTGGCCCTGAGAGACCACACAGAACTAGTCCACCTCTGCTAGTTCACAGCAGCCCTTGACCATTTTAAAGACATGGTTCAAGTTCTCGCAAACTTTCTTTTCTCCAAATTACAACTAGTTTCTACAATCACGTCTCATTTGGCATGGTTCCCACCCCTCCTCTTCCGGTAGTCCTCTATCTCCTATCTTCAATTTAATCACATAGTGTCAGAAACCTGGATAGAATCCATTCAGCCAGAGAACAGCAAGCCTCCCTTTCTGGACCCTGGACATTCTAGCCCAGCACCCCTCCACCCAATACTTCTGCCCTTGTTAAGGAAGTTGCCTCCCTTCCCTGAACATTTGAGCCAACCTCTCCCCAGGGAGATCTGTGGTCACCCTGGGCATTGGGGACAGGACTGGGCCCAGAGCCTCAGCTGGGGAAACAGGTTTAACAAGGCCCTCACTGACTCACCTCCAACAGTAGGCAAGCTGGGAGCACATGACCCAGCCTCAGACAGAAATGGATTTCCTGCCTTTTTTCTGCTAAGAATCATGACTCTAGGGACTATTCACTGACTGGTGTGGGATGTGGAGTTTGTAAGGAAAACAGAGGTGGGACACTGGCTCCGTCTTCAGGAACTATGTAATATTTTTAGGAGAGAGGAGAGAGAATGGGTGGTCAGAGAGAATGGGTTTACAGAAGAGATGAGGTCGCAGCTAGTCCTTGAAGGACAGGGGGATATCAGCTGGTGAGATGAATAAGGCGGTGCTGTGGGATGGAAAAGGTCAGAGTATCTAAGGTGGGCACAGCAGGGGAAAAAAAGATACTGTGGTCAGAGCAGAGACTCTTCATATATGAACACTGAGAAAACATGCAGCAAATGAAGATTGGAACATATTGGGATGTCAGCCATAGAGTTCTGTAGTTTTTAGGAAGATCAGTTACAAGGGGCAAAACAGGTCCCGTAAGGATAAAGCAAAAAAGTGCACCTTGGCAATTCACACTCAGATCACTGCAGAGCTCACAGTATTGGCATCTGCTCCAACAGGAAAACCCGCATGCTTGTCAATGACATTCTAAACCCTCCCATTTGGGCTGTGGTACCAGCATGACCAAGCCATGCTTGGCAAAGGATGGATCCTGTCTGGCTGTGGGCTGATGGCACTGATGAAACCCAATATTACCTTGGGGGATTGACTGAGTTCCAAGTTCTGAGTTTAGAACTTTGTTTGCCCTTTGTTGACCAATCTCCACTGGGATTAAAAGGAGGTGGATGTATCTTGGTCATTAAATGCATCATGACAAATTAGCCATTCACTAATTCATTCAAAAATGTGCATTGAGCAACTGCTATTTACATTAAATGTATGTGTATTGGATGGATGGATGGATGAATGGATGGATGGGTGGATGGATGGATGGATGGGGAGATCCAGGATCTGGTTCACAATATTATTTACCAGCTGGACATATGAACCAGGATATTTTCAATTACAAGTGACATAAACCTAAATCTAAGTAGCTTATGAGGGAATAAAATATGTATTGACTTATATATTTAAAAACTCTTAAAGTTTACAAAAGTCCCTTCTTATCTAGCACTTCTGTTTTTTTCTATGTTAGCTTAATTCTTAGACAGTCTTTCCCCTACACAGTGGCCAGGTGCACAACCAGCAGCTCCAGGCTTTCATTCATCTAGTTTAGCAACCCCCAAAGAAAAAGTGCCTTTCTCCCAAGAGTTCTAGAAAAAGTCCTCAAGAGGGTTCTCACTGGCCCAGTTTGGGTCATGTATTCATCCCTGGACAAATCCCATGGCCAGGAGCGTGCAACATTCTGATTGGCTGGGCATTCCCACAAAGTCTAGAGGTGATGTCATTTCTAGCCCTATGGACTGATAGTGAGAACAGGGAGGCATTCCCAGAGGAGAAGGGAATGGATGCTGGGCAGGCAAAAACCTCAGCCATCTTTTCTCTGGGTGTAAGGCAGTCTCTTTGCCACTTGGAACCTGATTGTCCTCACTACACAGGCTTCTTGTGATGTGAAAGCCCTTTGACAAGGCGGGGTTATTCTTTTCTCTGGTCATTTATTAGTAGCCACCGTGGCTCCTCTGCCTCCTCCTCCTCCTTGAAGCCCTCCCCAATATGTTGGCCTCCAAATTCCTCCTATTTCTGACCTAGGCCATTTAACTTTTCATGCCACCCATTGGATGACTAATCATCAAGTATATCTGGAGCAGAAAAAGCGCCTAGACTCTTGCCAGACCCAACAAGAAATACTACAATGAATAAAACCTTCTCTTTCCACATAGAAGACTCCCAGAGTAGTTAGTGACAAATCTAGCATTGTTTCCTAATTGCTTTGTCTATAAGTCTCATCCCCAAAACAAACTACCGGTTCTTTGTGGGCAAGGCCGTGCCTCAGCTTTCTGTCATCCTAAGAGTATCAGTCATTTGCTGCTTGGCTTTTTGGCTAAGATCAAGTGTGGGGAGTACCAGTCAAGGGCCCTTGGAGATCCCGTCACTGACATGGTTGGAAGCCCTACCCTGTAGGTTCCGACCTTCTTCTTTAAAGAACCCCATGCTCCCAGCAGCCAGGACAGTCCTCCTCTCTGTTTCCTCATACTATGTACCTTGCTTCCCACACTATCTCATCCAGGGGCCCTCAGTCACCACAACATTGCTACCCTCATGCCCAACTTAACAGTTACTTCCATCTTTGGTTTATGAAGTCATTAGAGCTCTGTGGCCCTGGCTGCCCTTTGGATCTAGCCATTTCCAAGCTGAGGAGGAAAAGATCTTTCTCTAGCTTGTATCAAACCATCTTGCAAGGCCAGAAGCAGAGTGGCAGCTTCAAGATATGCTCCTTTTTTTAAAAATATATTTTATTGATTTTTTTACAGAGAGGAGGGAGAGGGATAGAGAGTTAGAAACATCGATGAGAGAGAAACATCGATCAGCTGCCTCCTGCACACCCCCTACTGGGGACGTACCCGCAACCAAGGTACATGCCCTTGACCGGAATCGAACCTGGGACCTTTCAGTCCGCAGGCTGAAGCTCTATCCACTGAGCCAAACCGGTTTCGGCAAGATATGCTCCTTTAACCAACAAATATCTTCTGAGCATCCACCATTCTGTGCCCAGATCAAGTGCTGGGGAAAGTGGTAAAGAGGCAGGCAGAGTCCTGTCTGTCCTTCAGGAGTTCACAAACTAGCAGGAAAGACTCCCCACCCAACCCTGGAAGAGAAGCTTCTTACACCTCCATAGTGATCCCCTTCTATTCATTCATTGGAACATGGATGAGAGGAACCCGGTACAACTGCCCCAAATGGCTTGGTTATGGTTCAAGGGAGTGGGGAGGAAAGGAGAAGAGTGGCCCTCATGATCAGCAACTCAAAATGGTCCTTCTGTGTCATTTGTGAATCATGTCCCTGGACTTAGCACGTGGACCCAAACTCATTCTCTCCACTTACTGCTAAGGCCACAAGCTGGAGTATCTTAGCTTTGGCTTCAGGCATCAGGGCTCTCCAGGGAGGTGCCTGTACACCAATGTACCCCAATCTGCAGTGGGTATATGCTTAAACTCTTACTTCCCTTACATCCTTCATGTCACCTAGCACAGTCCTGTGTGCTAGACACCAGCTCAAAGGACAACTGATGGGTAAGTCTAAAGTGAAATAAAGCCAATCAAATTGAATGGCCCTTCCCTAGGCTCTTCCAAACAGAAGGTGATTTTTGAAAAATGAGGAGCATTTCCTGATCCATCTCCTCTTCACTTGAACTCCTTCTGAAGGTAAACATTTCCCCGGCATATGTCTGTTCTTCTCTCCTTTGAATTCAGAGGTGAAATTACTCCTGGGATCTCAGTCCCCCATTCTCTCCCCACCCCCACCTCTTCTTTCTGACATTAAAATCAGTCTCTGTCTTTCATATCCACACAGGAGGGAGGTGGGGCTCCACTAATGAATGTTTGAGAAACCCTTTGAGATCTTGGATGAAAGGCACCTTATAAAATACAATTAAAAATAATAGAGGTAATTACTAGCTGGTCTAGTCCCTGTAGGATAATTAGAGAGTTTTCCTCTGGCAGATTCTGAATTTGCGCAGAAACACAAGGGTTCAAACAGCAAAACTGATCTGAGATTTCAGGGGTCACTGTTATGCTTCCTCCATTCAAAGATCCTGTTCTGGAGTCTCTTCTGAAATCTGAGGTGCATTGCATCAGGCTATAGCTAGAAAGGATTTTTGAGACAATCTGTCAACCTCCTTGGTTTGCAGATAAAGTCAGTGAGGTCCAGAGAGGTGATGTGACTGGCTCAGAGTTGCCCAGCAAGTGTGAGAGAGCCACAACTCTAGAGGTCCAGCCCCTGGACACTTCAATTTGGGGGCTCCTGTAACCAATCCTAATCAATAATACACCCTTTCCAATCTCTACATACTGGTGGCCGTCTACAGCACAGCAGAAGATTCGAATAAGAGCCAGACAGCTGAATTCAAATCCCAGTTCTGACACTTATGAAAGATAATAGCTGGCAAGTAAGCCTCATTTCCTTGTGTGTAAAATGGGCATAATAATACCTGTCTTGTAGGGTTGCTGGGTGGAGCCAGTGAGCAATGCACACCGAAGCACCTGGCATGGAGCATGTGTTCTGTCAAGGCTGCAAGAATGAGTCTTGGCAGTTCGAGGCCTTTGCCTACAGTCTGCTTTATATAGCTACTAAAGGCCCGATGCACGAAATTCGTGCAAGGGGCTCTGCCCGCACCGCCGTGGCTTCGTCCAGAAGGTCGTCCAGAAAGACGTCCGGTCTAATTAGCATATTACACTTTTATTATTATAGATGTTCAGGCTGTACTTAATGAGCACCTATTACATGCCGAACACTGCGAAGCTCTCCAGTACTTTAGCTCATTTAGTCAGTATCACATCCCCATGAGATGGGCCATGCGAAATTGAGGTTCAAGGAAGTTAGTTAACTTGTCCAAGACCGCACAGCTGAAGGGGAGGTAAGCCTGGAAACTGTGCTCTCAGCCATTATGCAAGCTGCCTTCCTTCATGAAAACAAGCATGAACTTACATGTAACCACAATGAAGCCACCTAAGGATTTTCTTCTGTGACACAGGAGAGGAGGCATGCAGAGGAGTGGGCAGGGACCGGTTGTAGCCTAAGATGATCCCCTGAAACATTTTTGCTTTCAAGGTTGTGAAAATGAACTCTTCTCATTTCCTAAGTCTTATTTATTCTGAGGGCTGCACTGATGCAAGAAGTCAAATGATCTCCCCCAAGAAGGGCAGTCAGTAGCTGGAGCTGAATAATTTATAATCAAGAACCCCAGATTCAAGTCCTGGATCTGCTCCTTAGAAACCAATTACCTTTTCTCAAGTCCTTAAGATCTGTGTCTTTGGAGTTTCACGTTCCTGGTTTGTATGTTTCCCACTTTCCCCCTCACTGGGGGGTCTTCTGAGGATCAAACGGGAATGAACAGGGAGGTACTTTGTCAATTGCAATCTTTTGTACAAATGTCAATCTTTACTGTCACTGTTGCTGCTTAGAAGATTTTTCAGTGTGATATCGAAGGTGGCTGAAGTCCCAGGCTGGCCGACTTCAGCAAGACTGACTCAACACACTTGGTGGGCAGGGGACAGTAAACATTCCTTGTCTCCAGAGGACAGCTCTGAGTGCTCATAGGTCTGAGCTCAGATTATTTGGTTGGAAGAGGGCATTTTAGGGAATCAGACCTTTGAAATTCAATTGTAAACATGATGGGTTCCATTTATTTCAGGTTTTAATTTTTCCCCAGCTGAAACCCAAGATGGAAACCTGGTGGGCCACACACCCTTCTTCTGTGAGCGTAGAAGAAACCAGGCCCCTGTGATGGCCCCTGGGTGAGGCCGGAATGGAGGAAAGAAGCTTCTCTGAGAGTTGTTAATCATTCATGAATTTCCTCATCCATCAAGACTTTTCCAAATATCTCCTAGAAACTAGAATAACCAGGACTGTATTCTTCTGACTACCCTGCTCACAATGGTTGACTCTGTGTCATCCTCTCCAGAGAGTTCCAAGGTTGACAGACAGAATGACAATGCGTCAGACTATCAGAGCCCAAGGAAACTCGCAAGGCACCCTCTGCCAGACACCTAACCCCCCAGTGATGGGCACACCCTCACATCGTTAGACACACTTCAGCCACTGTCTGCCTCCATGGGATTCTCACAGTCCATTTCTCTGGCTATGCTGCTCTGGTCCTTAGAACAGAGGCAGAATGGAAAATGACATTTTGAATTGTCATAAGCAGTTTAGGAGTTGGTTAGAGGCCAGTGTATTGGAGAACATTTTCATGAGGAAATGAAAACCTGATGATTCATTTCAGGTCCATGTGTGAGCTCTGTGTTTTTACTGCAAAGCACAGCAAGTATTGTGCCACATGGACTCTGGACATTTGGGTGAATTTCTGGAAGCCCAGTGTGTCCTGAGGAGGGAGCATGGACCACCGACTACCCCCACTCCCACCCCTTTCCTCCTCTAGAACATGGATGCAGGCAGCACCCAATAGAAGGATGAGTCAGCAGAGGCCTGGCTCACAGGGTGTCTGGGTGCCCTGGGAAGAAGGTTCCTAGATGTGCTGGGCATCTTTTATGTCCCACTTCACATATCCTAGGCTCACCTTTTTTATTTGGCCGCATGCTGTGGCAACAAGCTGTACCACAGCTGCACCAAATATCTCTTACTTTCAGACAGCTGCTTTAACAATACCTGGCACAGATAGATGGTGCTATAATTACTATCATCACTATTATTGTCATTATTGTTATTACTCTATCTAGGATCTGGTACTAGAGGAGGAAGATCAGGCTTCCTAGCTCCGAGTCTGCTGAGTTGGAGCCTGACTTACCATGGATGGGAGTGGACTTCAGCCCTAAGGCCTGTGGGTGGGAGAGGGGGTGGGACAGGGAGGACAGAAACTACTACTTATTAAAGGTGCAGAATCACAGAGGATTCTCATCACACCTCAGGGAGAAGATGCTCTTGCTATCTCCTTTTTAGAAATGAGGAAACGAAGGCTTGAAGAGCTAGTGGGACTTGCCCAAGGTCACATGGCTAGGAATGGCTGACCAGGGCTGCAGCCAGGCCCAGTGAGCCCCTGTGGCCCCATGGGAGAAGGGGGCAGAGGCAGGAAAGGAAAATGTGTGTCTCTATTATCTAGGTGCCTGATATTATCTAGGAAGAAGAGAGAGGTGGCAGAGAGGTGCCTCCCAGCTTCCTATACCTGCCCACAAATACTGCAAAGTATCAGCTGTCAGGGCTCAGAGAGAAGGTGGACACTCATCACTGCTTCCCTGATGTACACCCAGGTGGTCAGGCTCTGGGTGAGGTGATCAGGAGGTTGGATGTCTGTTATAAAGAGCACTGGGCCAGGAGTCAGGACCTGGATTTCAGTCCTGGTTCTCTGCACAAATTTCAGCACCAAATGCAGAAACTGCCAGGCAATGGGTCTCAATCAATATTTATTTAACAAGTGGATTAAAAAACCAATGAATGAATGGTCTCTGCTCTCATGGAGTTCCCAACCTGAAGGACAGACCCATAAATATCAAGGTAGAGCAGCATATGCTGTGTCAAACCTACAGGACAGAACATGGGAGTTACAACTGAGGAAAGTACCCTATAACCGGCTGTAATCCAAATGAGAGCTCCAAGGATAAAGGTTATTCCAAGAGGCAGAGAAGAGGGGAGAGCACAGAGCATAAGGCTTGCATGCACACAGGATTGGAGGTATTTGGGAGGTATAGGAAAAGAAAGTTTGATGCTGTACAGATCCTTCCATTCTGGAACATATTCTGCTCCAGTAAGCCCTTCCTCTTCATTCTCCCAAGGCACAACTCCACACTCCAATCTGTGAATTGGGCATGAGCCCAATCTTCCGACACTAGTTTTCTAAAGTC
The DNA here is from genome assembly GCF_963455305.1 of Plecotus auritus. Taxonomy (NCBI): domain Eukaryota; kingdom Metazoa; phylum Chordata; class Mammalia; order Chiroptera; family Vespertilionidae; genus Plecotus; species Plecotus auritus. The sequence goes on along the minus strand of NC_137783.1, from coordinate 125,174,740 downwards.
CGGCCCCATCCCAGGAGCTGGTTTAGTACAGCCACCTGTCAGTTCCCAGGCCCTACAGGTCCCCTCCATCCAGCAACCACAACAAGGCCTGGTTCCAACCAGCCCTCAGAAAGCTGCAGTTTAAGTTGAACCCAGTCTGGGTCTTGACCTCTGCCCTCCTCCTTGGCTGTCCCACCCGCCACCATGGTGTTCACTCACACACCCTCCCCACCCTGCCATGGTCTAACACTAGCAGAGGAAGCTAGAGAAAACCAGACTGCTGAGCCTCACCAGGTAGCAGCCAGATCTTAAGGAACCCAGGAGAAAAGGGCGACATGAAGGTCACTGGGGCTCCCTGAAGCCACAAAGACGCAGAGCGGAGCTGCTGCCTGCTGTGACCTATGTGGCAGAGAGTCTCGCTCTTCTGCTCCTCAACAAATGTCTGTGAGAGCTGAAGAATTATACCAACTAGTTATAATGATCCTCTACAACTTCACAGGGCTTTCCAGACTACAGCCCACGTTTCCACGAGGTGTCTACTCTAATAGAGACTCAGCAACAGACGTGAAACTGGGGCTCTCAGCCACACAGCAGCAGTGGAAGAGCCGAGTGCAGCCCACTGCCGGCCCCAAAGCTTCAAGTGGCTGATGTAGGCCGAGTAGCTTCAGACCCTGCTGACCTTGAGGTCCTGGATTTCAAGACCCAGCTTCAGAGGCTTGTGGAAGTCTGGGAAAGGAGTAGGCTAATAAAGATGATGATGATGAAGATGAGCAGGTTCTGGCCAGTCATAGGATTTTTTACCTTGTGCTAAGCACTCAATTGTGACTTTGAGTGACTCACAACAACACTATAGGCCAGTCGTGGGCAAACTACGGCCCACGGGCCGGATCCGGCCCGTTCAGCTGTTCTATCCGGCCCGCGGAGCCGAAAGAGTGGAGGGTTCTCTTGCTCTCCCCTCCGCTCCTTCACCAGCAGCAGTGTTAACATGGCAACATCAGGAAACACGGCTGCAGCTCCTTCTTCTGAGTGGGCGGATTTATATCCGCCCATTCAGTAGAAGGAACAACCTCTCAATCTTCCAGAGGCTCCTTGTAATGCCCGTGGACGCGTTCCCTGACATCACCCTGGGAATGCGTAGACACATTATCGTGGTGATGTAGGGAGACACGCCCCTGGAGAGCACAGTTTCAGAGCATTAGCTAAAAAGGAGACCAACAACACTGTTCCCACTGAAGTTGATGTTTTAAAGACCAAAAACCTTTCAACCCAGTCTACATTGCCATCTACATCTACGTCCCAGGCACAATTTGGAAGTTGCACTAAAGAAAATGTTTAATTTACTGTTTACACATTTTGTTCTTTTCTATTTATTTTAGTTTTAAATTATTTTATTATAATTAAGTTTAATTTGAAAGGCTTTTGTACCTTTCCTTTGTTAGGCAATTTTATTTTGCCTTTGCCATCTTCAATATAAGATGTTATTGTGCTATGATTCCTCCATTTTTTGAAGTTTCAAATTATAATAATTAGTGTTTACATTCTTCTTGTTAAAATGTTTGAAATGAATAAAACTATTGAAATAAAATAAAAAAAGACCGTACCCTTTTATGTAATGATGTTTACTTTGAATTTATATTAGTTCACACAAACACTCCATCCATGCTTTTGTTCCGGCCCTCCGGTCCAGTTTAAGAACCCATTGTGGCCCTCAAGTCAAAAAGTTTGCCCACCCCTGGTATAGGCAGATGTCACCATTTCACAAATGGGGAAACTGAGGGTTAGTGACTGAGGGTAAGTAACTTAACTGTTAGGCTAAATTAGTTAGCAATCCTGTTAGATCCAGGACTGGAGGCTGGGAATGACCATTCCAGAGGTAAAGTCATAGACACTGCCCCACACTGTCCTCACTGCCATTCATGAATAACCAGCTAGAAAGAAACACGGGTTCCCTTCACTATCCTCCTATATTTATATATATAATCTTCATCCGAGGACATGCTTAGAGAGAAGAAGGGAGAGATCGAAACAAAGTGAACTGGCAACCTTTCCGTGCACAGGACGACGATGCTCAACCAACACTATCCTACTTTAAATTGGACCTCTTCCCAAATTTCATTGGCTTCAGCTCCCTTCTCCCTAGTCTAGCATTACATGATCCCCCACAGTAATCATTGACTGCCACCTAGTGGTGCCAGGTGGAATGTCACATTTTTTGTATTCCTTTTTCATCTGATGTGCTACTTCAATGACCAGAAGCCTTTGCTTCCTCTTGCTTCAGCATCCCTAAGAATACCTACAGGCAGATATTATTCCTGTTTTATGAATGACTAAGTGGATATCACATTGCATAGAAATTAAGGGTTGGAATTCTGAGCATCATATACTGAGAGCGTGACCGACCTTGACTAGACATTATATTTGGTTTTGGTGCCACAATAATTTTTTCTTGGCTTTTTAAAATAAAATGTTCCTTCTTCCCCTTTTATCTCCCATGCTAGTTTTACCATATTTCAAAATTTGGTGTTCAGGTGAATCTGTTTCTGAGCTATTTTTTCTAATCTACTGACCTATTTGTCTATCCCTAGGTCTGTACTATATAGTCTTAAATACTACAAGTTCATGATAAAGTGAAGGTCCTTTCTCCATATGCTTCTTTGTCAAAAGAATATTATCTATTTTTTATGTTTCTTTTAAAATTCATATATCAGCTTATTAAAGATTTAAATAATTCTATTGAGATTTTTATTGGAGTTGAATTGAATATACAATGGAGAGATTTAAAATAATTCATATCTTCTCAATGTTAAAAGTTCTTATGCATGAGCATGTGCTGTCTCTTCACTCACTTAGCTGTCTTTAATTTCATTCAAAAAATTGTAGCCCTGGCTTGTTTTGCGCAGTGGGTAGAGCACTGGCCTGAGGACTGAAGGGTCCCAGGTTTGATTCCAGTCAAGGGCACATGCCTGGATTGTGGGCTTGATCCCAAATGGGGGACATGCAGGAGGCAGCCGATCAATGATTCTTTCTCACCATTGATGTTTCTCTCACTCCCTTTCCTTTCCTCTCTGAATTCAATAAAAATATATGCTTTTTAATGGTAAAGTTTCTACACATAGGGTTCTACATATTTTTCATAGATTTATTCCTAATTACTTTTTTATATTATAAATGAATTTCTTCTTAAATTATGTTTTAAATATTTTCTACTAATATATAAAATGTAATTAACATTTTATAATATGGTAATAAAAAAACTTCTGTATTCATCTTACCATCACTTAATATAACTATTTCATCTCTCTTTTGGCTAGTGTGTACCTGATGAATCTTTTTCCATTCCTGTACTTTTAATCTCTTTGTGTATTTATGTTTTAAATTGATATTTCACAAATAGTCTATAGTTGGACCTCAACAGATAGCATTCATGGCTGAAGAGAACCAGTGAGGAAGTATGAAGAAAGGGAATTGCTGTTCACAAAGGACAGAAGGTTCCAAGACAAAAGATCCAGCTCTCACTACCGTAGAATAAATATCCCTCCATCGTATGAGGAGCCTAACCATGCTGAGGGGTGGGCCACAGAGGGGTAAAATGAGGATAGAGCAAGATGACCATAGAAGGGAAGATGGCGGCCTGCAGGAAGGTAGGGAGGGAGTGTGAGAGAGTGAGGGAACCATAGAGGAGCATGTAGATGTGTGGTGTGTGTGTGTGTGTGTGTGTGTGTGTGTGTGTGTGTGTGTGAGCTAGGGACAGTTAGATTCTGCAGGTCCTCCAAGGGGCTGCCAAACCAGGCAGTCTTAGATGGCGGAGCCCCGCGCACAAAGCGGACACTTCTGGGCAGCCAGTGCAGGCACAGAGACCACGCCATCTTGAGAAACAGAGCTGCTTGAGACTAAGATCCTGGCCTCAGCTCCACCCAGTTGCATCTCAGACGCAAACCAGGACCCTGCAGCCACAGGGGACAGAGAACTGTGACCACAGCTTCAGACCAACAGACAACAAGAATCCAGACTTGCCAGCCGCAGATTTCTGTGAGTCAAAGAGCCTATCCACCTCCCGGCAGGATCGCGGATAGCACCATAGTAACTGATAGATCTGTCCCTTGCTCAGGCAGCAGTGCCCCTACGGGAATTTGAGCTTGGGAGTGCACACTGGGACTGCAGCGCTGCCATGGGAATTTGAGCCTGCACACACACAGAGACTGGAATTGCTCTCCGCAACACAATCGGGCGACCAAAAGCGAAACCCACGCAGGGTAGCAGTCGATTCTGAGCAAGCTCACACGGAAGTCTGTTTTCTGCAGCGCACACAGAAGTCTGTTTTCCGCAGTGCAGGCACACCACAGTGCTACTGTGCAACCCAGTCCCCCATGGTGACCGGGACCCAGATTCTCCCAGCAAGAGGCAGCACTGAGCACCACTGACTTGACTCTGTTTCTTACCGTGTGCGCCTGGGATCCCTGACTCATAGCGCATTCACACTAAGAGCCAGTGACTCCAATTCTTGGTGCATGCGCACACAGGGACCCTGATTCTCAGTGAGAAGTTGCACAAGGCAACAGAGACTCTGATACTCAATTCTTGGTGCAGACACGGAAACTCTGACTCCTGGCACACGCTAGGAGACTCATTTTCGGCACACGGCAACAGCGCAGTGCAGGCGGGGTCCCTGATTCTAGGTGCGCACATGAGACCACACTGAACGCTGGTAACACTGACCCTGGACGAGCCTAGTTCCCACCAACCCATGGCAGCCACATGCCCTAGTGTCAGAGCACTTCAGTGACAGTCGGGTGGTGCGAAGCTCCCATGGCACATGGCCCAGGTCCACGCAACTCGAAGTTTGAACCTTCTGGTGATAGTCAGAATGGGGAGACGACACAATCCCCAGAGGAAAGAAAATGAGGAGTCGCCAAGAAAGGAAATTAGTGAAATTGAAGCAAGCAACATGACCGAAAAAGAATTCAAAGTAATGGTCATGGAATTCATACATCGGATGGATGAGAAAATCAACAACCTATGCAAGAATCAGGAATTAATGAAAAGTGATATAGTTACAATCAAAAACACCATGGAAAGTTTCAGCAGTAGACTAGAAGAAGCAGAGGACCGAATTAGTGAGTTAGAAGATCAGGTGCAGAAACAAGCCAAATCTGAACAGCTACTGGAGAAAAAAAAAATTTAAAGCAGGAGGAAAGCCTAAGGGAGCTTTGGGACAACATGAAACGAAGTAACATACATATAATAGGGCTGCCAGAAGGACAAGAAGAGCAGCAAGGATTAAAAAATCTATTTGAAAAAATAATGACAGAAAACTTCTGTGGAAGAAAAAAGTTACACAAGTACAGAGAGTCCCAAGCAGGATCAACCCCAAAAGACCCACACCAAGACACGTCATAATTTCAATGGCAAATATTAACGACAAAGAGAGAATCTTAAAGGCAGCAAGAGAGAGACAGAGGGTTACCTACAAAGGATCCCCCATCAGATTATCAAATTATTTCTCAACAGAAAAACATCAAGCTAGAAGGGAATGGAAGGAGGTATAAAAAGTGTTGCAAAGCAAAGGACTGAATCCAAGAATACTCTATCCAGCAAGACAATCAATCAAAATTGAAGGGGAAATCAGGAACTTTGCAGACAAAAAAAGGCTAAGGGAGTTTATTGCCACCAAACCAGCAATGCAAGAACTGCTAAAGGGAATACTGTAAAAAGTAGAAATAAAAAGGTAAGAAGGAACACAGACACAAAAATAGATATGACTACAAACAAGTACCTTTCAGTAATAACTTTAAACATAAACCGACTAAATGCTCCAATCAAAAGTCATCGAGTGGCTGAATGGATAAAAAAAAACACGACCCATATATATGCTGTCTACAAGAGACCCACCTCAGAACAAGGGACTCCCACAGATTGAAAGTGAAGGGATGGAAATATATCTATCAGGCAAATGGAAATGAAAAAAAAAAAAGCTGGGGTAGCAATACTTATATCTGACAAAATAGACCTCAAAGTGAAGGCCATAACAAGAGATAAGGAAGGCCACTTCATAATACTAAAGGGATCAATACAACAACAGGATATAACCCTGATAAACATATATGCACCCAACGCAGGAGCACCCAAATACATAACAAAATCCTGAAAGACATCAAGGGAGAGATCGACAACAATACAATCATAGTAGGGGACTTTAATACACCACTGACATCACTGGATAAATCCTCTAGACAAAAAATCAGCAAAGACACAGCAATCCTAAATGACTCACTAGATCAGATGGACTTAACTGACATCTTCAGAACATTGCATCCCAAAGCCACGGAATATACGTTCTTCTCAAGTGCACATGGGACATTTTCAAAAATAGACCACATATTAGGTCACAAGCAAAGTCTCCCCAAATTCAAGAAGATTGAAATCATACCAAGCATCTTCTCAAATCACAGTGGCATAAAATTAGAAATAAACTACAATAAAAACAATCCAAAAATCTCAAACACTTGGAAGCTGAATAGCATACTATTAAATAATGATTGGGTTACCAATGAGATCAAAGAAGAAATTAAAAACATCCTGGAAACTAATGACAACAAAAACACAACAATCCAAAATCTATGGGACACAATGAAAGCAGTCCTGAGAGGGAAGTTTATAGCTCTACAGGCCTACCTCAAAAAGCAAAAAAAAATGGTAGTAAATCATCTAACTCTATAACTCAAAGAATTAGAAAGAAAGCAACAAGAAAAGCCCAGAGTGAGCAGAAGGAAGGAGATAATAAAGATCAGAACAGAAATAAATGACATAGAGACCAAAAAAACAATACAAAAGATCAACAAAACCAAGAGCTGGTTCTTTGAAATGATAAACAAGATTGATGAACCTCTAGCCAGGCTCACCAAGAAGCAAAGAGAGAGGACTCAAATAAACAAAATCAGAAATGAGAGAGGCAAAATAACAACAGACCCCACAGAAATACAAAAATCACTAAAAAATACTATGAACAACTCTCTTCCAACAAACTAGACAACCTGGAGGAAATGGACATATTCCTAGAAAAATACAACCTTCCAAAACTCAATCAGGAATATTCTAAAAATCTCAATAGGCCGTTAACTATGGATGAAATTGAAGCAGAGATCAAAAAGCTCCCAGCAAACAAAAGCCCGGGGCCAGATGGCTTCACAGGGGAGTTATACCAAACATTCAAGGAAGAACTAAAACCTTTCCTCCTCAGACTATTCCAGAAAATTCAAGAGGAAGGAACACTTCCAAGCTCCTTCTATGAAGCCAGCATCACCCTAATACCAAAATCAGATAAAGACAACACAATGAAAGAGAATTACAGGCCAATATTCCTCATGAACATAGATGCCAACATCCTCAACAAAATTCTAGCAAATTGGATCCAGCACTACATCAGAAAGATCATACACCATGACCAGGTAGGATTTATCCCAGGAATGCAACAATGGTACAATATCCGCAAATCAATTAACGTGATACATCACATAAACAAATTGAGAGATAAAAATCACATAGTCATATCAATTGATGCAGAAAAAGCATTTGAAAAATCCAACACCCCTTTTTGATAAAAACTCTCAGCAAGGTGGGAATAGAAGGATCATACCTCAACATAATAAAAGTCATATATGAAAAACCCACAGCCAACATCATACTCAATGGACAGAAACTAAAACCATTTCCCCTAAGAACAGGAACAAGACAGGGATGCCCACTCTCACCACTCCTGTTCAACAATAGTACTGGAAGTACTAGCCATTGCAATCAGACAAGAAGAAGAAATAAAAGGCATCTAAATTGGAAAAGAAGAAGTAAAACTGTCCTTATGTGCAGATGACATGATATTGTACATAAAAAACCCAAAAGACTCCATAAAAAAACTAATAGACTTAATAAATGAATTTGGCATGGTAGCAGGATACAAAATTAATGCCAAGAAATCTATGGCATTTCTTTACACCACTAGTGAACTTACAGAAAGAGAGACTAAAAAAAGCAATCCCATTTACCATCGCACCAAAAAAATTAAGATACCTAGGAATAAACTTAACTAAGGAGGTAAAAGACCTATATGCGAAAAACTACAGGACACTGAAAAAAAGAGATAGAGGAAGACATAAACAGATGGAAGAACATACCATGTTCATGGATTGGTAGAATCAACATCATCAAAATGTCCATACTACCCAAAGCAATCTACAGATTCAATGCAATCCCCATTAAAATACCAACGGCATATTTCACAGACCTACAATGAACTTTCCAAAAATTCATCTGGAATAAAAAAAGAGCCCGAATAGCTGCAGCAATCCTGAGAAAGAAGAACAAAGTACATAGGTGGGATCTCAATACCAGATATCAAGCCGTGTTACAAAGCCACTGTTCTTAAAACAGCCTGGTACTGGCACAAGAACAGACATACAGATCAATGGAATAGAATAGAGAACCCAGAAATCGACCCAAACCACTATGCCCAATCAATATTTGACAAAGGAGGCATGAACATAAAAGGGAGTCAAGACCGTCTCTTCAACAAATGGTGTTGGGAAAATTGGACAGATACATGCAAAAAAAATGAAACTAGACCACCAACTTACACCATACACAAAAATAAACTCAAAATGGATAAAGGACTTAAACATAAGACGGGAAACCATAAAAATACTAGAGGAATCCACAGGCAGCGAAATCTCAGACATATGCCGAAGGAAATTCTTCACCGATACTGCTCCTAGAGCAATGGATACTAAAGAGAAAATAAACAAATGGGACTACATCAAAATAAAAAGCTTTTGCACAGCAAAAGAAACCATCAACAAAACAACAAGAAAGCCCACTGCACGGGAGAACATATTTGCCAATGTCATCACAGATAAGGGTTTAATCTCCAACTTTTACAGGGAACTCATACAACTTAACAAAAGGAAGATAAACAATCCAATCAAAAAATGGGCAAAGGACCTAAATAGACACTTTTCGAAGGAGGACAGAAGGAAGGCCAAGAGACATATGAAAACATGCTCAAAGTCACTAATTATCTGAGAGATGCAAATCAAAACAACAATGTGGTACCATCTCACACCTGTCAGAATGGCTATCATCAACAAATCAACAAACGACAAGTGTTGGTAAGAATGCAGAGAAAAAGGACCTCTTTTGCACTGCTGGTGGGAATGCAGACTGGTGCAGCCACTGTGGAGAACAGTATGGAGTTTCCTCAAAAAACTAAAAATGGAACTCCCATTTGACCCAGTTATCCTACTTCTAGGAATATATCCCAAGAAATTAGAAAGGACATATGCATCCCTATGTTCATAGCAGCACAATTTACCATAGCTAAGATTTAGAAACAGCCTAAGTGCCCATCAGCAGGTGAGTGGATTAAAAAACCATGGTACATCTACACAATGGAATACTACACTGCAGTAAAAAAGAAGGAATTCTTACCATTTGCAACAGCATAGATGGAACTGGAAAGCATTATGCTAAGTGAAATAAGCCAGTCAGAGAAAGATAAATACCACATGATCTCACTCATTTGTGGAATATAATGAACAACATAAACTGATGAACAGGGACAGATCCAGAGACAGAGAAGAATCTATCAGACTGCCAAACCTCAGAGGGAAGATAGGGGAGGGTGGGGGAAAGGAGGAGAGATCAACCAAAGGACTTGCTTGCATGAATATAAACCTAACCAATGGACACGAACACCAGGGGGGTGAGGGCATGAGGGGGTGGGGCGCGTTGGGGGGTTAATGGAGGGATGAGGACACATATGTAATACCTTAATCAATAAAGAAATTAAAAAAAAAAGATGACCATAGAGAGCTGGCCAGGTGGCCACCGCTGGGAGCTGTGCTGCACCCCAATGATCAGGCTGAGGCTGGACACACACACACACACACACTAAACATATACACACACAGAAAGCTCTGGCTTTCGGCCCAGAAGCAAAGGAGATGTGCAGATTTCAGCTGCCCCTCTGAAGAGAGCCACCTGCGGGGATAAACGCACAGCTGCCAGTGAGTACTGGGGGTGAGTCACACGGTTACCAGAGCAGGAAGATGATGAAGAAGCGCCACTTGTTGCTAGTAGACAGCAGGATGCTCAGGTCAAGTGGTAGAGAAGGTAGCATGGATGACATGATACACATGAGAACAGATGCCATCCAAGAGTTCATGGTTAAATGGAGAACATAATACAGGGAAAGGGAATGCTGTCAGCGGAGGATGGAGATGGAGAAGCCCATTCTATTTGCCACCTGACCACAGAAGACAGTGAGTTCAGTCAACAAAATCCAGCCTCCAGACCTTGGGAAAGTTATCAAAAGGGGTCCTCATTATAGGGTCAGAGTGCAGAGTGGCTGGGTCCACGATCAGGGACCATCTATCTATTCCTGAACATCCCTTAGAACACAAAAGATGCAAATATGCACCAGAATGTCCTTGTATACAACTTCACAAAGTATATAGAAGTATTTATACACATGAGACTTACTAACATACATTGCTCATAGAACCCTGGTTCTCACAGGTGTCCCTGGCTCAACTCCAAGGATTTCTTCCTCCAAAGTCAGCAGGGCTACCCTCCCCTGTACTATTATTATCAAAGAACCAGATGCCCACACCCTTCATTCCTGCATGCTGTTTCCCTCCTAGGATCTGGCATGGGAGGGGCTGCGTAGTGTGTTAACTTGAATCAGCCTGAATGTACACCTGGAGCTGACAGCAATTTCAGGAAAGTGCCGGACACCAGGCCTCAGCTCTGGCTCCAGCAGAAACTCTCCAGAGTTCTTCAAAGCCCTGCCTGCCCCTCCTGCTTCTCCCATGCTCCCCAGACACCTCTAAGCCCCCTAGACTGAGCTGTTAAAAAAAGGTCTTAATGAGCTCTTTCTTGAAATAATCCCCTCAAACTGTTGTAGGTGATGTGAAGGCCTAGGAGTGGGGAATAGAAAGAAAGGGGTGATATATAAAACCAAGGACACAAAGAGGAAAGGAAGAAATAGTGACGTGCAGAGATAAACAGAGTGGAGACAAAGACAGCACAAATCAGACAGAGTCAAGAATAGGTAGGTAGAGACACAGACAGAGGCACAGAGAGAACCCCTCCCACTGGAGAATGGTGTGGGCAGAGAGCCAGCTCCCTGATACTGACAGAAGGGGCTTCTTGGTTATGTGTCCTTTAGGGACAGTCTCAGTAGCACTTTGGCTGCTACTGTCTATCAGAATTGACCAACCCGGGGGCTGGGAAACACATTTCCTTTTTGGAAAGAGGTGAGATTATTAGCAGTGCAGTTCCCATACCAACAAAATCACCCAATGGAGAAAGAGTCAGGGGGAAGAACTTGGTGGCGGGGCGGGGGGGGGGGGCATGGCACACTCTGGGGAGGAGCCTAGAGTTATGTTCCCTGTTCTGTGTCTCACAGGTATGTGACCTTGACAGTGCACGTGCCCTTGCTGACTCTCAGGTTTTCCATCTGTAATGTGGTGATGAAGATCCCCTCCACCTTTGAAATCTGGATCTCTATGAGCTTTGGAGAGATGCTGATGGAGTGAAAGAAACCTATATGGCTCAGTACAATGCTGGGAGCTACAGGAAAGAGCAGAACACCAAGGTGTAGTGGGCAGATGCCTTCCACAGCAGTTTGCTGATAGTTGAATACGGTCATATCAAACAAGACATCTCAACCAGACTTTCACTCAAACCAAGCTTATAAACGGTGCATAGGAATATCTCGAGATTGTAATTTCAACAGGCACTGAGACTTTTGTCTGTGATATTCACCCCCGATTCCCCAGTGCCTACAACAGTGCCTGGCACAAAGACATTCAATAAACATATGTTAAATGAAATTATGTGGTACTTTGCGAAAAAAAGACATTCTAACCAGGAAAACTAGAATATTGGTTTTCCAAGCTTTTTTTATTTCTAGAATCTCCCCAGACCTACACCTCATGTTCTTTGACAGCAAATCAAAATGGATGACAGACAGGAGAACACAGAATGAAAGAACAAATAGAGTGGAAGAACCAGATAGAGGCAGGAGCTGGCTTGCCCCAGTCAGGTGAACATGGCTCCAAGCTTCCCTCACCACACAGCCAATAGAAGCCCTAGAACTCCTGTCTCCACGATCCCCTGATTTTCTGAGAAACCTGGCTGTTGCTTAAACCAGAGCACTTTGATCTAAAAGGCAAAGAAATAGGAAGAAAAGAATTTAACCAGCCTTTACCTTCCTTCTTATCACAGTGGCCTGTTCCCCTATCCTTTCAATAAACCGATTTCCAAATTTTACAGGAAGTGAGAAACTAATCTAAGGTAACTACAGATGAGTCCATTTCCTACAAGGGCTGTGCCTCTTACATGCTGGGTAAATTTTAAACTGGACTTTATCCTGCCCAATAGTCTTTGTCTTCATTTTGTCTTGCTCTTCTATTGACAGATAAGCTCTAAAAGTTCTCTCCCCAGAATGACTACCCAACCCACATCTCCCCACGTCATCTATTCAATCACTAATTCACTCATGCTTGTAGACTCAACGTGTGCACTTAAAAAGAAATTTGCTGATCATTGGGCCAGATACTGTTCCAGGCACTGAGACACAAAGTCATGGTCATTATTCTCAAAGCATTCACAGTGCAAAGAGAGAGCAATATGTCCTGAGATGCTTAAAGCACTACAGGATACATGCTTTCATATGGATATGTTTGTGGTTGTATAAGCAAAAAACGGAGCCAAATAGGACTAGTTTTAGCAAAAATGGGTTGTCATTAATTCAAATGACGGAGAATTTGCAAGAGAAGCTACCTCCAGCATAGCCAATCCAGAGGTCAAATGACATCATAAGGATACTCCCACTTTCTTGGTTTCACTGAATGTGCTGGGCTTTCTCTGGCTGGTGATGGCCACGTGGAGTGGAATGACAACAGACCCTGACACTGGGATGAGTAGCACCTACTCAACGTATATCTGTGCAAGCTTATGTAGTAAAATCAGCCATACACACAAACACATAAACCTGAGCACGGGTGCTTCCCCAGTGCGCCAGCCCTGGCGTCCCCAGGGAGGGTAGCAGGGGGAGTGAGAGCGAGCTTGGCAGACACCCCGCATTCTCACTGCACCTCCGTCCCCGTCACCCCTGCCCCCAGGGTAGCCAGCAAGAGGTCGAAGCCCTCCCCCACAACCAGGCGCCAAGGGAGGTTGGTTGCCGCCACCCACCCCCAGTTCCCTGTCCCAGCCCGGGCAGGCCCCAATCAGGCGATCAGGGCCTGCAGGCTGCTGGTCACAGTCTATGGGATGATCAATCGGGGGACAGGCCTCCCCCTACTCCCCAACACCCTCAGTGCCTGGGAGCAGGGCAGAGGCCCTGCGTGCCCCCCTCCCACTACTGCCACTGGGCCAGCAGCACCTCCACTGCTGCCCATTGCCAGCACTGCATCACTGATGCCCGCCATGTTCCACGCCGCCCCCTGGTGGTCAGCGTACGTCATAGCAAGCAGTCGTACTCGCTGTCAAGGGGACAATTTGCATATTAGGCTTTCATTATATAGGATTTTGTCCAACGTATGCATTATACATATTTTTCCAGATTGTTGTTTGACTTGCTGATGCTGGCAACGCAGGAAAATTATTTTCATAGTTTTTTTAAATCATTATTTTCACTTATGGTTTCTGACTTTTGTGTCATGGTTAGAAAGATCTTCCCCGATCAAAGGTTACTAAAGAATTTTCTCATGTTCTCTTTTAATTCTTGTTCATATTTAATATGCAATCCATTTGAAATGTAAAAGGGTGTAACATGTGAAGTACAATGCCTGCTATGTTTTACTCTAAATGGCTTCCCAGTTGCCCATAACATTCATTAAATAGTTTACCTCCAGGCCTTCAATTCTTTTTTTTTTTCTTTTTTTTTCAGTGAGGAGAGGGAGAGATAGAAGCATTAATGATGAGTGAGAATCACTGATTGGCTGCCTTCTGCACACCCCTTACTGGGGATCAAGCCTGCAACATGGGCATGTGCCCTGACCACGGAATCAAACTGTGATCTTCTGGTTCATAGGTTGATGCTCAACCACTGAGCTACACTGGCCGGGTCAGGCCTTCCATTCTTAAATAGCCCTCTCAGCACAAACTGACTCCATGTGCACATATTTTAATTCCTGAGACTTTCTACCAAGCTCTGTCGATCTCTCTGCCAGTTTGTATATTAACACAACATGGTTGTTTTCACTAACGCTTTAGAATAGCCTCTACTATCTGTGAGAGTGGCACAGTTCTCACACCTTTCTATTTTCTCCAGATGTAGTTGAGGTTGCATTTTATTATATGTTCTAATCTTTTTTAATATGTGAGAAGCTTTAACATCTTTAGAGGAATTTTATTCCAGCCATTTTTCTGATCTGTCTTTCACTATCGTGATTGTCAGTTGATTCTCTGGGATTTGCCAGGGATATTATCCTGCCATTCTCTCCTAAGCCAACTCTTGCAATCTTCCAGCCTCACCATCCCCTGGAACCATGCCTGTCATGATCGGCAATGACTCTATACTGCATGTCCCAAATTTAATTCTTAGTCTTCATCTTACTCGGTCTCTCAAGTTGGATTGAAGCTATTGCTCACTCCCATGTTCACAATCATTTTCTCAGTTCATCCTCAGGATACTGTGCTCTCCTCCTTTACACCTCCTTCAGTAGCTGCGTCTTTCTCAGTAGCTGGGCCAACCTCTTCTCCCAAGAGGGTGGAGGCCCTAATGCTGAGTCTCAAAACTCTTCTCCATCAACACTCTTTCCCAGGGTGAGCTCACCCAGCTCATCTGGAATGTACCAACATAGTTTTGTGTGTATTCATCGCTGTAGCTTCCCTGCATGGATCAATGCCTGGCACAATATAGGCACACAGTACTAGTAGAATTGGGTAAACACAGAAATGAGTGAATAAGTATCTCTCATTGTTTCAAATGCTTCATAGTTAACTTTTTAAGGAAATGCCATGTAACTCAATTTGGCTGCAGCATGGGCACATGAAAGGAAGTCATAGGAGCTAAAGCTGAAAACACTGGGTGTCCCCACATCATGTGAAAATAATCTAGTTAACAAATGTCGTGAGGAGAGAGAGAGGGGTTACTAGTAGTGCATGTGGTGTGCTAAATTCCTTATCTTTTATAAATAAACACAATATACAGTTGTTGATATTGATATCTCAAAACTAGAAATGTAGTTTATTATGCAAAGCTATAAAATAACTTGTAAAGGAGTTAAAAATGGGGAGTGCAAACATCAGTTGCTATTGGGAGATGAGATTAAGAAAGACTTTACATTTCATTTTACATACTCTGGTGTCCTCTGAAATATGTTAATGTGCATACATTACTCCTGGGAGTAAATGGAAACAGATCAGATGAGGCAGGACATGCAGGAATACCAAGCAAACTCTTCTTTAACTATGGAAGCTCATGTTGGCTGTTGGGTGGGCTTCCTGCACATGCCCACAGTGGGCAGTGACATGCTGCAGCTCAGCCATTCCTCACAGGAGGGGGACCAGATGGGGTAAGATGGAGAGAGGAAGAGATAAGTCATTAGACTCAGGACAAGTGAGAAGCATCTCATGAGGCCCTTGTCTCACATCTCCAGAATCTCACTTGCCAGTGCCCCTTTGGCAGGAAGTCACAGGGGCCGCCCACCATCTTGATAAGCCTCTCTTGGTCACCAGGTTCCACTCCTGCTCCTGCAGACACCTCCTATCCAGGGGTAGGAGAGCATTCTCTGATGTTCAGCACTCCTTGGAAAGCTCCTCTTCTACTCACCACCTTCAACTAGAAGATGGTGCTCAGGTAAGAGTTGGTCCAGAACTACCTTCTCTCAAAGGCAGTTTTGTTTTCTCCCTCTTAGTCCACAAGGTCATGACTGCATCTTGTGGTGCAGTGTGCAAGGAGCCATGGGCACCCATGAAGGAGAGTTCAGAGACTTGAAGCTCCCTCAGGGAAGCTGTGGATGTTGGTAGCTTAGGCTGTGAAGGACCCAAGTCCTTTCTGCTTCACAGACATTGTTTTCAAATCTGAATTGTTTGTTAATATCTCAGCTTTTACACATTAGCTTACTGTTCAATGGATTTGTTTGTTATATGTGTGTATCTTTCTTGTCCCAGTAAAAAACACAAGGCACAAACTAATGAGTAATTGAAGAGAGTTTAATAAAGGGAATATGTACAAAGGGGTGAGCAGGACTAAGGGAAATTGATAAAGCTAGAGAGGACTCTAAAGATAAGTCATAATAGGGAGCTACTGCTGAAGGGTAAAGGGAAAGATAAGTTACCAGAACACAGGGAGGGCTGTGGCTGTAGTGATGGTTGTCATTTTGACCATAAGAAAGGCAACCAGATAGGGGCTATGTCCTTAGGTAGAGTAACACCATCATGGCCAACTCATAGCCTGACCTCAGAGAACCAGGGAGTGGAAACCTGCCCTCCTCCTGCCTTCTCACCACCTGCCAGTGTCTATCCTTCCTGAGAGCAACCAGGAGCCAGAGGTGAGCCCAGTGGTGAGGGAAATAGACATGTCCTCCCAGTACACATAGGAGGGTAGAGAAGCAGGAAATGAAATTTGATGTCAAATGAAGAGAATCCAGATTATTCTCCTCTGCCTCCGGCAGACATGACATGGTCTCCAACTATGAGTGGAGGTATTTGGACTACAGAATATTTCCATGTCAGCAGAGGGTCCGTGTTGAGTAGAAAGAGCCCCCACTCTAGAGTCAAAGAGAACTGGGTTTTGAATCCAGGTTCCAGGACTTCAAGGCAGTGAAGCCTTTGGTATCATATTCTCTGCAAGCCTCCATTTCCCACCTCTGTAACACAGACAGTAATTCCCAGGTAGCAGGATGGCCATGAGACTCACTGATCAGGCACCTGGTGCTCAAGTCTTGTTTTGGTTCCAGTGGCACCAGTGGAGGGTGCCCGAGCATGAGTCCATCTGTCACAGCCTGGAGCAGCCAACTCACATCTATAAGTGGAAGAGAACAAACTTTCAAAACAGAGTTCCTAATCCTGGAATTACTGAGAGTCACTGTGGCTCTGGTGGGGCTGGCAGAGAACACAGTGGTGCGCTGGATCCTGGGCTTCCACATGCGCAGGAACGTCTTCTCCGTACTCAACCTGGCTGGAGCTGACTTCCTCTTACTCTGCTGTTGTATTATAGATACCCTGGAGAGACTCATCAGGAACTTCTCCCTCATCGCCATATTCATCCCTCACTTTTTCACGACTGTGTCCGTCTTTGCCTACATCTCAGGCCTGAGCTTTCTCAGCGCCATCAGCACAGAGCGCTGCATGTCTGTCCTGTGGCCCATGTGGTACCACTGCCGCGGCCCCAGACACCGGTCAGCGGGCATGTGTGCCCTGCTCTGGGCCCTGTCCCTGCTGCTGAGCATCCTGGAAGGGAACTACTGTGGCTTCCTGGTGAGGAAAATGCATCATGTTTGGTGTCCAGTGTTGGATTTCATCACTGTGGCGTGGCTGATTTTGTTATTTGTGCTTCTCACTGGGTCCAGCCTGGCCCTGATGACCAGACTTGTGTGGCTCCCACCGGGTGCCGCTAACCAGGCTCTACGCGACCATAGTGCTCACAGTGCTGGTCTTCCTCCTCTGTGGCCTGCCCTTTGGCATCCACTGGTTCCTCTTAATCTGGTTTCAAGAAGATTTTGATGCCTTCGTTCCTCATTTCTTGGTGGCAGTTCTCCTGTTCTGTGTCAACAGCTGTGCCAACCACATCGTTTATTTCTTCCTTGGCTCCTTCAGGAAGCGATGGTGGAAGCAGAGACATGCCCTGAGGCTGATGCTCCAGAGGGCTCTGCAGGACACTCCTGAGGTGGATGAACCTGGAGAAAGCTTTCCTGGGGAAACCCTGTTCATATCAGGAAGTCTGGTGTCCTGATTCAGAGTCTTGCTTTGTTCAGACAGGTGTGACTTTGAAAGCCAGCTTTGTCCCTCTCATTTGATTGGTTTTCTCACTGTGTTTGCCCTCTGGGCCCCTGAATTAAAACAATTAACATAATAATCCAGCTCCTGAGGTTGAAGTGAGACAGTGCCTGTTAAACAAACACAGAGTGCAATGTCCCAGGACTGCCTCACCCAGGGCCTTCACCCCATCCCCATGGGAGCTTTGCCATCTCTAGAGTCCAGGACTGCTCTCACATTTACAGAATCTCATCTACAGCAGAAGATGAATGAAGTGCAGGAAAAGTCCAAATTTCTTTCATCACTGCACTTGACAGAAGCTAAATGAACATTACATTTTTGACAAGTTTTTGTGGTCATTCTCCTACAATGTCTCTATAAATTAAACGAACTAAAGTTCAATCGGGCCCCTGTGAGCAGTCTTTGATGATTTTGGCAGGCCTTAGACTGGCTCCTTAGCATAATAAATGTTGATTGAATAAGTGAACTTATGAATGAACATATGGTGATTTTCAAGTCAAGTCTCTGCTAAATCCCCATTGCCAGATTTGAGTCACCCTCTTTAGGTGCATTGTTTTCACCATTTTCAACCTTTGCAAGCATGAGCATCCTTTCATGAGCTTGTTGGTTACTTGTATTTTTTGAGTTTTGCCAATTTTTATTAAGTGTTGCTCTTTTTCATTATTTGTAGGAGTTTTGATATATGCAGAATGGGGCTTTGGTTAGTTATGTATATTGTAAATATTCAGTTGCTGGTTTGCTTATTCATTTTAATAGCTTTTATATTTTAGAGCACTTTTTAAGAAAAATAGTACAGAAAGTACAGAAGATTTCTATAACTCCTCCTACCCCCATTCCTAATTCCCCACATAGTTTATCTTATTACTAACATCTTCCATTAATGTGGCACATTTATTGAAATTGATGCACACATATGGATATATTATTTTTAGTTTTATTGTTGATAGTATTACAAATGTTCCCTTTTTGCCCCATTTGACCCCATCATGCCTCCCCTCCCGCTCAGGCCTTCACCACCCTATTGTCTGTGTTCATGGGTTAGGCATACAAGGTCTTTGGTTGATTACCTCCCACCCACCCACCTTCCTCCCGCCTTCCCTCAGAGATTCTGCACTCTGTTCCATGCTTCCATGTCTCTGGACCCACTTCGACATCAGTTTATTTTGTTACTTAGAGTCCATATTTTGAGTGCAATCATGTGATACATGTCTTTCTCTGACTGACTTATTTCACGTAACCTGATACTCTACAGGTCCCTCCATGCTGTCTCAAAGGGTAAGAGATTCTTCTATTCTTCTACTGCTGCATAGTATACCATGGTATAAATGTATTTTTTATCCACTCATGTTTGATTTATCAACATCAACAACTGTGTATCCACTCATCTACTGATGGACACTCTGGCTAGTTCCAGATCTTAGCTATTGTAAATTGTGCTGCTATGATCATAGGGGTGCATACCTTCTTTCTGATTGGTGTTTTGTGTTTCTTAGGATATATTCCTAAAAGTGGGATCACTGGGTCAAATGGCAATTCCATATTTAACTTTTTGAGGAAACTCCATACTGTTTTTCCGTAATGGCTGCACCAGTCTGCATTCCCACCAGCCATGTATAAGGGTTCCCTTTTCTCCACATCCTTGTCAGAGCTTGTCATTTGTTGCTTTGTTGATAGTGGACATTCTTACAGATATGAGGCAATACATCATTGTCATTTTAATTTGCATCTCTCTGATGATCAGTGACTTTGAGCATTTTTTCAGATGTCTCTTGGCTATCTGTATGTCCACTTTGGAGAAGTGTCTATTTAGGTCCTTTGCCCATTTTTTCATTTGGATTGTTTGTCTTCCTTTTGCTATGTTGTATGACTTCCTTATATGTTTTGGCTCTTCAGCTTCCCCTAATCTGCTTTGTATGCTTTCCAATGTGTTCTTTATTTATGCTATGTCATTCTTTATTTCTGACTGGTTGTTGTTGTTTTTTCATAGTTACTATATGTTTTTTCATGCTGTTGAGCATCTTTACCATCATTATTCTGAACTCTGTATCAGATAAATTTCTTATCTCCATTTCATTTATTTCTTCTTCTGGAGAATTCTCTTGTATTTTCATTTGGGAGATGGTTTTTTGTTTCCCCATTTTGGCTGCCTGTTTGGATTTGTGACTATGTATTGGGTAAATCTGCTATGCCTCCCAATAGCTAGTGCAGGACAGTGCCAAACCCTCTTTCTGACTAATTATATCAGGCAAAGACTCAAAGCCTCCAGAGACCTGCCTCTGCCTGCACACTGATTGGATAAAGTCTTGAGTATCCCTCAGGCAATTGCCACAGTGTGGCGAGTGGTTTTCCTTCAGTGCTTCTACCTGGAGGCAAATTGCTATTCTCAGTCTCTTAATGGACCTCAGAAACTCCACTCCATGGGGTGAAGGGTTTTGCAGTAGGGTGGGACAACTGTCTTCCCAGCCAGGTAATAACTACCTAGATAACAAAGGTCTACCTGAAAGAGATGACCTCTGCAGTGTGAAGGAATGACTCAGCACAGGAAACCAGGGTGCCTGCCTTTCAAGCTCTAAACCCAAAATCCCTAATGCTGGATTTGGTTCACACAGCTCCAGTACACTCTGCTCTCCCTCTGCCAGAGCACAAGGTGAATGGCTACAAACAAAATTTTGTGCATTGGCCCTGTAACAGGGTGTCTGCATTTCCAGACAGCAACCCTGTTGCTTTACACAGCCAGATGTTACATGGGCACCTTTCTCAGTTCTGGTCCTCTCTGCTGGGGGCCCAGCTTGGGGAGGAGTTCTCACTGGCAACACCCCACAGCTCAGATATCTTTCTAGAATTTCAGCTTCTGTCTATGGGAGCCTGGCCCTCCCTTTCCTGTCTCCACCCTTTCTACCAGTCTCTATGCAGTGTCCATTTTCCATCCTTGGTTACCAGGGGTCCCTCCATCTAGTCTTCACTTGATTATTCAGGGTTTTGTTTTTTATTTTAGTTGTAATTCCAGTTTGGTCCTGGGAGCATGTCAGTGTAGCTTCCACTTACTCCCATGCCATTTTTGTCCACTAAATTCCTTCTTATCTTTTAAAAAGGAACACAATATACACAGTTGTTGATGTTGATAAATCAAAAATAGAAATGTAGTTTTATAATTAAAAGCTATAAAATAACTTGTAAAACAGTTATAATGGAAATTGTAAACATTGCTTACTAGAGAGAAATGAGATTAGGAAGGACTTTACATTTAATTTTACACACTATGGTGTCCTGTGATATAAACTATTATGCATATACTAGAGGCCTGGTGCAGGAAATTCGTGCACAGGGGGGGTGTCCCTCAGCCCAGCCTGCACCCTCTCTAATCTGGGACCCCTCAAGGGATGTCCGACTGCCTGGTGGGATCGGGCCTAAACGGGCAGTCAGACATCCCTCTCACAATCCAGGACTGCTGGCTCCCAACCGCTCACCTGCCTGCCAGCCCGATTGCCCCTAACTGCCCTCCCCTGCTGGCCTGGTTCGCCTGCAACAGCCCTTGCCTGCAGGCCTGGTTCCCCCAACTGCACTCCCCTGCAGGCCTGGTCCCTCACAACTGCCCTCCCCTGCAGGCTGGTCCCCCACCAACTGCCCTCCCCTGCAGTCCTGGTCCCCCCCAACTGGCCTCCCCTGCCAGCCTGGTCGCCCCTAACTGCCCCTCCCCTGCCGGCCTGGTTGCCCGCAACAACCCTCCCCTGCAGGCTGGTCCACCCCCCCCCCCAACTACCCTCCTCTGCAGGCCTGGTCCGCCCCAACTGGCCTCCCCTGCCAGCCCAGTCACCCTGAATTGCCCTCCCCTGCCGGCCTGGTCACCCCCAACTGCCTTCCCCTGCAGGCCTGGTTCCCCCCCAGCTGCCCTCCCCCGCAAGGCTGGTCCCCCCCAACTGCCCTCCCCTGCAGGCCTGGGTCCCCCTCAACTGTCCTGCAGGCCTGGTCGCCCCTGACAGCCCTCCTTTGCCAGCCAGGTCACCCCTTACTGCCCCCACCTGCCAGCCTGGTAAACCTGAACTGCTCTTCACTGCAGGCATAGTTGCCCCTAACTTCCCTCCCTTGCAGGCCTGGTTCCCCCCAACTGCCCTCCCCTGCAGGCCTGGTCACCCCTAACTGCCCTCCCCTGCAGGCCTGATTGCCCCCAACTGCCCTCCTCTGCCAGCCCAGTCACCCCTAACTGCCCTCCCTGCAGGCCTGGTCCCCCCCTCAACTGCCCTCCCCTGCTGGCCTGATCACCCACATCTGCCCTCCCCTGCTGGCCATCTTGTGGCGGCCATCTTATGTTCACATGGGAGTGGCCATCTTTGGCCATATGGGGGTGGCCATCTTCTGTGTTGCAGTGATGGTCAATTTGCATATTACCTCTTTATTAGATAGGATTACTTCTGGAAGTAAGTAGAAACAGATTAGATGAGCCAGGCCATGCAGGGCCCTGAATGCCAAGCAAACTCTTCTTTAGCTATGGAAGCTCACACTGCCTGTTGGGTGGGCTTCCTGCACAGGCTCACTACTGACAGTGACAGGATCCAATTTAAACATTCTTCACAGGACAGGGATCACATGGGGAAAATGGAGCGAGGAAGAGATAAGTCATTGGACTCAGGGCAAGTGAGGAACATCTCCTGAGGTCCTTGTCTCACATATCCAAAATTTCATTTGCCAGGGCCCCTTGGACAGGAAGTCACAGGGGCTGCTCAGCATATTGATAAGCCTCTCGTGGTCATCAGTTTCCACTCCTGCTCCTGCAGACACCTCCTTTCCAAGGGTAAGAGAGCATTCTCTGGTGTTCAGCACTCCCTGGAAAGCTCCTCTTTTTCTAATCACCACTTTCAACTAGAAGATGGTGCTCAGGTAAGAGTTGGCTCAGAACTATCTTCTTGCAAAGGCAATTTTGTTTTCTCCCTCTTAGTCCACATGGTCACCACTGCATCTTGGGGTGTAGCATGCAAGGAGCCTTGGGCACCCATGAAGGAGAGTCCAGAGACATGAAGC
The DNA here is from genome assembly GCF_963455305.1 of Plecotus auritus. Classification (NCBI taxonomy): domain Eukaryota; kingdom Metazoa; phylum Chordata; class Mammalia; order Chiroptera; family Vespertilionidae; genus Plecotus; species Plecotus auritus. Next base: position 125,151,748 of record NC_137783.1, on the reverse strand, counting down.
TCCCTCGGGGAAGATTTGGGTGCTGGTAGCTTAGGCTGTGAAGGACCCAGGTCCTTTCTGCTTCACAGACATTGTTTTCAAACCTAAATTGTGGTTATTTACCTCAGATTTCACACATTACCTTGCTATTCTATGAGTTTGTTTGTTATATGTAGGTATCTTCCCTGTCCCAGCCAAAAACACAAGGCACAAATAAATAGGGCAATTGAAGGGAGTTTAATAAAAGACTGTACAAAGGGTGAACAGGATGAGACACCTAAAGATTAGTCATAATAGGGAGCTATTGCCCTTACACATCTTGAAGTGTAAAGGAAAAGATAAGTTGCCAGAACACAGGGAGGGCTGTGGCTATAGCGGTGGTGTTCACTATGACAGAAAAAAAGGCCCACAGCCAGGGGCTATTCCCTTAGGTAGAGTAACACCACCATGGCAAACTCACAGCCTGACAGAAGAGAGGCAGGTAGTTAAACCTCAGTCACCCTCCTCCTGCCCTCCAATCAGCTGTCAGTGTCACCCTTTCCTGAGAGCAACCAGGAGCCAGAGAAAAAGGGAGCCCAGTGGTGATGCAAAGAGATTTGTCCTCCCAGGATGCAGCGGAAGGTAGAGAAGCTGGAAATGAAATTTGACGTCAAATGAAGGGAATCCATTTTTCTTATAGCCTCTTCTAAGTTGCTTTTCCTGGGACTTTTTTCACTCTCACTGTGACTAGATTAACTTGTCATTACATCTCATTTATTTTATCTGTTGGCACCCCCCTACTGGGTGTCACTTCTTTGAAATAATACCTCTAATCATAAATGTCTTGAGGATGGCTTGTATATAATTTTAAAAGGTGGTTGTATGCAAATATTTTTAACAGTTTAAATTGATGATTTTGGTAGCCCTAGAAAGTAATGTATGAGAGGTTACTAGAAGTGGACAGGTGATTTCAAGGCATTAGACACCTGTGCTCTTTCAAATCACTGCTCCCCATCCCTAGAGAGGTGACTTCATTCTCATGCGGGGCTCCCAGACTCATCAGCATTCCATCCAGAGAAGAGGGGGAAGGAAAAGCACAACCTAAAATTGGTTATATCACTTGTGCTCACCTTCCATTGGCTACCACCTGGTCACATCAAACAGAAATGGAAACTGGAATTAGAATCCATTTTCTTGTCAAAAACTCACAGAACTATTATGTGAGAGAGAAGGAAATGGGTATTTCAACCAACTAGCATTTTGTGCACCCCTGCAGTTCTCTCATGTTCTGAGCTCACATGAAGACTTTACTCAGGTGCTCATCACACAATGAGGCAGAGAACAGTGGTAAAGCCTCAGTCTGGGCTCTAGGAGACCAGGGCTCGCATTGGACCTACTGTTCACCCTGTGATCTCAGGGAAATCCTTTGGCTAATTCAGCCTCAGCATCTTCCTGTGTTAATGGATGATATTATAACAGATGGTCTCTGAGGGACATGTGCTCAATGCTAAGGATACAATAGTGAACAATAACAACAAAGAAAAAAAGACAAAGCCCAGACAGATCTAGTAATCATTATTGAGTTTTGTGTTTAAAAAGGGAGACAAGCCATAGGAGGTTTGACTCAGTGGTTAGAGCGGCGCCCAGAGAATGAGGGGTAGCGGGTTCAATTCTACTGGGTGAGCCTGTGCTGGCTGAACCTGGCAAGAATTGACTTACTGGGTTTGTCCAGAGGCAAGAAGCAGCTCTTGGCATCTCTGGTCTGTTCTCAGCTGGATTCCACCCACTTCTTTGTTATTTGTGAAATTTGCTAATTCTAGTTTAATAAAACACACAAATGAGTTCCCATGTTAGATTAGTCCCTGAGAGTTACTTGCTTCCTGCAGCACCACCCCTCATGTGTGCCAGACACACCACCCTGATAGTGGGGCTGTAAGGCAGGGGAAGGGTAAAGACTGTGACACAGACCTCTGGAATCAGATCCAGGCTCTTCCACTGTGCACGTGAGAACTGGAGCATGTCATTCAACCTCCTTGTGCTTATCTTTTCTTATATGCCAGGTGGGAGTAAGCATAGTACTGGCCTCCTAGGGCTATTAGGAGGATTAAAGTAGGTAATACCTTGTAAGCACACATCAGCTGCTACTCTTCACCTATGTGTGAGTTGGCTTGTGTTTCTCACCTAAATTCTGCAAGAGTTTCTCTCTTTTAATCCAAAGCCCTTTGTAAAATAGAACTAAACACTTCTTAACTCCACACCACCATGAGAATTCTCTTACACAAATGCTTTGATCTGTAAAAATTCTCTACTCCAAATCATATGTAAGGACAATGAGTGGATTTCCTATTACACATATCATAGGAAAACCTGTTAATAATGCCCCTTCTGTATTTCTGTCTCAACTACCTCTATTCTCACCCTTGGCCACTTCTGTCTCTCTCCTAACCAAAATGGCTTCTTTCTCCTCTAAAATGCAGAGAAATTTAACTCAGTCCTGAATCATCTCCCAACTGGATAGGAGGTGTCTGCAGGCATAAAAAAATTATTTTGGAATCTTGGCTTCTGCTCACACAGCTCCAGTCCACTCTGCCCTCCTTCCACCAGAGCACAAGGTGACACCTCAGACCATCTGCAGGAGGTGCAGTTGTCTCTGATCCCATTTGCCTTGTGCCAGATGCTCTATGGACACACATCATACATTTTGCCAGACATGATATGTGCCAGGGACCTCAGGAACCTGAAGACAGCCTGTGAGAGGACCAAATAAATGGCAGCGGAATGGACAGACATGTCCCGAGCCTTGTCCCGGAGCAGAAAGAAAGAACAGCTGAGGGTCGCACGAGGAGTGTTTATTGGCGAGTTAAGGGACAGCTATAATCCAGGAGAAGGTGGGGGACTGTTGGATGGGGTTCCCCTGACTGGGCAGCCACCAGATCAGATGCGGAGACAGCACCATCTTGAAGGGGAAAGTGGATGTTATTGGAAGCCTGAAAATCTACAACTGTGGCACCCACTGAACAGCTGCGAACCCCAGAACACTGGTCCCCAATTGGCCCAAACACACGGATTCAGAGGATCTCTACACTCCACCAAGGAAAGGTCAGATTTCGCCTGGGATAAGGAGAGAGAGAACTGCATAACCAGACATCCAGAGAAGAGAGACCATGGGGAAACAAAGAAAGAGCCTGCATATGAAAGAAAAGCAGTCCTAACCAGTTTGGCTCAGTGGATAGAGCGTCAGACTGCAGACTGAAGGGTCCCAGGTTCAATTCCAGTCAAGGGCATGTACCTTGGTGGCAGGTACATCCCCAGTAGGGGGTGTGCAGGAGGGAGCTGATCGATGTTTCTCTCTCATCAACGTTTCTAACTCTCTATCCCTCTCCCTTCCTCTCTGTAAAAAATTCAATAAAATATATTTTTTTAAAAAAAGAAAGAAAGAAAACAGGCATCACCAGAAAATGAAGTAAATGAAATGGAGGCAAGCAACCTGTCAGAGAAAGAATTCAGAGAAATGGTCATAAGGTGGCTGAAAAGAATGGAAGACAAATTCGACATATGAGTAAGAACCAAGAGGAAATGAAAAATTACATCACTGCTGTAAAGAACTCAATAGAAAGCATCAAGAATAGACTAGAAGAAGCAGAGGATCGCATCAGTGAGCTAGAAGACAAGGTAAGAAAAAATACCCAAGTAGAGCAGCTTCTAGAAAATAAAATTAAAAAGCAGGAGGAAAGCCTAAGGGAACATTGGGACAACACGAAACAAAACATCCACATAACAGGGGTTCCAGAAGGAGAGGAAACTGAGCAAGTAATAGAAAACCTGTTTGAAGAAATAATGACAGAAAACTTCCCTGATATAGGGAAGAAAAAAACCACACAAATCCAAGAAGCTCACAGAGTCCCAAGCAAAATGAACCCCAAAAGACCGACAGCAAGGCACATTATAATTAAATTGGCAAACACCAACGACAAAGTAAGAATTTTAAAAGCGGCTGGAGAGAGACAGAAAGTTACATACAAAGGAACCCCCATCAGACTAGCAACTGATTTCTCAACAGAAACTCATCAGGCCAGAGGGGAATGGAATGAAATATACAAAGTCATGCAAAGGAAGGGTCTGAATCCAAGAATACTGTACCCAGCAAGGCTATCAATCAAAATTGAAGGTAAAATCAGGAGCTTCACAGACAAAAAAGGACTAAGGGAATTTATTACCACCAAACGAGCAATGCAAGAAATGCTAAGGGTCTGATGTAAAAAAAAAAAAAAAAAAAAAAAAAAATATATAGGAAGCGAAGAAGGAACACAGGGATAAAGAATAAAAATGTCGACAAATAAGTACCTATCAATAATAACTTTAAATGTAAATGAATTAAATGCCCCAATCAAAAAACATCAGGTAATGGATTAAATAAGAAAACAAGACCCATATATCTGCTGTCTACAAAAAACCCACCTTAGAAAAAAAGACACACAGAGACTGAGGGTGAAGGGATGGAAAAAGGTTTTTCAGGCCAATAGAACTGAAAAAAAAAGCTGGGGTAGCAATACTTATATCTGACAAATTAGATCTCAAAGTGAAGGACATAACAAGAGATAAGGAAGGCCACTTCATAATACTAAAGGGAGCAATCCAACAAGAAAAAATAACTCTGGTAAACATATCGCACCCAATACAGGAGCACCCAAATACATAAAAAAAACTCCTGAAGGATATCAAAGGAGAGATTGACAGCAATACAATCATAGTAGGAGACTTTAATACCCCACTATCACCATTGGACAAATCCTCTAAACAAAAAATCAGCAAAGAAACATCAATCCTAAATGACTCACTAGACCAGATGGAATTAATTGACATCTTCAGAACATTTCACCCCAAAGCCACAGAATATACATTCTTCTCAAGTGCACATGGGTCATTTTCAAAGATAGATCAAATGTTGGTTCATAGGCAAAGTCTCTTCAAATTCAAGAAGATAGAAATCATATCAAGCATCTTCTCAGATCACAGTGGCATAAAACTGGAAATCAACTACAATAAAAACAATCCAAAAAAAATCAAACACATGGAGACTAAACAGCATGCTATTAAACAATGAGTGCGTTACCAGAGAGATCAAGGAAGAAATAAAAAACATCATGGCAACAAATGACAATGAAAACACAACAATCCAAAATCTATGGGACACAACGAAAGCAGTCTTGAGAGGGAACTTCAGAGCTCTACAAGCCTACTGCAAAAAAAAAAAAGAAACAATGGTAATAAATTACCTAACCCTACAACTCAAAGAGTTAGAAATAGAGCAACAAGAAAAGCCCAGTGTAAGCAGAAGGAAGGAAATCATAAAGATCAGAGTGGAGATAAACGACATAGAGACCAAAAGATCAACAAAACCAAGAGCTGGTTCTTTAAAAGGATAAACAAGATTGATGAACCTCTAGCCAGGCTCACCAAGAAGCAAAGAGAGAGGACCCAAATAAACAAAATCAGAAATAAAAGAGGAGAAATAACAACAGACCCCACAGAAATACAAAGGATTGTTAAAAATTACTATGAACAACTCTATTCCAACAAACTGGACAACCTGGAGGAAATGGACATATTCCTAGAAAAATATAACCTTCCAAAACTCAATCAGGAAGAATCTAAACATCTCAATAGTCCAATAACTATGGAAGAAATTGAAGCAGTCATAAAAAGCTTCCAGCAAACAAAAGCCTGGGGCCAGACGGCTTTACAGGGGAGTTTTACCAAACATTCAAGGAAGAACTAAAACCTATCCTCCTCAGGCTATTCCAGAAAACTCAAGAGGAAGGAACACTTCTAAGCTCCTTCTATGAAGCCAGCATCATCCTAATACTAAAACCAGATAAAGACAACACAATGAAAGAGAATTACAGGCCAGTATCCCTCACGAACATAGATGCCAAAATCCTCAACAAAATTCTAGCAAATCAGATCCAGCACTACATCAGAAAGATCATACACCATGACCAAGTAGGATTTATCCCAGGGATGCAATGATGGTACAATATCTGCAAATCATCATACTTACCTGGCAGGGGAGATGCCATGATCACAATATCCGCAAATCAATAAATGTGATACATCACATAAACAAACTGAGAGATAAAAATCACATAGTCATATCAATTGATGCAGAAAAAGCATTTGAAAAATCCAACACCCTTTCTTGATAAAAACTCAACAAGGTGGGAATAGAAGAATCATACCTCAACATAATAAAAGCTATATATGAAAAACCCACAGCTAACATCATACTCAATGGCCAAAAACTAAAACCATTTCCCCTAAGAACAGGAACAAGACAGGGATGCCCACTCTCACCACTCCTGTTCGACATAATACTGGAAGTATTAGCCATTGCAATTAGACAAGAAGAAGAAATAAAAGGCATCCAAATTTGAAAAGAAGAAGTAAAGCTGTCCTTATTTGCAGATGACATGATATTGTACATAAAAATCCCGAAAGACTCCATCAAAAAACTAACAGACTTAATAAATGAATTCGGCAATGTAGCAGGATACAAAATGAATGCCAGGAAATCTATGGCATTTCTATACACCACTAGTGAACTTACAGAAAGAGAGACTAAAAAAAGCAATCCCATTTACCATCGCACCAAAAAAATTAAGATATCTAGGAATAAACTTACCCATGGAGGTAAAAGACTTATACATGGAAAACTACAGGACACTGAAAAAAGAGATAGAGGAAGACGTACACAAATGGAAGAACATACCATGTTCATGGATTGGTAGAATCAACATCATCAAAATGTCCATACTACCCAAAGCAATCTATAGATTCAATGCACTCCCCATTAAAATACCAATGGCATGTTTCACAGACCTAGAAAGAACTCTCCAAAAATTCATCTGGAATAAAAAAAGACCCCGAATAGCCACAGCAATCCTGAGAAAGAAGGATAAAGTAGATGGGATCTCAATACCAGATTTCAAGCTGTATTACAAAGCCACTGTTCTCAAAACAGCCTGGTACTGGCACAAGAACAGACATATAGATCAATGGAACACAATAGAGAATCCAGATATTGACCCAAACCAATATGCGCAATTAATATTTGACAAAGGAGGCATGAACATACAATGGAGTCAAGACAGTCTCTTCAATAAATGGTGTTGGGAAAATTGGACAGATACATGCAAAAAAATGAAACTAGATCACCAACTTACACCATACACAAAAATAAACTCACAATGGATACAGGACTTAATCATAAGACGGGAAACCATAAAAATACTAGAGGAATTCACAGGCAGAAAAATCTCAGACATATGCCAAAAGAACTTCTTCACTGATACTGCTCCTAGGGCAATGGAAGCTAAAGAGAAAATAAACAAATGGGACTACATCAAAATAAAAAGCATTTTCACAGCAAAAGAAACCATCAATAAAACAACAAGAAAGCCCACTGTATGTTAGAACATATTTGCAAATGTTATCACTGATAAAGGTTTAATCTCCAACATCTACAGGCAACTTATACAACTTAATAAAAGGAAGATAATTGATCCAATAAGAAAAAAATGGGCAACCGACCTAAACAGAATCTTTTCAAAAGAAGACAGAAGGAAGGCCAAGAGACACATGAAAACATGCTCAAAGTCACTAATTATCCAAGAGATTCAAATCAAAACGACAATGTGGTGCCATCTCACACCTGTCAGAATGGCTATCATCAACAAATGGCTAAATGGCTAAATCAACAAACGACAAGTGTTCGAGACGATGCGGAGAAAAAGGAATCCTCGTGCACTGCTGGTGGCAATGCAGACTGGTGCAGCCACTGTGGAGTTTCCTCAAAAAATAAAAATGGAACTCCCATTTGACCCAGTAATCCCACTCCTAGGAATATATCCTAAGAAACTAGAAACACCAATCAGAAAGGATATATGCACCCCTATGTTCATAGCAACACAATTTACAATAGCTAAGATTTGGAAACAGCCTAGGTGCCCATCAGCAGATAACTGGACCAGAAAACCATGGTACATCTACACAATGGAATACTATGCTGCCATGAAAAAGAAGTAATTCTTACCATTTGCAGCAACCTGGATGGAACTGGAGAGCATTATGCTAAGTGAAATAAGCCAGGCAATGAAAGAAAAATACCACATGATCTCACTCATTTGTGGATAATAAAGAACATTATAAACTGATGAACAAAAAGATAGATACAGAGGCAGTAAAGCATCAAACAGATTGTCAAATTACAGCTGGAAGGTTAGGGAGAGGTGGGGGAGATAAGAGATCAACTGAAGGACTTGTATGCATGCATATAAGCATAACCAATGGACGCAAAACACTGGGGGGTGAGGGCATGTCTGGGTATGGGGTGTGGGGCCAATGGTAAGATATGTACACATATAATACCTTAATAAAAAATGGAAAAAAATTATTTCGAACACACAAGAGCTTTTCACAGAATGAATAATTGGAAAATGAATTTTCTTTTAGTTGCATATGTTTTGTTTTGTTTTTTTTGGTGGTGGAGTTAAAAGTGCTGACTTCTATTTTATATTTAATATTCTTCATTTTAAAATTATTATAGTATATTAAATCCAAATTTTCTTCCTCGCTTTGGCTCCTCATTCATTCATTTGTGGATTAAAATTTTATTGACAGCACCATTGTGTTCCAACACAGACTTAGGCCCTGGGGACACAACAGTGGGAAGAGTAATCACTGTCTATCCCCATAAAGATGACACACTGGGACATTTCTAATGGAAGAGCTTTCGGTGTCTTCACTCTGTCCTAAAAGAGGTCTCATTCCCCTCATGAGCCTAAGTCATAACTTCCTTTCTCTCTGGTGAGTAGACCACTCTCAGTCACTGACATTGCCCTGGGGCTTCTAACAGCCTGCTGTCACACAAAGCCACTCTCCCAGAGCACAAGTACTGGGGATCTCAGAACCCTGTTATCCTCCACAGGACCTGTGCAGACTCTTCTCCTCCTGCCTCCGGGGCACATGTCATGGGCTGGATGGTGAGTGGAGAGGTTGGACATAGAGGACCTGTGTTGCAGTAGAAAGAGCCCAGGCTCTAAGATTCAGAGAGAACTAGGCTTAAATTCAGGCTCCAGGACTCCAAGACTGTGTGTTTGAGGAAGAATCTTAATCTCTGGAAGCCTCCATTCGCCACAGACAGGGTGGCCATGAGGGTCAGTGGTCATAGAGCAGGTGCTCAAGTCTTGTTTTGTTTCCAGGCCCACAACTGCAGCGTTTCTGAGCATGGATATGACTGTCACAGCCTGGGAGACCGAGCTCACACCAACCAATGGAAGTGATCAGTCTTTTCATCAAGATTATACAGAGATCATAATCCTGCAATTACTGACAGTCATCGTGGCCCTGGTGGGGCTGGCAGGGAACGCGGTGGTGCTCTGGCTCCTGGGCTTCCGCATGCGCAGGAACGCCTTCTCTGTCTACATCCTCAACCTGGCGGGAGCCGACTTCCTCTTCCTCTGCTACAGATTTATATATAGTCTAGTTTTACTTTTCGACTTCGATTTTGTCGTTAGAGTAATTAGCAGATTTTTCTCACCTGTATCAATCTTTGCCTACATCGCAGGCCTGAGCTTTCTCAGCACCATCAGCACGGAGCGCTGCATGTCTGTCCTGTGGCCCATCTGGTACCGCTGCCGCCGCCCCAGTCACATGTCTGCTGTCATGTGTGCCCTGCTCTGGGCCCTGTCCCTGCTGCTGAGCATCCTGGAAGGGAACTACTGTGGCTTCCTGATTAGGAATGCGCATGATTTTTGGTGCCCAGTGTTGGATTTCATCACTGTGGCATGGCTGATTTTGTTATTTGTGCTTCTCTCTGGGTCCAGCCTGGCCCTGATGTCCAGACTGCTGTGTGACTTCCACCGGGTGCCTCCCACCAGGCTCTACATGACTGTCGTGCTCACAGTGCTGGTCTTCCTCCTCTGCGGCCTTCCCTTTGGCATCCACTGGTTCCTCTTAATCTGGTTTCCAAATGAATCTCATGCCCTCTTTCATCTTTCCAAGATGGTAGTACTTCTATCCTGTATCAACAGCTGTGCCAACCCCATCATTTACTTCTTCGTTGGTTCCTTCAGGCAGCGATGGAGGAAGCAGAGACACACCCTGAGGCTGATTCTCCAGAGGGCTCTGCAGGACACTCCTGAGGTGGATGAACCTGGAGAAAGCCTTCCTGGGGAAACCCTGAACATGTCGGGAAGCAGTCTGGGGCAGTGATGAGAGCCTCTGTCCTGTTCAGTCTGAAGTAACTTTGAGACTCACTGCTGCCCTGCCAGGCTTGGAAAGTATCTAGTCTCTCAGCCTCAGCCTCAGAATGCTTCAGTGATGCCCCAGTATCTTCAAATAGGTTGTTTTTAACATGGCTGTTCTAGTTTTTCTCAGAGAAAGCATTAGTCTGAAAGTTATACCTCTCCATTGTCCATGACATTACCAATAAATTTCTCATGTGATCTGAATTTCTTTATTGAATGCTTTTTCTTTACAATCTTCATTGCAACAGAAAGAATCCCTGTCCGAATCAAATAAATTCAGGTCTGAAGTCCTAGTTCTGCAGCTCTCCAAGCCTCAGTTAGCTCATTGTAAAATGCAGTGAAATCATCTGCTCATAGGATCTTAGTGGGGAATAATTTAGAAAACAGAAGAAAAGGACTCAACCAGGTGCCAAATATGACTAAATATTTCATAAAGATCAACGGTTAATACATGTGAAGCCTCTAATATATTATTGACTTCTGATGTAATATTTCATAAGTTTTAGAAAAAAGAATCCCTGTCCAAAACTATAGTCATTCAGAAATTGTTCTACCTGATTGGATAGAAAAAGAAGATTCCCTATGTTTCTCTCAGACTATAAGCCCTTTAGATTCATGCTTAGTGCTGTGGTTGGGGGCATTCTACAGGTTAAAAGCTTGAATAAATGAGTTGGCCTACCTCTAATCTCATTGGGTTGTCTGGGTTTAGGGGAAATGATATCCTTAGGTAAGCACAGTCCAGGAAATTGGGCCTGTGAAAGGTCCTCTGGTGGCATTTGTACACAGCACCTTCTCTGCCTGGATCTGGCACAGTATAGGCACACAGAACTAGTAGAGTTGGGTAAACACAGAAATGAGTGAATAAGCTTCTCTCATTGTTTCAAATGCTTCGTAGTTAAGTCTTTAAGAAAATGTCATGTAACTCATTTTGGCTGCGGCATGGGCACATGAAAGGAAGTCATAGGAACTAAAGCAGAAAACACTGGTTAGCCCCACAGCATGTGAAAATAATCTAGCTAACAAATGTCAGGGAGAGAGGGGAGGGAGGGGGGCGGGGGAGGGGGAAAGTGACTGACTGGTTGTGTCTGTGGTGTGCTAACTTCCTTATCTGTTAAAAGGGAACACATGATATTACCCTACTATCCCACCTTTTTTTGATTAATGGAGGCTTTTGTAAATTTTATAATGCAGTCTTGATAACTTTAAATTTTAATTTTTTGCACAAAAATATGACTGCTTTAGGTTCATTGCATGTTAAGCAATTTTACCATGAGATGAACTACCAATAGAAATTTTAGTTAATACTTTAGGAACAGCTTTTTGTCCAGTACAATTAAATTTTCTTGAATATTCACTTATTTCAATTAGTCAATTTAAATTAATCTGAAAACTTGATTACTATTTTACTGTCAAATTTAATACTCTACCAACAATCTTAGTTTACCCTGTAAATATTAGTGGAAAGGATTGTTTGCATTCTTGAGTAGGCCCTGAGCATTCCTGGTACTAGGCTGGATTTAGATATAGGGTAGCTGCTCTCTGCCAAGTCTCTGTTACCTGAGTCCCGATCTGAGCTGGGCCAAGTCTCTGTCTGTTACCTGGGTCCCGAAGTGAGCTGGGCATGGGAAGCGAAGCAACCATGGAGGCAGGAGACCTCCCTCAGAAGGGGTGAGGGTTCAGGCCCCTGCAGGGTTGGGGGGGTGAGGGTCTGTGCCCCACCTCTGTTGACCCCCAAGTTCTCTCCTGATGGATATTTTTTAAAGAAACAAAACGGGGCGGTGGGGTGGAATAGATACAGAGGTAAAGAAGCATTGAACAGACTGTCAAACTACAGCGGGAAGGCAGGGGAGGTTGGAAGGGGGGGCTGTAAGAGATCAACCAAAGGACATGTATGCATGCATATAAGCATAACCAATGGATACAAGATACTGGGGCGGGGGCAGGTGAGGGCATGTACTGGGAGGTAGGAGAGGCCGGGGGAAGGTCAATGGGGGGGGGGGAGGAGACATATGTACTACTATTTGTAATACTTTAAACAATTAAAAAATTGTTTTTAAAAGGGAACACAGTATACACAGTTGTTGATATCAATAAGCCACAACCAGAAAGCAGGTTTCATTACACAAAGCTATAAAATAACTTGTAAAAGAGTTAAAATGGGAACTGTAAACTTTGGTTGCTATTGGTGATTGAGATTAGGAGAGTCTATACATTGTTATTTTATATACTCTTGTGTCCTCTGAAATAAACTAATGTGCATACATTCCTCCTGGGAGTAAATGGAAACAGATCAGATGAGGCAGGCCATGCAGGCCCTGAATGCCAAGCAAACTCTTCTTTAACTATACAAGCTCACATTGCCCGTTGGGTGGGCTTCCTGCACACACCCACAGTGGGCAGTGACAGGCTCCAGCTCAGCCATTCCTCATTGGAGGAGGGCCAGATGGGGTAAGATGGAGAGAGGAAGAGATAAGTCATTGAACTTAGGGCAAGTGAGAAGCATCTCGTGAGGCCCTTGTCTCACATCTCCAGAATTTCACTTGCTAGGCCCCTTGTGCAGGAAGTCACAGGGGCTGCCCAGCATCTTGATAAGCCTCACTTGGTCACCAGGTTCCACTCCTGCTCCTGCAGACACCTACTATCAAGGAGAAGGAGAGCATTCTCTGGTGTTCAACACTCCCTGGAAAGCTCCTCTTTTTCCACTCACCACCTTCAACTAGAAGGTGCTCAGGTAAGAGCTGGCTCAGAACTATCTTTGTTTTCTCTCTCTTAGTCGACATGGTCAAGACTGCATCTTGGGGTGGAGCATGCAAGGAGCCATGGGCACCCATGAAGGAGAGTCCAGAGACATGAAGCTCCCTCAGGGAAGCTTTGGGTGCTGGTAGCTTAGGCTGTGAGGGACCCAGGTACTTTCTGCTTCACAGACATTGTTTTCAAATATGAATTGTTTTTAATAACCTCGTTTCACACATTACCTTGTGGTTCTATGAGATTGTTTGTTCATTTGTTTGTTAAATGCGTGTATCTTTCCTGTCCCCGCCAAAAACACAAGGTACAAACAAATAGGGAAATTGAAGAGATTTTAATAAAAAGACTGTGTATAAAGGGTGAGCAGGACTAAAGGAAATCAATAGAGGATACAGAGGCCCCTAAAGGTAAATCATGATAAGGAGCTGTTTGCATTGAGCATCCTGAAGTGTTAAGGGAAAGATAAGCTGCCAGACCACAGGGAGGGCTGTGGCTGTAGCAATGATCATCACTATGACCAAACAAAAGGCCCACAGACAGGGGCTCTCTCCTTAGGTAGAGTAACACCACCATGGCAAACTCACAGCCTGACAGCAGAGAGGCAGGGAGTTAAAACCTCAATCACCCTCCTTCTGCCCTCCAATCAGCTGTCAGTGTCACGCTTTCTGAGAACAACAGGGAGCCAGAGGGAAAGGGAGCCCAGTGGTGAGGCAAAGAGATGTGTCCTCCCAGGACACAGGAGGGTAGAGAACCTGGAAATGAAATTTGACATCAAATGAAGAGAATCCAGTTTTCTTATAGCCTCTTCTTAGTTCTTTTTCCTAGGACTGTTTCTCTCTCACTCTGATTAGATCAACTTGTTATTACATCTCATTTATTTGATCTTTGGCACCTCCTACTGGGTTTCACTTCTTTGAAATAATATCTCTCTCATCATAAATGTCTTGAGGATAGAATGTGCATTATTTTTCAAGGGGTTTGGAAGCAAATATTTTTAAGAATTTCAATTTATGATTTTGGTGCCCTAAAAAGAAATACAAGAGAGGTTACTAGAACTTGACTGGTGTCTCCAAGGCATCAGACACCTGTGCTCTTTCAAATCACTGCTCCCCATCCCTAGAGAGGTGACTTAAATCTAATGCAAGGCTCCTATGCTCATCAGCATTCCATCCAGAGGAGAAAAGGGGAAAGAAAAGCACAACCAAAAATTAGTTACATCACCTGTACACACCTCCCATTGGCAGGCATTGGACCTGCTGTTCACCCTGTGATCTAAGGGAAAATCCTTTGGCTCTTTCAGCCTCAGCTTCTTCCTGTATTAAAGGACGATATTATAATAGGCTAGAGGCCCAGTGCACGAAAGTCGTGCACTGGTGGGTGGGGTCCCTCAGCCATGCCTGCACCCTCTCCAATCTGGGATTCCTCGAGGGATGTCCGACTAACAGTTTAGGCAGTCGGACATTCCTCTTGCAATCCGGGACTGCTGGCTCCTAACCACTAACCTGCCTGCTTGCCTGATCGCCCCCTAACCATCCCACCCCTGGCCTGATTGATGCCCAACTGCTCTCTTGCCAGCTTGATGGCCCCCAAGTAACCTCCCCTTCTGGCCAGGTCACCCACAACTTCCCTCCCCTGCCAGCCCTATTGCCCACAACTGCCCCCCCACCCCCGCCTGATCGCCCCCCAACTGCCTTCCCCTGCCTGCCTGATCATCCCCAACTGCCCTGCCCTGCTGGCCTGATTGCCCACAACTTCCCTCCCCTGCCATGACCGACCTCCTCCACCAGGACCTGCCTCCTCCATGCAAGGCAACAGAGATGCTGGGACCGGCCTCCTCCACGCCAGGCAGAGCCGTGGGATCCCCGGGCCTTAATGCACTGAGCGGCCACCAGGCCCGGCCTCCACTGTGCTTGTGGCTATCTTGTGGCAGGCATCTTGTGACAGCCATCTTGTGGTGGCCATCTTATGATGACGTTGCACTCGAGAGCGTGATGCCACCTAGCTTTTATTAGTATAGAAGGTCTCTCAGGGACATGTGCTCAATGCCGAGGATACAATAGTGAACAATAACCAAGAAAAAAAGACAAAACCCAGACAGACCGAGTCATCATTATGAAGTTTTGAGTTTAAAAAGGGAGACAAACCCTAGCAGGTTTGACTCAGTGGTTAGAGCCGCAGCCTACAGATTGAAGGGTAGCAGGTTCAATTCTACTGGGTGAGCCTGTGCTGGCTGAATCAAGCAACAATTGACTGATTAGGTCTGTCCAGAGGGAAGAAGGAGCTCCTGAAATCTCTGGTCTGTTCTCAGCTGGATTCCACGCACTTCTTCTTCCATACTGGATAATTTTCACTCCCTTGTTATTTATAAAATTTGCCTATTCTAGCTTAATAAAATACACAATTGAGTTGCCATTTTAGATTCATCCCTAAGAGTTATTTGCTTCCTACCCCACCACCCCTCATGTGTACCAGACACACCACCCTGGTAGTGGGGCTGCAGGGAAGGGAAAGGGTGAAGACTCCGACAGAGTCCTGTGGGTTCAGATCCAGGCTCTTCCACTTGTGCACGTGAGAACTGGAGGATGTCATTCAACCTCCTTGTACTTGTCTTTTCTTATATGCCAGTTGGGAGTAAGCATAGTACTGGCCTCATAGGTCTATTTGGAGGATTAAAAGAGGTAATACCATGTAAGCACTCATCAGCTACTACTCTTTACCTATGTATGAGTTGGTGTGTGTATCTCACCTAAACTCTGCAAGAGCTTCCCTCTTTTCATCCTAAGCCCTTTGTAAAATAGAACTAAGCACTTCTTAACTCCACCACCACCAGGAGAAATTCTCTTACACAAATGCTTTGATCTGCAAAGAAATCTCTACTCCAAATCACATGTAGGGACAATTCAGGGCTTTCCTATTACATGTATCATAGGAAAACATGTTAATAATGCCCCTTCTGTATTTCTGTCCCAATTACCTCTATTCACAC
This sequence comes from Plecotus auritus, assembly GCF_963455305.1. Lineage (NCBI taxonomy): Eukaryota > Metazoa > Chordata > Mammalia > Chiroptera > Vespertilionidae > Plecotus > Plecotus auritus. The sequence continues at coordinate 125,135,749 of NC_137783.1, read as the reverse complement.
CCTTGGTCACCTCTGTCTCTCTCCTTCCCAAAATGGCTTCTTTCTCCTCTAAAATACAGAGAAATTTAATTCAATTCTGAATCCTCTCCCACCTGGATAGGAGATGTCTGCAGGCATATAAAAATTCTTTTGAACACACAAGAGCTTTTCACAGAATGAATACTTAGAAAGGGAATTTTCTTTTTGTTACATGAGTTGGCTCCTCATTCATTTATTCATTCATTCATTCATTTGTGGAATAAAATTATTGACAGCCCTATTGTGTTCCCACACAGACTTAGGCCCTGGAGACTCAACAGGGGGAAGACTAATCACTGTCTATCCTCATATAGATGATACACTGGGACATTTCTAATGCAAGAGCTATGCGTGTCCTCACTCTGTCCTAACAAGGGGTCTCATTCCCTTCATGAGCCTAAGTCATAACCTCCTTTCTCCCTGTGAGTAGACCACTCTCAGTCACTGAGATTGCCCTGGGGCTTCTGACAGCCTGCTGTCACACAAAGCCACTCTCCCAGAGCACAAGTACTGGGGATCTCAGAACCCTGTTGTCATCCACAGGACCTGTGCAGACTCTTCTCCTCCTGCCTCCAGGGCACATGTCATGGGCTGGATGGTGAGTGGAGAGGTTGGACATGGAGGGTCTGTGTTGCAGTAGAACGAGCCCAGGCTCTAAGTTTCAGAGAGAACTGGGTTTAAATTCAGGCTCCAGGACTCCAAGACTGTGTGGTTCAGGAAGAATCTTAATCTCTGGAAGCCTCCATTCGCCACAGACAGGGTGGCCATGAGGGTCAGTGGTCATAGAGCAGGTGCTCCAGCCTTATTTTGTTCCCAGGCCCACAACTGCAGCGTTTCTGAGCATGGATATGACTGTCATAGCCTGGGGAACCGAGCTCACAACAACCAATGGAAGTGATCAACATTATACAGAGAACATAATCCTGGACGTACTGACAGTCATCGTGGCCCTGGTGGGGCTGGCAGGGAATGCGGTGGTGCTCTGGCTCCTGGGCTTCCGCATGCACAGGAACACCTTCTCTGTCTATATCCTCAACGTGACAGGGGCCGACTTTGTCTTTCTCTACTACCGATTTATACATACCCTAGTTTTACTTTTCGACTTCAATTTTGTCCTTAGAATAATGAACAGATTTATCTTGCCTGTGTCAATCTTTGCCTATTTCTCAGGCCTGAGCTTTCTCAGCGCCATCAGCACAGAGCGTTGCATGTCTGTCCTGTGGCCCATGTGGTACCGCTGTCACCACCCCAGACACCTGTCCGCGGTCATGTGTGCGCTGCTCTGGGCCCTGTTCCTGCTGATGAGCATGCTGGAAGGGGATTACAGTGGCTTCCTGAGTACGAATGTGCATCATGTTTGGTGTCCAGTGTTGGATTTCATCACTGTGGCATGGCTGATTTTGTTATTTGTGCTTCTCTCTGGGTCCAGCCTGGCCCTGATGTCCAGACTGTTGTGTGGCTCCCACCGGATGCCTCCCACCAGGCTCTACATGACTGTCATGCTCACAGTGCTGGTCTTCCTCCTCTGCAGCCTGCCCTTTGGCATCCATTGGTTCCTCTTATTCTGGTTTGAAAAATATTTTTATGACCTTTCTCATTTTTACCAGTTTGTAGTACCCCTGTCCTGTGTCAACAGCTGTGCCAACCCCATCATTTACTTCTTCATTGGCTCCTTCAGGCAGCGATGGTGGAAGCGGCGACACACCCTGAGGCTGCTTCTCCAGAGGGCTCTGCAGGACACTCCTGAGGTGGATGAACCTGGAGAAAGCCTTCCTGGGGAAACCCTGGAAATGTCAGGAAGCAGGCCGGGGTAGTGATGAGAGCCTCTGTCTTGATCAGTCTGTAGTAACTTCGAGACTCACTGCTGCCCTACCAGGCTTGGAAAGTATCTAGTCTTCTCTCAGCCTCAGCCCCAAAATGCTTCAGTGATTCCCCAATCACTTCAAATGGGTTGTTTTTAATCTGGCTGTTCTAGTTTTTCTCAGAGAAAGCATTAGTCCACACATTATACCTCTCCATCGTTCTTGACATTACCAATAAATTTCTCATGAGATCTGAATTTCTTTATTGAATGCTTTTTCTTTACAATCTTCATAGTAACAGAAAAAAATCTCCAAATCAGACAAATTCATTTCTGAAGTCTTGGTTCTGCAGATTTGTTCTCCTCTCCAAGCCTCAGTTTTTCATTGTAAAATGCAGTGAAATCATCTGCTCATAGGATCATAGTGGGGAATAAATTATAAAACAGATGAAAAGGACTCAGCCAGGTGCCAAATCTAACTAAATATTTCATAAACATCAGCGGTTAATACATGTGAAGCCTCTAATATATTATGGACTTCAGAGGTAATCCTATCTAATAAAGAGGGAATATGCTAATTGGTTGCCCCCCCAAAGATGGCAGTGCCCACTGCCAATAAGGAGGGAATATGCTAATTGACTGTCACGCCCTCAAAGATGTTGGCATCCACAGCCAATAAAAATGGAATATGCTCATTGACTGCCAAGCCCTCAAAGATGGCAGCACTCACAGCCACAAGATGGCAGTGCCCAATCCCCTCAGCCCCACCAGGGTGGCAGGCACACAGCAAGGCCTGCCCACCCCCAACTGGGTCCGGCTGATATGCACACCTGCCTTCGGAGTCCCCCAGTTCCCTCAGCCCCCCAGCGGCCCCGGGCCGGCCCGAAGCCAGGCCTATGATGGTGGCTGCCCAGCTGCCCAGGGCTGGCAGGAGGTGCAAGCAAGCCTCGGATGACTGCTGCCCAGCCACCCAGGGCTGCCTGAGGCTCAGATAACCAGGGCTAACCGAGGCTTATGTTGCCGGCAATGGCAGCAGCAGAGGTGTGATGGGGGCGGCATCTTCCTCTGATCGCCAGGTTGGCTCCCACCTCTGAGGGCTCCAGGACTGTAAGAAGGGGCAGTCCTGGCTGAGGGACCCCCGCTAGTATTTAATAAGTTAAAAAAAAGAATCCCTGTCCAAAACTATAAATAGTCATTCAGAAATTGTTCTACCTGATTGGATAGAAAAGGAAGATTCCCTATGTTTCTCTCAGACTATAGGCCCCTTAGATTCATGCTTAGTCCTGTGGTTGGGGGCATTCTACAGGTTAAAAGCTTAAATAAATGAGTTGGCCTACCTCTAATCTCATTAGATTGTCTAGGTTTAGGAAAAATGATATACTAAGATAAGCACAGTCCAGGAAATTGGGCCTGTGAAAGGTCCTCTAGTAGCATTGGTCCACAGCATCTTCTCTGCCTGTATCTGGCACAGTATAGGCACACAGAACTAGTAGAGTTGGGTAAACACAGAAATGAGTGAATTAGTTTCTCTCATTGTTTCAAATGCTTTGTAGTTAAATTTTTAAGGACATGCCATGTAACTCAATTTGGCTGCAGCATGGGTACATGAAAGAACGTCATAAGAGCTAAAGTTGAAAACTGGTTGTCCCCATATCATGTAAAAATAATCTAGCTAACAAATGTCCTGGGAAGAGAGAGAGAGGTGACAAGTAGTGCCTGTGGTGTGCTAAATTCTTTATCTGTTAAAAGAGAACACCATATACACAAGTGCTGATATCGATAAGTCACAAATAAAAGGAGGTTTCATTACACAAAGCTATAAAATAACTTGTAAAAGAGTTAAAATGGGAACTGTAAACATTGGTTGCTATTGGTGATTGAGATTAGGAGATTTACATTTTTATTTTATATACTCTTGTGTCCTCTGAAATAAACTAATGTGCATACATTACTCCTGGGAGTAAATTAAATAGATTAGTTGAGCCAGGCCATGAAAGTCCTGAATGCCAAGCAAACTCTTCTTTAGCTATGCAAGCTCACATTTCCTGTTGGGTGGGCTTCCCTCACACGCCCACAGTGGGCAGTGACAGGCTCCAGTTCAAACATTCCTCACTGGCGGGGGACCAGATGGGGTAAGATGGAGAGAGGAAGAGATAAGTCATTAGACTCAGGACAAGTGAGAAACATCTCGTGAGGTCCTTGTCTCACATCTCCAGAATCTCACTTGCCAGGGCCCCTTGGGCAGGAAGTCACAGGGGCTGCCCAGCATCTTGATAAGCCTCACTTGGTCATCAGGTTCCACTCCTGCTCCTGCAGACACCTCCTATCCAGGGGTAGGAGAGCATTCTCTGGTGTTCAGCACTCCCTGGAAAGCTCCTTTTCTTCTACTCTCCACCTTCAACTAGAAGATGGTGCTCAGGTAAAAGTCAGCTCAGAACTCTTTGTTTTCTCTCTCTTTGTCAACATGGTCATGAGTGCATCTTGGGCTGGAGCGTGCAAGGAGCCATGGGCACCCATGAAGGTGAGTCCAGAGACATGAAGCTCCCTCAGGGAAGCTTTGGATGCTGGTAGCTTAGGCTGTGAGGGACACAGGTCCTTTCTGCTTCACAGACATTGTTTTCAAACATGAATTGTTGATAATAACCTCAGGTTTCACACATTACCTTGCTGTTCTGAGTTTGTTTGTTCAGTTGTTTGTTATATGCATGTATCTTTCCTGTCCCAGCCAAAAACACAGCACACAAATAAATAGGGCAATTGAAGAGAGTTTAATAAAAAGACTGTGTATAAATGGTGAGCAAGACTAAGGGAAATCAATAGAGGATACAGAAGCCCCTAAAGAAATCATAATAGGGAGCTATTGCCATTGCATCCTGAAGTGTAATGGGAAATATAAGTTTCCAGAACACAGGGAAGGCTGTGGCTGTAGCAGTGGTCGTCACTATGACCAAAAAAAAGGCCCACAGACAGGGGCTCTCTGCTTAGGTAGAGTAACACCACCATGGCAAACTCACAGCCTGACAGCAGAGAGGCAGGGAGTTAAACCTCAATCACCTTCCTCCTGCCCTCCAATCAGCTTTCAGTGGCACCCTTTCCTGAGAGCAACCAGGAACCAGAGCAAAAGGGAGCCCAGAAGAAGGTTCAGAAGCTGGAAATGAAATGTGACATCAAATGAAGAGAATCCACTTTTCTTATAGCCTCTTCTTAGTTTTTTTTTCCTTGGACTTTTTCTCTCTCACTGTGATTAGATCAACTTGTTATTACATCTCATTCATTTGATCTGTTGGCACCTCCGTACTGGGTGTCACTTCTTTGAAATAATATCTCTCATCATACATATCTTGAGGATGGAATGTACATTATTTTTCAAGAGGGGTGTATACAAAAATTTTTAAGAATTTCAATTTACGATTTTGGTAGCCCTAGAAAGTAATGTATGAGAGGTTACTAGAACTTGACTGGTGTCTTCAAGGCATCAGACACCTATGCATTTTCAAATCACTGCTCCCCAGCCCTAGAGAGGTGACTTCATTCTCATGCAGGGCTCCCAGACTCATCAGCATTTCATCCAGAGGAGAAGAGGGGAAAGAAAGCACAACCTAAAATTAGTTACATCACTTCTGCTCACCTCCCATTGGTCACATGATGCCATCAAATGGGAATGGAAACTGGGATTAGAATCCATTTTCTTGTCAAAAACTCGCAGAACTATTATGTGAGAGAGAAGGAAATGGGTATTTCAACCAACTAGCATTTTGTGCATCCCTGGAGCTCTCTCAGGTTCTGAGCTCACATGAAGACTTTACTTAGGTGCTCACCCCACAATGAGGCAGAGAACAGTGGTAAAGCCTCAGTCTGGGCTCTAGGAGACCAGGGCTCGCATTGGACCTGCTGTTCACCCTGTGATCTCAGGGAAATCCCTTGGCTAATTCAGGCTCAGCATCTTCCTGTGTTAAAGGATGATATTATAACAGATGGTCTCTAAGGGACATGTGCTAGATGCCAAGGATAGGATTGTAAACAACAACAACAATGAAAAAAGACAAACCCAGACAGATCTAGTCTTTATTATTAAGTTTTGAGTCTAAAAAGAAATACAAGCCCTAGCAGATTTGACTCAGTGGTTAGAGCGGCATCCATAGACCAAAGTGTAGCAGGTTCAATTTTACTGGGTGAGCCTGTGCTGGCTAAATCAGGCAAGAATTGAATGATGGATCTGTCTAGAGGTAAGTAGGAGCTCTTGGAATCTCTGGTCTGTTCTCAGGTGGATTCCACCCACTTCTTTATTATTTGTGAAATTTGCCTATTCTAGTTTAATAAAACACAAAAATGAGTTCCCATGTTAGATTTGTCCCTGAGAGTTACTTGCTTCCTGCCCCACCCCAACCCCATGTGTGCCTGACACACCACCCTGGTAGTGGGGCTGCAGGGCAGGGGAAAGGCGAAGACTCTGACACAGACATCTGAAATCAGATCCAGGCTCTTCCACTTGTGCACGTGAGAAGTGGAGCATATCATTCAACCTCCTTGTGCTTGTCTTTTCTTATATGCCAGGTAGGAGTAAGCATAGTACTGGCCTCATGGGGCTATTAGGAGGATTAAAAGTGGTAATACCATATAAGCACTCATCAGCTGCTACTCTTTACCTATGTGTGAGTAGATTTATGTTTCTCACCTAAATTCTGCAAGAGCTTCTCTCTCTTCATCGAAAGCCCTTTGTAAAATAGAAGTAAGCATTTCTTAACTCCACCACCACCACAAGAATTCTCTTACACAAATGCTTTGACCTGCAAAGAAATCTCTACTCCAAATCACGTGTAGGGACAATGAGTGGCTTTCCTATTACACATATCATAGGAAAACCAGTTAATAATGTCCCTTCTGTATTTCTGTCTCAACTACCTCCATTCACACCTTTGGCCACCTCTCTCTCTCCTTCCCAAAATGGCTTCTTTCTCCTCTAAAATGCAGAGAAATTCAATTCAGTCCTGAATCCTCTCCCACCTGGATAGGAGGTGTCTGCAGGCATAAAAAATAATTTCAAACACACAAAAGCTTTTCACAGAATGAAAATTTGGAAATGGAATTTTCTTTTTGTTACATATGTGTTTTTAGGTGGTGGAGTTAAAAGTGCTGACTTCTGTTTTACATTTAAAATTCTTCATTTAAAAAATTATGATATTATATTAATCCAAATTTTCTTCATCCATTGGGCTCCTCATTCGTTCACTCATTCATTCACTCATTCATTCATTCATTTGTGGATTAAAATTTTATTGACAGCCCCATTGTATTCCCACACAGACTTGGGCCCTGGGAACACAAGAGTGGGAAGACTAATCACTATCCTCATATAAAAGACACACTGGGACATTTCTAATGCAAGAGCTTTCGGTGTCCTCACTCTGTCCTAACAAGGGGTCTCATTCCCTTCATGAGCCTAAGTCATAACCTCCTTTCTCCCTGGTGAGTAGACCACTCTCAGTCACTGACATTGTCCTGGGGCTTCTGACAGCCTGCTGTCACACAAAGCCACTCTCCCAGAGCACAAGTACTGGGGAACTCAGAACCCGGTTGTCCTCCACAGGACCTGTGCAGACTCTTCTCCTCCTGCCTCTGGGGCACATGTCATGGGCTGGATGGTGAGTGGAGAGGTTGGACATGGAGGGTCCGTGTTGCAGTAGAAAGAGCCCAGGTTCTAAGATTCAGAGAGAACTGGGTTTAAATTCAGGCTCCAGGATGCCAAGACTGTGTTGTTCAGGAAGAATCTCAATCTCTGGAAGCCTCCATTCACCACAGACAGGGTGGCCATGAGGGTCAGTGGTCATAGAGCAGGTGCTCAAGTCTTGTTTTGTTTCCAGGCCCACATATGCAGCGTTTCTGAGAATGGATATGACTGTCACAGCCTGGGAGACCGAGCTCACAGCAAACAATGGAAGTGATCAGGCCTTTCATCAAGATTATACAGAGATCATAATCCTGAAATTACTGACAGTCATTGTGGCCCTGGTGGGGCTGGCAGGGAACGTGGTGGTGCTCTGGCTCCTGGGCTTCCGCATGCACAGGAACGCCTTCTCTGTCTACATCCTCAACCTGGCGGGAGCAGACTTGCTCTTCCTCTGCGGCCGATTTTTAGGTACCCTAGGTTCACTTTTCAAATTCAGTTTTGTCCTTAGAAAAATCAGCAGATTTATCTTCCCTGTGTCGATCTTTGCCTACATCTCAGGCCTTAGCTTTCTCAGTGCCATCAGTGCAGAGCGCTGCATGTCTGTCCTGTGGCCCATCTGGTACCGCTGCCACCGCCCCAGACACATGTCCGCCGTCATGTGTGCCCTGCTCTGGGCCCTGTCACTGCTGCTGAGCATGCTGGAAGGGAACTACTGTGGCTCCCTGATTAGGAATGTTCATCATGTTTGGTGTCCAGTGTTGGATTTCATCACTGTGGCATGGCTGATTTTGTTATTTGTGCTTCTCTCTGGATCCAGCCTGGCCTTGATGACTAGACTGCTGTGTGGCTCCCACCGGGTGCTGCTAACCAGGCTCTACGCGACCATCATGCTCACAGTGCTGGTCTTCCTCCTCTGTGGCATGCCCTTAGGCATTCATTGGTTCCTCTTAATCTGGTTTCAAAAAGATTTCGAAGCCTTCGTTCCTTATTTCTTGGTGGCAGTTCTCCTGTCCTGTGTCAACAGCTGTGCCAACCCCATCATTTACTTCTTTGTTGGCTCCTTCAGGCAGCGATGGTGGAAGCAGAGACACACCCTGAGGCTAATTCTCCAGAGGGCTCTTCAAGACACTCCTGAGGTGGATGAACATGGAGAAAGCCTTCCTGGGGAAACCCTGTTCATGTCAGGAAGTCTGGTGTCCTGATTCAGAGTCTTGCTTTGTTCAGACAGGTGTGACTTTGAAAGCCAGCTTTGTCCCTTTCATTTGATTGGTTTTCTTACGGTGTTTGCCCTCTGGGCCCCTGAATTAAAACAATCTACACTTAATAAAAGAGAAACTTGCAAATTGACCATTACTTTGCTACACCCACCGGTCAATCAGGAGTGAGTATGCAAATTAACCCAACAAAAATTTTGGAGGCCACAGAGCTGGAGTGAGCAGGATACTTGGGTTGCCTCCAGAGAAGGAGGAAGCCAAGCTTATCCCCGCACAGGCCACCACTGAAGGAGCGGCTGGGAGCCTGGGGGTGACCCAGGCTTCCACCCTGCCCTGGCCTCTGCTGAAGGAGAGGCTGGGAGCCTAGGTTGCTGGGGGGTGTGGCCAGCCTGAAAATGGCCCTTAGCCCCTTACACAGGCAGGCCACACCCCCATGGGGTGAGGGTCCCCACTGTGAGGCTTGGCCAGCCTGCAAAGAGCCATCAGCCACTCACCCAGGCTGGCCAGGAGCCCCAGTGGGGACCCACACCCTGAAGGGGTTGTGGCCAGCCTTCAAATAGCCACCAGCCCCTCACCCAGGCTGGTCACGCCCCCCCCAGCGGGGACCCTCACCCCATGGGGGCTTGGCCAGCCTGCAAACCACCATAGACCCCTCATCCAGGCCACCCCATGCCCCAAGGGAACCCTCACCCTAATCCGGGACAACCTTCAGGGCACACCAGCCAGCCCCCACCCATGCACCAGGCCTCTATCTATACTAATAAAAGGGTAATTTGCTAATTAGACTGGGAGACCTTCCAGGAGACCTTCTGGACATTCCTCTGGACAAAGCCATGATGGCGCAGCTGAGGTAGAGGCGGTTAGAGGCCAAGAGGGGAGGGCAGTTGTGGGTGATCAGGCCAGTGTAGGGGGCAGTTGGGAGTGATCAGGGCGGTGAGGGAGGGCAGTTGGGGGTGAGCAGACCAACAGGGGGGTCAGTTGGAGGTGAGCAGGCCATTAGTGGGGGTCAGTTGGGGGTGATCAGCACAGTGGGGGAAGGGGAAGCAGGCCAGCAGGGAAGCAGTTGGGGGCAAGCAGGCCATTGGGGAGGGCAGATGGGGGTGAGCAGGCCAGCAGGGAGGGCAGTTGGGGGCAAGCACACTGACAAGGGGGGCAGTTGGGGTGATCAGGCTGGTGGAGGGGGCATTTGGGGGCAAGAAGGCCAGCAGTGGGGGGGCAGCAGGGGGCGAGCAGGCTGGCAGGCAGAGTAGTTAGGGGCAATCAGGCAGGCAGGCAAGTGAGCGGTTAGGAGCCAGCAGTCCCAGATTGCAAGAGAGATGTCCAACTGCCGGTTTAGACATGATCCCTATAATGGGGTCCCAGATTGGAGAGGGTTCAAGCCAGGCTGAGGGACACCCCCACTCCCCTCCCCCCCACCCCCTGTTCATGAATTTCATCCACCAGGCCACTAGGTAACATAATAATCCAGCTCCTGAGGTTGAAGTGAGACAGTGCCTGTTAAACAAACACAGAGTGCAATGTCCCAGGACTCCAGCACCCAGGGCCTTCACCCCAGCCCCATAGGAGCTTTGTCATCTCTGGGGTCCAGGACTGCTCTCACATTTACAGAATCCCACCTACCTCAGAAGATGGGATAATGAAGTGCAGGAAAAATCTAAATTTCTTTCATCACTGAACTTGAGAGAAACTACATGAACATTACATTTTTGACAGGTTTTTGTGGTCATTCTCCTACAATGTCTCTATAAATTAAACAAATTAAAGTTCAATCGAGCCCCAGTGAGCAGTCTTTGATGATTTTTCAGGCCTTAAACTAGCTCCTTAGCATAATAAATGTTGATTGAATAAGTGAATTAATGAATGAAAGTATAGTGATTTTCCAGTCAAGTCTGTGCTAAATCCCCATTGCCAGATTTGAGTCACCCTCTTTAAGTGCATTGTTTTCACCATTTTTCAACCTTTGCAAGCATGAGCATCCTTTCATGAGCTTATTGGTTACTTGTATTTCTTGAAGTGTCTTTTTCAGTTTTGCCAATTTTTATTAAGTGTTGCCCTTTTGCATTATTTATTTGTAGGTGTTTTGATATATGCAAAAGGGGGCTTTGGTTAGTGATGTGTATTGTAAATATTTATTCAGTTGCTGGTTTGCTTATTCATTTTAAGAGATTTTATATTTTTGAGCACTTAAGAAAAATAGTACAGAAAATACAGAAGACTTCTATAACCCGCCCCCCATTCCTAATTCCCCACATGGTTTATCTTATTACTAACATCTTCCATTAATGTGGCACATTTATTGTGCCCATATGGATACATTTTTTTGTTTTATTGTTGAAAGTATTACAAATGTCCCCTTTTTTCCCCTACTGACCCTTTCTGGTCATGCCCCACCCCCCCTGACCCCACCCCGTCAGGCTTTCACCACTCTATTGTCTGTGTCCATGGGTTAGGAATACAAGGTCTTTCATTGATTACCTCCCACCCACACACCTTCCTTGCCTTCCCTCAGAGATTCTGCACTCTGTTCCATGCTTCCATGTCTCTGGACCCACTCCATCATCAGTATATTTTGTTACTTAGAGTCCACATTTTGAGTGCAATCATGTGATACATGTCTTTCTCTGATTGACTTATTTCACGTAGCATGATACTCTGCAGGTCCCTTCATGCTGTCTCAAAGGGTAAGAGATTCTTCTATTTTACTGCTGCATATTATACCATGGTATAAATGTACCACAGCTTTTTCATCCACTCATCTACTGATGAACACTCTGGCTATTTTCACATCTTAGCTATTATAAATTGTGCTTCTATGAACATAGGGGTGCATACATTCTTTCTGATTGGTGTTTTGGGTTTCTTAGGATATATTTCTAAAAGGGGGTTCACTGGGTCAAATGGCAATTCCATATTTAATTTTTTGAGTAAACTCCATACTGTTTTCCATAATGGCTGTACCAGTCTGCATTCCCACCAGCCGTGTACAAACATGCTCATAGAACAGCAAGGTAATGTGTGAAACCTGAGGTTATTAACAACAATTCAGGGTTCAAAACAATGTCTGTGAAGCAGAAAAGACCTGGGTTTCTCTACATCCTTGCCAGCACTTGTCATTTGTTGCTTTATTGATGGTGACCATTCTGTCTGATATGAGGCAATACATCATTGTTATTTTAATTTGCATTTCTCTGACGATCAGTGACTTGGAGCATTTTTTCATATGTCTCTTGGCCATCTGTATTGTCCACTTTGGAGAAGTATCTATTTAGGTCCTTTGCCCACTTTTTCACTGGATTGTTTGTCTTCCTTTTGCTAAGTTGTATGAGTTCCTCATATGTTTTAGATCCTCAGCTTCCCCTAATCTGCTGTGTATTCCTTCCAATGTGTTCTCTTTTGTGCTATGTCATTCTTTATTTCTGACTATTCTCTTTTCATAGTTACTATATGTTTTCTCATGTTGAGCATCTTTACCATCATTATTCCAAACTCTATATCAGATAAAGTTTTTATCTCCTTTTCATTAATCTCTTCTTCTGGAGAATTCTCTTATTCTTTCATTTGGGAGCTGGTTTTTTTGTCTCCCCATTTTGGCTGCCTGTTTGGATTTGTGAGTATGTATTAGGTAGATCTGCTACACCACCCAATCTCTAGTGCAGTACAGTGCCAAACCCCGTTTCTGACTAATTAGATCAGGCAAAGACTCAAAGCCTCCAGAGACCCGACTCTGCCTCCAGAGACACTGATTGGATTAAATCTTGAGTAGTCCTCAGGTAATTGCCACAGTGTGGTGAGTCCTTTTCCTTCAGTGCTTCTACCTGGAGGCTAATTGCTATTCTCAGTCTCTTAATGGGCCTCAGAAACTCCACACCATGGGTGAGGGGTTTTCCAGTAGGGTGGGTCAACTTTCTTGCCCACCAGGCAATAACTATCTGTATAGCAAAGGTCTGCCTGAGAGAGATTACCTCTGCAGTGTGAGGGAATGACTCAGCACAGGAAACCAGGGTGTCTGCCTTCCAAGCTCTAAACCCAAAACCCCTAACCCTGGATTCTGCTCACACAGCTCCAATACACTCTACCCTCCCTCTGCTGGAGCACAAGGTGAATGGCTACAAACAAAATTTTGTGCATTGTCCCTTTAAGAGGGTGCCTGCATTTCTAGTCATCTCTCCCTGGCAGACAACAACCCTGCCACTTTCCTAGTACACAGCCAGATGTTACATGAGCACCTTTCTCAGTTCTGGTCCTCTCTGCTGGGGGGCTCAGCTTGGGGAGGAGTTCTCAGTGGCAACACCCCACAGCTGAGATATCTTTCCAGAAATTCATCTTCTGTCTGTGGGAGCCTGGCCTGCTCTTTCCTGACTCTGACCTTTCTACCAGTCTCTATGCAGTGTCCATTTTCCATCCTTGGTTATCGGGGGTCTCTCCATCTAGTCTTCACTTGATTATTTAGGGTATTATTGTTTTTTTATTTTAGTTGTAATTTCAGTTTTGTCCTGAGAGCCTATTAGTGAAGCTTCCACTTACTCCCATGCCATCTTTTTCCACTATTCCTAGCTAATAAAAGGGTAATATGCAAATTAACCATCACTCCATCACAAAGATGGCGGCACCCATAGCCACAAGATGGCGGTGCCCAGTCCCCTCAGGCCCACCTGAGTCCCCAGTCCTTTCAGCCTGAACTAATTTCTATGGCAAGTGGACTGAGAAGGTTTTCAGCAAGTGTGAGAAGCAAGCCTTGGCAGGATCGAGGGAGAGCGGCAGGCTCAGGACCACTGCCACCTGGGGAGGCTCTCGGAGTTCGGTTCTGAAACCACAGGGACCCACTCCAGCATGGGTTGTGGAGGAAGCACTGCTGCCGCCCGTCCAGCGCCAGGTCCCTGGTTAAGGAAGTGAGTCCAAGTCACAGCCAAGAGGCCTGGTGGGGCTGTCTCACCCTGGACCATTGTGGCTGAGCTCTAGCGGGGTGGTGAGCACCTTCAGAATCACTGTCTGCCCTCAGGCTGCCTGTGGACACCAGTGGAGCGGGTGCAGGTTGAACATTTTAAAGAAAATGGGACATCTGCGCCCTGCCCCACCGCACCCTGGTTCCCCAGTGAGGAGAAGACAGCAGGATTGAGGGTGCAGCCTTGGGATCCCATTAAGAGGCACCGGGGCTCGGGAGGAGCTGGGAGCAACCTGCAGGCATGCTACGAGGAAGAGGTGCTGAACCACCAGGATGCCGAGGGCTGGCTTCTGGAGGCACGCAAAGGTGCAGACAAGGCAGCTCTCACCAGCACTGAACTCAAAAAGCTCATTGACAGCCTGATGGATGAAATCACCTTTCTGAAGAAGGTGCACAAAGAGGAGATCGCCGAGCTGCAGGTGCAGCTCCAGTATGCTCATATCTCCGTGGAGATGGACGTGTTCTCCAAACCTGACCTCTCCACCACACTCCAGGACATCCGCACCCATTATGAGAAGCTGGTTGCCAAGAACATGCAGAATGCCGAAGAATGGTTCAAGAGCCGCTTCACCGTGCTGATCAAGAGCACTGCCAAGAACACTGAAGCGGTGCACGCCTCCAAGGACAAGGTGTCCAAGAGCTGCCGCCTGCTCAAGGCCAAGACCCTGGAGATCTAAGCATGCCTGGGCATGAACGAAGAGCTGGAAAAGCAGCTGCAAGAGCTGGAGGATAAGCAGAACGCCAACATTAGTGCTATGCAGGACACAATCAACAAATTAAAAAATGAGTTGAGAACTACAAAGAGTGAGATGGCACATATTGAAAAGAATACCAGGACCTCCTCAATGTGAAGATGGATTTGGACATTAACATTGCAGCTTACAGAAAACTCTTGGAAGGTGAGGAGATCCGGCTCAGTTTCACCAGCATGGGAAGCATAGCCAGCAGCTACTCCCAGAGTTCCCAGGTCTTTGGCTGATCTGCCTACAGTGGTTTACAGACCAGCTCCTACTTGATGTCTGCTCACTCCTTCCCTTCTTAATACACTAGCCACATCCAGGAGGAGCAGATCAAGGTGGAGGAGACCATTGAGCTGCAAAAGCCGAGGAAGCTAATGATGAACCCCCCTCTGAAGGAGAATCTGAAGAGGAGGAAAAGGAGAAGGAAGAGGCTGAGGAAGAGGAAGGAGAGGAAGAGGAAGAAGGTGCCAAGGAAGAATTTGAGGACATGAAGGAGGTGAAGGTGAAGGAGAAGATGCCCAAGAAGCTGAGGACGAGAAGAAAGATGAAGGTGCAAGGTGCTGGGGAGGAGCAAACAACCAAGAAGAAAGATTGAGCCCCCCTTTCCTTAATTATTTCAGGAATAATCCTCCCGAAACCAACCCTGTCACCAAATAAGCAGTTGAGTTCCTGATACTATATGAATTAAGAAGTCAATACATGTAACATTCTGAGGTGACTCAAGTTGGACATTAAATGTTGTGCTATGACTTTTCTCCTTATGCAGAGTATCTGCTTGCTTGCAGAGTGGCTTCCTGACTTGCTGCCACACTTAGGAGTTCAAGATCTATGGCAATGTGAATAATTCAGATGTTTACAATAAAAACACATGAATACATGAATTCATTAATGTTAATGTTAAACTTCATGGAAAAAATAGTCCTTTGAATCTTTGGTGGTTAGAAATTAAAGACCTCAAATCATGATCAATAAACAGTAAATAAAGTTACACTGAATGATACACACAAAAAACACATCAGGGGCCAGGAAATGTTCAAAGAACTGGGGAAACATTCCCAAATCAAAAAGGGAAGTCACAGGGTGTATATCATTGCTATGAATACAGTATTTCCTACTACTTACAACATATACAATGTAATGTATTAGATGCCTTCCTATCGCATGAAGTACATATTCTCATAGAGTAATACTGGTAGAAATGTTATAGTTATGGCAGTATGTCATATCTTTTCTATACTAATAAAAGGGTATATGCTAATTAGACCGTGAGACCTTCTGGACGTCCTTCCAGACAAAGCCATGGTGTCGGAGCCAAGGCAGAGGCGGTTAGGGGTGATCAGGCCAGGAGGGGAGGGCAGTTGGGGGTGATCAGGCTGGCGGGGGGGGGGCAGTTGGGGGCAAGCAGGCTGGCAGGCAGAGTGGTTAGGGGAGATCAAGCAGGCAGGCAGGTGAGCAGGTAGGAGCCAGCGGTCCCAGATTGTGAGGGTGTTGTCACAAATTGGAGAGTGTTCAGGCCAGGCTGAGGGACTCTCCAGCCCCCGTGCAGGAATTTTGTGCACCAGGCCACTAGTTTCCTTATATTTTATTTTTTTTTATAAGCAAAATCATTTTCTTTTCTTTTTCTTTTTTTAAAATATATTTTATTGATTTTTTTACAGAGAGGAAGGGAGAGGGCTAGAGAGTTAAAAACATCGATGAGAGAGAAACATCGATCAGCTGCCTCCTACACACCTCCTACTGGGGATGTGCCCACAACCAAGGTACATGCCCTTGACCAGAATCGAACCTCGGACCTTTCAGTCCACAGGCTGACGCTCTATCCACTGAGCCAAACCAGTTAGGGCACTAGTTTCCTTATATTTTAAAAAGAAACGCAATATACACAGTTGTTGATGTTGATAAATCAAAAATAGAAATGTAGTTTTATAATGAAAAACTATAAAATAACTTATAAAAGTTATAATGGAAACTGTAAACATTGGTTACTATTGAGGAATGAGATTATGAGAGACATTACATTTCATTTTACACATTATGGTGTCCTCTGAAATAAACTAATATGCATATATTACTTCTGGAAGTAAGTGGAAACAGATCAGATGAGCCAGGCCAGGCAGGACTCTGAAAGCCAAACTCTTCTTAGCTATGGAAGAGTTTGCTTAGTGGGTGAGCTTCCTGCACAGGCTCACTATGGGCAGTGACAGGATCCAGTTCAAACATTCCTCACAGGGAGGGGGACCAGATGGGGTAAAATGGAGAGAGGAAAAGATAAGTCTTTGGGCTCAGGGCAAGTGAGAAATATCTCATGAGGTCCCTGTCTCACATCTCCAGAATCTCATTTGCCAGGGTCCCTTGGGCAGGAAGTCACAGGGGCTGCCAGCATCTTGATAAACCTCTCTTGGTTGTCAGGTTCCACTTCTGCTCCTGCAGACACCTCCTATCCAGGGATAGGAGAGCATTCTCTGGTGTTCAGCACTCCCTGGAAAGCTCCTCTTCTTCTACTCACCACCTTCAACTAGAAGATGGTGCTCAGGTAAGTCAGCTCAGAACTATCTTCTCTAAAAGGCAATATTATTTTCTCCCTCTTAGCCCACATGCTCATGATTGCATTTTGGGGTGGAGCATGCAAGGAGCCATGGGCACCCATGAACAAGAGTCTACAGACATGAAGCTCCCACAGGGAAGCTTTGGGTGCTGGTAACTTAAATTGTGGGAGATACATGGGACCAACCAGATCTTTTCTGCTTCCCAGACATTGTTTTCAAACCTGAATTGTGTTAGTAATCTCAGGTTTCACACATTACCTTGCTGTTTTGCTGTTTCAAGGGTTTGTTTGTTATATGTTTGCATCTGGCTTGTCCAGCAAAAAAACACAAGGCACACACTAATGAGCAATAAAAGAGAGTTTAATAAAGGGACTGTATACTAAGGGGTAAGCAGGACTAAGGGAAATCAATAAAGGATGAAGAGGCCCCTAAAGATAAGTCATAATAAGGAGCTACTGCCATTGGGCATCCTGAAAGATAGAGGGAAAGATAAGTTGTCAGAACACAGGGAGGGCAATGGCTATAGTTGTGATCCTTATTGTGACCATAAGAGGCCAACAGACAGAAGCTATATCCTTAGGTAGGTTAACACCACAATGGTCCACTCACAGTAGAGAGCCAGGGAGTTAAACCTCAATCACCCTCCTCCTGCCCTCCAATCACCCATTACTGTCACCCTTTCCTGAGAGCAATCAGGAGCCAGAGGGAAAAGGACCCCAGTGGGGAGGCAAATCAATAGGAATGTAGACAAGGTGAAAATGAGATTTGATGGCAAATTATGAAAACCTATCTATTCTTATAGTCTCCTCTCAGTTGCTTTTCCTAGGACTTTTTCTCTCTCAATGTAATTACTAGCAGATAAACCTCTCAATACATCTCCTCATTTATTTTACTAGATTCTGTTGGCACCTCTCTATTGGGTGTCATTTCCTTGGAATAATATAGCTCTCATCACAAAGGCCTTGAGAATGGAATGTACTTTACTTTTTAAGGTGGTTATACGTAAATATTTTTAAGAATTTAAGTTTATGATTTTTTTAGCCCTAGAAAGAAACCCAAGAGAAATTACTACAACTGGACAGGTGACTTCAAAGCATCGGGTAGTGGTCCTCTTTCAAATCACTGCTCCCCATTCCTAGAGAGTGACTTCATTCTCATGCAGGGCTCCCAGACTCATCAGCATTCCATCCAGAGGAGAAGAGGAGAAGGAAAAGCACAACCTAATTGGTTGCATCACTTGTGCTCACATCCCATTGCCTAACACCTGGTCACATGGTGCCATCAGCATGAATGAAGGCTGGGATTAGAATTCAATTTCTGTTCTAAAACTCCCAGAAATATTATGTGAGGGAGAAGGAAATGGGTATTTAGACAAACTAGCATTTTCTACACCTCTGAAGCTCTCTCAGGTTCTGAGTTCACATGAAGATTTTACTCAGATGCTCATCCCACAATGAGGCAGAGAACAGTGGTAAAGCCTCAGGCTGGGCTCCAGGAGACCAGGGCTGGCATTGGACCTGCTGTTGACCCTGTGATCTCAGGGAAATCCTTTGGCTCTTTCAGCCTCAGCTTCTTCCTGTGTTAAAGGATGATATTATAACAGGTGGTCTCTAAGGGACATGTGCTAGATGCCAAGGATAAAATAGTGAACAACAACCAAGAAAACAAAAAACCCAGACAAATCTAGTCATCATTACTGAGTTGTGAGTTTTAAAAGGGAGACAACAGAAAACACATATACTTACAGATAAGACTTGTGATTCTTTCCATGAATAAAGGGTTAATGGTGCCCTGAGGAAGACATCAGAGGTTGTGGTTTCCCTCCATCATCTCATTAGTTCAACAAGGACTGTAGGGACTAAGACTGAGAGATCATTCGGTCCTTGAGGCTAACTCTGTGGCCAGAGGGTCCTGCCTCCCTCCACTCTGACACACCTGTGCTGGGTGCACCTGGAGAGGCTGGAATGATTGGGCCTTTCCAGAGGCAAGAAGGTGCTCCTGGGATCTCTGGTCTGTTCTCAGGGGGATACCACCCACTTCTTCTTTATACTGGATAATTTTCACTCCCATGTTGTTCACAAATTTTGCCTATTCTAGCTTAATAAAACACACAAGTGAGTTGCCATTTTAGATTTGTCCCTGAGAGTTACTTGCTTCTTGGCCCACCATTGCCCTTGTGTACGGGACATACCATCCTGGTAGTGGGGTTGCAGGACAGGAGAAGGGTGAAGACTCTAACACAGACCTGTGAGTTTAGATCCAGGCTCTTCCACTTGTGCACGTGAGAACTGGAGCATGTCATTCAACCTCCTTGTGCTTGTCTTTTCTTATATGCCAGATGGGAGTAAGCATAGTACTGGCCTCATAGGGCTATTTGGAGGATTAAAAGAGGTAATACCATGTAAGCACTCATCAGCTGCTACTCTTCACCTATGTGTGAGTTGGTTTGTGTTTCTCACCTAAATTCTGCAAGAGCTTCTCTCTTTTCATCAAAAGCCCTTTGTAAAATAGAAGTAAGCACTTCTTAACTGCACCACCACCACGAGAATTCTCTTACACAAATGCTTTGATCTGCAAAAAAATCTCTACTCCAAACTACATGGAGGGACTATAAATGATTTTCACATTACACATATCATCGGAAAAATCACTTAATAAACCCACTTTCCATACTTCTGTCCCAACTATCTCTATTCAAACCCTTGGCCACCTCTCTCCTTTGCAAATGGGCTTCGTTCTCCTCTAAATGCAAAGACATTAAATTCAGTCCTGTGTTCAAGTCTTGTTTTGTTTCCAGGCCCACAACTGCAGGGTTTGTGAGCATGGATAGCACAGCCACAGCCTGGGAGACAACCTCACAACAGCTAATAGAAGTGATCAGGCCTTCCATGAATCTGACACAGAGAACATGATCTTGGAATTACTGACAGTCATCGTGGCCCTGGTGGGGCTAGCAGGGAAGGCAGTGGTGCTCTGGCTCCTGGGCTCCCGCATGCGCAGGAACGCCTTCTCTGTCTACATCCTCAACCTGGCGGGGGCCAACTTCCTCTTCCTCTGCTACAGATTTATACATAGTCTAGTTTTACTTTTCGACTTCGGTTTTGTCATTGGTGTAATTAGCAGATTTCTCTCACCTGTGTCAGTCTTTTCCTGCATCTCAGGCCTCAGCTTTCTCAGCACCATCAGCACAGAACGCTGCATGTCTATCCTGTGGTCCATCTGGTACTGCTGCCGCCTTCCAAGACAAATGTCTGCCATCATGTGTACCCTGCTCTGGACCCTGTCCCTGCTGCTGAGCATGCTGGAAGGGAACTACTGTATCTTCCAGAGTTGGAATGTGTATCATGTTTGGTTCAAGTGTTGGATTTCATCACTGTGATGTGGCTGATTTTGTTAGTTGTGCTTCTCACTGGGTCCAGCCTGGCCCTGATGACCAGACTACTGTGTCGCTCCCACCGGGTGCCGCTAACCAGGCTCCATGTGACCGTCGTGATCACGGTGCTGGTCTTCCTCCTCTGCGGCCTGCCCTTTGGCATCCATTGGTTTCCAAATGAATCTCATGCCCTCTTTCATCTTTCCATGATGAAAGTTCTCCTGTCCTGTGTCAACAGCTGTGTCAACCCCATCATTTACTTCTTCGTTGGCTCCTGCAGGCAGAGATGGTGGAAGCCGCAACACATCCTGAGGCTGGTTCTCCAGAGGGCTCTGCAGGACACTCTTGAGGTGGATGAACCTGGAGAAAGCCTTCCTGGGGAAACCCTAGAAATGTCAGGAAGCAGGCTTGGGTAGTGATGAGAGCCTCTGTCCTGATCAGTCTGAAGTAACTTTGAGACTTACTGCTGCCCTGCCAGGCTTGGAAAGTATCTAGTCTCTCAGCCTCAGCCCCAGAATGCTTCAGTGACTCCCCAATCTCTTCAAATAGGTTGTTTTTTATCTGGCTGTTCTAGTTTTTCTCAGAGAAAGCATTAGTTCCAACTTTATAAGTCTCCATCATTCTTGACATTACCAATAACTTTCTCATGTGATCTGAATTTCTTTATTGAATGTTTTTTCTTAACAATCTTCATTACAACAGAAAGAATCCCTGTCCAAATCAGACAAATCCAGGTCCAAAGTCCCGGTTCTTCAGCTCTCCTCTCCAAGCCTCAGTTAACTCATTGTAAAATGCAGTGGAATCATCTGCTCATAGGATCATAGTAGGGAATAAATTAGAAAACGAATGAAAAGGACTCAGCCCGGTGCCTAGTATGACTAAATATTTTATAAACATTAGTGGTAATACATGTGAAGCCTCTAATATATTTTGACTTCTGAGGTAATATTTAATAAGTTAAAAAAAAAAAAAAAAAGAATCCCTCTCCAAAACCATAGATAGTCATTCAAAAACTAGAGGCCCAGTGCATGAAATTCTGGCATGGGGTGTGTGTGTGTGTGTGTTTGTGTGTGTGTGAGTCCCTCAGCCCAGCCTGCACCCTCTCCAATCTGGGACCCCTCAAGGGATGTCCCTCTCATGATCTAGGACTGCGGGCTCCCAACTGCTCACCTGCCTGCCTGCCTGATCACCCCTAACCACTCCATTGCCAGACTGATCGATGCCTAACTGCTCCCCTGCTGACTCAATTGCCCCTAACTGCCCTCCCTTGCAGACCTAGTGGCCCCTGACTGCCCTCCCCTGCTGGCCAGGTTGCCCCCAACTGCCCTCCCCTGCTGGCCTGGTCACCCCTAACTTCCCTCCCTTGTTAGCCTGGTCGCCCCTAACTGCCCTCCCCTGCTGGCCCAATTGCCCCTAACTGCCCTTCTCTACCAGCCCAGTCACCCTGAACTGACCTCCCCTATTGGCCTGGTTGCCCCTAAATGTCCTCCCATGCAGGCCTGGTCAACCCCAACTGCCCTCCCCTGCTGGCCTGGTCATCCCTAACTGCCCCCCCTTGGCAGCCTAGTCACCCCTTAACTGCCCTCCCCTGCCAGGCTGGTCACCCACAATGGCCCTCCCCTGCTGGCCTGGTTGCCCCCAACTACCCTCCCCTGCAGGCCTGGTTCCCCCCAAATGCCCTCCCCTGAAGACCTGGTTCCCCCCAACTGACATCCTCTGCAGGCCTGGTGCCCCCAAACTGCCCTCCCTGCAGGCCTGGGTCCCCCACAACTGTCCTCCCCTCCAGGCCTGGTTGCCCCCAAATGCCCTCCTCTGCTGGCCCAGTCACCTCTAACTGCCCTCCCCTGCAGGCCTGATCACCCACAACTGCCCTACCTGCTGGCCATCAGGTGGCGGCCATCTTGTGTCCACATGACGGTGGCCATCTTTGACCACATGGGGCGGCCATCTTGTGTGTTGGAATGATGGTCAATTTGCATATTATATTATATAAGATTTTTCTACCTGGTTGGGTAGGAAAGGAAGATTCCCTATGCTTCTCTCAGTCTATAGGCCCTTTAGATTCATGCTTAGTGCTGTGGTTGGGGCATTCTACAGGGTAAAATCTTGAATAAATGAGTTGGCCTACCTATAATCTCATTGGGTTCTCTGCGTTTAGGGGAAATTATATCCTTAGATAAGCACAGTCCAGGAAGTTGCGCCTGCAAAAGGTCCTCTGGTAGCATTTGTCCACAGCACCTTCTCTGCCTGGATCTGGGACAGTATAGGCACACAGTAGAGTTGGGTAAACTCAGAAATGAGTGAATTACTTTCTCTCATTGTTTAAAACGCTTCATAGTTAAGTTTTTAAGGAAATGCCATGTAACTCAATTTGGCTCCAGCATGGGCACATGAAAGGAAGTCATAGGTGCCAAAGCTGAAAACACTGGTTGTCCCTACATCATGTGGAAATAATCTAGCTAACAAAAGTCCTGGGAGAGAGAGAGACATGGCAAGAGGTGCCTGTGGTGTGCTGAATTCTTTATCTGTTAAAATGGAACACAATATACACAATTGTTGATATCGATAAGTCACAACTAGAAAGGAGGTTTCATTACACAAAGCTATAAAATAACTTGTAAAAGTTAAAATGGGAACTGTAAACATCGGTTGCTATTGGTGATTGACATTAGGAGAGTCTTTAAATTTTTATTTTATATACTCTTGTGTCCTCTGAAATAAACTAATGTGCATACATTCCTCCTGGGAGTAAATGGAAACAGATCAGATGAGGCAGGACATGAAAGTCCTGAATGCCAACAAACTCTTCTTTAGTTATGGAAGCTCACGTTGCTTGTTGGGTGGGCTTCCTGCACACACCCACAGTGGGCAGTGCTAGGCTCCAGTTCAGCCATTCCTCATTGGAGGAGGGCCAGATGGGGTAAGACGGAGAGAGGAAGAGATAAGTCATTGAACTTAGGGCAAGTGAGAAGCATCTCGTGAGACCCTTGTCTCACATCTCCAGAATCTCACTTGCCAGGGCCCCTTGGGCAGGAAGTCACAGAGGCTGCCCAGCATCTTCATAAGCTTCTCTTGGTCATTAGGTTCCACTCCTGCTCCTGCAGACACCTCCTATCCAGGGGTAGGAGAGCATCCTCTGGTGTTCAGCACTCCCTGGAAAGCTCCTCTTTTTCTATTCACCACCTTCAACTAGAAGATGGTGCTCAGGTAAGAGTTGGCTCAGAACTATCTTCTTGCAAAGGCAATTTTGTTTTCTCCCTCTTAGTCAACATGGTCATGAGTGCATCTTGGGGTGGAGCGTGGAAGGAGCCATGGCACCCCTGAAGGAGAGTCCAGAGACATGAAGCTCCCTCAGGGAAGCTTTGGGTGCTGGTAGCTTAGGCTGTGAGGGACCCAGGTACTTTCTGCTTCAGAGACATTGTTTTCAAATATGAATTGTTGTTAATAACCTCAGGTTTCACACATTAGCTTGTGGTTCTATGAGATTGTTTGTTCATTTGTTTGTTAAATGCGTGTATCTTTCCTGTCCCAGCCAAAAACACAAGGCGCAAATAAATAGGGCAATTGAAGATAGTTTAATAAAAAGACTGTGTGGAAAGGGTGAGCAGGACTAAAGGAAATCAATAGAGGATACAGAGGTCCCTAAGGATAAATCATAATAGGGAGCTATTGCCATCCTGAAGTGTAAAGGGAAAGTTAAGTTGCCAGAACACAGGGAGGACTGTGGCTGTAGTGGTCATCACTATGACCGAAAAAAAGGCCCACAGACAGGGGCTCTCTCCTTAGGTAGAGTAACACCACCATGGCAAACTCACAGCCTGACAGCAGAGAGGCAGGGAGTTAAAACCTCAATCACCCTCCTTCTGCCCTCCAATCAGCTTTCAGTGTCACCTTTCCTGAGAGCAACCAGGAGCCAGAGGAAAAGGGAGCCCAGTGGTGAGGAAAAGTGATGTGTCCTCCCAAGATGCAGCAGAAGGTAGAGAAGCTGGAAATGAAATTTGATGTCAAATGAAGAGAATCCACTTTTCTTATAGCCTCTTCTTAGTTGTTTTTCCTAGGATCTTTCCTCTCTCACTGTGATTAGATCAACTTGTTATTACATCTCATTATTTGATCTGTTGGCATCCCTTACTGGATGTCATGTCTTAGAAATAATATCTCTCATCATTCATGCCTTGAGGATGCAATGTACGTTATTTTTCAAGGTGGTTGTATACAAATATTGTTAAGAATTTCAATTTATGATTTTGGTAGCCCTAGAAAGTAATGTATGAGAGGTTACTAGAACTTGACTGGTGATTTCAAGGCATCAGACACCTGTGCTCTTTCAAATCACTGATCCCCATCCCTAGAGAAGTGACTTCATTATCATGCAGGGCTTCCAGACTCATCAGCATTCCATCTAGAGGAGAAGAGGGGAAGGAAAGGCACAATCTAAAATTTGTTATATCACTTGTGCTCATCTCCCATTGGCTACCACCTGGTCACATGCTGCCATCAAACGGAAATGGAAACTGGTATTAGAATCAATTTTCTAGTCTAAAAATGTCAGAACTATTATGTGAGAGAGAAGGAAATGAGTATTTAGACAAACTAGCATTTTCTACACCTCTGAAGCTCTCTCAGGTTCTGAGTTCACATGAAGATTTTACTCAGATGCTCATCCCACAATGAGGCAGAGAACAGTGGTAAAGCCTCAGGCTGGGCTCCAGGAGACCAGGGCTGGCATTGGACCTGCTATTCACCCTGTGATCTCAGGGAAATCCTTTGGCTCTTTCAGCCTCAGCTTCTTCCTGTGTTAAAAGATGATATTATAAAAGATGGTCTCTAAGGGACATGTGCTCAATGCCAAGGATAAAATACTGAACAACAACAACCAAGGAAAAAGACAAAAAAAAAACAGACAGATCTAGTCATCATTATTAAGTTTTGAGTTTAAAAAGGGAGAAAAGCCTTGGCAGGTTTGACTCAGTGGTTAGAGCCGCAGCCCACAGACTGAAGGGTAGTGGTTTCCATTCTACTGGGTGAGACTGCCAAGGCTGAACCTGGCAAGAATTGACTGATTGGGTCTGTCCAGAGGCAAGAAGGAGCTCCTGGAATCTCTGGTCTGTTCTCAGCTAGATTCCACCCACTTCTTCCTCCACACTGGACAAGCTTCACTTCTCTGTTACTTGTGAAATTTGCCTATTCTAGATTAATAAAACACACAAATGAGTTGGATTTATCCCTTAGAGTTACTTCCTTCCTGTGCCACAACCCCCTATGTGTACTGGAAAAACCACCCATGTAGGGGGGCTGCAGGGCAGGGGAAGGGCGAAGACTCTGACTCAGACCTGTGGGTTCAGATCCAGGCTCTTCCACTTGTGCACGTGAGAACTAGAGCATGTCATTCGACCTCCTTGTGCTTGTCTTTTCTTATATGCCAGATGGGAGTAAGCATAATACTGGCATCTTAGTGTTTTTTGGAGGATTAAAAGAGGTAATACCATATAACCACTCATCAGCTGCTATTCTGCACCTATGTGTGACGAGATTTATGTTTCTCACCTAAATTCTGCCAGAGCGTCTCTCTTTTCATCCAAAGCCCTTTGTAATAGAACTAAGCATTTCTTACCTGCACCACCACCAGGAGAATCCTCTCACACAAATGCTTTGTTCTGCAAAGAAATTTCTACTCCAAATCACATTCAGGGACAATGAGTGGGTTTGCCATTACATGTATCATAGGAAAACTAGTTAATAATGCCCCTTCTGTATTTCTGTCTCAACTACCTCCATTCACACCATTGGCCACCTCTCTCTGTCCTTCCCAAAATGGCTTCTTTCTCCTCTAAAATGCAGAAAAATTTAATTCACTCCTGATATCTCTCCCACCTTAATAGGAAGTGTCTGCAGGCATAAAAAATTATTTCGAACACACAAGAGCTTTTCACAGAATGAATAATTAGAAGTGAAATTTTCTTTTTGTTACATATGTGTTTTTTGGTGGTGGAGTTAAAAGTGCTGACTTCTGTTTTACATTTAAAATACTTCATTTAAAAATTTTTATATTATATTAAATCCCAATTTTCTTCTTCCCTTGGGCTCCTCATTTATTCGTTCATTCATTCATTTGTGGATTAAAATTTTATTGGCAATCCCATTGTGTTCCCACACAGACTTAGGCCCTGGGGACACAACAATAGGAAGAGTAATCACTGTCAATCCTCATAAAGATGACACAGTGGGACATTTCTAATGCAAGAGCTTTGGGTGTCCTCACTCTGTCCTAACAAGGGGTCTCATTCCCTTCATGAGCCTAAGTCATAACCTCCTTTCTCCCTGGTGAGTAGACCCACTCTCAGTCACTGAGATTGCCCTGGGGCTTCTGACAGCCTGCTGTCACACAAAGCCACTCTCCCAGAAAACAAGTATTGGAGAACTCAGAACCTTGTTGTCATCCACACGACCTGTGCAGACTCTTCTCCTCCTGCCTCTGGGGCACATGTCATGGGCTGGATGGTGAGTGGAGAGGTTGGACATAGAGGGTCTGTGTTGCAGTAGAAAGAGCCCAGGCTCTAAGATTCAGAGAGAACTGGGTTTAAATTCAGACTCCAGGACTCAAAGACTGTGTGGTTCAGGAAGAATCTTAATCTCTGGAAGCCTCCATTCGCCACAGACAGAGTGGCCATGAGGGTCAGTGGTCATAGAACAGGTGCTCAAGTCTTGTTTTGTTCCCAGGCCCACAACTGAAGAGTTTCTGAGCATGGATATGACTGTCACAGCCTGGGAGACCGAGCTCACACCAACCAATGGAAGTGATCAGTCTTTTCATCAACTTTATACAGAGAACATATTCCTGCAATTACTGACAGTCATCGTGGCCCTGGTGGGGCTGGCAGGGAATGCGGTGGTGCTCTGGCTCCTGGGCTTCCGCATGCGCAGGAACGTCTTCTCTGTCTACATCCTCAACCTGGCAGGGGCCGACTTCCTCTTCCTCTGCTACAGATTTATACATACCATAGTTTTACTTTTAGACTTCGATTTTGTCCTTGGCCTAATGAGCAGATTTCTCTTGCCTGTGTCAGTCTTTGCCTACGTCTCAGGCTTGAGCTTTCTCAGTGCCATCAGTACAGAACGTTGCATGTCTGTCCTGTGGCCCATCTGGTACCGCTGCCGCCGCCCCAGTCACATGTCCGCCGTCATGTGTGCCCTGATCTGGACCCTGTCCCTGCTGTTGAGCATCCTGGAAGGGAACTACTGTGGCTTCCTTATTGGCAATATGCATCACGTTTGGTGCCCAGTGTGGGATTTCATCACTGTGGCATGGCTGATTTTGTTATTTGTGCTTCTCTCTGGGTCCAGCCTGGCCCTGATGACCAGACTACTGTGTGGCTCCCACCGGGTGCGGCCAACCAGGCTCTACGTGACCATCGTGCTCACAATGCTGGCCTTCCTCCTCTGCGGCCTTCCCTTCGGCATCATCTGGTTCCTCTTATTCTGGTTTCCAAGTGATTCTAAGACCTTCTTTCATCTTTACATGACTGCAATACCCCTGTCCTGTGTCAACAGCTGTGCCAACCCCATCATTTACTTCTTTGTTGGCTCCTTCAGGCAGCGATGGTGGAAGCGGAGACACACCCTGAGGCTGGTTCTCCAGAGGGCTCTGCAGGACACTCCTGAGGTGGATGAACATGGAGAAAGCCTTCGTAGGGAAACCCTGTACATGTCGGGAGGCAGTCTTCGGCAGGAATGAAAGCCTCTGTTCTGATCAGTCTGAAGTAACTTTGAGACTTACTGCTGCTCTGCCAGACTGGAAAGTATCTAGTCTTCTCTCAGCCTCAGCCTCAGCCTCAGAATGCTTCAGTGATTCCCCAATTTCTTCAAATAGGTTGTTTTTAATCTGGCAGTTCTAGTATTTCTCAGAGAAAGCATTAGTCCGAACATTATACCTCTCTATCATTCTTGACATTACCAATAAATTTCTCATGTAACCTTTTGAATTTCTTTATTGAATGCTTTTTCTTCACAATCTTCATTGCAACAGAAAGAATCCCTGTCTAATCAGACAAATCCAGGTCCAAAGTCCTGGTTCTTCAGCTCTCCTCTCCAAGCCTCAGTTAATTCATTGTAAAATGTGGTGAAATCATCTGCTCATAGTGGGGAATAAATTAGAAAACGAATGAAAAGGACTCAGCCAAGTGCCAAATATGACTAAATATTTCATAAAGATCAGCAGTTAATACATGTGAAGCCTCTAATATATTATAGACTTCTGAGGTAATATTTAATAAGTTAAAAAAAAAGAATCCCTGCCCAAAACCATAAATAGTCATTCAGAAATTGTTCTACCTGAGTGGATAGAAAAGGAAGATTCCCGAATTAAAAACCACTGAGCTGGGAGAAACCAAGATGGTGGCATAGGTGAACACCCAAACTGCTGCCTCCCACAATAGTTTCAAAACTACAACTAAAAGACAAAATGGACATCATCCTGAACCACAGGAAAGCTGGCTGAGTGGAAATTCTACAACTAGAAGGAAAGAGAAAAGCACACTGAGACTCACAGGAGCTGCGGAAGGCAAAGGTACAGAAGCGCGCACGGGGAGAGGGCTGGCAACTTAGTACGTGGCTGGCTTTCTCAATTGAGAGGGAGACAAAAGCTCCCAACTGCTCTGAACTCCAGTTCCAGGTGAGACTCTGGGGACCCAGACTCATACGGGGAGAAACTGGACTGTCTGGCAGCAGGCGGAACTCGAGGGCGGTTTTCTCTCAGAGGTGCTTGCAGCGATTACTGGGGGACACTGAGACCCAGAGGCCTCTTAGGGCAGGGCTGACAAGAATCGATAGCTGTTTGCTCCGCCCTGAGATCCCACCCCATAAAGCCATTGCTGATTGCTCTGCCCTGAGACTCCGCCCCATCCAAGCTGAGCACAGAGGCTTTTGCATATGAATGGCCTTGTTCTTTTGAATTCTTAACTTACCTAACAAACTGCAGCTGAGTCAGTGAGACCCAGAACATCCAAAAGAAGGCCCAAGGCCCTGCAGCAGCTTGCATTGCTTCACAGCTGGGCCTCATCTGGGCACCTCTAAAACCCAAACAAAGAAAAGGAATCTGCAGATCTCTCCATAGCTCTTGCTGTGTGGCCTCAGGCAGAGGCTAAATTAGTACCTCCTTGGAGATCCAAGAGCCAGTGTACCCAGGGGACAGAGTGGGACCATCCAGGTTACAACTCCTCAGATCCATAAGGGACACACTCACGGGGCAGACTTAGTGAGCACCAAAGCCCCCACTGAAGCAAGTCTTGCCCCAAAACGGCGTCTCTAGCACAGAAGTTCTCCTATCATAGACACAGCTGATCCTCACAGCCAATTGGCCTGGAGGTCAATTCCTCCCAGTGATACCAACAACAATCAAGGCTTAACTACAACAAGACTGTGCACACAGCCCACAAAAGAGTGCACCAAGAGTGTCCACCTCAGGTAACTGGGGAGGCTGAGCAACTGGGCCCTATAGGACACCTAGCACACAAAGCCACTCTATCAACTCAGGGAAGCAACCAAAATGTGGAGACAAAGAAACAGGTCACAAATGAAAGAAATGGAGGAAAGCAAACGACTGGATATAGAGTTCAAAACCACGGTTATAAGGTTTTTCAAGAATTTTCTAGAAAAGGCCAATAAATTTAGCGAGACCCTCAAGGATATGAAAAAGGACCAACTAGAAATTAAGCATACACTGACTGAAATAAAAAAAATAATATACAGAGATCCAACACCAGACTAGAGGATCGCAAGAATCAAGTAAAAGAGTTGAAATACAAAGAAGCAAAAAATACCCAACTGGAAAAGCAAATAGAAAAAATAATCAAAAAATATGAAGATAGTGTAAGGAGCCTCTGGGACAACTTCAAGCATACCAACATCCAAATTATGGGGGTGCCAAAAGAAGAGAGAGAGCAAGATACTGAAAACCTATTTGAAGAAATAATGACAGAAAACTTCCCCCACCTGGTGAAAGAAATAGACTTATAAGTCCAAGAAGAGCAGAGAACCCCAAACAAAAGGAATCCAAAGAGAACCACACCAAGACACATCATAATTAAAATGCCAAGAGCAAAAGACAAAAGGAGACTATTAAAAGCAGCAAGAGAAAAACAATTAGTTACCTACAAGGGAGCACCCATACGATTGTCAGCTGACTTCTCAACAGAAACTATGCAGGCCAGACAGAAGTGGCAAGAAATATTCAAAGTGATGAATAGCAAGAACCTACAACCAAGATTACTCTACCCAGCAAAGCTATCATTCAGAATTGAAGGTCAGATAAAGAGCTTCACAGATAAGAAAAAGCTAAAGGAGTTCATCACTGCCAAACCAGTATTATATGAAATGCTGAAAGGTATTCTTTAAGAAGAGGAAGAAGAAGAAAAGGTAAAGATAAAAATTATGAACAACAAATACATATCTATTAACAAGTGAATCTAAAAATCAAGTGAATAAAAAAATCTGATGAACAGAATAAACTGGTGAATATAATAGAATCAGGGGCATAGAAAGGGAGTGGACTGACAATTCTCGGGGGCAAAGGGGTGTGGGGTGTGCGGGAAGACACTGGACAAAAATTGTACACCTATGGATGAGGACAGTGGGGCGTGGGGGAGTAAGGGCAGAGGGTGGGATGGGAACCGGGTAGAGGGGAGCTATGGGGGGAAAAAAGAAGAACAATTGTAATAATCTGAACAATAAAGATTTATTTAAAAAATAAATAAATAAATAAATAAATAAATAAATAAATAAATAATAAAAAATATTTTAAAAAGAAAAGGAAGATTCCCTATGTTTCTCTCAGACTATAGGCCCTTTAGATTCATGCTTAGTGCTGTGGTTGGAGGCATTTTACAGGGTAAAAGCTTGAATAAATGAGTTGGCCTACTTCTAATCTCATTGGGTTCTCTGGGTTTAGGGAAAATGATATCCTTAGATAAGCACAGTCCAGGAAATTGGGCCTGTGAAAGGTCCTCTGCCTTGATCTGGCCCAGAATAGGCACACAGTAGAGTTGGGTAAACTCAGAAATGAGTGAATATGTTTCTCTCATTGTTTCAAATGCTTCATATTTAATGCATTCCCTGTCTGCATCCTCAGCCTGGCGGGAGCTGACTTCCTCCTCCTCTGGTGCCGATTTATAGAGGTACCCTAAGTTCACTTTTCGACTTCAATTTTGTCCTTAGAGGAATCAGCAAATTTCTCTTCCCTGTGTCAATCTTTGCCTACATCTCAGACCTAAGCTTTCTCATTGCCATTAACAGGAACTCTGCATGTCTGTCCTGTGGCCCATCTGGTACCGCTGCCGCCGCCCCAGACACATGTCCGCCATCATGTGTTCCCTGCTGCAGACCCTGTCCCTGCTGCTGAGCATGCTGGAAGGGAACTACTGTGGCTCCCTGATTAGGAATGTGCATCATGTTTGGTGCCCAGTGTTGGATTTCATCACTGTGGCGTGGCTGATTTTGTTATTTGTGCTTCTCTCTGGATCCAGACTGGCCCTGATGACTAGACTGCTGTGTGGCTCCAACCGGGTTCCCTTGACAAGGCTCTATGCAACAATCCTGCTCATGGTGGTGGTCTTCCTCCTCTGTGGCCTGCCCTTTAGCATCCACTGGTTCTTCTTAATCTGGTATCAAAAAGATTTCCATGCCTTCATTCCTCATTTCTTGGTGGCAATTCTCCTGTCCTGTGTCAACAGCTGTGCCAACCACATCGTTTATTTCTTCCTTGGCTCCTTCAGGCAGCGATGGTGGAAGCAGAGACACACCCTGAGGCTAATTCTCCAGAGGGCTCTTCAGGACACTCCTGAGGTGGATGAACATGGAGAAAGCCTTCCTGGGGAAACCCTGTTCATGTCAGGAAGTCTGGTGTCCTGATTCAGAGTCTTGCTTTGTTCAGACAGGTGTGATTTTGAAAGCCAGCTTTGTCCCTCTCATTTGATTGGTTTTCTCACTGTGTTTGCCCTCTGGGCCCCTGAATTAAAACAATTAACATAATAATCCAGCTCCTGAGGTTGAAGTGAGACAGTGCCTGTTAAACAAACACAGAGTGCAATGTCCCAGGACTGCCTCACCCAGGGCCTTCACCCCATCCCCATGGGAGCTTTGCCATCTCTGGGGTCCAAAACTGCTCTCACATTTATAGAATCCCACCTACCGCAGAAGATGAACGAAGTGCAGGAAAAGTCTAAATTTCTTTCATCACTGCACTTGATAGAGGCTAAATGAACATTACATTTTTGACAAGTTTTTGTGGTCATTCTCCTACAATGCTTCCATAAATTAAACGAATTAAAGTTCAGTCGAGCCCCATGAACAGTCTTTGATGATTTTGGCAGGCCTAAGACTGGCTCTTTAGCAAAATAAATGTTGATTAAATAAGTGAATTAATGAATGAACATATGGTGATATTCAAGTCAAGTCTCTGCTAAATCCCCATTGCCAGATTTGAGTCACCCTCTTTAAGTGCATTGTTTTCACCATTTTTCAACCTTTGCAAGCATGAGCATCCTATAATGAGCTTATTGATTACTTGTATTTCTTGAAGTGTCTCTTTAAGCTTTGCCAATTTTTATTAAGTGTTGCTCTTTTTCATTATTTGTAGGAGTTCTGAAATAAGCAGAATGGGGCTTTGATTAGTTATGTGTATTGTAAATATTTATTCAGTTGCTGGTTTGCTTATACATTTTAATAGATTTTATATTTTAGAGCACTTTTTAAGAAAAATAGTACAGAAAGTACAGAAGATTTCTATAATTCCCCCCACCCCCATTCCTAATTCCCCAAACAGTTTATCTTATTACTAACATCTTCCATTAATGTGGCACATTTATTGAAATTGATGCACCCATATGGATACATTTTTTTGTTTTATTGTTGAAAGTACTACAAATGTTCCCTTTTTTCCCCCATTGACCCTGTCTAGCCACCCCCGCTCCCGACCCACCCAGGCCTTCACCACCCTATCGTCTGTGTCCATGGGTTAAACATACACGGTCTTTCATTGATTACCTCCCTCCCACACACCTTCCTCCGCCTTCCCTCAGAGATTCTGTACTTTGTCCCATGCTTCCATGTCTCTGGACCCACTCTGTTCATCAGTATATTTTGTTCCTTAGATTCCACATTTTGAGTGTAATCATGTGATACATGTCTTTCTCTAACTGACTTATTTCACATAGCATGATACTCTACAGGTCCCTCCATGCTGTCTCAAAGGGTAAGAGATTCTTCTATTTTACTGCTGCATAGTATACCATGGTATAAATGTACCACAGCTTTTTTTATTCACTCATCTACTGATGGACACTCCAGCTATTTCCAGATCTTAGCTATTGTAAATTGTGCTGCAATGAACATAGGGGTGTATACATTCTTTCTGATGGGTGTTTTGGGATTCTTAGGATATATTCCTAAAAGTGGGATCACTGGGTCAAATGGCAATTACATACTTAATTTTTTGAGGAAACTCCATACTGTTTTCCATAATGGCTGTACCAGTCTGCATTCTCAGCAGCCATGTACAAGGGTTCCCTTTTCTCCACATCCTTGCCAGCACTTGTCATTTGTTGCTTTGTTGATGGTAGCCATTCTGACAGATATGAGATGATACATCATTGTCATTTTTAATTTGCATCTCTCTGATGATCAGTGATTTTGAGCATTTTTTCAGATGTCTCTTGGCTATCTGTATGTCCACTTTGGAGAAGTGTCTATTTAGGTCATTTGCCCATTTTTTCATTGGATTGTTTGTCTTTCTTTTGCTAAGTTGTATGAGTTCCTTATATGTTTTGGATCTTCAGCTTCCCCTAATCTGCTGTGTATTCCTTCCAATGTGTACTTTATTTGTGTTATGTCATTCTTTATTTCTGACTGTTCTTTTTTCATAGTTACTATATGGTTTTTCATGTGGTTGAGCATCTTTACCATCATTATTCTGAACTCTCT
The DNA here is from genome assembly GCF_963455305.1 of Plecotus auritus. Taxonomy (NCBI): domain Eukaryota; kingdom Metazoa; phylum Chordata; class Mammalia; order Chiroptera; family Vespertilionidae; genus Plecotus; species Plecotus auritus. Next base: position 125,101,473 of record NC_137783.1, on the reverse strand, counting down.
ATCAGATAAAGGGCTGGCTAGGCTCCCACAGACAGCAGCTGAAGTTCTGGAAGGATATCCCAACTGTGGAGTGTTGCCACTGAGAAGTCCTTCCCAAGCTGGGCCCTCCAGCAGAGAGGACCAGAACTGAGAAAGATGCTCACATAACATTTGGCTGTGTAAAGCAGCAGGGTTGCTATCTTCCAGGGAGAGATGACTGGAAATGCAGGCACCCTCTTAAAGGGCCAATGCTTCATTATCCAGGGTCTCTCCACTAGTCTTCAGTTGACTATTCAGGGTGGGTTTTTTTGTATTTTAGTTGTAATTCCAGTTTGGTCCTGGGAGCATGTCAGTGTAGCTTCCGCTTACTCCCACGCCATTTTTTCCACTAATTTTCTTCTCTTTTAAAACAGAACACAATATAAACAGTTGTTGATGTTAATAAATCAAACATAGAAATGTAGTTTTATTATGAAAAGATACAAAATAACTTGTAAAAGAGTTATAATGGTAACTGTAAACATTAGTTATTATTGAGAAATGAGATTAGGAGAGACTTTACATTTCATTTTACACACTATGATATCCTCTGAAATAAACTAATATGCATATATTACTTCTGGAAGTAAGTGGAAACAGATCAGATGAGGCAGGCCAGACAGGACCCTGAATGCCAAACAAATTCTTCTTTAGCTATGGAAGAGATTGCTTTGTGCATGGGCTTCCTGCACAGGCTCATTATGGGCAGTGACATGATCCACGGGAAGGGGGACCAGATGGTGTAAAATGCAGAGAGGAAGAGATAAGTCATTGGACTTACCCAAATGAGAAACATCTCGTGAGGCCCTGTCTCACATCTCCAGAATCTCATTTGCCAGTGCCCCTTGGGCAGGAAGTCACAGGGGCCACCCACCATCTTGATAAACCTCTCTTGGTTGTCAGGTTCCACTCCTGGTCCTGCAGACACCTCCTTTCCAAGGGTAGGAGAGCATCCTCTGGTGTTCAGCACTCCCTAGAAAGCTCCTCTTTTTCTACTCACCACCTTCAACTAGAAGATGGTGCTCAGGTAAGAGTTGGCTCAGAACTATCTTCTTTCAAAGGCAATTTTGTTTTCTCCCTCTTAGTCAACATGGTCATGACTGCATCTTGGGGTGGAGCGTGCAAGGAGCCATGGGCACCCATGAGGAGAGTCCAGAGATATCAAGCTCCATCAGGGAATTTTGGGTGCTGGTAACTTAGATTGTGGAAGATACATGGGACCAGTCAGGTCCTTTCTGCTCCACAGACATTGTTTTCAACCCTGAATTGTTGTTAATAATCTCAGGTTTCACACATTACCTTGCCATCTTGCTGTTCAAAGGGTTTGTTTCTTTGTTTGTTTGTTTGTTTGTTTGTTTATTATATGCTTGCATCTGGCTTGTCCCAGCAAAAAAACACAAGGCACATACTAATGGGTAATTGAAGAGTGTTTAATAAAGGGACTGTGTACAAAGGGGTGTGCAGGACTAAGGGAAATCAATAAAGGATGGAGAGGCTCCTAAAGATAAGTCATAATAGGGAGCTATTGACATTGGGCATCCTGAAAGATAGAGGGAAAGATAAGTTGTCAGAACACAGGGAGGGCAATGGCTATAGTTGTGATCCTTATTGTGACCACAAGAGGCCAACAGACAGAAGCTATATCCTTAGGTAGGTTAACACCACCATGGTCCACTCACAGTAGGGAGCCAGAGAGTTAAAACCTCAATTACCATTCTCCTGCCCTCCAATCACCTGTTAGTGTCACCCATTCCTGAGAGCAACCAGGAGCCTGAGGGAAAAGGAGCCCAGTGTTGAGGCAAATTGAAAGGACATAGAGGAATATAGAGAAGCTGGAAATGAGATTTGATGGCAAATTATGAAAATCCATCTATTCTTATAGTCTCCTCTCAGTTGCTTTTCCTAGGACTTTTTTTCTCTCAATGTAATTAAATAAACCTCTCATTACATCTCCTCATTTATTTTACTAGACTCTGTTGGTACTCTCTATTGGGTGTCATTTTTTTTAATAATATATCTCTCATCATAAATGCCTTGAGGATGGAATGTACTTTACTTTTTAAGGTGGTTATATGAAAATATTTTTAAGAATTTAAGTTTATGAGTTTTGTAGCCCTCTAAAGAAATGCAAAAGGAGTTACTAGAACTGGACTGGTGATAACAAGGCATCAGGCACTGGTTTTCTTTTAAATCACTGCTTCCCAGACCTTGAAAGGTGACTTCATTCTCATGCAGGGCTCCCAGACTCATCAGCATTCCTTCCAGAGGAGAAGAGGGGAAGGAAAGGCACAACCTAAAATTGGTTACATCACTTGTGCTGCCCTCCCATGGGCTACCACCTGGTCACATGGTGCCATCAAGCATGAATGAAGGCTGGGATTAGAATCCAATTTCTGGTCTAAAACTCCCAGAACTATTATGTGAGAGTGAAGGAAATAGACCAACTAGCATTTTATACAGCCCTGAAGCTCTCTCACGTCCTGAGCTTACATGTAGATTTTACTCAGGTGCTCATCCCAGAATGAGGCAGAGAACAGTGGGAAAGCCTCAGGCTGGGCTCCAGGAGACCAGGGCTGGCATTGGACCTACTGCTCACTCTGTGATCTCAGGGAGATCCTTTGGCTCTTTAAGCGTCAGCTTCTTCCTGAATTAAAAGATGATATTATAACGGATGATCTCTAAGGGACATGATCGATGCCGAGGATACAATAGTGAACAACAACATAAAAAACAAACAAACAGACAAATCTAGTCATCATTACTGAGTTGTGAGTTTTAAAAGGGAGACAAAAGAAAACATATACACTTACTGCTAAGACTTGTGATTCTTTCCATGAATAAAGGGTTAATGGTGCCCTGAGGGAAACATCAGAGGTTGTGGTTTCCCTCCATCATCTCATTAGTCCAACCAGGATTGTAGGAACTAAAACTGAGAGATCTTTTGGTCCTTGAGGCTACCTCTGTGGCCAGAGAGTCCGGCCTCCCTCCACTCTGACACACCTGTGCTGGGTGCACCTGGAGAGGCTGGAATGATTGGGCCTTTCCAGAGGCAAGAAGGAGCTCCTGGGATCTCTGGTCTGTTTTCAGGGGGATACCACCTACTTCTTCTTTATACTGGATAATTTTCACTCCCATGTTGTTCACAAAATTTGCCTATTCTAGCTTAATAAAACACACAAGTGAGTTGCCATTTTAGATTTGTCCCACCATTCCCCTTGTGTACGGGACATACCATCCTGGTAGTGGGGTTGCAGGACAGGAGAAGGGCGAAGACGCTGACACAGACCTGTGAGTTCAGATCCAGGCTCTTCCACTTGTGCACATGAGAACTGGAGCATGTCATTCAACCTCCTTGTGCTTGCCTTTTCTTATATACCAGATGGGAGTAAGCATAGTACTGGCCTCATAGGGCTATTTGGAGGATTAAAAGAGGTAATACCGTGTAAGCACTCATCAGCTGCTACTCTTCACCTATGTGTGAGTTGGTTTGTGTTTCTCACCTAAATTCTGCAAGAGCTTCCCCCTTTTCATCCAAAGCCTTTTGTAAAATAGAAGTAAGCACTTATTAACTCCACCACCACCACGAGAATTCTCTTACACAAATGCTTTGATCTGCAAAAAAAATCTCTATTCCAAACTACATGGAGGGACTATAAATGATTTTTACATTACACATATCATCCGGAAATCACTTAATAAACCCACTTTCCATATATCTGTCTCAACTACCTCTATTCAAACCCTTGGCCACCTCTCTCCTTTGCAAATGGGCTTCTTTCTCCTCTAAATGCAGAGACATTAAATTCAGTCCTGTGTTCAAGTCTTGTTTTGTTTCCAGGCCCACAACTGCAGGATTTTCCTAGCACAAATAGGACAGCCACAGCCTGGGAGACCAACCTCACACCAACGAATGGAAGTGATCAGGCCTTCCATGAATCTGATACAGAGAACATATTCCTGCACTTACTGACAGTCATCATTGCCCTGGTGGGGCTGCCAGGGAACGCAGTGGTGCTCTGGCTCCTGGGCTTCCGCATGCACAGGAACGCCTTCTCCATCTATATCCTCAACCTGGCGGGAGCCGACTTCCTCTTCCTCTGCTGCCAGATTATACAGTCCCTATGTTCAATTTTCTACTTTGATTTTGTCCCCAGTGAAATCTGCGGATTTGTCAACGCTGTGTCAGTGTTTGCCTACATCTCAGGCCTGAGCTTTCTCAGCGCCATCAGCACAGAGCGCTGACTGTCTCTCCTGTGGCCCATCTGGTACTGCTGCTGCCGCCCCAGACACCTGTCAGCTGTCACATGTGCCCTGCTGTGGTCCCTGTCCCTACTGCTGAGCAACCTGGATAAAAATTTCTCTATCATTCTGTGGAATTTTTAAAGCCCTTCTGTGTGTCAGGTATTTGATTTCATCACTGTGATGTGGCTGATTTTGTTAGTTGTGCTTCTCTCTGAGTCCAGCCTGGCCCTGATGATCAGACTGCTGTGTGGCTCCCACCGGGTGAGCCAACCAGGCTCTATGTGACCGTTGTGCTCACGGTACTGGTCTTCCTCCTCTGCGGCCTGCCCTTCGGCATGCACTGGTCTCTCCTATTCTGGCTTGAAAAATATTTTGATGCCTTCCTTCATCTTTACCAGATTGTAGTACCCATGTCCTTTGTCAACAGCTGTACCATCCCCATCATTTACTTCTTCGTTGGTTCCTTCAGGCAGTGATGTAGGAAGCAGCGACACAACCTGAGACTCATTCTTCAGAAGGTTCTGCAGGACACTCCTGAGGTGGATGAACCTGGAGAAAGCCTTCCTGGGGAAACCCTGGACATGTCGGGAAGCTGTCTGGGGCAGTAATGAAGAGTCTCTGTCCTGATCAGTCTGAAGTAACTTTGAGACTCACTACTGCCCTGCCAGGCTTGGAAAGTATCTAGTCTTCTCTGAGCCTCAGCCCCGAAATGCTTCAGTGATTCCCCAATCTCTTCAAATAGGTTGTTTTAACCAGGCTGTTCTAGTTTTTCTCAGAGAAAGCATTAGTCTGAAAGTTATACCTCTCCATTGTCCCTGACATTACCAATAAATTTCTCATGTGATCTGAATTTCTTTATTGAATGCTTTTTCTTTACAATCTTCATTGCAACAGAAAGAATCTCTGTCCAAATCAGACAAATCCAGGTCTGACGTCCTGATTCTGCAGCTCACCTCTCCAAGCCTCAGTTAATTCATTGTAAAATGCGGTGAAGTCATCTACTCATAGGATCATAGTGGGGAATAAATAAGAAAATGGATGAAAAGGACTCAGCCAGGTGCCAAATATGACTAAATATTTCATAAACATCAGCTGTTAATATACATGAAGCCTCTAATATATTATTGGCTTGGAGACTATATTTAATAAGAAAAAAAAAGAATCCCTGTCCAAATCCATAAATTGTTGTTCAGAATATTTTCTACATGATTGGGTAGAAAAAGAAGATTTCTTATTTTTCTCTCTACTATATGCACTTTAGATTTATCTTTAGTGCTGTGATTGGGGGCATTCTATATGGAAAAAGCTTGAATAAATGAGTTGGCATACTTCTAATCACATTGGGTTCTCTGCGTTTAGGGAAAAGATCCTTAGAGAGAGTCTCTACCTGCATAAGCACAGTCCAGGAAATTGGGCTTGTGAAAGTCCTCCAGTGGCATTTGTCTACAGCATGGTGACAAGTTGGCTTTGACTTGTACTAAAGAAAACCATGGCCTTTACCTTTGAGAAATGATGAATGGTTATAGCTCTCACCTCGACCAATGTAGAGTCTAGCACTATGTCCCACCAATTCCAATGTGGCCATTGTAACCTCAGGGTCAATTTTAAAATAGAAATTATCTTGGAAAACAATTATTAGTAGCATGCAGATACTAGTTTTGGAATACTTTGTAAGCCTCGAGATTTTGTACAGATTATTCTGGCTGTGAATCGTAGTCAGTTTCATGGTCAGTCCTCATGAGTTGAAAACATCTGATCCTGCCCTAGTCAAGTCATTGTATGGGTAGACACTTAGGTTCCGTACAGAATTCTGGACTATTCTCTGACACTGGTTATTCATTACTCAGAGAACTCAGGCAGACATGGAGGGTCCCCTATGACGATGTCTGAACAGACAGGGTTGTCTGTTCTTCACAGACAGTGAGGCTGCCACATATATTTACACTCAGAGAGAGGAATTCACAAATGAATGCTGAGTCCTCTGGAGACACTACAGGTAGCTGTGAAAATGATACTAACTACAGTTTTCAGTTTTTCGAACCAAATATATTCCTCAGACCTAGGTCGCCCGACGCTTGATCCAATGCTCTTTCCAGTTCATCACTTTACTGATTCTGTGTCCTATGTGCATCCCCTTCATTTCCACATGTTGTACTAGGCTTGGCTGTAGGTAAGGGGTTCCTCAGCTGGATGACAGGATGGTGGAAGAAGGTAGGAAGATAGTGCATGTAGTCTGTGCACAGGGCTGAGTGCTTTCATGTGATACCACCAACTTACACTGAGGGTGCTTATGAGATTCAGCCCTGTGAGTCTTATGATTCTTTCAGATGTACAGCTTTGAGAAACCCTGTAGGAAAATTTGAACTTTTTTTTTAACCAAAAAAATTACTGGGTTTCACATGGGCAACTGGTTATTTTTATGTCAGGGGCATTCCTCTTCATGTTGGCTGCAAGAAAACATAGAACCTCTGGATGCTCAAGCCCAGCCATTGCAGCCACAATGAACACACGTGGCCCCAACCTTCCTCTATGGAACACTTACAACATTGTCCCAGAATGTCTGGTTTCTATGTCTCCCTCTTCCACCACATTGTGAGGTCTTGAAGGACACATAGCATGCCTTTGAAACCCAGTTATGGTCTTGGCCTGCAATTTAGAAGAGGCTAAGCAAGAATTTTTCTCAAGCAGCTCCTGCCAGATAATCATGATGTTTTCTTGAAAAGATTGGCTTAAAAAAAAGGAAAAAGAAAAGACTGGCTCTGTCACAGGTCTCACTGAAGCTCCTGCAGGCATCTACCACTCAAGGTAACAGAAAGTGTTCTCTGGAATCGGTCAATAGGAGGAAGGCGCTTACCTTTCATTGTGGTCTCATCGCAGCCTCCAGGGAGAAGAATGGAGGGGAGGAAAGAGTCTGCTCATGAGCTGCCTCCTTTCCAAAGCCAGTGATGGCTTTTCCTGTGACTTCATCTTGGGTGGGTCATGCAGGACATCCAGGAATTTCCTTCAGGAAGAGAGGAAGGATACGAAAGTCCCTAATGGCACTTTTTGGGAGCTGTCACCCACAACTATTTATTTATGCATTACTTCAACAAGCATCATTAAAACATATGTGACCAACCATTGTATTTCTATGTAGAGCAAAAACCCTTTCTAAAATATTTTCTCAGTAGACTGTAACCAACCCTTTCCATTCCATCTAGAAAAGGTACTGATTTACATCCAATAAATGCTGAGCTCTCAAGGTTATTCACTGATTCCCTAATGCACATGGACCTCAGAGCCCTGAGTTATCTGCTTCACAAGAAGCAATTGGGTCTGTTTCCAATACTGCTTATGCCATTGGGCTTATCCATGTACTTACCTCATTTGTCAAAATACAATGTAAATCAATAAAAAATGATTATGAAGGGAGAATTATAATTCCAATTAAAAATAATATGAGTGTTCAATTAAGAGAAGTCTCAGAAATATTGTTATTGAAATGGGCATAAATCTCACAACTATTCTAGATAGAAAACATTTAGCAGTATTGAGAAATATCCTCATGCAGAATGAAATACATATGACTTTATGATCTCCACTTACTACATATAAACTGCAAATCATAGGCAAGGCTTGATGGATGTGCTTTCTGCAAGCAAGACAGAGTACTATTCTATTTGCTGATCCACACTGCAAGGAAATTCCTTCCCTCTCTTTCATTTTTGGTGAATGAATTCAAGGTAATAGTGTAATATGTATATTACATATATATCCTTCTTCATAATTGCTCTTTAACAGATCTTTACAGTGAACCTGTCCACATGTAGTCTTGAATATACCAAACATGCATTTTATAGCAAATTCACTCAGTCATTCTCCTGTTATTTCTATAAATAATAACTGAGCATCTGCTATGCTCCAGCCCTTGTGCCAGACCCTAGAGTTTCAAAGACATCATCCCCTCAGGCTGTTGAAGGAACCAGTCTAGTGCAGCGCAGACTGCCGTACAATATGGTACATGCCATCATAGAGTTATGTTTAGGGGGCAGAGGAGAAGTCATCTAAAAATTCTAAGTTGTCTTGCTTCCATCATGAAGAGCCCAATAGCCAGCCCAGCAGACGCATAACAGTATAGATTCAGGTGGCTCCTCCTGATGGACAACATCCTCAGCAAAAGCTTTACCATTTATGAAATAGCTAGAGTCATTACGCCAAATCTGCTAACAGCCCCCAGTCTACACTCTGACATCCACCAATACACAATTCATGAAGACATATTTCAAGGAGAGTGCCTGCAGGTGCTTAGGTCACAGGCCTTGCTCCACTACCTATTCCCGAACCCGTTGGTCCAGCAGAGGAAGCCCTGTCTCCACCCAGCCCACTTGGCAACCAGAGATCCTGGAATATGCAGAAATGCAGAACCTTTGTGTGCTAGATGTGGAACACTGGACCTGGAGTTTAGGAACCTAGATTTTCATGATGACTCCCTGAGAAACTTGGGTCACAAGCCCAGTCTAGGCAATCCAAGCAAATAGTGAGATTATGAGGTTGCCTCAGTCTGAATCACATGCCATTTGTGCTCAGGTATCAGTTTTCAAATAAGAAGGTAGGCTTTGACTTTACCAGAGATAACTTCTGTTGCAAGTCAGGCTGGAAGTAAATGACATAGAGACTAAAACAAAACAAAAACATATCGGTTTGGAACAGTAGATGGAGTGTTGGCCCACAGGCTGAAGGGTCCTGGGTTTGATTCTGGTCAAGGGCATATACCTTGACTTCAGGTTATGAACTGGGTTAGGGTGCCTGCGGACATCGATGTGTCTCTCTCTCTTTTTCTCCCCCTCCTTTCCACTGTATATAAAAATCAATGGAAAAATATCCTCAGGTGAGAATTAAAAATACAGTAGGTCCTCAGATTACTTTGGAGATTAGTTCCTACTGCGTGACGTAACGCAATTTTCCCTGTAAGTCGGAACCCACCTACAATAGCACCTATGTCACTCACATGGAGCACGTACATGCAGTAATGAAGTGAAAGAGTAATAAAATTTTAAAAGAAAGATAACAATTCCTGTCCTTTACTTGTGGTAAATAAATAATAAAAAACATAAAGCACATGTGTATGTACAAATGTCGAAATGATGGAACTATTTTTATTTTATAAATAAATGGAAGATGACGACGTAACCACAAAACGAGGTATGTCGAGTCCGACGTACCCCAAGGACTGTTTGTAAATAAATAAAAATAAAAACCATTAAACTTTCAATTTAAAAAAGCCCTAGCCTGTTTGGCTCAGTGGCACTCCACTTTTCCAGTGCTGCTGGCCCTCACTGGGCAATGCCTCCTCCCAGGCTCTAAGCAGGCCAAATGTTCTTGTCCCCAGGGCTGCCAGACTCAGCCACAGAGGCACAGGTTTTCCAGCCCACAGCTTTGCCCCCTTGACTCAGGTCATTGCAGGGCAGGGGAGAATCAGTCATTCCACAGGGTATGGAAGGCAGGCCTCCACTGCTCTCCAGGTGGACAGGACCTCCTTCCCAGGCCACACTGTCCAGTCTCCATCTGGCTCTCCTTCAAGCATTCCTCTAGACAGGACACCCCTCAGGACCACCGGTCAGAGTGCCTGTCTGACAGCTCCACAGGCCCTGAGCTGCCCTGCATGGCTCCCACCCACAGACTCTCATGAAAGGAACTCCTGAAGAATGTGCTTTGAGGAATGGAAGACATGAGATGTGAAATGCGAAGGTGAGCAAAAACATTGGATATTATGGGAATACATTTGAACAAACACTATTGAAAACAATACCTGTTCAATGTCTTTGGGGAGAAACAGAGTCAAAATTCAGTCCTGGAGTTCAGTAGGTTGGGAGGATGGAAACAGAGGTTGAGTATCCTAAGGTCTTGGTGTTTGGTATTCATGAGGAGGACAGACTTCTGGGGTGAGCTGTATGGTTTGTCCACTGCACCTAACAAAGGCAGAGGAGGGAAAGGGCCTGACATACAATCCACTGATTAACCCTTGTGTCCAGGTGTAGTGCTCTGACTACTGGGAAGGAAGGGGCACATTTTTCTTCACACAAAAGCAAGGTCAGGGCTGCTCAGCTCAGAAAGAAGACCTTCTCCTAATCTGCATTAATGTGCTAGAAGTGGACACTTTTACAAGGTACAACTACTCATTTCTTTAGATTTTACACAAATGTGTTAAGTAGCTAAGGCAATTGACTGGAAAATAGACAGAGAGTGTAAAACTTCCATATAAAGTGAGGAGAAAATAAACATGCTCTGTAAAGCCCCCGATGGACTGGACAGTACAGAACTTCCTATGCTGCTCCCACTCCTTTATGAAATCTTCCAAAAATAGGAAGATCAGAGACCTGTTTCTAGTGAGATGAAGGTTTTCATGCCTGCTGACTAAACTGGCAGGGTGTGGCAGCATCTCCTACCAGTGTGGGTCTGTGTAAGGAGCTTCATGTGAGCAGCTTCCCTTTTCAAGCAGAGTATTGCTTGGACAGGCCAATCCCATAAGAATACCACTTTCGGGGGAGGAAAAATGGCGGCGGAATAGAGAGACGTGTTCTGAGCCTTGTCCCGGAGTAGAAAAGAAAGAACAGCTGAGGGTCGCACAAGGAGTGTTTGTTGGCAAGTTAAGGGACAGCTAAACTTGAGAAGAAGGTGGGGGACTGCTAGACGGGGTTCCCTTGACCTGACTGCCCTACTGCGGCTGGGTCCCCTCCCGGAGCTGCGGGCTTGGACGCGGAATCTGCGCCATCTGGAACCGGAAAGTGGAGCTTATCGGAAGCCTGAGAATCCACAACTGTGGCACCCACGGAACAGCTGCGAGCCCCAGAACACCGGTCCCCAACTGGCGCAAACACACAGATTCAGAGGAGATTGACACTCCACCACGGAAAGGTCAGATTTCGCCTGGGATAAGGTGAGGTCTCTGGTCCCGGCAGGAGAGAGGAACGTGCGTTTTGTGGGAGCTGGAGGACAAGGGAAGTCTGAGCCTAGAAAAATCCATGGCTGTTGGGGCTGGCGTAATCCGTGAATGTGGAAGAAGGTCCTCAGAGCTGCTAACAGAAGGGATCTCTAAAAAGCAACTCATTTTGATCTGACTTGCAGGGACAGCCTAAGAATTTCAAAGGTGTGCCGGGTGCTGAGACTTAACACGCAGACCTATTGTTCGCACATTGGGCTTTTTCCTCTTGAAATTCTTGCTTCTGATTACTAAGCCCAATACATAGGATCATCCAGTTGGGGACACCCTGGGAGACTGCAGGGGAAAGTTGTTTTTCTGGAACCTGGGGATTGGAGCGGGGAGTGACCATCGGAGAGCCAGCTCTGAGGCAGCCCACTCCCACAAACCGGTAGTGAGTGCCACAGGGAAAGAAGGCTCTAACACTCCCTAGAGAGGCCATAGATAGACCCGGAAGTCAATCCAGAAACACTGCCACCAGGGGCTGAATCACAAATTGACTCTTGTGTAATCAAAAATAAAGGAATACGAGAAATTGAGACACACCGCCTGCTTAAAATCAGGACTGGCTTACAACACTGAAGAGTAGTGGAACGCAGGGAACTGCAATACTGTCTGGACTGAGAAACAGGCGTGCCAAACAGAACAACAGAGGAAGTGAATGACCTTCACTACTCCACATTTTATTTTTATTTTTTATTTTTTTATTTTCATTTTTTGCATCTTTTACTCAAGAAACTATTTTTTTCTTTTTTCCTCACTTGATTTTACTTTTTTAACTATTACATTTTTATTTTCAATCTGTATTATTACTACTGCTATTTTATCTTTTTTTTTTAAAGTGTCATTTTATTTTCTCTTCATTTTACTTTGGGATTAGTGTTCTACATTCTATATTCATCTTTCCTTTAGCATCGTTTTACTTTATCTCAACTCTACCTTTATGCCATCACACTCTTCCTAACCTTCCCCTTTTCGGTGTCCTGTTTATCTTACCCCTTTCCTGCTTTAGATTTCCCCTATTCTTTCTGTTTACCCCTTGTTAAAATTTCACCCTACTTACATATCTAATCTCCAATCCCCTGCTCCACGTCCATACACACTTCTCTCTTTGCTGTCTTAACTATCCAAAAAATTGTTTTTCTCTCTGTCCTTTTGTTGTTGTTTGCTTGAATGTTGATTATATCGAATTTTTATGCTTTTTTGTGAGATTATTTTGCTTATTCTTCTTTTGTTTGTTTATTTTTTTGTTTGTTTTGTGCTTCTGTTTTCCCTTGCCTCACTCAATATTAGTTGGTGTTGTAGTTTGTATTAAACCCCAGGTACTTGTTGCTGGCATTTGCTGGGATTAGTGACTGTTCTATTGGAGTTTTCTCCCCATATATATAGTTTGTTCCCCTTTCTCTCTTAGTCTCTTTCTTATCTCTCTTACCTTTTTTTTCCTTTTCCCAGTTTCATTTTGACACTCCTTTTTTTTCTCTTTCTTTCTATTTCCTCTTCTTCTTTCTATCCTATCCCCTAATTTGCCTTTCTCTGGTGGTCACCTTTATTGGAGGTTATTAATATCGTGAATACATTTCTGTTCAGTGCCTTGTGTGTTGTACCTGGTAGTGCTGTATTTTGTGCCTTTAAATCAACGCAGGAGAGAGAGAACTACATAACCAGACATCCAGAGAAGAGAGACCATGGGAAGACAAAGAAACAGCCCGCATATGAAATAAAAGCAGGCATTACCAGAAAAGGAAGTAAACGAAATGGAGGCAAGCAACCTTCCAGAACAAGAATTCAGAGAAATGGTCATAAGGTGGCTGAAAAGAATGGAAGACAAATTCGACAATATGAGCAAGAACCAAGAGGAAATGAAGAAGAACCAAGAAGAAATGAAAAATGACATCGCTGCTGTAAAGAACTCAATAGAAAGCATCAAGAGTAGACTAGAAGAAGCAGAGGACCACATCAGTGAGCTAGAAGACAAGATGGGAAAAAATACCCAAGTAGAGCAGCTTCTAGAAAAAAAAAATTAAAAGGCAGGAGGAGAGCCTAAGGGAACTTTGGGACAACATGAAGCAAAAAAAGATCCCATAATTGGGGTTCCAGAAAGAAAGGAAGCTGAGCAAGGAATAGAAAACCTGTTTGAAGAAATAATGACAGAAAACTTCCCTGATATAGGGAAGAAAAAACCCACACAAATCCAAGAAGCTCACAGAGTCCCAAGCAAAATGAACCCCAAAAGACCGACGGCAAGGCACATTATAATTAAATTGGCAAACACCAATGACAAAGTAAGAATCTTAAAAGCAGCTGGAGAGAGACAGAAAGTTACATACAAAGGAACCCCCATCAGACTAGCAACTGATTTCTCAACAGAAACTCATCAGGCCAGAAGGGAATGGAATGAAATACACAAAGTCATGCAAAGGAAGGGTCTGAATCCAGGAATACTGTACCCAGCAAGGCTATCAATCAAAATTGAAGGTGAAATCAGGAGCTTCACAGACAAAAAGGACTAAGGGAATTTATTACCAACAAATCAGCAATGCAAGAAATGCTAAAGGGTCTGCTGTAAAAAAAAAAAAAAAAGAAAGAAAGAAAGAAAGAAATAGGAAGCAAAGAAGGAACACAGGGGTAAAGAATAAAAATGGCGACAAATAAGTACCTATCAATAATTACTTTAAATGTAAATAAATTAAATGCCCCAATCAAAACATAGTGTAACGGATTGGATAAGAAAACAAGACCCATATATCTGCTGTCTACAAGAAACCCACCTCAAAAAAAAAGACGCACACAGACTGAACGTGAAGGAATGGAAGAAGGTTTTCCAGGCAAATGGAACTAAAAATAAAGCTGGGGTAGCAATACTTATATCTGACAAATTAGATCTCAAAGTGAAGGACATAACAAGAGATAAGGAAGGTCACTTCATAATACTAAAGGGAGCAATCCAACAAGAAGAAATAACTCTGGTAAACATATATGCACCCAATACAGGAGCACCCAAATACATAAAAAAACTCCTGGAGGATATCAAGGGAGAGATTGACAGCAATACAATCATAGTAGGAGACTTTAATACCCCACTATCACCATTGGACAAATCCTCTAAACAAAACATCAGCAAAGAAACATCAATCCTAAATGACTCACTAGACCAGATGGAATTAATTGACAGCTTCAGAACATTTCACCCCAAAGCCACAGAATATACATTCTTCTCAAGTGCACATGGGTCATTTTCAAAGATAGACCATATGTTGGGACATAGGCAAAGTCTCTTCAAATTCAAGAAGATAGAAATCATATCAAGCATCTTCTCAGACCACAGTGGCATAAAACTGGAAATCAACTACAATAAAAACAATCCAAAAAAATCAAACACATGGAGACTAAACAGCATGCTATTAAACAATGACTGCGTTACCAGAGAGATCAAGGAAGAAATGAAAAACATCATGGCAACAAACGACAATGAAAACACAACAATCCAAAATCTATGGGACACAGCAAAAGCAGCCTTGAGAGGGAAGTTCATAGCTCTACAAGCCTACTGCAAAAAACAAGAAACAATGGTAATAAATTACCTAACCCAACAACTCAAAGAGTTAGAAAAAGAGCAACAAGAAAATCCCAGTGTAAGCAGAAGGAAGGAAATAATAAAGATCAGAGTGGAGATAAACGACATAGAGACCAAAGAAACAATACAAAAGATCAACAAAACCAAGAGCTGGTTCTTTGAAAGGATAAACAAGATTGATGAACCTCTAGCAAGGCCTACCAAGAAGCAAACAGAGAGTACCCAAATAAACAAAATCAGAAATGAAAGAGGTGAAATAACAACAGATCTCGCCGAAATACAAAGGATTGTTAAAAAATGCTATTCCAACAAAGTGGACAACCTGGAGGAAATGGACATATTCCTAGAAAAATATAACCTTCCAAAACTCAATCAGGAAGAATCTAAACATCTCAATAGTCCAATAACTATGGAAGAAATTGAAGCAGTCATAAAAAGCTTCTGGGAAACTAACGCCTGCGGTCAGATGGCTTTACAGGGGAGTTTTACCAAACATTCAAGGAAGAACTGAAACCTATCCTCCTCAGACTATTCCAAAAAATTCAAGAGGAAGGAACACTTCCAAGCTCATTCTATGAAGCCAACATCACCCTAATACTAAAACCAGGTAAAGACAACACAATGAAAGAGAATTACAGGCCAATATCCCTCATGAACATAGTTGCAAAAATTCTCAACAAAATTCTAGCAAATCGGATCCAGCACTACATCAGAAAGATCATACACCATGACCAAGTAGGATTTATCCCAGGGATGCAAGGATGGTACAATATCCGCAAATCAATAAACGTGCTACATCACATAAACAAATTGAGAGATAAAAATCACATCGTCATGTCAATTGATGCAGAAAAAGCATTTGACAAAATCCAACACCCTTTCTGGATAAAAACTCTCAACAAGGTGGGAATAGAAGGATCGTACCTCAACATAATAAAAGCTATATATGATAAACCCACAGCTAACATCATACTCAATGGACAAAAACTAAAACCATTTCCCCTAAGAACAGGAACAAGACAGGGATGCCCACTCTCACCACTCCTGTTCAACATAGTACTGGAAGTATTAGCCATTGCAATTATCAAGAAAAAGAAATAAAAGGCATCTAAATTGGAAAAAAAAGAAGTAAAGCTGTCCTTATTTGCAGATGACATGATATTGTACATAAAAAACCCGAAAGACTCCATCAAAAAACTAACAGACTTAATAAATGAATTCGGCAATGTAGCAGGATGCAAAATTAATGCCAAGAAATCTATGGCATTTCTATACACCAACAGTGAACTTACAGAAAGGGAGACTAAAAAAGCAATCCCATTTTCCATCGCACCAAAAAAATTAAGATACTTAGGAATAAACCTAACCAAGGAGGTAAAAGACCTATATGTGGAAAACTACAGGACACTGAAAAAAGAGATAGAGGAAGGCGTACACAAATGGAAGAACATACCATGTTCATGGACTGGTAGAATCAACATCATTAAAATGTCCATACTACCCAAAGCAATCTATAGATTCAATGCACTCCCCATTAAAATACCAACGGCATATTTCACAGACCTAGAAAGAACTCACCAAAAATTCATCTGGAATAAAAAAAGACCCCGAATAGCCACAGCAATCCTGAGAAAGAAGAATAAAGTAGGAGGGATCTCAATACCAGATTTCAAGCTGTATTACAAAGCCACTGTCCTCAAAACAGCCTGGTACTGGCACAAGAACAGACATATAGATCAATGGAACACAATAGAGAATCCAGATATCGACCCAAACCAATATGCGCAATTAATATTTGACAAAGGAGGCATGAGCATACAATGGAGTCAGGACAGTCTCTTCAATAAATGGTGTTGGGAAAATTGGACAGATACATGCAAAAAAATGAAACTAGATCACCAACTTACACCATACACAAAAATAAACTCAAAATGGATACAGGACTTAATCATAAGACGGGAAACCATAAAAATACTAGAGGAATCCACAGGCAGAAAAATCTCAGACATATGCCAAAAGAACTTCTTCACTGATACTGCCCCTAGGGCAATGGAAGCCAAAGAGAAAATAAACAAATGGGACTACATCAAAATAAAAAGCTTTTTCACAGCAAAAGAGACCATCAACAAAACAACAAGAAACCCCACTGTATGGGACAACATATTTGCAAATGTTATCACTGATAAAGGTTTAATCTCCAACATCTACAGGCAGCTTATACAACTTAATAAAAGGAAGATAAATGATCCAATAAAAAATGGGCAACGGACCTAAATAGAATCTTTTCGAAAGAAGACAGAAGGAAGGCCAAGAGACACATGAAAACATGCTCAAAGTCACTAATTATCCGAGAGATGCAAATCCAAACGACAATGCGATACCATCTCACACCTCTCAGAATGGCTATCATCAACAAATCAACAAACGACAAGTGTTGGCAAGGATGTGGAGAAAAAGGAACCCGCGTGCACTGCTGGTGAGAATGCAGACTGGTGCAGCCACTGTGGAGAACAGTATGGAGTATCCTCAAAAAACTGAAAATGGAACTCCCATTTGACCCACTAATCCCACTCCTAGGAATATATCCTAAGAAACTAGAAACACCAGTCAGAACGAATATATGCACCCCTATGTTCATAGCAGCACAATTTGCAATAGCTAAGATTTGGAAACAGCCTAGGTGCCCATCAGCAGATGACTGGATCAGAAAACTATGGTACATCTACACAATGGAATACTATGCTGCCATAAAAAAGAAGGAATTATTACCATTTGTAGGCACCTGGATGGAATTAGAGAGCATTATGCTGATTGAAATAAACCAATCAATGAAAGAAAAATACCACATGATCTCACTCATTTGGGGATAATGATAAACAGTATAAACTGATGAACAAAAAGATAGATACAGAGGCAGTAAAGCATCAAACAGACTGTCAAATTACAGCGGGAAGGGTAGGGAGAGGTGGGGGAAATGAGAGATCAACTGAAAGACTTGTATGCATGCATATAAGAGTAACCAACGGATGCAAAACATTGGGGGGTGAGGGCATGTATGGGAGTGGGGTGGGGGGGGCAATGGTAAGATATGTATACATATAATACCTTAATAAAAAAAAATTTTTTTTAAAAAGAATACCACTTTTCTCACGGCCTGAAACACATGGTATTGGGCTAACAGATATATGATCATCTGAGGGTGAAAATATCTCAGTGGAGATTCTTTTTTTCTCTATGTGTGTGTACTTTTGGAATATGATTTTGCCAGGCTTTATTGAGATAAATTTTCATATAACATTATATTAGTTTCAAGTGTACAACAAAATGATTCAATATTTGTGTATGTTGTAAAATAATCATTGCAATATGTCTAGTTAACATCCATCACCACACATAGACACTTTTTTTTCTCTTGTGATAAGAACTGTTAAGATTTACTTACTTGGCCACTTCCCAATATACGAAACAGTATTATAAACTAATAGAGGCTGGGTGCACGAAATTTGTTTAGGGGAGGGGGGGCAGGGGTGTCCCTCAGCCCAGCCTGCACCCTCTTCATTCTGGGACCCCTCGGGGGATGTCTGAATGCTGGATTAGACGCTAGCCCTGTGGGATCCCTCTCACAATCCAGGACTGCTGGCTCCCAACCGCTCATCTGCCTGCCTGCCTAATTGCCCCTAAGCACTTCTGCCTGCCAGCCTGATCACCTACTGGCCACTCCCCTGTCAAACTGATCGAGGCCTAACTGCTACCCTGCCAGCCTGATCGCCCCCAACTGCCCTACCTGCAAGCCCGATTGCCCCTAACTGCCCTTTCCTCCCAGCCTGGTCACCTTAACTGCCCTCCTCTGAAGCCTGGTCACCCCTAACTGTCCTCCCCTACAGGCCCGGTCCTCCCCAACTGCCCTCCCCTGCTGGCCCGGTCACCCCTAACTGCCCTCCCTTGCCAGCCTGCTCACCCACAACAGCTCTCCCCTGCCAGCCTGGTCCCCCCAACTACGATCCCCTGCAGTCCTGGTCCCCACCAACTGCCTTCCCATACAGGCCTGGTCCCCCCCAACGGCCCTCCCCTACAGGCCTAGTCCCTCCCAACTGCCATTCCCTGTCAGCCTGGTCACCCCTAACTGCTCTCTCCTGTTGGCCTGGTCGCACCCAACTGCCCTCCCCTGCAGGCCTGAGTCCCCCCTAACTGCCCTCCCCTGCTGGCCAGATTGCCCACAACTGCCCTCTCCTGCTAGCCATCTTGTGATGGCCATCCTGTGTCCAAATGGGGACAGCCATCTTGACCACATGGGAGCAGCCATCTTGTGTATTGGAGTGATGGTCAATTTGCATATACCTCTTTATATAGGATACTCTTATGTCCTCTAAAATAAACTAATGTGCATACATTACTCCTGGGAGTAAATGGAAACAAATTAGACGAACGAGGCCATGCAAAGCCCTGAATGCCAAGTAAACTCTTCTTTAGCTATGGAAGCTCACATTGCCTGTTGGGTGGGCTTCCTGCACACAGCCACAGTGGGCAGTGACAGGCTCCAGTTCAAACATTACTCACAGGAGGAAGACCAGATAGGGTAAGATGGAGAGAGGAAGAGATAAGTCATTGGACTCAGGGCAAATGAGGAGCATCTCATGAGGCCCTTCTCTCACATCTTCAGAATCTCATTTGCCAGTGCTCCTTGGGAAGGAAGTCACAGGGGCCACCCACCATCTTGATAAGCCTCTCTTGGACATCAGGTTCCACTCCTGCTCCTGCAGACACCTCCTTTCCAGGGGTAGGAGAGCATTCTCTGGTGTTCAGCACTGCCTGGAAAGCTCCTGTTCTTCTACTCACCACCTTCAACCAGAAGATGGTACTCAGGTAAGAGTCGGCTCAGAATTATCTTCTCTCAAAAACAGTTTTCTTTTCTCCCTCTTAGTCCGCACGGTCACGAGTGCATCTTGGGGTGGAGCGTGCAAGGAGCCATGGGCACCCATGAAGGAGAGTCCAGAGACATAAGGCTCCCTCAGGGAAGCTTTGGGTGCTGGTAGCTTAGGCTATAAAGGACCCAGGTCCTTTCTCCTTCACAGACATTGTTTATAAACATGAATTGATGTTAGTAACCTCAGATTTCACACATTACCTTGCTGTTCTATGAGTTTGTTTGTTATATGTAGGTATCTTTCGTGTCCCAGCCAAAAACACAAGGCACAAATAAATAGAGCAATGGAAAAGAATTGAATAAAAAGACTGTGCAGGAAGGGTGAGCAGGATAAGACACCTAAACATTAGTCATAATAGGGAGCTATTGCCATTGGGCATCCTGAAGTGTAAAGGGAAAGTTAAGTTGCCAGAACACAGGGAAGGCTATGGCTGTACCGGTGGTCGTCACTATGACCAAAAAAAAGGCCTCAGACAGGGCCTCTCTCCTTAGGTAGAGTAACACCACCATGGCAAACTCACAGCCTGACAGCAGAGAGGCAGGGAGTTGAACCTCAATCACCCTCCTTCTGCCCTCCAATCAGCTGTCAGTGTCACCTTTCCTGAGAGCAACAGGGAGCCAGAGGGAAAGGGAGCCCAGTGGTGAGGCAAAGAGATGTGTCCTCCCGGATGCAGCGGTGGGTAGTGAAGATGGAAATGAAATTTGTCGTCAAATGAAGATAA
Organism: Plecotus auritus; assembly: GCF_963455305.1. NCBI lineage: Eukaryota > Metazoa > Chordata > Mammalia > Chiroptera > Vespertilionidae > Plecotus > Plecotus auritus. Next base: position 125,081,035 of record NC_137783.1, on the reverse strand, counting down.
TCCATTTTTCTTATAGACTCTTCCTAGTTGTTTTTCCTGGGACTTTTTCTCTCTCACTGTGATTAGATCAACTTGTTATTACATCTCATTTATTTGATCTGTTAGCACCCCCTACTGGGTGTCACGTCTTAGAAATAATATCTCTCATCATAAATGCCTTGAGGATAGAATGTACGTTGTTTTAAAAGGGGGTTGTATACAAATATTTTTAAGAATTTCAATTGATGATTTTGATAGCCCTGGAAGGAAATGCAAGAGAGGTTACTAGAAATTGACTGGTGATTTCAAGGCATCAGACACCTGTGCTCTTTCAAATCACTGCTCCCCATCCCCACAGAGGTGACTTCATTCTCATGCAGGACTTCCAGACTCATCAGCATTCCATCCAGAGGGGAAGAGGGGAAGGAAAAGCACAACCTAAAATTGGTTACATCACTTGTGCTCACCTCCCATTGGCTACCACCTGGTTACATGCTGCCATCAAATGGTAATAGAAACTGGGACACACTAGGACATTTCTAATGCAAGAGCTTTCGGTGTCCTCACTCTGTCCTAACAAGGGGACTCATTCCCTTCATGAGCCTAAATCATAACCTCCTTTCTCCCTGTGAGTAGATCACTCTCAGTCACTGACATTGCCCTGGGGCTTCTGACAGCCTGCTATCACACAAAGCCACTCTCCCAGAGCACAAGTACTGGGGATCTCAGAACCCTGTTGTCATCCACACGACCTGTGCAGACTCTTCTCCTCCAGCCTCCGGGGCACATGTCATGAGCTGGATGGTGAGTGGAGAGGTTGGACATAGAGGGTCTGTGTTGCAGTAGAAAGAGCCCAGGCTCTAAGATTCAAAGAGAACTGGGTTTAAATTCAGGCTACAGGACTCCACGACTCTGTGGTTCAGGAAGAATCTTAATCTCTGGAAGCCTCAAATCGCCACAGACAGGGTGGCCATGAGGGTCAGTGGTCATAGAGCAGGTGCTCAAGTCTTGTTTTGTTTCCAGGCCCACAACTGCAGCGTTTCTGAGCATGGATATGACTGTCACAGCCTGGGAGACCGAGCTCACAGCAACCAATGGAAGTGATCAACTTTATTCAGAGAACATAATCCTGGTAGAATTTACAGCCCTTGTGACCCTGGTAGGGCTAGCAGGGAACGCGGTTGTGCTCTGGCTCCTGGGCTTCCGCATTCGCAGGAATGCCTTCTCTGTCTACATCCTCAACCTGGCGGGGGCCGACTTCCTCTTCCTCTGCAGCCAGATTATATATTTTTTAGATGCAATTTTCTACTTAGGTTTTGTCCCCAATGAAGTCTACATATTTTTCACTGCTGTGGACGTGTTTGCCTACATCTCAGGCCTGAGCTTTCTCAGTGCCATCAGCACAGAGCGCTGCCTGTCTGTCCTGTGGCCCATCTGGTACCGCTGCCTCCGTCCCAGGCACCTGTCAGCTGTCACATGTGCCCTGCTGTGGTCCCTGTCCCTACTGCTGAGCATCCTGGATAAAAATATCTGTTTCCTTCTGTTGGATTTTTTAAGCCTTTCCATGTGTCGGGTATTTGATTTCATCACCTTGACATGGCTGATTTTGTTATTTGTGCTTCTCTCTGGGTCCAGCCTGGCCCTGATGACCAGATTGCTGTGTGGGCCCCACCAGGTGCCACTATCCAGGCTCTACGTGACCGTCGTGCTCTCGGTGCTGGTCTTCCTCCTCTGCGGCCTTCCCTTTGGCATCCACTGGTTCCTCTTATTCTGGTTTCCAAGTGACTATAATGCCCTCCATTATTCCATGAAGGTAATACTTCTGTCCTGTATCAACAGCTGTGCCAACCCCATCATTTACTTCTTTGTTGGCTCCTTCAGGCAGCAATGGCGGAAGCAGAAACACACCCTGAGGCTGGTTCTCCAGAGGGCTCTGCAGGACACTCCTGAGGTGAATGAACCTGGAGAAAGCCTTCCTGGGGAAACCCTGGAAATGTCAGGAAGCAGTCTGAGGCAGTGATGAGAGCCTCTGTCCTGATCAGTCAGAAGTAACTTTGAGACTCACTGCTGCCCTGTCAGGCTTGGAAAGTATCTAGTCTTCTCTCAGCCTCAACCCCAAAATGCTTCAGTGATGCCCCAGTATCTTCAAATAGGTTGTTTTTAACATGGCTGCTCTAGTTTTTCTCAGAGAAAGTATTAGTTCAAATGTTATACCTCTCCATTGTCCTTGACATTACCAATAAATTTCTCATGTCCTCTGACTTTCTTTACTGAATGCTTTTTATTTACAATCTTCATTGCAACAGAAAGAATCTCTGTCCAAATCAGACAAATCCAGGTCGAAGTCCTGGTTCTACAGCTCTCCTCTCCAAGCCTCAGTTAATTCATCTGCAAAATGTACTTGAAATCATCTGCTCATAGGATCATAGTGGGAAATAAATAAGAAAATTGATGAAAAGGACTCAGCCAGGTGCCAAATATGACTAAATATTTCATAAACATCATCTGTTAATATTCGTGAAGGCCCTAATATATTATTGTCTTAGAGACAATATATAATAAGTTAAAAAAAAAAAGAATCCTTGTCCAAATACATAAACTAATGTTCTGAATTTTTCTACCTGATAGGGTAGAAAAAGAAGATTTCTTATTTTGCTCTCAGACTATATGCCCTTTAGATTCATGTTTAGTGCTGTGATTGGGGGCATTCTATATGGAAAAAGCTTGAATAAATGAGTTGGCATACTTCTAATCTCATTGGGTTCTCTAGGTTTAGGGAAAATATCCTTAGAGAGAGTCTCTACCTGCATAAGCACAGTCCAGGAAATTGGGCTTGTGAAAGTCCTCCAGTGGCATTTGTCTACAGCATGGTGACAAGTTGGCTTTGACTTGTACTAAAGAAAACCATGGCCTTTACCTTTGAGAAATGATGAATGGTTATAGCTCTCACCTCAACCAATGTAGAGTCTAGCACTATGTCCCACCAATTCCAATGTGGCCATTGTAACCTCAGGGTCAATTTTAAAATAGAAATTATCTTGGAAAACAATTATTAGTAGCATGCAGATAGTAGTTTTGGTATACTCTGTAAGCCTCGAGATTTTGTACAGATTATTCTGGCTGTGGATTGTAGTCAGTTTCATGGCCAGTCCTCATGAGTTGAAAACATCTGATCCTGCCCTGGTCATGTCATTGTATCGGTAGAAACTTAGGTACCTTACAGAATTCTGGACTATTCTCTGACACTGGTTATTCATTCCTCAGAGAACTCAGGCAGACGTGGAGGGTCCACTATGACAATGTCGCTAAAGACGAGGCTGTCTGTTCTTCACAGACTGTGAGGCTGCCACATATATTTACACTCAGAGAAAAGAATTCACAAATGAATGCTGAGTCCTCTGGAGACACTACAGGTAGCTGTGAAAATGATACTAACTACAGTTTTCAATTTTTCGAACCAAATATATCCGTCAAGACCTAGGTCGCCCAACGCTTGATCCAATGCTCTTTCCAGTTCATCACTTTACTGATTCTGTGTCCTATGTGCATCCCCTTCATTTCCAGATGCTGTACTAGGCTTGGCTGTAGGTAAGGGGTTCCTCAGCTGGATGACAGGGTGGTGGAAGAAGGTAGGAAGATAGTGCATGTAGTCTGTGCACCAGGCCGAGTGCTTTGATGTGATGCCACCAACTTACACTGAGGGTGCTTATGAGATTCAGCCCTGTGAGTCTTATGATCCTTTCATATGTACAGCTTTGAGAAACCCTGTAGGAAATTTCATCTCATTTTTTTTGAACCAAAGACTGTTAGCTTTCACCTGGGCAACTGGTTATTTTTATGTCAGGGGCATTCCTCTTCGTGTTGGCTGCAAGAAAACATAGGACCTCTGGATGCTCAAGCCCAGCCATTGCAGCCACAATGAACACACGTGGCCCCAACCTTCCTCTATGGAACACTTATAACATTGTCCCAGAATGTCTGGTTTGTATGTTTCCCTCTTCCACCACATTGTGAGGTCTTGAAGGACACATAGCATGCCTTTGAAACCCAATGATGGTCTTGGCCTGCAATGTAGGAGACGCTAAGCAACAATTTTTCTCAAGCAGCTCCTGCCTGATAATCATGATGCTTTCTTGAAAAGACTGGCTTAAAAAAAGGAAAAAGGAAAGACTGCTTCTGTCACAGGTCTCACTGAAGTTCCTGCAGGCATCTCGCACTCAAGGTAACGGGAAGTGTTCTCTGGAATCGGTCAATAGGAGGAAGGTGCTTACCTTTCATTGCAGTCACATCACTGCTTCCAGGGAGAAGAATGGAGGGGAGGAAAGAGTCTGCTCATGAGCTGCCTCCTTTCCAAAGCCAGTGACTTCATCTTGGGTGGGTCATGCAGGACATCCAGGAATTTCCTTCAGGAAGAGAGGAAGGATACGAAAGTCCCTCATGGCACTTTTTGGGAGCTGTCACCCACAACTATTTATTTATGCATTACTTCAACAAGCATCATTAAAACATATGTGACCAACCATTGTATTTCTATGTAGAGCAGAAACTCTTTCTAAAATATTTTCTCAGTAGACTGTAACCAACCCTTTCCATTCCATCTAGAAAAGGTACTGATTTACATCCAATAAATGCTGAGCCCTCAAGGTTACTCACTGATTCCCTAGTGCACATGGACCTCAGAGCCCTGAGTTATCTGCTTCACAAGAAGCAATTGGGTCTGTTTCCAATACTGCTTATGCCATTGGGCTTATCCATGTACTTACCTCATTTGTCAAAATACAATGTAAATCAATAAAAAATGATTAAAAAGGGAGAATTATTGTTCCAGTTAAAAGTAATATGAGTGTTCAATTAAAGGAAGTCTCAGAAATATTGTTATTGAAGTGGGCATAAATCTCACAACTATTCTAGATAGAAAACATTTAGCAGTATTGACAAATATCCTCATGCAGAATGAAATACATATGACTTTATGATCTCCTCTTACTACATATAAACTGCAAATCAAAGGCAAGGCTTGATGGATGTGCTTTCTGCAAGCATGTCAGAGTACAATTCTATATGCTGATCCACACAGCAAAAAAATTCCTTCCCTCTCTTTCATTTTTGGTGAATGAATTCAAGGTAATAGTATAATATGTATATTATAAATATATCCTTCTTTATAATTACCCTTTAACAGATCTTTACAGTGAATGTATCCACTTGAATATGTCAAGCATGCATTTTATAGCAAATTCACTCAGTCATTCTCCTGTTATTTCTATAAGTAATAACTGAGCATCTGCTATGCTCCAGCCCTTGTGCCAGACCCTAGAGTTTCAAAGACATCATCCCCTCAGGCTGTTGAAGGAACCAGTCTAGTGCAGCGCAGACTGCCGTACAATATGGTACATGCCATCATAGAGTTATGTTTAGGGATCAGAGGAGAAGTCATCTAAAAATTCTAAGTTGTCTTGCCTCCATCATGAAGAGCCCAATAGCCAGCCCAGCAGACGCATAACAGTATAGATTCAGGTGGCTCCTCCTGATGGACAACATCCTCAGCAAAAGCTTTACCATTTATGAAATAGCTAGAGCAGAGGTGGGCAAACTTTTTGACTCGAGGGCCACAATGGGTTCTTAAACTGGACCGGAGGGCCGGAACAAAAGCATGGATGGAGTGTTTGTGTGAACTAATATAAATTCAAAGTAAACATCATTACATAAAAGGGTACGGTCTTTTTTTTTTATTTCAATAGTCTTATTCATTTCAAACATTTTAACAAGAAGAATGTAAACACTAATTATTATAATTTGAAACTTCAAAAAATGGAGGAATCATAGCACAATAACATACCTTATATTGAAGATGGCGAAGGCAAAATAAAATTGCCTAACAAAGGAAAGGTACAAAAGCCTTTCAAATTAAACTTAAATATAATAAAATAATTTAAAACTAAAACAAATAGAAAAGATCAAAATATGTAAACAGTAAATTAAACATTTCCTTTAATGCAACTTCCAAATTATGCCCGGGACGTAGATGTAGATGGCAATGTAGACTGGGTTGAAAGGTTTTTGGTCTTTAAAACATCAACTTCAGGCACCCACGGAACAGCTGCGAGCCCCAGAACAACGCTCCCCAATTGGCGCAAACACACGGGTTCAGAGGAGCTCTACACTCCACCACGGAAAGGTCAGATTTTGCCTGGGATAAGGTGAGGTCTCCGGTCCCGGCGGGAGAGAGGAACGCGCGTTTTGTGGGAGCTGGAGGACCAGGGAAGTCTGTGCCTAGAAAAATCCTTGGCTGTTGCCAAAACCGGTTTGGCTCAGTGGATAGAGCATCGGCCTGCGGACTGAAGGGTCCCGGGTTCGATTCCGGTCAAGGGCATGTACCTTGGTTGCAGGCACATCCCCAGTGGGAGGTGTGCAGGAGGCAGCTGATCGATGTTTCTCTCTCATCGATGTTTCTGACTATCTATCCCTCTTCCTTCCTCTCTGTAAAAAATCAATAAAATATATTTAAAAAAAAAAAGAAAGAAAGAAAAATCCGTGGCTGTTGGGGCTGGCGTGATCTGTGAATGTGGAAGGGGGTCCTCAGAGGTGCTAACAGAAGGGCTCTCTAAAAAGCAACCCATTTTGATCTGACTTGCAGGGACACCATAAGAATTTCAGGGGTGTGCCGGCTGCCTAGACATACGCGCAGCCCCAGAGTTTGCACACTTGGGCTTTTTCCTCTTCAAATCCTTGCTTCTGATTACTAAGCCCAATACATAGGATCATCCAGTTGGGGACACCCTGGGAGACTGCAGGGGAAAGTTGTTTTTCTGGAACCTGGAGATCGGAGCAGGCAGTGACCATCGGAGAGCCAGCTCTGAGGCAGCCCACTCCCACAAACCAGTAGTGAGTGCCACAGGGAAAGAAGGCTCTAACACTGACTAGAGAGGCCATTGATAGACCCAGAAGTCAATCCAGAGACACTGCCACCCAGGGGCTGAATCACAAATTGACTCTTGTGTAATCAAAAATAAAGGAATACGAGAAATTAAGACACACCGCCTGCTTAATATCAGGACTGGCTTACAACACTGAAGAGCAGTGGAATGCAGGGAACTGCAATACTGTCCGGATTGAGAAACAGGTGTGCCAAACAGAACAACAGAGGAAGTGAATGACCTTCACTACTCCACATTTTATTTTTATTTTTTAATTTTTAATTTTTTAATTTTCCTTTTTTTGCATCTTTTACTCAAGAAACTAATTTTTTTCTTTTTTCCTCACTTGATTTTACCTTTTTAATTATTACATTTTTATTTTCAATCCATATTATTACTACTGCTATTTTATCTTTTTTTTAAGTGTCATTTTATTTTCTCTTCATTTTATTTTGGGATTAGTGTTCTACATTCTATTATCTTTCCTTTAGCATCATTTTACTCTATCTCAACTCTACCTTTATGCCATCACTCTCTTCCTAACCTTCCCCTTTTCGGTGTCCTGTTTATCTTACCCCTTTCCTGCTTTAGATTTCCCCTCTTCTTTCTGTTTACCCCCTGTTAAAATTTCACCCTACTTACATATCTAATCTCCAATCCCCTGCTCCAAGTCCATACACACTTCTCTCTTTGCTGTCTTAACTATCCAAAAAATTGTTTTTCTCTCTGTCCTTTTGTTGTTGTTTGCTTGAATGTAGATTATATCGAATTTTTATGCTTTTTTGTGAGATTGTTTTGCTTATTCCTCTTTTGTTTATTTTTGTTTGTTTTGTGCTTCTGTTTTCCCTTGCCTCACTCAATATTAGTTGGTGTTGTAGTTTGTATTAATCCCCAGGTACTTGTTGCTGGCATTTGCTGGGATTAGTGATTGTTCTATTGGAGTTTTATCCTGAATATATATAGTCTGTTCCCCTTTCTCTCTTAGTCTCTTTCTTGTCTCTCTTACTTTTTTTTCCCCTGTTCCCAATTTCATTTTGACACTCCTTTTTTTTTCTTCTTTTTCTTTCTTTCTTTTTCCTCTTTGTCTTTCTCTCCTATCCCCTAATTTGCCTTATCTGGTGGTCACCTTTATTGGAGGTTATTAATATCGTGAATACATTTCTGTTCAGTGCCTTGTGTGTTGTACCTGGTAGTGCTGTATTTTGTGCCTTTAAATCAACGCAGGAGAGAGAGAACTACATAACCAGACACCCAGAGAAGAGAGACCATGGGGAGACAAAGAAAGAGCCCGCATATGAAAGAAAAGCAGGCATCACCAGTAAAGGAAGTAAATGAAATGGAGGCAAGCAACCTTCCAGAAAAAGAATTCAGAGAAATGGTCATAAGGTGGCTGAAAAGAATGGAAGACAAATTCAATAATATGAGCAAGAACCTAGAGGAAATGAAGAAGAACCAAGAAGAAATGAAAAATGACATCGCTGCTGTAAAGAACTCAATAGAAAACATCAAGAGTAGACTAGAAGAAGCAGAGGACCACATCAGTGAGCTAGAAGACAAGATGGGAAAAAATACCCAAGTAGAGTAGCTTCTAGAAAAAAAAATTAAAAGGCAGGAGGAGAGCCTAAGGGAACTTTGGGACAACACGAAACAAAACAACATCCGCATAATAGGGGTTCCAGAAGGAAAGGAAGCTGAGCAAGGAATAGAAAACCTGTTTGAAGAAATAATGACAGAAAATTTCCCTGATATAGGGAAGAAAAAACCCACACAAATCCAAGAAGCTCACAGAGTCCCAAGCAAAATGAACCCTAAAAGACTGACACCAAGGCACATTATAATTAAATTGGCAAACACCAACGACAAAGTAAGAATCTTAAAAGCGGCAAGAGAGAGACAGAAAGTTACATACAAAGGAACCCCCATCAGACTAGCAACTGATTTCTCAACAGAAACTCATCAGGCCAGAAGGGAATGGAATGAAATATACAAAGTCATGCAAAGGAAGGGTCGGAATCCAAGAATACTGTACCCAGCAAGGCTGTCAATCAAAATTGAAGGTGAAATCAGGAGCTTCACAGACAAAAAAAGGACTAAGGGAATTTATTACCACCAAATCAGTAATGCAAGAAATGCTAATGGTTCTGCTGTAAAAAAAAAAGAAAAAAAGAAAAAGAAATAGGAAGCAAAGAAGGAACAAAGGGGTAAAGAATAAAAATGGCGACAAATAAGTACCTATCAATAATTACTTTAAATGTAAATGGATTAAATGCCCCAATCAAAAGACATAGGATAACGGATTGGATAAGAAAACACGACCCATATATCTGCTGTCTACAAGAAACCCACCTCAAAAAAAAAGATGCACACAGACTGAGGGGGAAGGGATGGAAAAAGGTTTCTCAGGCAAATGGAACTGAAAAAAAAAAAAAGCTGGGGTAGCAATACTTATATCTGACAAATTAGATCTCAAAGTGAAGGACATAACAAGAGATAAGGAAGGTCACTTCATAATACTAAAGGGAGCAATCCAACAAGAAGAAATAACTCTGGTAAACATATATGCACCCAATACAGGAGCACCCAAATACATAAAAAAACTCCTGGAGGATATCAAGGGAGAGATTGACAGCAATACAATCATAGTAGGAGACTTTAATACCCCACTATCACCATTGGACAAATCCTCTAAACAAAACATCAGCAAAGAAACATCAATCCTAAATGACTCACTAGACCAGATGGAATTAATTGACAGCTTCAGAACATTTCACCCCAAAGCCACAGAATATACATTCTTCTCAAGTGCACATGGGTCATTTTCAAAGATAGACCATATGTTGGGACATAGGCAAAGTCTCTTCAAATTCAAGAAGATAGAAATCATATCAAGCATCTTCTCAGACCACAGTGGCATAAAACTGGAAATCAACTACAATAAAAACAATCCAAAAAAAATCAAACACATGGAGACTAAACAGCATGCTATTAAACAATGACTGGGTTACCAGAGAGATCAAAGAAGAAATAAAAAACATCATGGCAACAAATGACAATGAAAACACTACAATCCAAAATCTATGGGACACAGCAAAAGCAGTCTTGAGAGGGAAGTTCATAGCTCTACAAGACTACTGCAAAAAAACAAGAAACAATGGTAATAAATTACCTAACCCAACAACTCAAAGAGTTAGAAAAAGAGCAACAAGAAAAGCCCAGTGTAAGCAGAAGGAAGGAAATAATAAAGATCAGAGTGGAGATAAATGACATAGAGACCAAACAAACAATACAAAAGATCAACAAAACCAAGAGCTGGTTCTTTGAAAGGATAAACAAGATTGATGAACCTCTAGCCAGGCTCACCAAGAAGCAAAGAGAGAGGACCCAAATAAATAAAATCAGAAATGAAAGAGGTGAAATAACAACAGATCCCGCCGAAATACAAAGGATTGTTAGAAAATACTACAAACAACTCTATTCCAACAAACTGGACAACCTGGAGGAAATGGACAGATTCCTAGAAAAATATAACCTTCCAAAACTCAATCAGGAAGAATCTAAACATCTCAACATGCCAGTAACTATGGAAGAAATTGAAGCAGTCATCAAAGAGCTTCCGTCAAACAAAAGCCCGGGGCCAGACGGCTTCACAGGAGAGTTTTACCAAACATTCAAGGAAGAACTAAAACCTATCCTCCTCAGACTATTCCAAAAAATTCAAGAGGAAGGAACACTTCCAAGCTCCTTCTATGAAGCCAGCATCACCCTAATACCAAAACCAGATAAAGACAACACAATGAAGGAGAATTACAGGCCAATATCCCTCATGAATGTAGATGCCAAAATCCTCAACAAAATTCTAGCAAATCGGATCCAGCAGTACATCAGAAAGATCATACACCATGACCAAGTAGGGTTTATCCCAGGAATGCAAGGATGGTACAATATCTGCAAATCAATAAATGTGATACATCACATAAACAAATTGAGAGATAAAAATCACATAGTCATATCAATTGATGCAGAAAAAGCATTTGACAAAATCCAACACCCTTTCTGGATAAAAACTCTCAACAAGGTGGGAATAGAAGGATCATACCTCAACATAATAAAAGCTATATATGTTAAACCCACAGCTAACATCATACTCAATGGGCAAAAACTAAAACCATTTCCCCCAAGAACAGGAACAAGACAGGGATGCCCACTCTCACCACTCCTGTTTGACATAGTACTGGAAGTATTAGCCACTGCAATTAGACAAGAAGAAGAAATAAAAGGCATCCAAATTGGAAAAGAAGAAGTAAAGCTGTCCTTATTTGCAGATGACATGATATTGTACATAAAAAACCCGAAAGACTCCATCAAAAAACTAACAGACTTAATAAATGAATTCGGCAATGTAGCAGGATACAAAATTAACACCAAGAAATCTATGGCATTTCTATACACCAACAGTGAACTTACAGAAAGAGAGACTAAAAAAGCAATCCCATTTTCCATCGCACCAAAAAAATTAAGATACTTAGGAATAAACCTAACCAAGGAGGTAAAAGACCTATATGTGGAAAACTACAGGACACTGAAAAAAGAGATAGAGGAAGATATAAACAGATGGAAGAACATACCATGTTCATGGATTGGTAAAATCAACATCATCAAAATGTCCATACTACCAAAGCAATCTATAGATTCAATGCACTCCCCATTAAAATACCAACGGCGTATTTCACAGACCTAGAAAGAACTCTCCAAAAATTCATCTGGAATAAAAAAGACCCCGAATAGCCACAGCAATCCTGAGAAAGAAGAATAAAGTAGGAGGGATCTCAATACCAGATTTCAAGCTGTATTACAAAGCCACTGTCCTCAAAACAGCCTGGTACTGGCACAAGAACAGACATATAGATCAATGGAACAGAATAGAGAATCCAGATATCGACCCAAACCAATATGGGCATTTAATATTTGACAAAGGAGGCATGAGCATACAATGGAGTCAAGACAGTCTCTTTAATAAATGGTGTTGGGAAAATTGGACAGATACATGCAAAAAAAATGAAACTAGATCACCAACTTACACCATACACAAAAATAAACTCAAAATGGGTACAGGACTTAAATATAAGACGGGAAACCATAAAAATACTGGAGGAATCCACAGGCAGCAAAATCTCAGACATATGCCAAAAGAACTTTTTCACTGATACTGCCCCTAGGGAAATGGAAGCCAAAGAGAAAATAAACAAATGGGACTACATCAAAATAAAAAGCTTTTTCACAGCAAAAGAAACCATCAACAAAACAACAAGAAACCCCACTGTATGGGAGAACATATTTGCAAATGGTATCACTGATAAAGGTTTAATCTCCAACATCTACAGGCAGCTTATACAACTTAATAAAAGGAAGATAAATGATCCAATAAAAAAATGGGCAACAGACCTAAATAGAATCTTTTCAAAAGAAGACAGAAGGAAGGCCAAGAGACACATGAAAACATGCTCAGAGATTCTTTTTCTCTATGTGTGTGTACTTTTGGAATATGATTTTGCCAGCTTTTTATTGAGATAAATTTTCATATAACATTATATTAGTTTCAAGTGTACAACAAATGATTCAATATTTGTGTATGTTGTAAAATAATCATTGCAATATGCCTAGTTAACATCCATCACCACACATAGATACTTTTTTTTCTTGTGATGAGAACCTTTAAGGTTTACTCTCTTGGCCACTTCCCAATATACAAAACAGTATTATAAACTATACTCACCATGTTTTACATTACCTGCCCAGGCCTTTTGTATTTTGTAACTGAGTCACTTTGGGGGGCCTTTCTTTCCCTTTCTATTAAATTTATTAAATTAGTTGGGTAAACACAGAAATGAGTGAATAACATTGGTTAAGAAATTATCTAAGTTTCAGCCCTGGCCGGTTTGGCTCAGTGAATAGAGCATCGGCCTGCGGAATGAAGGGTCCTAGGTTTGATTCTGGTTAAGGGCATATTCCTGGGTTGAAGGCTTGATCCCCAGCAGGGAGTGTGCAGAAGGCAGCCAATCAATGATTCTCTCTCATCATTGATGTTTCTTTCTCTCTCCCCTTCTCTCTTCCTCTCTGAAATCAATAAAAATATTTTTTAAAAAAGAAATTATCTAACTTTCAGGTGTCCAGTTCTATAATACATCATCTGTATATTTTACTGTGTGTTCACTACCCCAGTCAAGTCTCCTTCCATCACCATTTATGCCCCCTACACCATCTTCTACCTACACCCAACCCCCTCTCAGTGGAGCTGCAATTACCCTTTGCCATCAGCTGTAAGTTTTAGCATTATTTTCTCATGTTTAAGAAGCAAAAATTATCTAGGAACTGAGTTGGTCAAATTCTTATTTGTTGTTAGGGTTCTTTCTAGTAATGGGCAGAAGATATAAGAAATATATTTTTTATACATAATGAATATGTAAAAATTTGTTATAAATTTTAGTTTTGTGTCCAAATACTCATTGTAAGTATGTTTTCAGTTTCTTGTTTGATTTGCTGATGGCCTTATTCATGAAAAAAAATTTACTTTTTAATAGTTTTCTAATCAATATATTCATCTATGACTTTGGAGTTTTGTTTGTGGTTTGGAAAACATTCTCCAACCAAGGTTACAAAAGAAATCTCCCCATTCCTTTCTAATTCTACATTATTTCTTTATACATATGTAAATCTACAAACCTCTTAAATGTAACAGGGTGTAAGAGACGGAATTTTATGTGGATTTACCTTTGATTCCCTGAGACTTGCTATCTATCTCTCTACCTGTTTGTATATTAACACAACATAGCTATTTACACTGATGGTATAGAATAGCCTCTAATATCTGTTAAGGCTGATAGTCTTCATTGATTCCTGTTTTCTCTAGAAGTGGTGACATTTAATTTAGAGTATTGTGTCTATATATATATATGAAAGAATTGATATATGTATAGGAATTTTATTCCTAGCCATCTTTCTGAGCTGTCTTTCACTGTCATGATTGTCAGTTGATTCTCTGGGGGCTTTTCCAGGGGGATTATCCTGCCAGAACCTCCTAAACCAACACTTTCAATCTTCCAGGCTCACCATCCCCTGGAGCCATGCCTGTCATAATCAGCAATGACTCCATACTGCATGTCCCAAGTTTAATTTCTAGTCTTCATCTTACACAGTCTCTCAAGTTAGATTAAGACCATTGCTCACTCTCATGTTACCAATCACTTTCTCAGTTCACCTTGGTATTCTGTGCTCTCCTCCTTTACTGCTTCTTACACCTGTGTTGGCTGGGCCTTCCTCTTCTCCCAGGGGTCTGGAGGGTGCAGGCCCTAACGCTGAGTTTCCAAACTCTTCTCCATCAGCTGTTAATATTCGTGAAACCTCTACTATATTATTGGCTTGGAGGTGATATATAATAAGTAAAATTTAAAATAAAAATCCTTATCCAAATCCATAATTTCTAGTCTTCATCTTACCCAGCTTCTCAAGTTATATTGAGAACATTGCTCACTCCAATATTCCCAACCATTTTCTCAGTTCAGCATCAGGATTCTGTGCTCTCCTCCTTTATTGCCTACTTCTTAGCTGCTTCTTATGCCTGTGTTGGCTGGGCCCTCCTCTTCTCCCAGGGGTCTGGAGGGTGCAGGCCCTAGTGCTGAGTTTCCAAACTCTTCTCCATCAACACTCTCTCCCAGGGTGAGCTCACCCAGGTCGTCTGGAAAGTATGGACATAGACCCTGTGTAATTCTTCCCGGCCTGGAACAGTGCCTGGCACAGCATAGGCACACAGTACAGTTGGGTAAACTCAGAAATGAGTGTTTAAGTTTCATTATTTCAAATGCTTCATAGTTAAGATTTAAGGAAATGACATGTAACTCAATTTGGCTGCAGCATGGGCACATGAAAGGAAGTCATAGGAGCTAAAGCTGAAAACACTGGTTGTCCCCACATCATGTGAAAATAATCTAGTTAACAAATGTCAGGAAGAGGGGGCGGGGGGTGACTGACTGGTAGTGCCCGTGGTGTGTTAAATTCCTTATCTGTTAAAAGGGAACACAATATACACAGTTGTTGATATCGATAAATCAAAACTGGAAAGGAGGCTACATTATGCAAAGCTATAAAATAAGATGTAAAAGAGTTAAAATGGGAACTGTAAACATCAGTTGCTATTGGTGATGGAGATTAGAGAGTCTTTACATTGTTATTTTATATACTCTTGTGTCCTCTGAAATAAACTAATGTGCATACATTCCTCCTGGGAGTAAATGGAAACAGATCAGATGAGGCAGTACATGAAAGCCCTGAATGCCAACAAACTCTTCTTTAGCTATGGAAGCTCACATTGCCTGTTGGGTGGGTTTCTGCACACGACCACAGTGGGCAGTGACAGGCTCCAGTTCAAACATTCCTCACAGGAGGGGGACCAGATAACGTAAGCTAGAGAGAGGAAGAGATAAGTCATTGGACTCAGGGCAAATGAGAAGCATTCGTGAGGCCCTTGTCTCACATCCCCAGAATCTCATTTGCCAGTGCCCCTTGGGCAGGAAGTCACAGGGGCCGCTCACCATCTGGACAAGCCTCTCTTTGCCATCAGGTATCACTCCTGCTCCTGTAGACACCTCCTATCAAGGGGTAGGAAAGCATTCTCTGGTGTTCAGCATTCCCTGGAAAGCTCCTCTTCTACTCACCACCTTCAACTAGAAGATGGTGCTCAGGTAAGAGTTGGCTCAGAACTATCTTCTTTCAATGGCAGTTTTGTTTTCTCCCTCTAAGTCCACATGGTCACGAGTGCATGCAAGGAGCCACAGGCACCCATGAAGAACAGTCCAGAGACATGAAACTCCCTTGAGGAAGCTTTGGGTGCCGGTAGCTTAGGTTGTGAGGGACCCAGGTCCTTTCTGCTTCACAGATATTGTTTTCAAACCTGAATTGTTGTTAGTAACCTCAGGTTCCACACATTACCTTGCTGTTCTACGAGTTTCTTTGTTATATGTAGGTATGTTTCTATCCCAGCCAAAAACACAAGGTACAAACAAATAGGGCAATTGAGGAGAGTTTAATAAAAAAAAAAACTTTGTAGAAAGGCTGAGCAGGATGAGACACCTAAAGATTAGTCATAAAAGGGAACTATTGCCATTGCGCATCCTGAAGTGTAAAGGGAAAGATAAGTTTCCAGAACACGGGGAGGGCTGTAGCTGTAGTAGTGGTCATCACTCTGACCGTAAAAAAGGCCCACAGACAGGGGCTCTCTCCTTAGGTAGAGTAACACCACCATGGCCAACTCACAGCCTGACAGCAGAGAGGCAGGGAGTTAAACTTCAATCACCCTCCTCCTGCCCTCCAATCAGCTGTCAGTGTCACCCTTTCCTGAGAGCAACCAGGAGCCAGAGGGAAAGGGAGCCCTGGAGGTGAGGAAAAGAAATGTGTCCCCCCTGGATACAGCCTAGGGTAGAAAGCTGGAAATGAAATTTGACGTCAAATGAAGAGAATCCAGTTTTCTTATAGCCTCTTCTTAGTTGCTTTCCTTGGGACTTTTTCTCTCTCACTGTGATTAGATCAACTTGTTATTACATCTCATTTATTTGATCTGTTGGCACCCCCTACTGGGTGTCACGTCTTAGAAATAATATCTCTCATCATTCATGCCTTGAGGATGCAATGTACATTACTTTTCAAGGTGGTTGTATACAAATATTTTTAAGAATTTCAATTTATGATTTTGATAGCCCTAGAAGGAAATGCAAGAGAGGTTACTAGAACTTGACTGGTGACTTCAAGGCATCAGACACCTGTGCTCTTTCAAATCACTGCTCCCCATCCCTAGAGAGGTGACTGCATTCTCATGCAGGGCTTCCAGACTCATCAGCATTCCTTCCAGAGGAGAAGAGGGAAAGGAAAAGCACAACCTAAGATTGGTTACATCACTTGTGCTTACCTCCCATTGGCTACCACCTGGTCACAAGGTGCCATCAAACTGAATGGAAACTGGGATTAGAATCCATTTTCCGATCTAAAACTCTCAGAAATATTATGTGAGAGAGAAGGAAATGGGTATTTAGACCAACTGGCATTTTCTACACCGCTGAAGCTCTCTCATGTTCTAAGCTTACATGAAGATTTGGCTCAAGTGCTCACCCCACAATGAGGCAAAGAACAGTGGTAAAGCCTCAGGCTAGGCTCCAGGAGACCAGGACTGGCATTGGACCTGCTATTCACACTGTGATCTCAGGGAAATCCTTTGGCTCTTTCAGCCTCAGCTTCTTCCTGTGTTAAAAGATGATATTATAACAGATGGTCTCTAAGGGACATGCGCTCAATGCCAAGAATAAAATAGTGAACAACAACAACCAAGAAAAAAAGACAAAACCCAGACAGATCTAGTCATCATTATTAAGTTTTGAGTTTAAAAAGGGACACAAGCCCTAGCAGGTTTGACTCAGTGGTTAGAGCGGCAGCTCACAGACTGAGGGGTAGGGGGTTCAGTTCTACTGGGTGAGCCTGTGCTGGCTGAACCTGGCAAGAATTGACTGATTGGGTCTGTCCAGAGGGAAGAAGGAGCTCTTGGAATCTCTGGTCTGTTCTCAGGTGGATTCCACCCACTTCTTCTTGCACACTGGATAAGCTTCACTCCCTTGTTAAATACCCATTTGCCTATTAAAGCTTAATAAAACACACAAATGAGTTGCCATTTTAGATTTGTCCCTAAGAGTTACTTGCTTCCTGCCCCACTCCCCCCACCCCCCCCCCCTCCGCATGTGTACTGGACACACCTCCCTGGTAGTGGGGCTGCAGGGCACAGGAAAGGCAAAGACTCTGACACAAACCTGTGGGTTCAGATCCAGGCTCTTCCACTTGTGCAGGTGAGAACTGCAGCATGTCATTCAACCTCCTTGTGCTTGTCTTTTCTTATATGCCAGATGGGAGTAAGCATAGTACTGGCCTCATACGGCTATTTGGTGGATTAAAAGAGGTAATACCATGTAACCACTCATCAGCTGCTACTCTTCACCTATGAAAAGTTGGTTTGTGTTTCTCACCTAAATTCTATAAGAGCATCTCTCTTTTCATCCAAAGCCCTTTATAAAATAGAACTAAGCACTTTTTAACTCCACCACCACCACCATGAGAATTTTCATACACAAATGCTTTGATCTGCAAAGATATCCCTATTCCAAATCTCAATTAGGGACAATGAGAGCGTTTTCTATTACAGGTATCATAGGAAAACCAGTTAGTAATGCCCCTTCTGTATTTCTGTCTCAACTACCTTTATTCACACCCTTGGCCACCTCTGTCTCTCTCTTCTTCCCAAAATGGCTTCTTTCTCCTCTAAAATGCAAAGAAATTTAATTCAGTCCTGAATCCTCTCTCACCTGGATAAGAGGTGTCTGCAGGCATAAAAACATTATTTTGAACACACAAGAGCTTTTCACAGAATGAGTAATTAGAAATTGGATTTTCTTTTCATTACATATGTGTTTTTTGATGGTGGAGTTAAAAGTGCTGACTTCTGTTTTACATTTAAAATTCTTCATTTATTTTTTTAAATTTATTTATTTATTTAATTGTTTGAAGTATTACAAATAGTAGTACATATGTCTCTTTTTTTTTCCCATTGACCTCCCCCGGCCTCCCCTTCCCCCCAGTACATGCGTTTACCTGCCCCCCCCCCAGTGTCTTTTATCCATTGGTTATGCTTATATGCATGGGTACAAGTCCTTCAGTTGATCTCTTACAGCCCCTCCCCCCCCCAAAACCTCCTCTGCATTCCCGCTGTAGTTTGACAGTCCTGTTCAATGCTTCTTTGCCTCTGTATCTATTTTTTCCCCTTTTCTTTTCTTTAAAAAATCTTGCCTCTGCAGACTAGAAATAAACGTATAATAACAAAAAATGTTTGAGTCCCAATTTCAATGTCCAACAGTTCTGAGTCCCTGTTTCAATGTCAAACAGTTCCTTAAGTGTACATGCCAGCAGTGATATCTGGATGGTGGGCACATGGTGGCAATGCAGGTCCGACCCTCTCTGGTTTGGTCCTAGGCAACCTGCTGCATCGCACAGCTGCTGACTGCTAGCGTGGCAATATAAAATTCTTCATTTAAAAAATTATGATATTATATTAAATCCAAATATTCTTCCTCCCTTGTGCTCTTCATTCGTTCATCCATGCATTCATTCATTTCTGAATTTAAATTTTGTTAACAACCCCATTGTGTTCCCACACAGACTTGGGCCCTGGGGACACAACAATGGGAAGAGTAATCACTGTCAATCCTCATAAAGATGACACACTGGGACATTTCTAATGCAAGAGCTTTGGGTGTCCTCACTCTGTCCTAACAAGGGGTCTCATTCCCTTCATGAGCCTAAGTCATAACCTCCTTTCTCCCTGTGAGTAGATCACTCTCAGTCACTGAGATTGCCCTGGGGCTTCTGACAGCCTGCTGTCACACAAAGCCACTCTCCCAGAGCACAAGTACTGGGGATCTCAGAACCCGGTTGTCCTCCACAGGACCTGTGCAGACTCTTCTCCTCCTGCTTCCGGGGCACATGTCATGAGCTGGATGGTGAGTGGAGAGGTTGGACATAGATGGTCTGTGTTGCAGTGGAAAGAGCCCAGGCTCTAAGATTCAGAGAGAACTGGGTTTAAATTCAGGCTCCAGGACTCCAAGACTGTGTGTTTGAGGAAGATTCTTAATCTCTGGAAGCCTCCATTCGCCACAGACAGAGTGGCCATGAGGGTCAGTGGTCATAGAGCAGGTGCTCAAGTCTTGTTTTGTTTCCAGGCCCACAACTGCAGCGTTTCTGAGCATGGATATGACTGTCACAGCCTGGGAGACCGAGCTCACAGCAACCAATGGAAGTGATCAGGCCTTCCATCAACTTTATTCACAGAACATAATCCTGGAAGTACTGACAGCCATCGTGGCCCTGCTGGGGCTGGCAGGGAACATGGTGGTGCTCTGGCTCCTGGGCTTCCACATACGCAGGAATGCCTTCTCTGTCTACATCCTCAGCCTGGCGGGGGCCGACTTCCTCTTCCTCTGCAGCCAGATTGTATATTCCCTATGTGCAGTTTTCCACTTCAATTTTGTCCCCATTGAAGTCTACATATTTTTCACTGCTGTGGATGTCTTTGCCTACATCTCAGGCCTGAGCTTTCTCAGCGCCATCAGCATGGAGGCCAGCATGTCTGTCCTGTGGCCCATCTGGTACCGCTGCCACCGCCCCAGACATCTGTCAGCGATCACGTGTGCCCTGCTGTGGTCCCTGTCCCTGCTGCTGAGCATCCTGAATAATAATATCTGTTTCCTTCTGTTGAATTTTTTAAGCTTTTCCGTGTGTCAGTTATTTGATTTCATCACTGTGATGTGGCTGATTTTGTTATTTGTGCTTCTCTCTGGGTCCAGCCTGGCCCTGATGACCAGACTGCTGAGTGGCTCCCACCGGGTGAGCCAACCAGGCTTTATGTGACCATTGTGCTCGTGGTGCTGGTCTTCCTCTTCTGCGGCCTGCCCTATGGCATCATGTCCTTCCTAAGTGATTCTAAGATCTTCTTTCATCTTTACCTGACAGCTGCACACCTGTCCTGTATCAACAGCTGTGCCAACCCCATCATTTACTTCTTCGTTGGCTCCTTCAGGCAGCGATGGTGCAAGCGACGACACACCCTGAGACCCATTCTTCAGAAGGCTCTGCAGGACACTCCTGAGGTGGATGAACCTGGAGAAAGCCTTCCTGGGGAAACCCTGGACATGTCGGGAAGCAGTCTGGGGCAGTGATGAGAGCCTCTGTCCTGATCAGTCAGAAGTAACTTTGAGATTCACTGCTGCCCTGCCAGGCTTGGAAAGTATCTAGTCTTCTCTCAGCCTCAGCCTCAGAATGCTTCAGTGATGCCCCAGTATCTTCAAATAGGTTGTTTTTAACATGGCTGTTCTAGTTTTTCTCGGAGAAAGCATTAGTCTGAAAGTTATACCTCTCCATGGTCCTTGACATTACCAATAAATTTCTCATGTGATCTGAATTTCTTTATTGAATGCTATTTCTTTACAATCTTCATTGCAACAGAAAGAATCCCTGCCCAAATCAGACAAACCTAGGTCTGAAGTCCTGGTTCTGCAGCTCTCCTCTCCAAGCCTCAATTAATTCATTGTAAAATAGGGTGAAATCATCAGATCATAGTGGGCAATAAATTAGAAAACAGATGAAAAGCACTCAGCCAGGTGCCAAATATGACTAAATATTTCATAAACATCAGCGGTTAATACATGTGAAGCCTCTAATATATTATTGACTATAATTTTTAATATTTAATAAGTTAATATTTAATATTAACTTATTAAATATTTAATAAGGTAATATTTAATAAGTTAAAAAAATCCCTGTCCAAAACCATAAATAGGTATTCAGAAATTGTTCTACCTGATTGGATAGAAAAAGAAGATTCCCACCCTAACCAGTTTGGCTCAGTGGATAGAGCATAGGCCTGCGGACTCAAGGGTCCCAGGTTCAATTCCCATCAGGGGCATGTACCTTGGTTGAGGGCACATCCGCAGTAGCGGGTGTGCAGGAAGCAACTGATTGATGTTTCTCTCTCATCGATGTTTCTAACTCTCTCTCCCTCTCCCTTCCTCTCTGTAAAAAATCAATAAAATATATTTTTTTTAAAATAAAAAGAAGATTCCTTTTATTTCTCCCAGACTGTAGGCCCTTTAGATTCAAGCCTGGTGCTGTGGTTGGGGCATTCTACATGTCAAAAGCTTGAATAAATTAGTTGGCCTACCTCTAATCTCATTGGGTTGTCTGGGTTTAGGGGAAATGATATTTTTAGATAAGCACAGTGCAGGAAATTGGGCCTGTGAAAGGTCCTCTGGTAGCATTTGTCCACAGCATCTTCTCTGCCTGGATCTGGCACAGTATAGGCACATGGTACTAGTAGAGTTGGGTAAACTCAGAAATGAGTGAATAAGTTTCTTTCATTGCTTCAAACACTTCATAGTTAATTTTTTAAGGAAATGCTATGTAACTCCATTTGGCTGCCGCATGAGCACATGAAAGGAAGTCATAGGAGCTAAAGCTGAAAACACTGGTTGTCCCCACATCATGTGAAAATAATCTAGCTAACAAATGTCAGGAAGAGAGAGAAAGGGGAAGGGGGTAACTGACTGGTACCGCGTTTCCCCGAAAATAAGACAGTGTCTGATATTAATTTTTGCCCCCAAAGACACGCTAGGTCTTATTTTCAGGGGATGTCTTATTTTTCCATGAAGAAGAATACGGTACACATTTATTGTTAAATGAAAATAAATGAAATTTATTACCTGTATATGGTACGGTAGTACGGTAGTTGTCAACACAAACCAGACAAACTGTGAATCCTACAGTATCAAGAATTTACTCATTTATTCAATGACAATCATGTCATCATCTTCTGGAACATCATCATAACAATCCAATTCCTGGTGAATTTCTTGTGACTCCATTTCTTTCAGAATCAGTGGACCAAATCTCTCATGTTTAGCAATAGCACTGTCTTTAAATGAGTACTTCTTGTCAAGGTAGCCTGCTCGCAGTGCATTTGCAATGCAACTGTCAGTGATTTTCTCCCATGAATTCTTCACCCAAGTCACAACTTCTTGCAGTTTAGGTTTCACAAAGTTTCCACGCTGATTTCTCTCCATTCTATTTCCAATGTAGTCATTAATTTCCATGCACAAATTGTCTTTGAATGGCTTGTTTATTGCAATATCAAGAGTCTGGAGATAGGCCGTCATTCCTGCGGGAATCATTATCTGATCTATTTTTCTTTTGTGAAGAAATGTCTTCATGTCTTTAGCGCGGTGAGTGCTGGCTGCATCCCAGACTAGCAGACCTCTTTGGCTCCCTCGCATAACAAGCGGCAGCATTAAATCAACCCACTTCCTTATAACTGCTTGTGTGGCCCAGGCTTTTTCAGTTTCAAGAATAAAAACGCCCAAAACACGTTCAATCTTTTCCTTCTTGCCCTTAGAAATGATTAAAGGTGGGATTTTAGTGCCATCCAGACGAATTGCCAAAATACAGGAAACATGTGCACTTTCGTAAGCAGTGGAGGGAATGTACGCTAAGGAGGCACCCCGCTGTTCAATTGTTGTTTGAGATGATTGGCCCATAAACACTGCAGTTTCATCCATAGCAATCATGTTGGAAAGATTGTATTTAGAGAAGTCAGCATCATCAATAAAGGACTTGAATGCAAGTGCTCGCTTAATAACTTGAGTATCTTCCAACCTAAACAATGTTGTAGATCTTCTTAAAGACAGTTCACTTCGTTGAAGGAAATTATCCAGCCAGTGTTGTGATGCTTTGAAGTCTTCGGGGGCTATGTCAAACTGTGGTGCCATTGCAAGGGCAAATTCTTGAATCTGAGCCCTATTCATAACCAAAGCCTTTGCTCTCCTGTCAACAACCCATTCACAGATCAGTCTTCCAGCTCGGAAAATAATGGTTGCCGACCTGATCCACACTTGCGCTTTTTAGCATTTCTCTTGTCCACTTGTTCAATGAGGTTACCATACTCTGCTCACCATTTTCGGACCAATCGGATATTCAACATCTTCTCTTTGCAGAAAGCAGTAAGATTTTGGCCCCAAGAGTCTTCCACGATTCCTTTCTTGTATTCCACTGAGTAGCTTTTTCTTTTTGTGCTCATTTCTAGGGGTAAAAAAAAAGGAATTGGGGTATCAAGGTGGGGGGAGGGAGATCACTCAAAATGACACAGAGGGGATCAGAGGGGGGAATCAAAATGGCACAGGAGAATCAGAGGGGGGATTACCATTTTAGTAACCCCTTTTGATCCTCCTGTGTCATTTTGATTGTCCCCTCTGATCCTCCTGTGTCATTTTGATTGCCCCCTCTGATCCTCCTGTGTCATTTTAAGTGATCCCCCTCCCCCACCCCTGTGCCACTGAACACCTTCACCAGTATCCCCCCTACCCCTTTATCAGACATTTACCCCCTGGGGCCTGCCTGGGGACTGTCACTGGTCTTGCTGGGGCCTGGATCTGGGCTGGAGCAGGGTCTGCCACTGACTGAGAACCTTCAGTCATCATGAAGGTGGCCGCGAGCATCAGGTAGTGTCACCAGAGACAGACCAGCACTCACCACCTTCGCCGCATCCCATCCACTCTAATCCTCCTGTTCTTCTACACGCATCTGCGAAAGTCTCCTCCTCTCTCCCACCCCGCACTCACCACTCACTCCGACCTCCACTCCGCCTCCACACACCGTGTAACGTCACTGGTTGCTAGACGCCAGTCGGGGCGGCCCTAGCAACCAGTTTACGGTAAATTAATTTTCATTCTGAGACAGAGCCTGGGGCCTTATTTTTGGGGGATGCCTTATATTTCACTCAGAAGGAAACCTGTAAGTAGGTCTTATTTTCGGAGGATGCCTTATATTTCACTCAGAAGGAAACCTGTGAGTAGGTCTTATTTTCAGAGGATGTCTTATTTTCGGGGAAACATGGTAGTGCCTGTGGTGTGCTAAATTCCTTATCTGTTAAAAGGGAACACAGTATACACAGTTCTTGATATCGATAAATCAAAACTAGAAAGGAGGTTTCATTACACAAAGTTATAAAATTAGTTGTAAAAGAGTTAAAATAGGAACTGTAAACATCAGTTGCTATTGGTGATTGTGATTAGAGTCTTTACATTGTTATATATATACTCTTGTGTCCTCTGAAATAAACTAATGTGCATACATTCCTCCTGGGAGTAAATGGAAACAGATCAGATGAGGCAGGACATGAAAGCCCTGAATGCCAAGCAAACTCTTCTTTAGCTATGGAAGCTCACATTGCCTGTTGGGTGGGCTTCCTGCACACAGCCACAGTTGGCAGTGGCAGGCTCCAGTTCAAACATTCCTCACTGGAACAGGACCAGATGGGGTAGGATGGAGAGAGGAAGAGTAAGTCATTAGACTCAGAGCAAATGAGAAACGTTCCGTGAGGCCCTTGTCTCACATCTCCAGAATCTCACTTGCCAGGGCCCCTTGGGCAGGAAGTCACAGGGGCTGCCCAGCATCTTGATAAACCTCTCTTGGTCATTAGGTTCCACTCCTGCTCCTGCAGACACCTCCTATCCAGGGGTAGGAGAGCATCCTCTAGTGTTCAGCACTCCCTGGGAATCTCCTTTTTCTACTCACCACCTTCAACTAGAAGATGGTGCTCAGGTAAGAGTTGGCTCAGAACTATCTTCTTGCAAAGGCAATTTTGTTTTCTCCCTCTTGGTCAACAAGGTCACAAGTGCATCTTGGGGTGGAGCGTGCAAGAAGCCATGGGGACCCCAGAAGGAGAGTCCAGAGACATGAAGCTCCCTCGGGGAAGCTTTGGATGCTGGTAGCTTAGGCTGTGAGGGACCCAGGTCCTTTCTGCTTCACAGATATTGTTTTCAAACATGAATTGTTGTTAATAACTCAGTTTGCACACATTGGCTTACTGTTCAATGGATTTGCTTGTTTGTTTGTTATAGGTTTGTATCTTACTTGTCCCAGCAAAAAACCCAAGGCACAAACAAATAGGGTAATTGAAGAGAATTCAATAAAGGGAATATGTACAAAGGGGTGAGCAGGACTAAGGGAAATTGATAAAGATGGAGAGGCCCCTAAAGGTAAGTCATAATAGGGAGCTACTGCTGAAGGGTAAAGGGAAAGTTTAGGTGCCAGAACACAGGGAGGGCTGTGGTTGTCACTTTGACCATAAGAAAGGCAACCAGACAGGGGCTATGTCCTTAGGTAGAGTGACACCACCATGGCCAACTAACAGCCTGATATCAGAGAACCAGGGAGTTGAAACGTGCCCTCCGCCTGCCTTCCAACCACCTGCAAGTGTCTCTCCTTCCTGAGATCACCCAGGAGCCACAGGAAAAGGGGTCCAGTGGTGAGGGGAAGAGGTTTGTCTCCCAAGATGCAGAGGAGGGTAGAGAAGCTGGAAATGAGATTTGACATCAAATGAAGAAAACCCATCTCTTCTTATCATCTCCCAATAGTTGGTCTTCCTGATATCTCTCTCTCTCTCTCTCTCTCTCTCTCTCTCTCTCTCTCTCTCTCTCTCTCTCTCTCCCTCCCTCCCTCCCTCTTAGTGTGTTTGGCTCAATTTCTCTTTTTTTATTTCTTTATTGATTAAGGTATTACATATGTGTCCTTATACCCCCATTACCCCCCACCTCCCATTCATGACCCCACCCCCCTGTTGTCTGTGTCCATTGATTAGGCTTATATACATGCATATAAGTCCTTTGATTGATCTCTCCCCCTTACCCCCATCCTCCCCTACCTTCCCTGAGGTTTGGCGTTCTGATTGATGTTTCTCTGTCTCTGGATCTATTTTTGTTCATCAGTTTATGTTGTTCATTATATTCCACAAATGAGTGAGATCATGTGGTATTTATCTTTCTCTGCCTGGCTTATTTCACTTAGCATAATGCTCTCCATCTCCATCCATGTTGTTGCAAATGATAAGAACTCCTTCTTTTTTACCACAGCGTAGTATTCCAATGTGTAGATGTACCACAGTTTTTTAATCCACTCATCTGCTGTTAGGCATTTAGGCTGCTTCCAAATCTTAGTTATGGTGAATTGTGCTGCTATGAACATAGGGGTGCATATATCCTTTCTGATTGGTGTTTCTAGTTTCTTGGGATATATTCCTAGAAGTGGGATCACTGGGTCAAATGGGAGTTCCATTTTTAGTTTTTTGAGGAAACTCCATACTGTTCTCCACAGTGGCTGCACCAGTGTGCATTCCCACCAGCAGTGCACGAGGGTTCCTTTTTCTCTGCATCCTCACCAGCACTTGTCATTTGTTGATTTGTTGATAATAGCCATTCTAACAAATGTGAGATGGTACCGCATTGTTGTTTTGGTTTGCATCTCTCTGATGATTAGTAACTTTAAGAAGGTGTTCATATGTCTCTTGGCCTTCCTTCTGTCTTCTTTTGAAAAGTGTCTATTTAGATCAGTTGTCTATTTTTTGATTGGGTTGTTTATCTTCTTTTTAAGCTGCATGAGTTCCCTGTAAATCTTGCAGATTAAACCCTTATCGGTGATGACATTGGCAAATATGTTCTCCCAGGCAGTGGGCTTTCTTGTTGTTTTATTGATGGTCTCCTTTGCTGTGCAAAAGCTTTTTATTTTGATGTGGTCCCATTTGTTTATTTTCTCCTTAGTTTCCATTGCCCTAGGAGCAGCATCAGTGAAGAAATTGCTTCGGCATATGTCAGAGATTTTTCTGGCTGTGGATTCCTCTAGTATTTTTATGGTTTCTCATTGTATGTTTAATTCCTTTATCTATTTTGAGTTTATTTTTGTGTATGGTGTAAGTTGGTGGTCTAGTTTCATTTTTTTGCATGTATCTGTCCAATTTTCCCAACACCATTTGTTGAAGAGACTGTCTTGACTCCATTGTATGTTCATGCCTCCTTTGTCAAATATTAATTGAGCATAGTGATTTGGGTCAATTTCTGGGTTCTCTAATCTATTCCATTGATCTATATGTCTGTTCTTGTGCCAGTACCAGGCAGTTTTGAGAACAGTGGTTTGGTAATACAGCTTGAAATCTGATATTGAGATCCCACCTACTTTGTTCTTCTTTCTCAGGATTGCTGTGGCTATTAGGGGTCTTTTTTTATTCCAGATGAATTTTTGGAGAGTTCTTTCTAGGTCTGTGAAATATGCCATTGGTATTTTAATGGGGAGTGCATTGAATCTATAGATTGCTTTGGGTAGTATGGACATTTTAATGATGTTGATTCTACCAATCCATGAACATGGTATGTTCTTCCATCTGTTTACATCTTGCTCTATCTCTTTTTTCAGTGTCCTGTAGTTTTCCGTGTATAGGTCTTTTACCTCCTTAGTTAAGTTTATTCCTAGGTATCTTAACTTTTTTGGTGCGATGGTAAATGGGATTGCTTTTTTAGTCTCTCTTTCTGTAAGTTCACTGTTGGTGTATAGAAATGCCATAGATTTCTTGGCATTAATTTTGTATCCTGCTACATTGTCAAATTCATTTATTAAGTCTATTAGTTTTTTTATGGAGTCTTTAGGATTTTTTATATACAATATCATGTCATCTGCAAATAAGGACAGCTTTACTTCTTCTTTTCAAATTTGGATGCCTTTATTTCTTCTTCTTGTCTAATTGCAATGGCTAATACTTTCAGTACTATGTCGAACAGGACTGGTGAGAGTGGGCATCCCTGTCTTGCTCCTGTTCTTAGGGGAAATGGTTTTAGTTTTTGCCCATTAAGTATGATGTTAGCTGTTGGTTTATCATATATAGCTTTTATTATGTTGAGATATGATCCTTCTATTCCCACCTTGTTGAGTTTTTATCAAGAAAGGGTGTTGAGGGGGGGGGAAACAAAAAAAAAGAAAGGGTGTTGAATTTTTCAAATGCTTTTTCTGCATCAATTGATATGACTATGTGATTTTTATCTCTCAGTTTGTTTATGTGATGTATCACATTTATTGATTTGCGGATATTATGATCATGGTATCTCCCCTGCCAGGTAAGTATGATGATTTGCGGATATTGTACCATCATTGCATCCCTGGGATAAATCCTACTTGGTCATGGTGTATGATCTTTCTGATGTAGTGCTGGATCCGATTTGCTAGAATTTTGTTGAGAATTTTTGCAACTATGTTCATGAGGGATATTGGCCTGTAATTCTCTTTCATTGTGTTGTCTTTATCTGGTTTTAGTATTAGGGTGATGCTGGCTTCATAGAATGAGCTTGGAAGTGTTCCTTCCTCTTGAATTTTTTGGAATAGTCTGAGGAGGATAGGTTTCAGTTCTTCCTTGAATGTTTGGTAAAACTCCCCTGTAAAGCCATCTGGCCGCAGGCGTTAGTTTCCCGGAAGCTTTTTATGACTGCTTCAATTTCTTCCATAGTTATTGGACTATTGAGATGTTTAGATTCTTCCTGATTGAGTTTTGGAAGGTTATATTTTCTAGGAATATGTCCATTTCCTCCAGGTTGTCCAGTTTGTTGGAATAGAGTTGTTCATAGTATTTTTTAACAATCCTTTGTATTTCTGTGGGGTCTGTTGTTATTTCTCCCTTTCATTTCTGATTTTGTTTATTTATGTCCTCTCTCTTTGCTTCTTGGTGAGCCTGGCTAGAGGTTCATCAATCTTGTTTATCCTTTTAAAGAACCAGCTCTTGGTTTTGTTGATCTTTTGTATTGTTTGTTTGGTCTCTATGTCGTTTATCTCCACTCTGATCTTTATTATTTCCTTCCGTCTGCTTACATGGGGCTTTTCTTGTTGCTCTCTTTCTAACTCTTTGAGTTGTAGGGTTAAGTACTTTATTACCATTGTTTCTTGTTGTTTGCAGTAGGCTTGTAGAGCTATGAACTTCCCTCTCAAGGCTGCTTTTGCTGTGTCCCATAGACTTTGGATTGTTGTGTTTTCATTGTCGTTTGTTGCCATGATGTTTTTCATTTCTTCCTTGATCTCTCTGGTAATGCAGTCATTGTTTAATAGCATGCTGTTTAGTCTCCATGTGTTTGATTTTTTTTTTGGATTGTTTTTATTGTAGTTGATTTCCAGTTTTATGCCACTGTGGTCTGAGAAGATGCTTGATATGATTTCTATCTTCTTGAATTTGAAGAGACTTTGCCTATGACCCAACATATGGTCTATCTTTGAAAATGACCCATGTGAACTTGAGAAGAATGTATATTCTGTGGCTTTGGAGTGAAATGTTCTGAAGATGTCAATTAATTCCATCTGGTCTAGTGAGTCATTTAGGATTGATGTTTCTTTGCTGATTTTTTGTTTAGAGGATTAGTCCAATGGTGATAGTGGGGTATTAAAGTCTCCTACTATGATTGTATTGCTATCAATCTCTCCCTTGATGTCCTCCAGGAGTTTTTTTATGTATTTGGGTGCTCCTGTATTGGGTGCATATTTGTTTACCAGAGTTATTTCTTCTTGTTGGATTGCTCCCTTTAGTATTATGAAGTGGCCTTCCTTATCTCTTGTTATGTCCTTCACTTTGAGATCTAATTTGTCAGATATAAGTATTGCTACCCCAGCTTTTTTTTTCATTTCCATTTGCCTGAGAAACCTTTTTCCATCCGTTCACCCTCAGTCTGTGTGCGTCTTTTTTCTGAGGTGGGTTTCTTATAGACAGCAGATATATGGGTCCTGTTTTCTTATCCAATCTGTTACCCTATGTCTTTTGATTGGGGCATTTAATCCATTTACATTTAAAGTTATTATTGATAGGTACTTATTTGTCAACATTTTTATTCTTTACCCCTGTGTTCCTTCTTCGCTTCCTATTTCCTTTTTTTACAGCAGACCAGACCCTTTAGCATTTCTTGCATTGCTGGTTTGGTGGTAATAAATTCCCTTAGTCCTTTTTTGCCTGTGAAGCTCCTGATTTCACCTTCAATTTTGATTGATAGCCTTGCTGGGTACAGTATTCTTGGATTCCGACCCTTCCTTTGCATGACTTTGTATATTTCATTCCATTCCCTTCTGGCCTGATGAGTTTCTGTTGAGAAATCAGTTGCTAGTCTGATGGGGGTTCCTTTGTATGTAACTTTCTGTCTCTCTCTTGCCGCTTTTAAGATTCTTACTTTGTCGTTGGTGTTTGCCAATTTAATTATAATGTGCCTTGGTGTCAGTCTTTTGGGGTTCATTTTGCTTGGGACTTTGTGAGCTTCTTGGATTTGTGTGGGTTTTTTCTTCCCTATATCAGGGAAGTTTTCTGTCATTATTTCTTCAAGCGGGTTTTCTATTCCTTGCTCAGTTTCCTCTCCTTCTGGAACCCCTATGATGTGGATGTTGTTTCATTTTGTGTTGTCCCAAAGTCCGCTTAGGCTCTCTTCCTGCTTTTTTTTTTTTTTCCTAGAAGCTGCTCTACTTGGGTATTTTTTCCTACCTTGTCTTCTAGCTCACTGATGCGGTCCTCTGCTTCTTCTAGTCTACTCTTGATGCTTTCTATTGAGTTCTTTACAGCAGCAATGTCATTTTTCATTTCTTCTTGGTTCTTCTTTATTTCCTCTTGGTTCTTACTAATATTGTCGAATTCGTCTTCCATTCTTTTCAGCCACCTTATGAGTGGCTGAAAAGAATGGAAGACAAATTTCTCTGAATTCTTTCTCTGACTTTGCTTGCCTCCATTTTTTTTACTTCCTTTTCTGGTGATGCCTGCTTTTCTTTCATATGGGGGCTGTTTCTTTGTCTCCCCATGGTCTCTCTTCTCCGGGTGTCTGGTTATGTAGTTCTCTCTCTCTCCTGCATTGACTTAAAGGCACAAATTACAACACAACCAGGTACAACACACAAGGCACTGAACAGAAATGTATTCACAATATTAGTAACCACAAATAAAGGTGACCACCAGAGAAAGGCAAATTTGTGGATAGGAGACAAAGAAGAGAGGGGAAAAAAAGAAGGAAAGAAAGGAGTGCCAAAATGAAATTGGGAAAAGGAAAAAAAAGTAAGAGAGGAAAAAAAGAGAATAAGAAACAAAAGGGGAACAAACTATATATATGGGGAGAAAACTCCAATAGAACAGTCACTAATCCCAGCAAATGCCAGCAACAAGTACCTGGAGATGAATACAAACTACAAACAACAACTAATATCAAGCAAGGCAAAGGAAAACAGAAGCAAAAAAACAAAGCAAACAAAACAAAAGAATAAGCAAAACAATCTCACAAACAAGCATAAAAAATCGATATAATCAACATTCAAGCAAACAACAACAAAAGGACAGAGAGGAAAACAATTTTTTGGATAATAAAGACAGAGAAGAGAGAGGTGTGTATGAACTTGGAGCAGGGGATTGGAAATTAGATATATAAGTAGGGTAAAATTTTAACAGGAGGTAAAGAGAAAGAATAGGGAGGATCTAAAGCAGGAGAAGGGTAAGAGAAACAGGACAACAAAAGGGGAAAAGTTAGGAAGAGAGTGATGGCATAAAGGTAGAATTGAGATAGAGTAGAATGATGCTAAAGGAAAGATGAAAATAGAATGCAGAACACTAATCTCAAAGTCAAATAAAGAGAAAATAAAATGACACACTTTTTTTAAAAAGAGGTAAAATAGTAGTAGTAATAATACTGATTGAAAATAAAAATGTAATAATTAAAAAGGTAAAATCAAGTGAGGAAAAAAGAAAAAAATTAGTTTCTTATGAAAAAAATAAAATTAATTAATTAATTAATTAATTAATTAAAAAAAAATAAAATGTTCAGTAGTGAAGGTCATTCACTTCCTCTGTTGTTCTGTTTGGCATGCCTGTTTCCCAGTCAGGACAGTATTGCAGTTCCCTGCGTTCCACTGCTCCTCAGTGTTGTAAGCCAGTCCTGATTTTTAAGCTGGCATTGTGTCTTACTCTCTTGTATCCCTTTATTTGTGATTACACAAGAGTCAATTTGTGATTCAACCCCTGGGTGGCAGTGTTACTGGATTGACCTCTGGGTCTATAGGTCCTCTCTAGCCTGTGCTTAGATCCTGCTTTCCCTGTGGCACTCAATACCGGTTTGTCGGAGTGGGCTGACCCAGAGCTGGTTCTCCGACGATCACTCCCCACTCCAATCCCCAGGTTTCAGAAAAACAACTTTCCCATGCACTGGGCTCAGCAATCAGAAGCAAGGATTTAAAGAGGAGAAAGCACAAGTGTGCGAACTCCGGTGCTGCGTGAAAGTCTGCACAGTCCTTCCTTCCCCCCCACCCACCCCTGTGTCCAAGCAACCGGCACACTTTTAAAATTTTTAGGCTGTCCTTCTGTGTCAGATCAAAATGGGATGCTTTTTAGAGATCCCCTCTGTTAGCAGCTCTGAGGAACCCCTTCCACATTCACGGATCACGCCAGCCCCAACAGCCATGGATTTTTCTAGGCACAGACTTCCCTGGTCCTCCAGCTCCCACAGTGCGTGCGTTTCTCTGTCCTACCCGGACCAGAGACCTCACCTTATCCCAGGTGAAATCTGACCTTTCCGTGGTGGAGTGTAGAGCTCCTCTGAATCTGTGTTTGCACCAATTGGGGACCGGTGCTCTGGGGTTCGCAGCTGTTTGGTGGCTGCTGCAGTTGTAGATTTTCAGGCTTCCGATAACATCCACTTTCCCCTTCAAGATGGCATGGTCTCCGCGTCCGTCCGAGCCGGTGGCTCCGGGAGAGAACCCAGAAGCAGTGGGGGCTGCCCGGTCAGGGGAGCCCTGTCCAGCAGTCCCCCCACTTTCTCCTGGAGTATAGCTGTTCCTTAACTTACCAACAGACACTCCTCGTGCAACTCTCAGCTGTTCTTTCTATCTGCTCCGGGACAAGGCTCGGGACACGTCTGTCTATTCCACCACCATTTTTTTTTTCTCTCCTCAATTTCTCATTGTACCTCCTCAGTTTGTTTGTTTGACTCTTTGCATCTCTCTATTGGGTGTCACTTTTTGGAATAATCTCTCACTATCATCATAAATGCCTTGATAATAAAATGTAGTTTGTTTGGTGTGTGTTTTTTAAAGTGGGAGTACACTGTTAACGATAAGTATTTCATATTTATTATTTTGGCTGCTCTAGGAAGTAGTCCATTATAATAGTGAATTAAACTGTGTCTCACTAGACACACCACTGTTCAGGAGAAAAGTACTTCCTGTCTTCATAAAGATGACACACTCGGCCATTTCCAGCACAAGAAGACAGGTCATACTCATACCCCTCATAGCAAAAGACTGTGTTCCATTTATAACCCAAAATCACAATGTTCTTTCTGAGGATGGACAGTCTCAGTCACTGAGACAGCCCAGAGGTCAGGGCTGGGGCTTCCACTTTGAGCCCTTGAAAGGAAATCTCAGTCACAGGACAGAAGCAATGATGAGCTTAGAGTCCTGCTGTCATCCCATATTACCTGTCCAGACTATGCTCCTCCTGCCTCTGGAAGACATGACATAGTCTCCAACTATGAGTGGAGGTATTTGGACTACAGAATATTCCCATGTCAGAAAAAGGTCCATATTGCATAGAGAGAGCCCCGACTCTAGAGTCAGAGAGAACTGGGTTTGAATCCAGGTTCTAGGACTCCAAGGCGGTGACACCTTTGGTATCATAATCTCTGTAACACAGACAGTAATTCCCATATATCAGGGTGGCCATGACACTCAATGATCAGGCACCAGGAAATCAAGTCTTGTTTCAGTTCCAGTGGCACAAGTGGAGGGTTCCCGAGCATGAATCCATCTGTCACAGCCTGGAGCAGTGAACTCACATCAATAAGTGGAAGAGAACAAACTTTCAACATAGAGTTCCTAATCCTGGAATTACTGATAGTCACCATGGCCCTGGTGGGGCTGGCAGAGAACACAGTGGTGCTCTGGCTCCTGGGCTTTCGCATGTGCAGGAATGCCTTCTCCATCTACATCATCAACCTGGCCGGAGCCGACTTCCTCTTCCTCTGCTACCAGATTATACATCCCCTATATTCAATTTTCTACTTCAATTTTGTCCCCAGTGAAATCTGCGGATTTGTCATCACTGTGGCAATATTTGCCTACATCTCAGGCCTGAGCTTTCTCAGTGCCATCAGCACAGAGCGCTGCATGTCTGTCCTGTGGCCCATCTGGTACCACTGCTACCACTCCAGACACCTGTCAGCTATCATGTGTGCCCTGCTGTGGTCCCTGTCCCTACTGCTGAGCATCCTGAATAAAAATTTCTCTATCACTCCGTTGAATTTTTTAAGCTTTTCCGTGTGTCAGTTATTTGACTTCATCACTGTGGCATGGCTGATTTTGTTATTTGTGCTTCTCTCTGGGTCCAGCCTGGCCCTGATGACCAGACTGCTGAGTGGCTCCAAACGAGTGCCACTAATCTGGCTCTACGTGACCATCGTGCTCATGGTGCTGGTCTTCCTCTGCGGCCTGCGCTTTAGCATCCACTGGTTCCTCTTATTCTGGCTTGAAAAATATTTTGATGCCTTCATTCAACTTTACCAGTTTGTAGTACCCACGTCCTGTGTCAACAGCTGTGCCAACCCCATCATTTACTTCTTCATTGGTTCCTTCAGGCAGTGATGGTGGAAGCGGCGACATACCTGGAGGCTCATTCTTCTGAAGGCTCTGCAGGACACACCTGAGGTGGATGAACCTGGAGAAAGCCTTCCTGGGGAAACCCTGGACATATCGGGAAGCAGTCTGGGGCAGTGATGAGAGCCTCTGTCCTGATCAGTCAGAAGTAACTTTGAGATTCACTGCTGCCCTGCCAGGCTTGGAAAGTATCTAGTCTTCTCTCAGCCTCAGTCCCAAAATGCTTCAGTGATTTCCCAGTCTCTTCAAATAGGTTGTTTTAACCTGGCTGTTCTAGTTTTTCTCAGAGAAAACATTAGTCTGAAAGTTATACCTCTCCATGGTCTAACATTACCAATAAATTTCTCATGTGATCTGAATTTCTTTTTTGAATGCTTTTTCTTTACAATCTTCATTGCAACAGAAAGAATCCCTGCCCAAATCAAACAAATCCAGGTCTGAAGTCCTGGTTCTGCAGCTCTCCTCTCCAAGCCTAAGTTAATTCATCTGCAAAATGTACTTGAAATCATCTGCTCATAGGATCATAGTGGGGAATAAATAAGAAAATGAATGAAAAGGACTCAGCCAGGTGCCAAATATGACTAAATATTTCATAAACATCAGCTGTTAATATTCGTGAAACCTCTACTATATTATTGGCTTGGAGGTGATATATAATAAGTAAAATTTAAAATAAAAATCCTTATCCAAATCCATAATTTCTAGTCTTCATCTTACCCAGCTTCTCAAGTTATATTGAGAACATTGCTCACTCCAATATTCCCAACCATTTTCTCAGTTCAGCATCAGGATTCTGTGCTCTCCTCCTTTATTGCCTACTTCTTAGCTGCTTCTTATGCCTGTGTTGGCTGGGCCCTCCTCTTCTCCCAGGGGTCTGGAGGGTGCAGGCCCTAACGCTGAGTTTCCAAACTCTTCTCCATCAACACTCTCTCCCAGGGTGAGCTCACCCAGCTCGTCTGGAAAGTATGGACATAGACCCTGTGTAATTCTTCCCTGCCTGGAACAGTGCCTGGCACAGCATAGGCACACAGTAGAGTTGGGTAAACACAGAAATGAGTAAATCAGTTTCTCTCATTGTTTCAAATGCTTCATAGTTAAGATTTAAGGAAATGCCATGCAACTCAATTTGGCTGCAGCATGGGCACATGAAAGGAAGTCATCGGAGCTAAAGCTGAAAACACTGGTTGTCCCCACATCATGTGAAAATAATCTAGTTAACAAATGTCAGGAAGAGGGGGCGGGGGGTGACTGACTGGTAGTGCCTGTGGTGTGCTAAATTCCTTATCTGTTAAAAGGGAACACAGTATACACAGTTCTTGAAATTGATAAATCAACACTAGAAAGGAGGCTATATTATGCAAAGCTAAAAAATAAGATGTAAAAGAGTTAAAATGGGAACTGTAAACATCGTTTGCTATTGGTGATTGAGATTAGGAGAGACTTTACATTGTTATTTTATATACTCTTGTGTCCTCTGAAATAAACTAATGTGCATACATTCCTCCTGGGAGTAAATGGAAACAGATCAGATGAGCCAGGCCAGCCTGGCCCTGAATGCCAAGCAAACTCTTCTTTAGCTATGGAATCTCACATTGGCTGTTGGGTGGGCTTCCGTGGGCAGTGACAGGCTCCAGTTCAAACATTAATCACAGGAGGGGGACCAGATGGGGTAGGATGGAGAAAGTAAAAGATAAGTCATTGGATCAGGGCAAATGAGAAGCGTCTCGTGAGGCCATTGCCTCACATCCCCAGAATTTCATTTGCCAGTGCCCCTTGGACAGGAAGTCACAGGGGCTGCCCAGCATCTTGATAAGCCTCTCTTGTTCGTCAGGTTCCACTCCTGCTCCTCCAGACACCTCCTATCCAGGGGTAGGAGAGCATTCTCTGGTGTTCAGCACTGCCTGGAAAGCTCCTATTCTTCTACTCACCACCTTCAACTAGAAGATGGTGCTCAGGTAAGTCAGCTCAGAACTATCTTCTCAAAAAGGCAGTTTTGTTTTCTCCTTCTAAGTCCACATGGTCACGAGTGCATCTGGGGTGCAGCGTGCAAGGAGCCATGGGCACCCATGAAGGACAGTCCAGAGACATGAAGCTCCCTCAGGGAAGCTTTGGGTGCTGGTAGCTTAGGCTGTGAGGGACACAGGTCCTTTTTTCTTCACAGACATTGTTTTCAAACCCGAATTGTTGTTAATAACCTCAGGTTCCACACATTACCTTGCTGTTCTATGAGTTTCTTTGTTATATGTAGGTATGTTTCTGTCCCAGCCAAAAACACAAGGGACAAACAAACAGGGCAATTGAAGAGAGTTTAATAAAAAGACTGTAGGAAAGGTGAGCAGGATAAGACACCTAAACATTAGTCATAATAGGGAGCTATTGCCATTGGGCATCTTGAAGTGTAAAGGGAAAGATAAGTTGCCAAAACACAGGGAAGGCTATGGCTGTACTGGTGGTCGTCACTATGCCCGAAAAAAAGGCCTCAGACAGGGGCTCTCTCCTTAGGTAGAGTAACACCACCATGGCAAGCTCACAGCCTAATAGCAGAGAGTCAGGGCGTTGAACCTCAATCACCCTCCTCCTGCCCTCCAATCAGCTGTCAGTGTCACCCTTTCCTGAGAGCAACCAGGAGACAGAGGGAAAGAGAGCCCAGTAGTGAGGCAAAGTGATGTGTCCTCCCAGGATGCAGCGGAAGGTAGAGAAGCTGGAAGTGAAATTTGATGTCAAATGAAGAGAATCCATTTTTCTTTTAACTCTTCTTAGTTGCTTTTCTTGGGACTTTTTCTCTCTCACTGTGATTAGATCAACTTGTTACTACATCTCATTTATTTGATCTGTTGGCACCCCCTACTGGGAGTCATATCTTTTTTTTTAATATATATTTCATTGATTTTTTACAGAGAGGAAGGGAGAGGGATAGAGAGCCAAAAACATCGATGAGAGAGAAACATCGATCAGCTGCCTCCTGCACGCCCCCTACTGGGGATGTGCCCGCAACCAAGGTACATGCCCTTGACTGGAATCGAACCTGGGACCCTTGAGTCCGCAGGCCAACGCTCTATCCACTGAGCCAAACCGGCCAGGGCTGGGAGTCATATCTTAAAAATAACATCTCTCATCATAAATGCCTTGAGGATGGAATGTACATTATTTTTCAAGGTGGTTGTATAGAAATATTTTTAAGAATTTAAATTTATGATTTTGGTAGCCCTAAAAAGTAATGTATGAGAAGTTACTAGAAGTGGACTGGTGACTTCAAGGCATCAGACACCTGTGCTCTTTCAAATCACTGCTCCCCAGCCCTAGAGAGGTGACTGCATTCTCATGCAGGGCTCCCAGACTCATCAGCATTTTTTCCAGATGAGAAGAGGGAAAGGAAAAGCACAACCTAAGATTGGTTACATCACTTGTGCTCACCTCCCATTGGCTACCACCTGGTCACATGGTGCCATCAAATGTGAATGGAAACTAGTATTAGAATCCATTTTCTGGTCTAAAACTCTCAGAACTATTATGTGAGAGAGAAGGAAATGGGTATTTAGACCAACTAGTATTTTCTACACCCCTGGAGCTCTCTCAGGTTCTGAGTTCACATGAAGATTTTACTCAGGTGCTCACCCCACAATGAGGCAGAGAACAGTGGTAAAGCCTCAGGCTGGGCTCCAGGAGACCAGGACTGGCATTGGACCTGCTATTCACACTGTGATCTCAGGGAAATCCTTTGGCTCTTTCAGCCTCAGCTTCTTCCTGTGTTAAAGGATGATATTATAACAGATGGTCTCTAAGGGACATGTGCTCAATGCCAAGAATAAAATAGTGAACAACAACAACCAAGAAAAAGAGGCAAAACCCAGACAGATCTAGTCATCATTATTAAGTTTTGAGTTTAAAAAGGGAGACAAGCCCTAGCAGGTTTGACTCAGTGGTTAGAGCGGCAGCCCACAGACTGAGGGGTAGAGGGTTCAATTCTACTGGGTGAGCCTGTGCTGGCTGAACCTGGCAAGAATTGACTGATTGGGTCTGTCTAGAGGCAAGAAGGAGCTCTTGGAATCTCTGGTCTGTTCTCAGGTGGATTCCACCCACTTCTTCTTGCACACTGGATAAGCTTCACTCCCTTGTTATTTACCCAATTTGCCTATTCTAGCTTAATAAAACACACAAATGAGTTGCCATTTTAGATTTGTCCCTAAGAGTTACTTGCTCTCTGCCCCACCAGCCCCGATGTGTACCAGACACACCTCCCTGGTAGTGGGGCTGCAGGGCACGGGAAAGACAAAGACTCCGACACAGACCTGTGGGTTCAGATCCAGGCTCTTCCACTTGTGCACATGAGAATTGGAGCATGTCATTCAACCTCCTTGTGCTTGTCTTTTCTTATATGCCAGGTGGGAGTAAGCATAGTACTGGCCTCATGGGGCTATTAGGAGGATTAAAAGAGGTAATACCATGTAACCACTCATCAGCTGCTACTCTTCACATTTGTGAGTTAGCTTGTGTTTCTCACATAAATTCTGCAAGAGCTTCTCTCTTTTCATCCAATCAAAGCCCTTTGTAAAAAGAACTAAGCACTTCTTACCTGCACCACCACCAGGAGAATTCTCTTACACAAATGCTTTGATCTGCAAAGAAATCTCTACTCCAAATCACATGTAGGGACAATGAGTGGCTTTCCTATTACACGTATCATAGGAAAACCAGTTAATAATGTCGCTTTGTATTTCTGTCCCAACTACCTCTATTCACACCCTTGGCCACCTCTGTCTCTCTCTTCTTCCCAAAATGGCTTCTTCCTCCTCTAAAATGCAGAGAAGTTTAATTCAGTCCTGAATTTTCTCCCACCTGGATAGGAGGTGTCTGCAGACATAAAAATATTCTTTTGAACACACAAGAGCTTTTTACAGAATGAATAATTAGAAATTAGATTTTCTTTTCATTACATATGTGTTTTTTTGGTGGTGGAGTTAAAAGTGCTGACTTCTGTTTTACATTTAAAATTCTTCATTTAAAAAATTATTATATTATATTAAATCCAAATTTTCTTCCTCCCTTTGGCTCCTCATTCATTCCTTCATTCATTTGTGGTTTAAAATTTTATTGACAGCAGCATCTTGTTCCCACACAGTCTTGGGCCCTGGGACACAACAGTGGGAAGAGTAATCACTGTCTATCCCCATAAAGATGACACACTGGGACATTTCTAATGCAAGAGCTTTCGGTGTCCTCACTCTGTCCAAACAAGGGGTCTCATTCCCTTCATGAGCCTAAGTCATAA
The DNA here is from genome assembly GCF_963455305.1 of Plecotus auritus. NCBI lineage: Eukaryota > Metazoa > Chordata > Mammalia > Chiroptera > Vespertilionidae > Plecotus > Plecotus auritus. The sequence continues at coordinate 125,040,772 of NC_137783.1, read as the reverse complement.
CCTCCTTTCTCCCTGTGAGTAGACCACTCTGTCACTGAGATTGCCCTGGGGCTTCTGACAGCCTGCTGTCACACAAAGCCACTCTCCCAGAGCACAAGTACTGGGGATCTCAGAACCCTGTTGTCCTCCACAGGACCTGTGCAGACTCTTCTCCTCCTGCTTCCGGGGCACATGTCATGGGCTGGATGGTGAGTGGAGAGGTTGGACATAGAGAGAACTGGGTTTAAATTCAGGCTCCAGGACTCCAAGACTGTGTGTTTCAGGAAGAATCTTAATCTCTGGAAGCCTCCATTCACCACAGACAGGGTGGCCATGAGGGTCAGTGGTCATAGAGCAGGTGCTCAAGTCTTGTTTTGTTTCCAGGCCAACACTTGAAGCGTTTTGGGGCACGGATATGACTGTCACAGCCTGGGAGACCAACCTCGAACCAACCAATGGAAGTGATCAGGCCTTCCATCAATTTGATACAGAGATCATAATCCTGGACGTACTGACAACCGTTGTGACCCTGGTGGGCCTGGCAGGGAACGTGGTGGTGTTCTGGCTCTTGGGCTTCCGCATGCGCAGGAACGCCTTCTCTGTCTACATCCTCAACCTGGCGGGGGCCGACTTCCTCTTCCTCTGCTGCCGATTTATAGGTACCCTAGGTTCACTTTTTGACTTGGGTTTTGACAGTAGAGTAATGAGCGGAATTGTCTTTGCTGTGTCAGTCTTTGCCTACATCTCAGGCCTAGGCTTTCTCAGCACCATCAGCACGGAAGGCTGCATGTCTAACCTGTGGCCCATCTGGTACCGCTGCCACCGCCCCAGACACCTGTCCACCATCCTGTGTGCCCTGCTTTGGGCCCTGTCCCTGCTCCTGAGCATCCTGGAAGGGAACTACTGTGGCTTCCTGATTAGCAATATGCATGATTTTTGGTGCCCAGTGTTGGATTTCATCACTGTGGCGTGGCTGATTTTGTTATTTGTGCTTCTCTCTGGGTCCAGCCTGGCCCTGACGTCCAGACTGCTGTGTGGCTCCCACCCGGTGCCGCTAACCAGGCTCTACGTGACCATCGTGCTCACAGTGCTGGTCTTCCTTCTCTGTGGTATGCCCTACGGCATCATCTGGTTCCTCTTATTCTGGTTTCCAAGTGATTCTAAGGCCGTCTTCCATCTTTACCTGATTGCAATACCCCTGTCCTGTATCAACAGCTGTGCCAACCCCATCATTTACTTCTTCGTTGGCTCCTTCAGGCAGCGATGGTGCAAGCGACGACACACCCTGAGACTCATTCTTCAGAAGGCTCTGCAGGACACTCCTGAGGTGGATGAACCTGGAGAAAGCCTTCCTGGGGAAACCCTGGACATGTCGGGAAGCAGCCTGGGGCAGTGATGAGAGCCTCTGTCTTGATCAGTCAGAAGTAACTTTGAGACTCACTGCTGCCCTGCCAGGCTTGGAAAGTATCTAGTCTTCTCTCAGCCTCAGCCTCAGAATGCTTCAGTGATCCTCCAATCTCTTCAAATACGTTGTTTTTAATCTGGCTGCTCTAGTTTTTCTTATTAGTCTTAAAGTTATGCCTCACCACCGTTCCTGACATTACCAATAAATTTCTCATGTAATCGTCCTCTGAATTTCTTTATTGAATGCTTTTCTTTGCAAGTGGATCAGGAAAGGCTTCTTGAAATGCTTGACCTTTGAACTGATAGCTATAATTTACCTAGTAAGTACCCTATGTCACATAAGCCAGCCACACCAACCTTTTAAGACAGGCAAGGGAAGATAAACAGGAACTGGACAAATAGAAATGGGAAAAGAGGCAATTTATTGTGTTATTGTTAATAAAAGTACAAAGGTTGTTTAGAAAATGGTGACCAGTGTGCAAACAAGTTTCATTCCCTTTGACACCCCAAATATATGGTCATAGTTGCTAGATCCCTCTTAAGAAGGATCAGCCCGGCCCGTGTAGCTCAGTGGTTGAGTGTTGACCTATGAACCAGAAGGACACAGTTCAATTCCTGGTCAGGGCACATGCTCAGGTTGGAGTTTTGGTCCTCAGTGGGGAGCATGCAGGAGACAGCCAATCAATGATTCTCTCTCATCACTGATGTTTCCATTTCTCTATCCCTCTCCTTCCCTCTCTCTGAAATCAATAAAAAAAAATTTTTAAATGGATCATTGGCTAAAGTGCAGTGAGTAATGAGCCATGTCTCTTGTGGCCTTATAGTGTCAGAGGTTGGCATAAGTTTCGCAAAATGAGTTAGAGTCAACTCTACAATACTGTCAAATCCAGACATCGCCAGCAAGGTCACCCAAGCAGGACAAACCAAAGAGGAAAATCTTGCTCTGCTGACACTGACTCTAGGATATGTCCAACCCTACAGGGTCTTAAACCACATCTAAAAACAACAGGCCGGTGGAACAAGGACACGGGTTGGGGGAAGTGGGAAGGGAGAAACAAAAGAATGCACCCTCTTCTGGACTACAGTCTTTTAGCCTGCAAAAGGCCACACTGGAGCAGGAGAGATGGTTCATCTTTAAATTAAACTCAGTGTTTTATGCCTCATATAAAACTTCAACTCTAATTGTTCACAGCTTTGATATGGATGATGGCATAAGAGTTGGTAACCGGTTATCAGAAATCTTGCATGATAATTCTGCATGATATCTCCTATCTCTTTTGAAATGTAGTATCTTGATATTTAGATCTGAGCTGTTTTAACATCCTGTTATACATGTAAGAGAATAATGTGTATCAACTTCAGATGCTCTGAAGAGATCAGTGAGTGAAAGTTGGGCCTTTAGTTACCTGCAAAATTTTATTTATTAATTTTTAAAGAGATATTGGAAGCAAATATGATAAATTTTTAATATATATTTAAATTTAATGGTGGTTGTGTGAATGCTTATTATATTATCTCATGGCCTACATGCCTAGTTTACTATCTTCTTTCCAGCATAAACCTGTTCTCATTCTTGGTAACTACAATATCAATGTAGGTAGTAAATCCAACAAACTTTTCAATCTGATTAATTATAGACAAACAACAAGTTGCAAAATTACTGCAGAGAGTTCCTGTCTGCCTCTGCCAATGGTGACATATTACACAAATACAGATCATTTTCAAAACCAAGAAATTGACCTGGGTAGGATACAATTATTTACACTACACATCCTACTCAGATCTCACCCAGTTTCACATGCACACATTTTTATTGTGTATAATTCTAGGACATTTTATCACATGTATAGATTCATGTAATCACAGCCACATTCAAGATTTGGAATTGTTTCTTTGTCACAAAAGAGTCCTCTTGGGCAACTCTTTGTAGACACACCCAACCTGTGCCCCTTCCAAACTCTTGGCAACCACTGATCTTTTCTCCATCTCTATAATTTTGTCATTTCAAAAATGTTGTATAAATGGAATCATACAGTATTCAGCCTTTGAGTTTGATTTTTTTCATTCAACTCAATGATCTCAAGATCCATTCAAGTTGTTGCATGAATCAAAAGTTTGTTGTTCGTTTTTTAAATTACTGCGTCGTATTATATAGTATAGATGCATTACCTTTTGTTTCACTATTCACACGTGGAAGGATATTTGGTTTGTTTCCAATTTGATTATTATAAGTAAAATTGCTAGGAACATCTGTATAGAGGTTTTCATGTGAACGTAAGTTTACCATTCTCTAAAATAAATGCCAGGAGTAATTGCTGTGTTGTATGGTAAGTGTATCTCCAAAATTTTAAGAAAATGCAGTTTTACAGCATGGCCATACCATTTTACTTTCCAACCAGTAATGTATGAGAGATCCAGTTTTCCTAAAGCCTTGCCAATATTTGAAAGAATAGGTATTTCTTAATTTTAGCCATTCTAAGGAGTGTGTAATAGTATCTCATCATGGTTTTAATTTTGTATTTCCCTAATAGCTAGGGATGCAAAACGTATTTCATGTATTTATTTGCCTTCCATATATTTCCTTTGGTGAAGTGTCTGTTCAAGTCTTTTGCCCTGGTTGAATCCAACTCTCCATTAACTCCATGCCTGTTTCCAGGGAGCTAAGTGTAGCTAGAGAACAACACACAACCAATGGTTTCACTTTTAATTTATGTCCACAAACCACAAGTATCCACTTAGCTATGCTGAGCAATCAGGTACCTTTTCCATAACTACCCTTTCGGTCTCCAAGGGAAACACTTCACTCCATCTCTCTCCTGAAACCCGCTCCTCACTCTTTTATCACTCTCAGATGCTGCCCTCCTGAGAATGTCCCCACCAAATCTACCAGCCAAACTGCCTCTGAGCTCACTTCCCTGCCTTTCCTCTCAGGCCAGGGAAGAGCTATGCATGCTCCTACCCTAAACCATCCTTTCCACCTGCATGCAGGTTCCACCCCTCTCCTCCACAGATACACTCACCCAATTATTACTTCTCCCACCTGAATCTTGAATACTCCCTTCTCTTTTGGATCATCCAAACACTATACACACATGTTATCCTATCTCCTGGCTTAAAATACATTCTGCTCCACCCACAGCTTGATTTTTCTCCTTTCCTTCACAGCAAATCTCCTTAAATGAGTTTTCCATACTTGGTTATCTTTATTTCCTCACCTCCTAGGCTCTGGCTCCACCCTTCCCCTCTTCTCTCTTTCCTCTGCCTCTCTCTCTCTCTCTCTCTCTCTCTCTCTCTCTCTCTCCATCTCCCTGCTCCTCCCCATCCCTCCCCCCTCTCTATTTCTATCTCTATCTCTCTATCTCTGTATCTCTCTCCTACTCCTCCCCCCATAGCTCCCCCTCTCAGTCTTTCTATCTCTATCACTGAATCTTTCTTCCTCCTCCCCCTTTCTTTCTCCCTCCCTTCCTCTTTCTCTCTCATCTTTTTTTTTTTTCATTTACTTCTTATCTTTTTTTTTCCTTTATTTTCTTTTTAAATCTTTATTGTTGAAGGTATTATATAGGTCCTCCTTTTCCCCACTTCCTCTCTTGGTTATATCATTAAATTCATTTTCCTTGCTTTAAATTTTTATTTTTGAAAATGCAATACATTCACAGGTTTAAAAATATTTTTGATGCTCACATTGAAAATTGTCATTCCCTTTCTAGGCCTTTAGGCATCTACGTCTTCTCCTCAAAGATAAATATGATTATTAGTTGTTTCTCAAGTTCTTTCCAGAATTATTTAATGCTAAACAAGCATATGTAGATATGTTTGTTTATAAAGGAATATATAATACATATGAATGTATCTTTATTCCTTCTCATACAAATATACATTGTTCTGTACTCTTTTTTTTTTTAACTTAATATATCCTAGAGATCCTTCCACATCAGGTTTGTTGCTCTTTGTATATAGCTACACAGTATTCCACTGGACCATGATTTATGCAGTATTGATGGCCATTTTGGCTGTTTCCAATATTTTTTGCAAATTATCCTACATTTATTAACGTTATACATATATCTCTTGCATATGTACAGATATACCTTTAAGACAAATTCCTAGATGAGGAATTACAGGAAGAAAAAGTATGACACTTGGTATGTGTTTATGCATGTTGCAAATAGCGCTCCCTGGGGCCTCTGTCAACCTTCACTCCCACCAGAAATGTGTGAGAGTGGATTGTACAACACCATCTCCTACAGAGGACACTGCCAAAAGTTCTGGTATTTTATGTTTCAGTGAGTAAAATATAACTCCATGTAATTTTAATTTTCATCTCTGTTATTATTACTTTGGTTTCTCTCCATATGTTTAAGAGCCATTTTTATTTTGAGAAATTGTGAATTTATGACCTATAATCATTTTCTTATTGGCTTCTTAAATTTTGAATTATCATTTTACAGAAACTTTTACAAATAGGGGAATTAGTAATTTTTCTTTTCTATGAGTTACCAATATTTTCCCAACTCATTTTTCATCTTTTGATTGTGATGGTTCATGCCATACCGAAAAAAATCTGTATGTTCTCCTCCTTATTAATCTTTTCTTTAATGCCTTCTGAATTTTGTGCTACACTTTGAAAGTCTTTCCCAAGATTGAGAAAAAAAAACAAAACTTTCCTATGTTTTCTCCAGGTACTAATCTAGTTTCATTATTTATTTTTAAGTATTTGAATTATATATAGACTAGAGGCCCGGTGCACGAAATTCGTGCATGGGGGTGTGTGTCCCTCAGTCCAGCCTGCACCCTCTCCAATCTGGAACCCCTTGAGAGATGTCCGACTAAACGGGCAGTTGGACATCCCTCTCACAATCCAGGACTGCTGGCTCCCAACTGCTCACCTGCCTGCCTTCCTGATTGACCCTAACTGTTTCTGCCCGCCAGCCTGATCACCTCCTAACCACTCCCCTGCCGACCTGGTCACTCCTAACTGCCCTCCCCTGACAGCCTCATCGTCCCTAACTGCTCTCCCCTGCTGGTCTGGTCCCCCCCACAACTGCCCTCCCCTGCAGGCCTGGTCCCCCCCAACTGCCCTCCCCTGCAGGCCTGGTCCTCCCCAACTGCCCTCCCCTGCAAGCCTGGTACCCCCCAACTGCCCTCTCCTGCAGGCCTGGTCCCCCCCAACTGCCCTCCCCTGCAGGCCTGATACCCCCCAACTGCTCTCCCCTGCAGGCCCGGTCGCCCCCATCTTCCCTCCCCTGCTGGCCATCTTGTGGCAGCCATCTTGTGTCCACATGGGGGCAGCCATCTTTGACCACATGGGGGCAGCCATCTTGTGTGTTGGAGTGACAGTCAATTTGCATATTACTCTTTTATTAGATAGGATAGAGGCCTGGTGCAGGGGTGGAGGCTGGCTGGTTTGCCCTGAAGGGTGTCCTGGATTAGGGTGGGGGTTCCCTTGGGGTGTGGGGCGGCCTGGGCAAGGGGCCTGTGGTGGTTTGCAGGCCAGCCACACCCCCTGGTGACCCAAGCATAGGCCAGGGCTGGCTGGAAGCAGGTATCTGGGATTTATTTATCTTCTATAATTGAAACTTTGCAGCCTTAAGCGGAGGCCAGGGCTGGCCACAGCTGGTGGGAAGCTTGGTTTCCTCCATCACCGGCGGCAACCCAAGCTTCCTGCTCACTCCAGCTCTGTGGAGGCCGCCATCTTAGTTGGGTTAATTTGCATAGTTGCTCTGATTGGCTGGTGGGCGGAGCGGAGTGATGGTCAATTTGCATGTTTCTCTTTTATTAGTGTAGATTTATCCTAATATCATATGCAAAGTATGTTTTCAACTTTATTTATTTTTTAATATATTTTTATTGATTTCAGAGATGAAGGGAGAAAAAGAGAGAGATAGAAACATCAGTGATGAGAGAGAATCATTGATTGGCTGCCTTTTGCATGCCCCACGCTGGGGATCAAGCCCACAATGCAGGAATGTGCCCTGACTAGGAATCAAACCGTGACCTCCTGGTTCATAGGTCGATGCTCAAGCACTGAGGCATGCCAGCCAGGCCAACTTTATTTTATTTTATTTTATTTCATTTTAAATATATTTTATTGATTTTTTTACAGAGAGGAAGGGAGAGGGATAGAGAGTTAGAAACATCGATGAGAGAGAAACATCAATCAGCTGCCTCCTACACAATCCCTACTGGGTATGTGCCTGCAACCAAGGTACATGCCCTTGCCTGGAATCGAACCTGGGACCCTTGAGTCTACAGGCCAATGCTCTATCCACTGAGCCAAACCTGTTAGGGACAAATTTATTTTATTTTAGATGGCCACCAGTGATCCCAATTCCATTCACCAAATAGTTCGTGTTACACCCACTACTTTAATATATATATATATTTTTTTGTCAGATGATAAATTCCCATATGCATTTGGGTCTAATTCTGAGACTTTTGTTTCATTGATCAGCTTCCCTACATATGGTTTTCTGGATCCAACTCCTCAACTTCTAATAAACAAAGACCCCTTCAGACTTCCTCTCTTTTCAGTCTGCAGCTCGGTCAGACCTTTGAGGATAAGCTCCAAAAGGCCTTGCTCTAGTTTATGGTTGTTGTTAACACTGACATTCCAATGCCTGGGACACAGTAGGTCTATGTTAGTTTGCTATAGCTGCCACACAAAAGTACCACAGACTGTGTGGCTTAAACAATAGAAATTTATTTTCTCACAATTCTGAAGGCTAAAATTCTGAGATGAATGTATTGGGAGGGTTGTCAGGTTCTGAGGCCTCTCTTCTTGGTTTATAGATGGCATCTTCTCTTGTGTCCTCACATGTATCTGTGTCCTGATCTCCCCTTCCTATAAGGATGCCAGTCATGTTAGATAAGTGCCCACTATAGTGACTTCATTTAACTTAATTCCCTCTCTAAAGACCCTATCTCCAAATAGCCATATAGCTGGGAAATAGGACTTTAGCATTAAAATATAAATTTGGGGGGACACAAGTCAGTCTATAATAAGATCCTTATTAAATACTAGAGGCCTGATGCACGAAATTCATGCAAGAGTAGGCCTTCCTTCCCCCAGCTGTCGGCACCAGCTTCCCTCCTGCACCTGGACCCAGGCTTCCCTCACAGCCCTGGCTTCATCCAGAAGGTTGTTTGGAAGGACGTCCAGTCTAATTAGCATAGTACACTTTTATTATTATAGATTTGTTGAATGAGCCCATTGAAGAACTTTTCTGAATATTTGAAATAGTTTCTAATCCAAATGATATTTTAAAAATAACAAGTAACTCGCCCTGGCCAGTGTGACTCAGTTAGTTGGAGCATTGTCCCATAAGCCAAAAGGTCTTGGGTTCGATTCCAGGTTAGGGCATATACCGAGGTTGAGAGTTTGATCCCCAGTTGGGGTGTGTCCGAGAGGCAACCAATTGATGTTTCTCACATCGATGTTTCTCTCTGTCTCCCTTCATCTCTCTAAAAAATCAATAAGCATATCTTCAGATGAAGATTTTAAAAGAGTACACAAGTAACTTAATTTGACTGTAGCATGAGGCACATGAAAGGAAAACATAAGAGATAAGAGTTAAATTTTCAATATTTACACCAAATGAAAATAAGTTTTAAAATTAGATGAAGTGAAAGAGGGAAGAAGAATGTTATGTGTGCTGAACTCCTTATGTTTAAAAGGGATGCCAATTGATCCACTTCTTAATGTTGATAAATTAAAAACATAACCTTTAAGTTTATGGTTCAGAGCTAATAATAAAGGAAGTAAGAATAGGTTGAACTTTGAAGAATAGGATTCAGGGAGACTGTCACCTTGTATCAACTTCTCTATCATTTGGAGGGAAATTATACACAAGAATGCATATTGCTATGATAATTAAAACAAACAAATAAGAAAAGTGGGTTTGGGCCATGGTGAACTTTCAATCACCCTATGATATACTTTATTCTTTAGTTTTAAAGCCTCACAATGCAAACTCACATTGTTTGACATTGGTCCCCAGGCTCAGTTTTCAACTATAGGTTGCACAACAGTGATTACCAAGAGGAAGACCAGATGGGGTAGGATGGGAGTGGCTGACATGTGAGTGGACATGGGGCAAATGATGAGAAACATATCAGTAAGGGATCGTGTCTCAAATAGCTCTGGTCTCTGACTTGCCCACAGTCCTTGCACAGGAAATTGCAAGGTCTGTCCAATATCTTGATAAATCTTGCTTAGTCACCAGCTTTCAGTCCAGCTCCTTCACACATCTCCCGATTTAGAGGGCAAAGACGTGTCTCTGGCATCACTCAATCCCAGAAAGACTCTCCCCTTCAGCACAGGTCTGCTCTCCACCTCAGGCCAGAAGAATGGAAGAAAGGTAAGAATATATACCCAGAACTGACTTATGTCCAAAGCCAGTTATGGTTTTTGCTCTAAGTTCCCATCCCCATGATTCCTGGGCACTACATGCAGGGGTCCTAGTGCATCCTTCAGGGAAACGCAGGAAACGTGAAGCTCTCCTCTAGAATCTTTGGGTGCATCAACTCTGACTGTTGGAGATGCAAATGGGGTCAACCAGAACCTTTCTCTCTTTGATCCATCTCCTCATAGGCTCCCCTTCATTGCAACCATTCAAATCTGTTGTCATGGAGAGAATGTTGCCTCGAATATTAATTTAGGGAGCAAAGTAAAATGTGAGCATTGCTTCCCAAGTCAGAACTGTTAGTAACCCAGATTTCACTGTTTTCATTTTTTCCCCTCTTCTCTTGTGGATATGGCATAGAACCAGGAGTAAACTGCCCAAACTGGGGTAAATGGGGTGTGTTTCATGAGGGACTATTGAGCGGGTTTAAAGGAAAGTGACAATGCATAGTGAAGCACCCTAAGGTGAGCAATAGAGAAGCACTGTTTCCATCTGAGGCTTAAAGGAACCCAGGAAAGAGCAAGTACACAGATAGAGCAGAGCCGTAATCATAGCAGCAGCAATAGGGAGGACCACCAGTCAGATGGAGAAGCAGGCCCATGCCAACACACTGCTCAGCACGGAGAGAGCCAGGAGATGAAAAAGCCAAATCTCTTTTTCCCTGTCCTCCAGTCTCCTGGTAGCTCAATTTAACCAGAAATCGGAAGGACAGGATCTCACTGATGAGATACTGTTACTAGGAAAACCCCTGTGTGGGCTCAGGCTGCCTGTTGCTGTGTCCAACAACAAAAGCAGGGTTGAATCATATAAGGTGTATATTGAGAAGGCTAGCCAACCAAGAAGACAGGGCGCTTACAAGCATTCAAATCCTGTATTACAGCAAGGTGCAGGGGACAGGATTATAAAGGAGAAAGGACTAGGGTGAGGCTGGGAATGGAATGCAGCTACATGCAGCCCTGGAGGTCTACAGACATCAGCTATTGTCCTTTAGTCATCAGGAGATGAGATGATGTTGATGAGGTGGTGTTTTGACTTCTGGTGGGTCCGTCTGACCATGCTTATCTGTTCTGCTTGCTGGATTCACAGCTGAGTCACTTCCTCAATCGCTTCGCACAGGCCTTGAACTTAACCCCCTATTCACATATATTAGCCCCCTATTCACATAAGTATATGTGTTAGAAGATTTAAAATAATATGATTATTTTTCAGATTCAGGTGCTCTATCAGATTATAAGCCCCCCTATCAGTAAATAGAGGCCACCCTCTTGGGAGGCCAAACAGGGTAGAGAAGGATGAAAAGGAGGTCCTCAGAGCAAATGCATACTATCCCTCATGTCTCCTTGACCTCACAGTTTTCTACTTCCTGGGATTTTCTTTATCTCGATGTCATCAAATAATTCTCATCTCACCTTCATCAGTTAATTTTTCCTTCCATTTGCACCTTCTTTCTCTAGTTTCACTTTTATGAAGCAATCACCCAATTCATAAAAAAAAGCCTTGCCATTGAAATGTAATTTTAAAGGGAAAACATATTCTTTGCTAGAGGTCTGGTGCATGAATTTGTGCACGGGTGGGGTCCAGCTGGCCCGCCCAGATTGGGGCAATCCCCGGACCAACTGGGGGAAGGGGCCATGGGCGGTTGGCCTGCCAGCCCCGCCCCCTGATGGAACTTCTGGTTGAACTCCCAGTCAAACTCCAGCTTGAGGGGACAATTTGCATATTAGCCTTTTATTATATAGGACTAGTGGCCTAGTGCATGAAATTCATGCAAGGGGAGGGGGTGTCCCTCAGCCCACAGGACAGGGCCTAAACCGGCAGTTGACATCCCTCTCGCAATCTGGGACTGCTGGCTCCTAACTGCTTACCTGCCTGCTGGCCTGATCACCCCCAACTGCCCCCCCTGCCGGTCTGCTTGCCCCCAACTGCCTCCCTGCCAGCCAGCTCACCCCCAATTGCCCCCCCCCCCCGCTGGCCTGCTCACCCCCAACTTCCCCCCTGCCAGCCTGTTTACTCCCAACTGCCCCCCCTGCCAGCCTGCTCGCCCCCAACTGCCCCCCACCAGCCTGCTCACCCCCAACTGCCATCCCCTGCTGACCTGCTTTCCCCCAACTGCCTCCCTGCCAGCCTACTCACCCCCAATTGCCCCCCTGCCAGCCTGTTCACCCCCAACTGCCCCCCCTGCCAGCCTGCTCGCCCCCAACTGCCCCCCGCCAGCCTGCTCACCCCCAACTGCCATCCCCTGCTGACCTGCTTTCCCCCAACTGCCTCCCTGCCAGCCTACTCACCCCCAATTGCCCCCCTGCCAGCCTGTTCACCCCCAACTGCCCCCCGCCAGCCTGCTCACCCCAAATTGCCCCCCCACGGGCCTGCTCACCCCCAACTGCCCCCACCACCACCCTCATCACCCCCAACTGCCCCTCTGCCAGCCTGATTGCCCCTAACCACCTCTGCCTTGGCCTCACCACCATTGCTTTGTCCAGAAGGACATCCAGAAGATCTCCCGGAAGGTCTCCCGGTCTAATTAGCATATTACCCTTTTATTAGTATAGATGGGTTAGAGTAATAAAGACTTAAACAAGAGACAAAGTGTATTCAACCTAGACTGGAGGCTCCAAGGCATTCAAACACAAGAATTCCTTCCAACTTGCTTCTCCCTACTCCTAGACAGGTGTCCTCATCCTTGTGGTCCTACATGGCTCGCAGACACGTCAGCATTCAGCCCCCAGACAGAAAAAGAAGGGGAGGGAAAGTTACGCTCCTGCTATTAAAGGCCTGACCTGGGGATTGGTGACATTGCTTCTACTCGCCTCCCATTGGCCAGCGCCTAGTCACATGATGCCATCAGTATCAAGGGAGTTGGGAAATAGGGTCCTTTCTCTGGTCTTAAAACTCTCAGAATCATTATGTGACAGAAAAAGAGAATGAATACTAGGGGCGGTCTCTGCACCCCTGCTTGTCCCTCACATTCTGAGTTCACATAAAGATTTTTCTGGGACTCCTCAGAGATAAGGAATGATGTAACAGAGAATAGTGGGAAAGCTTGGGACAGGGCTCCAGGATGGTGGTGGGTCCCCTCTTCACAGTGAGATCCCAGGAAAATCCCTTTGATGTTTTAGGCCTCATCTTCTCCCTGTTTTAATCAAGGATATTACAATAGAGGTCTCTACAGGACACGTGCTAAATGCTGGCAATACAGTAGTGAACAACAGGCTCCACTTAGTCCTTATGAAGTTTCCAGTTTGATAAGGATGATACATATGATATGCCAGAAAACAGACTTACTGAGTGTTAAGTTTTCTGAGCAGGGATCATGGAGGTTCTAGTTTCCCTCCCACATCCTTTTCTGGCCAATCAGGGCTCTGGGAGTTTGTCCCTCTAGAGAAGATGGATGATTCTGCACTTGATTCCTCCCTATACCCAGGAGTAGGATGCATCCCCTTGCCACTTGGAGGCCTCCTGCCCATGTGAGTCCTCTGGATTTTGGAACAATGGCTGCCTTTCTGAGGCAGAGAAGGGCTCCTGGATTCAGCTGTCTGTTCCTAATTGGCTTTCACCCACCTCTCTTGTTCCCTATTTCATTGGCTTCTCTTCCTCTCTGTATTTCTGGAGTTTGCTTATGTTAGATTTTTTTTTTTTTTAATCCACAATTTTGACTGCCATCTTTAACTTGGACATTACTTCTCTGCTTTTCCCCTGTCCAGGAGTAATCAGCACTACAGTGCTGGTGGGTCTGCAGTACGGGTCAAAAGTGTAGACTCCAAGGGACCCCTGATGGGTTCAGATCCACACCATGTGAGACCAGGAGCAAAACACTCATCTTTTTTGTGAACCATTTCCATATTCTATAAAATGGGAATAATATTAGGGGTCTTGAGAGGATTACAGAGACAATACCTGATAAACTCTCAATCAGCTGCTATTATGCCTTCACAGGCAAGCTAGGCCTCTTGGTCCAGCTGACATTTGCCTGAGCATCTCTCTCTACATTCCAAGCCCTGCATTTTCCCATTTCCCCTCATAAACTCCTCTCACAGAAACACTTTACTCAGCAAAGCAAACCCTACAAAAGATCTCTTGGGAGAAAGAGTGGAGTAGGTTTACATTGCACACAACACAGCATTCCACTTAATAGTCCCCCATAGATATTCCCAACCTTCAAATACCTCTTTCCAGTGGCACTCAGACCTCACTCTCACTTCCTCCCCTGTACTCAGCTCAGCCCCAAATCTTACCCCCAACTGAGGCCCAAAATGATTCCAAGTACTCAGCAAAGCCATGTAGAGTCTTCACTTGAAATGCACATCAGTGTCAGTGGGTGTGTGTTTGGGGCACACAAGGTAACCCTTCTAAATACGCACAGACCTTCCACAAAAAGAATTAAGATAAATGGTATTTTCTTCAGCCATTACACATGTGTGTTCTAATGCCTGTAATTGTGTTTCCTTTTTTTTTTTTTTTTTTTTTGGACCTCAAATCTTCCACTGCCATTACCCTTCTCATTCATTTATTTTTTCACTGAATACATACCTATTGAGAACACACTGTGGGCTGCACACAGGGAGGCACTGGGGATAACAGGGCTTTTATCTTCACAGAGCTGACATACTGAGCCATTTTGAGCCCAGTGCACCCAGCCATCCTCACACCTGCCCTCGCAAGAGATCATATTCCCTTCATGTCCCTAAAGTCTTTCTCCTTGGTAGCCTCTTAGTCATGAGGGTGGATTTATGGTCATCTCTGCTCTTCCTAACTTCATGCAGCTGAGGGGGAAACTCCAGCTCAGGACAGAACTGATACTTGGGTCCAGAGCCCCTCCTGGTCTCTCAGATTCTATCCCAGACATTGATCTCCTTCTTCAGAACATTCTGGGGACATGACATCACCTCTGGACAGTGAGTGGAAGCTGGGGTAGGGGGGAATGATGGGACTACAGAATATCCCCATGTCAGTAGCAGGTTTGTGTTGCAGTAGAGCAAGCCCAGGCTCTAGAGTCAGAGAGAGAACTGGGTTTTAATCCAGGTCCAGGACTCCAAGGCTGTGTGGCCTTCCATAAATATCTTAACCTCCGGACCCTCCTTTCCCTGCTCTGTAACAGGGCACAGAAATAGCACATCGCATGATGGCTCTAAGAATCACTGATTGTACCAGGTGCTCAACTCTTGTTTTCTTCTAGGGTCATCACTGCAGGATTTGAGAGCACAAATATGACTGCCACAGCCTGGGGGACTGAGCTCACACCAACCAATGGAAGTGACCAGGCTCTTTCTAAATGTAACAAAGCGAACCTGACCCCAGCCGTGCTGGTCTTCACCGTGGCCCTGGTGGGGCTGGCAGGGAACGTGGTGGTGCTCTGGCTCCTGGGCTTCCGCATGCGCAGGAACGCCTTCTCCGTCTACATCCTCAACCTGGCGGGGGCCGACTTCATCTTCCTCTGCTGCCAGATTATATATTCCCTGCAGACATTCATCAGTAACTTCCATTCCACGTGCATTTTCATCCCCTCCATTTTCATCACTGTGTCGATCTTTGCCTACATCTCAGGCCTGAGCTTTCTCAGTGCCATCAGCACGGAGCGCTGCATGTCTGTCCTGTGGCCCATCTGGTACCGCTCCCACCGCCCCAGCCACCTGTCCACTGTCACGTGTGCCCTGCTCTGGGCCCTGTCCCTGCTGCTGAGCATCCTGGAAGGGAACTACTGTGGCTTCCTGGTGAGGAAACGTGACCAAACTTGGTGTCGGGCGTTTGATTTCATCATAGTCGTGTGGCTGATTTTGTTGTTTGTGCTTCTCTCTGGGTCCAGCCTGGCCCTGCTGACCAGACTGTGTGGCTCCCACCGGGTACCCCTGACCAGGCTCTACATGGTCATCCTGCTCACTGTGCTGGTCGTTCTCGTCTGCGGCCTGCCCTTCGGCTTCAAGTGGTTTCTGTGTTACTGGACTCAGACATTTTGCAGTAAAATGTTTTCTTATTTTCTTAGAAGGACTTGGCTCATCCTGTCTAGTCTTAACAGCAGCGCCAACCCCATCATTTACTTTTTTGTTGGCTCCTTCAGGCAGCAGAGGCAGCTGCGGCAGACCCTCAAGTTGGTCCTGCAGAGGGCTTTGGAGGACGTCACCGAGGTGAAGAAAAGTAGTGGAAGCCTTCCTCAGGAAACCAGGGAGATTTCAGGGAGCAGTTCCACACAGTGATTCTCTACCAAGCAGGGTTCAGTTAGAGAAGGAGTACTTATTATAGAGCTTTATATATTAACTAGAGGGTAGGGCCCCTAGCCCTAGCCTACGATCAGGTCCATCTTCTGCCCGCTCACCAGTACCCAGTCCCGCCCCGCCACCACCACCCACCCCGGTTCCCCATTCGCCATCCAGCGATCAGAGACTGTGGGCCAGGGGAGGGGAGGGACCAAGAGGTGGTCAATGCACCTCACAGCGACTGGTCAAGCAATCGTTCTGGTCGTTACATAGTTATGGTCGCTGGGCTTTTATTATATAGGATAGTGTAAAATATAAACAGGGTGTCCCCAAAAATGTATACCCACTTTAACAGCTGATAGCTCAATTTTGAAAATGAAATGTATTTTAATAAATGCTGCCTTTATACTTACTCAAAGCAAGTGTATACATTTTGCATATAGTGATATATAGTATATAGATAATATATACATACATATGTATATGGTTAAACTGTCTCTATAAGGCTATTGTCTGTCTGATTCTAGAGCTTGTAGTATGCAGGGCAAACTAGAACCCAGGAGCCAGAGCAAAAACCCATGATAACCGACCAGCATTCATATCAGTCTCTCCCAGTGCCCACATTTGATGATGTGAGAGTTCTGCACGAGAAATTGGCTCCCTTCATCATGAAACTAAACATACCCCTGGTCCAGGGTCAGAGACACTGAAGGCAGATCCAAGGGAAAGTGGAGTAGCTGCAGACTCAGCTGCTGCTGCCTCACACCAATGCAATGAGTGTGCATGAGCACCCTGGGGCCCTTGCACTAATCTTCCATGCATAAAAACAGTATGGCTGCTGCTTTATTTCCAACCACCAGATCTTCTGCAAATTGTCTCTTGATGCCTACCCTAACCGGAAACATACATGGAAGGAAAAAGAATTCTGGAAAACATAGTTAAGTCTAGCCAAGCTGACACTTTCAAGTCCATCACAGTCTACTTCTTGGCACCCATAAACACCCTATCAAACCATAATAAATTCAAAATAAAGCTAGTAAAGCAAAGTCAACCTTCTTCTTAACATGATATACCTATTTCAGCTATTCCTGAAGTATACAATCTTTCCCCTGAAAGAAGGTCCATCTTTTCCTGTACTTTGGACCGTTTGTCTATCTTTCTTTTGAAGTGCCTGTTCAAGTCTGCTACCCACTTTTACTGGGTTGTCTATCTCTTTACATTGATTTTTGTTGGAGTCCTTTATATATTTTATATAAAATTCCTTTGTCAGATTTATGTGTTGCACATATTTTTTTTCTAAGTCTGGGATTTGCTTATTCATTTTTAAAGTATCTTTTGATGGGCAGAAGTTTTGGGTTTTTATGAAATCTAACTTATTAGTTTTCTTTTCTTTTATGATTAGTGCTTTATGCATTTTAAGAAATCTTTGCCTACTCCGAAGGAAACAAAGGTATTCTCCAATGTTTTCTTCTAACAGTATTATAATTTTTGCTCTTTATAAAAAAGCAAAATTACTTTTAGATGTATGAGACATTTCAAATTCATTTTTGTGCAGAGTGTGAGGTAGGGGTCAAGATTTATTTTTTTTTTCCCATACAGTTATCCAGTTGTTCTGGTACATTGTTGAAAAGACATTCCCTTTGAATCATTTAGCCCTTGTGTCAGAAACTATGCTTACAAACATAGGAATATTCCTGGACATTCTGATCTCTTTTGCAAGTCTATTCCAGAAGTCAGCCTGTGGGCCAAATCCCACTAACTGCCTGCTTTTGTAAATAAAGTTTCATTGGAACATAGCCATGCCTGTTTGTTTACATATTGTCTGTGACTGCTTTCATGCTACAACAGCAGGGTTGAGTAGCTGTTACAGAGACTAAAATATTTACTATCTAGCCCTTTACAAAATAAGTTTGGTGATCTCGGGTGTATTCTTAAACCAACACCTACTCTTCTGATGGCTGTAGTTTTGTATTGTTTTAAAATCAGGTAGTGCATATCCTCTAACTTTGTTTTTCTTCTTCAGGATTTTTTAAGCTACCTAAGTCTTTTGCAGTTGTATATAAATTTTAGAATAAACTTCTCAAACTGCTATAAAAAACCTGAGGAGCCCTGGCAGGTGTGGCTCAGTTGGTTGTGTCACCCCATGCACCAGGAGGTCACAGTTCAATTCCCAGTCTGGGCACATGCCTGGGTTTCAGGCTCAGTCTCCAGGGATGGGGAGTATGCAGGAAGCAGCTTATCAATGTTTTGCTCTGAAATTTGAATTTTTTTTCTCTCTCTCCCTCTCCCCTCCTCTCTCTTTAAAAATCAATTTTTTAAAAAATCCTGATGAGCTCAGGCCACATGTCTCAGTAGTTGAGCATCAACTTATGAACCAGAAGGTCACAGTTCAATTCCTGGTCAGGGCACATGCTCAGGTTTTGGGCTCAATCCCCAGTGTGGGGCATGCAGGAGGCAGCCAATCAATGATTCTTTCTCATCATTGATGTTTCTATCTCTCTCTCCCTCTCCCTTCCTCTCTGAAATCAATAAAAATGTATTTTTAAAAATAGTGATGAAATTTTTACTGTGATTGTGTTGAATCTATTAATTAATTTTGAGGTAATTGACATATTAGAATTCATAAACATGGTATTCATAAACATGGTATATCTAGCTATATATTTTGTTCTTCCTAAATTGTCCTCAGGAATTTTTTGTAGTTTCTATTTTCTAAATCTTGCACACCTTTTGCCAAATTAGTATTTTATGTTTTCTGATGCTATTGTACACAATATTTTTTTTACTTCGCTTTTGGATTGTTCATTGCTAGAATGTAGACATACAATTGAAAGCAAGATGGCTAGAGAGGGGGCTCCTGACTTTCCCTCCTCCACAGAGGATGAATTCCTCTGTGAGAAATCCAGAAACAAGTTGAGTGACTCCTATAGATCAGGCAACTTAAGCCAGGTACAAGGCTTAAAATTAGACCAAGATTTCTGCCCCCTGGGGAGCTGCTTCACATGTTATCCCCTCAGTATACATACAGCCCACCTAAAGACAGGTTTTTTCAGAAACATAAATTTCATTGGCCACAGCATTTTTTGTTTTGTATGTTTTTCAAACATAGATTTACTAAATGGCTTGTATCCAGAACATAAAAGAACTCACAACTTAATAACAAAAACACATGCATATATGCACAACGCATGGACTCCGAAAATAGGGTGGTGAAGGCCTGGGGGTGGGAGGTAGGGACAGGCTAGAAGGAGCCAATGGTGGGGGCGGGGGGAGACATATGTAATACTTTCAACAATAAAGATTTTTTTAAACTGATTTTTAAAATGACTAAAAGATTTTTTAAAGTTTTTTTTTCAATCACAGTTGACATTCAATATTATATTGAAGGCCATAGCATTTTTTTAGAGTCCCCTGGAGCAGATAGGAATAGCGCTCATAGTCCTGATCTCCGGAGATTAAGCATTCTCCCCAGATCTTCCCTAGAGGCTCCCTGTGAAAAAGAAACTTCTTTGCTGCCTCCGGTTTAATAAAATAAAAAAAAATAAAAAATCTGTGGAAGATGCGCATTGATCCTGCTCCGGTGACGCGACACCCTGGACCAATTGCTAGAGACAGGGTCTGGGGCATTGTCACAAACCATTATTCCTTTTCAGGAAAGTGGAATCTGTCACCAGCAAAAGGGAAAGGCTTGTAGTTCTAAACATGGACAATGAAGGACTTGTGAGCCAGCCAGCCACACAACCTAGTGTCAAATGATGTTTTTATTCAGACCTGTGCTGCCCTGTCCTTGGTTATTCCGAGCCTGCTTGACATTTGCACTGACACTACGTTGCACATTCCGCTAGGTGGACAGCCTTTTCTGTCCAATCAGCAGTTGCTTATCAGAAGGTATCAATATTGGTAAAGCACTCTCAGAGATGTTGACTACCAATAGCTACCATCTCAGAGCACAGAGGGTGAGGTTGATTAAGACTCTATGGTTCGGGGATGCAAAGGTGGGCAGCTTCAGAAAGGTGTGGGATTTGAAAGCAGAAGCTCTTACCTTTATATAGCCCTTCATTTACAAAGCTAGTTCCTAACCGCTATTTTTCTTATCTTTTGATACTCCTAGCAATCCTAGAAGGTGCCTAGGTTTAAGACAAATTTTTCTTTGACCCAGTAATCCCACTTCTAGGAATATATCCCAAGAAACTAGAAACACCAGTCAGAAAGGATATATGCACCCCTATATTCATAGCAGCACAATTCACCATAGCTAAGATTTGGAAACAGCCTAAATGCCCATCAGCAGATGAGTGGATTAGAAAACTATGGTACATCTACACAATGGAATACTATGCCGCTATAAAAAAGAAGGAATTCTTACCATTTGCAGCAGCATGGATGGAACTGGAGAGCATTATGCTAAGTGAAATAAGCCAGGCAATGAAAGAAAAATACCACATGATCTCACTCATTTATGGAAAATAAAGATCATTATAACCTGATGAACAAAAAGATAGATACAGAGGCAGTAAAGCATCTAACAGACTGTCAAATTACAGCGGGAAGGCTGAGGAGTGTTGGGGAGCAGGGGAAAGAGATCAACCGAAGGACTTGTATGCATGAATATAAGCACAACCAATGGACACAAGACACTGGGGGGTGGGATGAGGGCATGCGAGAGGGAGTAGGGGAGGCTGGGGGAAGGTCAGTGGGGGGGGGAGGAGATATATGTACTACTATGTGTAATACTTTAAAAAATAAAATAAAATAAATTTTTTAAAAAGACTAATTTTTCGACCCAAAGAGAAGGCAACAGGGAAAGCAAACAGACACCGTATAATTTCCAGAAAGGCACAAAAACTACTTAGAAAGCATTGAACAATGCGGAGGTTTCCTCTCTAGTAAACAATTGGTTGGTAAAGTCTGTGGAGTGCTGTCTTCAGAGGAATTCTCCTGCTCCAGCCGCCGTCAGCGCGGCAGCGTTCTGGGATCCATTTCCCAGGTATGCAGGCATTCTCAGAACAGCACCATAAAAGGGAGCGGGTGCAATAGCGCCATCTTGTGGGAATTCTGAGAACAGAACTCTTCTAAAGAATTCTGAGAGTCTGAAAATAAAGCCTTGTCCCACAGCCTCCTTAAGCTCTCCTCCTGTTTTTAATTGAGGTTTTTTTTTCTCTTTGGTTCTCTTATTGTGTAATTTTCTCCTGCCCTGTCTTCTCTTTCACTGATCCTGTCCTCAGTTTCCCCTAATCAGCTGTGTGGTCCTTCCAGTGTTTTGTTTATTAGTGCTATGTCATTCTTTATTTCCGACTGTTCTTTTTTCATAGACTCTTTTTTCATGCTGTTAAGCATCTTTAACATCATTATTTGAACTCTATATCAGATAAATTTCTTATCTCCATTTCAATTATCTCTTTTTCTAGAGAGTTCTCTTATTCTTTCTTTTGGGAGTTATTGTTTGGTCTCTAAATTGGAATCACACTATTTTACACTTATTTGTAATATATGCTTGTTCTCATTATCAGTGTATACAAATTCAATTTTTAGTTCCAATTTGCTAATGATCATTAATTGTGATTTCTCTCTGCATCTCAGTTACTTCATCTCTAAAATGAGGATTTTAGAAGAGATCATCTCTAAGATGCCTTCCATCTCTGACAACTTAAGAATATACTAGGCCCTAACTGGTTTGGCTCAGTGGATAGAGCATTGGCCTGTAGACTCAAGGGTCCCAGGTTCGATTCCGGTCAAGGGCATGTACCTTGGTTGCGGGCCCATCCCAAGTAGGGGGTGTGCAGGGGGCAGCTGATTGATGTTTCTCTCTCATCAATGTTTCTAACTCTCTATCCCTCTCCCTTCCTCTCTGTAAAAAATCAATAAAATATATTTTAAAAAAAAAAAAAACCCTGAAGAATATACTAGAGGCCTGGTGCACAAAATTCGTACACGGGTAGGTCCCTAGGCCTGGCCGGCAATCAGGGCCAATTGGGGCCTTCTGACTGCCGACTGGGGTCTTCCTTTCGGCTGCTGGCCCCGGGCCTTCCTTCATTCCGTGCTGCCCCCTGTTGATCAGCACATATCATAGTGAGTGATCAAACTCCCGAGGGGACAATTTGCATATTAGCCTTTGATAGATAGATAGATAGATAGATAGATAGATATAGATAGATGCAACTTCTGATGCCTATATCTGTTCCTCTCTCTTCCCTCCTCTCATCCACAGGCAACACCCAGGACCATTGAACCTTGGAGAATGAAGACCTTGAGCCAGCCTCCCTCAGATTCCACTTTCATGATCTAGAACAGCTGCCAGGGATAGGGCTCCTGTCTGTCAGGCTGATGTCTGGAGGCCTTGATTGCTTTCGCTCTGATATACAAATCTCCTTAGTGCCCTGAGGCCCTGACAAATCATCATTATAATTTTTTGTCAAACAAGACTAGCATTATTTTAAATGCTGGTCTGATGGGAACCTCTGATTTAAAAAGAACATTGTTTCACCCTGGTAAAATGTAAACTCATAAAACTATGACTGTTTTGTTCATAACTTGTGCACCTTATCACTTAGGAAGTTTCTACGCTAGTAGGTACTCAATAAGTATTCAATCATTTGAATAAGTGAATCTAACCTTATCTCTACCCTTTTCTAGTATTCCCAAGGACTCCTGAAACATCTGCTTCTTCATCTCCAACCACTGAGAGCTGACTAATTCCCTCTTGAAATAACCAATTCCATTGTTGTTCTGAGAGACAAGTGTAATTGGAGGATGGCAGTATCAAACTCAATATACCCTCTATCCCAGTGGTTTTCAACTAATGTGCTGGAAGAGGTACACTGGCACGCCATAGAATTTTAGTGTGCCATGAGATGAAAAAGGTTGAAATTCACTGCTCTACCCCAATTGCTAAGCCAAGAACTGAGAGGCAAGAGGTGGATATGCCAAATGGGCAAAAATTGTCTCTGAGAGTGAAAATACAAGCTTAGAGACAATAACTTTCCCATCTGTAGTCTGTATATTACTTTACAGGACATTTATGCACATTTCTTTTATCCTCTCTTGAGGGTTATGCAGAGGTAAGATTTAAATTCAATGGGAAGTATTTGTTGAATGGCTGAATTTTTCTACTATTTTTACATATGTCACCAGGGGGCGCACTTGTTGCTTAACTCGGCCCTTAAATCAGGCCTGTGTCCAACAGTCTGAGAGCCTGGACTTAAATAATAAATCATCATAGACTTTTAGGTCCTGTCACTGGCCCTTCCTACTACAAAGGAGCGATGCTAAAAGTAAGATTGCCTGGCAAAGCAGATACGCAGGGCACATCACATCTACTGAGAAGAGTGAATAGAAAGAAATCCTTTACCCCTGATTAAGTAGCCAAAGACCTATGGGGAAATATTATGGCTTCGAGGTGAAGGGGCTCCAGGGCCTTGCCAACGTGGAAGGAGAGTCGTAGAGACTTCACCTATCGGTGCTACCTTATTCTCTAAATCTCTGGCAGTCTCCTTTTGAAATATTAGGACCAAAAGGAACTACGTTTGAGAGCACCCAAGCATTCCTTCTATGTTCAGATGGGGAAACTGAGGCCCAGAGGAAAATAAGTTATTTGCCCAAGGTTAAATGCCTATCTAGTGGCAGAGCCAGAATTACAACCCAGGAGGTTGTTTCACTGAGAATAAATTGGCTGATGGGGGGTGATCTTTAGAAATAACCTTTGGATTCAGGACAACCTAAACTCTATTGGAAATTAAGACTGGTCATTTTAAAAGGGGTTATTGACTGTGATAGCTCTGCTCGAAAGAAAGGAGAGAGAGAGGAAGGAGTAAGGAAGATTCAAGAGTTTTCTTATGGCCTTGTCTCCAAGCAGCCTCTGTTGCTGCTCTGTCTTCCTAGCAACTGCAGCTATGCTGCATTGTTTGAAATACTCTTTTTTTTTTTTTTTTCAAAATCAAAAGATGAAGGATAAACTCCCAAAACAAAAGGCATTTTTCTTCCAAGGGCTCAGATAAATCATAATTTGAGGACAAAAGCGTCAAGGATGAGCAATCCCTCAAAAACCATCTGCAGAACAATTAAGTGTTGTCAATAGCAAAGCTCATTTCTGAAGTGCAGACTCCAAGAGCCTCAGAACTAGAAAGGGCCTTGGAATCACTGTATTCAAATACCACCCTTTACACATGAGGGATGTGTGATTCACAGAGGGGAAGGGCAGGGTCAGAACTCAAACGCTTTCAGGCTAGGAAATGAAGCAAGCTGGGTCAGGTAAGAGATACTTTAGATGTTACAGGAAATGTGACTTGTCCCTTTCAGAAAAACAACAGGGCAAGCATCTTGACAAATGTCAGCTAACACTTGCCCTCAGTAATGGGGATAAGAGTAGGAACTGTGGCCAACTGGACATGCCCTGCCTCAAGGGAGTAACTGCTACCAGCTCCACTGGCCTACCATCCAGCTACCCAGCTCCATATGCCTACTATCATGTAGGCATATGAGCCTGAAGTTGCCAGATCTTCTGTTATTTTAATATGGATTTGTACTTGAAATGTCCTAGTTGCTTTTTAACAGTGGCGACTAATTTGAATTGGTTGTAGGCCAACCAGAGCCCTTCTGGAGTCTGATTTCCGCCACAAGTATCTGGTGTGGGTACTGCGGGATGCACTAGGTTACACAGCCTCTCAGGGTCCTTTGAGAGCAGAAGGGCTGAGATTCCCGGTGCTTCTATGCTGCTGCCGCTCTCTAGGGTCCCCACATCAAGTCCAGATCTGATCATCCTTCCCACTTAGAAACCCCTCGTAGCTTCTAAGTGTGTTAGAATAAAGCCCAACTCCTCCCCAGCCTCCAAGGCCCCATGCAGTCTGGCTCCTGCCCTCCTCTCCCACCTCCTCTCCCACTGTGGCCTTCCTGCTGTGCCTAGAAGAGAAAGCTCTGCCTGGGAGCTCTCTCCCCCTACTCTGCATAGCTGGTTCCTTCTAGTAATGCAAGGCCGTGTTCAAAGGTTCTCTCCTCAGAGAGGCCATCTCGGAACACCCACTCAAAAGTGACCTTCTCCACCTTCTCTCATCACCCCACCCTCTTTTCTCTTTCTTCACTGCACTTACCACTATCTTAAATTATCCTTTCATCCATTGTTTTAACCTGGTTCATTGGCAGTGCGTCCCCACTAGAATATAAGTTCCATGAGAGTGGAGAAGCTGTCTTGCTAACGTGTATCCAGCTTCTGGAACAATGGCTCCATTTTGCCGTAACCCAGAGCAGTGACCAACTTCTAACTTCTGACTCCCGCTCCTCCCGAGACAAGTATTTCGGATGTTTCTTCCTGGGACCAGCAGCCAGGTGCCCTTGGCCTTCACCTTGAGCTGGCAGGCTGGTGTCTGTGGCCCCCAAAGGCATGGTCCCAATCTGTGGCGAGCCAATACAGCAAGATCACATCACACCCCCCACCCGCAAACAGCCCAGCTATTGGTCTCAGCTCACATTGTCTCCTGACACACCTTGCTTCCATCCTTGGCTTTCCACTCTCAGCCTTGCAGCCAGGAAATACGACTCCAGAGATGAACTCTCAGGAATGCAAGGATGTCCTCTTCCTTTAAATCAATAGTTTCACAGGAAAACTCTGCTTTTGATTTTCCCATCTCCATCCCCATAGCATCTGCTCCAAATCCCAAATCCCTTGGGAATGGTACTTGGACACCTTTCCTAGAACCCGCCTCCTCCCCCCAAAGAATTACCTTTGCCGATTTAGGTGTGGGGATGATGTCCAGATTTCATTGAGACCCCACCAAAATCAGCTTCATGAATTCCACTGATACATTTGCTGAAACAATGATAATAAGGTCATTGGCCTCAGGAACCCTAAGGGTCCACCCTCAGGAAACCCTCTTGGAAGACTTGCTCTGAAAGCTAAGTGCTAGAGCTGCCTCAAATTCTTTATGGAAACAAGAAGGTGAAAAAGAAAGAAAAGGAGAAAAGAGTGGAGGGAAAGAAAATATGAGCTAGTAAATAGAATACAACCTACCTTGTCACTTTAGATAGATTACCTGTTTCTTCCTCTCTGAAATAATCACTGAAGTGTTCAACAAAAATTTACTGAGCACCTGCTATAAGGAGGGTGGTCAGAGTGGGTGTCATTAAGAAAGCAATACTTGAGGAGAAACCAAGATGGCGGCATAGGTAAGCACCTAAACTGCTGCCTCGCACAACAATTTCAAAACTACAACTAAAAGACAGAACGGACACCATCCAGAACCACAGGAAAGCTGGCTGAGTGAAAATTCTACAACTAGAAGGAAAGAGAAAAAGCTCACAGAGAATTGGAGGTACAGCAAAGGGTCTTTGTGCGCGCAGAGAGGAAGGGCGGCTGAGAGTCTGGCTGACTTTCTCTGACGGAAGGGGGAAGGAAGCCCCCGACCGCACTGAACCCCAGTTCTGACTGCACTGAACCCCAGTTCCAGGCGAGCCCTTGGGGACCCACGCTCTTACGGGGGGAATCTGGACTCTCGGGCGGAGACTCGGGAGCCGGGGAAGGCAGAGGTCTGAAGGCACGCACGTGCGCGCAAGGGCAAGGCTGAAGGGAAGCCAAGACTGTCTGCTCCACCCTGAGACTCCACCCCATCCAAGCTGAGCACAAAGGCTATTGCAATTTGGCAAGTCTAATCCTATAAGGCTGTCTCCAGCACCAAACTTCTCCCAGCGTAGACAGAGATGATCCTTACTGGCCTGGAGGTCAATTCCTCCCAGTGATACCAACAACAATCAAGACTTAATTACAACAAGGCTGTACACACAGTCCACAAAGAGGTGCACCAAGAGTGTCCACCTCAGGTTAACTGGGGAGGCCGACCCACTGGGCCATATAGGAAACCTAGCACACAAATCTACCCTACCAACTCAGGGAAGCAGTGAAAATGCGGCGTCAAAGAAACAGATCACAAACGAAAGAAATGGAGGAAAACAAATGACTGGATATAGAATTCAAAACCACGGTTATAATGCTTTTCAAGAATATCCTAGAAAAGGCCGATAAATGTAACGAGACCCTCGAAGATATGAAAAAGGACCAACTAGAAATTAAACATACACTGACTGAAATAAAAAATATTATACAGAGACCCAAAAACAGACTAGAGGAACACAAGAATCAAGTCAAAGAATTGAAATACAAAGAAGCAAAAAACACTCAACCGAAAAAGCAAAAAGAAAAAAAATCCAAAAAGTTGAAGATAGTGTAAGAAGACTCTGGGACAACTTCAAGCGTACCAACATCAGAATTATGGGGGTGCCAGAAGAAGAGAGAGAGCAAGATACTGAAAACCTATTGGAAGAAATCATGACAGAAAAACTTCCCCCACCTGGTGAAAGAAATAGACTTACAAGTCCAGGAAGCGCACAGAACCCCAAACAAAAGGAACCCAAAGAGGACCACACCAAGACACATCATAATTAAAATGCCAAGAGCAAAAGA
Source organism: Plecotus auritus (assembly GCF_963455305.1). NCBI lineage: Eukaryota > Metazoa > Chordata > Mammalia > Chiroptera > Vespertilionidae > Plecotus > Plecotus auritus. Next base: position 125,013,353 of record NC_137783.1, on the reverse strand, counting down.
CAAAGAGAGAATATTAAAAGCAGCAAGAGAAAAACAGTTAATTACCTACAAGGGAGCACCCATACGACTGTCAGCTGATTTCTCAACAGAAACTATGCAGGCCAAACGGGAGTGGCAAGAAATTTTCAAAGTGATGAATAGCAAGAACCTACAACCAAGATTACTCTACCCAGCAAAGCTATCATTCAGAATTGAAGGGCAGATAAAGAGCTTCATAGATAAGAAAAAAGCTAAAGGAGTTCATCACCACCAAACCAGTATTATATGAAATGCTGAAAGGTATTCTTAAAGAAGAGGAAGAAGAAAAAAGTAAAGAGAAAAATTATGAACAACAAATACATATCTATCAACAAGTGAACCTAAAAATCAAGTGAATTAAAAACCTGAGGAACAGAATAATCTGGTGAATATAATAGAATCAGGGGCATAGAAAGGGAGTGGACTGATAATTCTCACGGGGAAAGGGGTATGGGGGGGTTCAGGAAGAGACTGGACAAAAATCATACACCCATGGATGAGGACAGTGAGGGGGAGGTAAGGGCAGAAGGTGGGGTGGGAACCGGGTGGAGGGGAGCTATGGGGGAAAAGGAGAAACAATTGTAATTGTAATAATCTGAATAAAGATTTATTTAAAAAAAAAAAAAAGAAAGCGATACTTGAGCCAACACTTGAAGGAGGTGAGGGTATTATTTCTATGAAACTGACCACCCACCCACTCTTTTCTTTCACATCCAAGAAGATCAGAACCAAATCTGAGGTTCAGTCCTCTAGAGGCCCCTGTGGTCTGCAAAAGTGTGGTCTTTTGTCCCTTGGAGAGGCAGGACAAGACAGTGGTGAAGGACACGGGTTCCAATCACCAAACTGGATTTAAATACTGGCTCTACCATTTGCTACTTACATGACCTTGGGCATCATATTTAATCTCTCTGAGCCTCCGTTCCCTATACCTCAAAATGAAGATAATAATAGCACCTGCCTTACAGGGCTCTTCTAAGGATTATATGAAATAATGTCCATACGTTCCTTTGCACGCAAGAACTCAGTAAAAATCAGCTGTAATTATTAAGCCTTGGTCTTATCTCTCAAATTTTATTTACATTTTCCTTGGTCCTGATTCTCTATCCTTATTGACATTTTAACACTGTTTTATGGTTTCTGCTCTTGTGGTAAACTACCTCAAATCCTTTGTGTCATGGTTATAAATAAGGAAGTAAATAAATAAAAATCTAGAGAGAGGAACATTTTCACTAAAATAAAACATTTTCTTACAATGGAGTGAATTGTGAGGACAAAAGCAAAAGACATGGACCCTCTTTTCTAACCATCCATCAGAAACCACCAGTAAGACACTCTCTGGTGACCAGATCATCTCTCTCTTTCCCAAACCCCTCTTCCTCCCTCTATCAGGAGAGAGTAAATGAGTCACACAAAATGACCCCATAAGTCTAAAGCCTCCCAACCTCACCACTATTTCATTGCCACAGGTCTCAGAGAACGCTCCTTCTTCCGGATCAGAGGAGAGAAAGGAACTAGATGGGGGTTGCTTTCCATGGTGATGGGATTAGGAAAAAGGGTGCTGGTGCAGAATCATTACTTCCATTAACTAGTGAGTGCTGTGGCCATGGGGAAGTCCCTGGGCCTCTCTGGACCCCAGTTTCCTTGTCAGTAATAATAGTACCTCCCCGCAAGATGCCTGTGCAGATGAAAGAGAATGAAGGAAAGTAACATGGATAGCATATTGGTAAAGCCCTCAATACATGCTAGACTTTCCTTCCTTACCTGCACCCCAGGGCAGCACTCAACGAACTATGGGAATAGGACACTCTTCAATGAGAGGGTGGACAGGGCAGACCTTGCGAAGACTAGTTTAAGTATAGCCCTATATGCTAGGAACTCCCTACAAGAAGGGGAAAGATCTTTTTTGAGCTCCTCCTACCTTCTAGGTAGATCATCACGTTTCTTCCTCCCTATAACCCTTGGAGATGAGCATTGTTATCCACATCTGACAGCGGGAACTGGGCTTGAACCCAGAGCACATAGCTAGGAATGCTGGAGAGGCAGCTCTGGCCTTCTGAAATTGCCTTTATGAAGGGAAAGCACCAGCCTCCACTACAGGACATCACAGCCACCGCTGATAGAGACCTGTGAGGCACAGGCCTTCCTGGGGTACCATCTCTGTGACTTGAGAACTGAGTTCAGCAAAAATGCAGTGACCTCACTGAGGCTTCCTAAGCCCCCCCCCTCCCCTCCATCAGCCCCCAGGGCCTTCCCAGTTGAGGCTTCCCGGCTCTATAAGCTTTGGTATTCGCTGGGTCTGAATTTGAAACACACACCCCTCACATATCAACAGGAGGACCTTGGTAAGTCACGTATTCTTTCTTGTTCCACTTCTGAAAATGAAAACATTCAATGCCTACCTCCCAAGGTTGCCATGAAGATTAAATAAAGCGCTACCTTGAAAACACACAAAACAGTGCTTGGCGCATCGTAAGCCCTCGTTTATGGTAGCTGCTATTATTACAATGATGCTGTCAGCCTTATGCTGGCTGAGCCACAGAGATGATGCTCTCAAGGGGAGAAGGTGTCATTGAGCACTTGCTGACATGTCTACCCACACTTCCATACAGGCTGAATGAGCATTGTGGCCTGGTTATCTGACATTGGATCCTTCTCCTCACCTTGCAGGAAACTACCTGGGAATAACAAGATTTAGTTGGACTCTGTGCCCCTCCTAAGAAAAAAAACTAATCAAGGCCCAGGCCAGGGCCTCCCATTCACTACCCTTGATCCACAAACATGTACTGCTGATCCCTCCTCTGCTGGGAATCAGGGAGAGGGAAGACGCAACCCTATCCCAGGAGTTCACAGTGCAGTTGGGGGAAAGGGCAAGGAACTGCTGTTACAGCAAACAAAAAGGCATGAGGCCAAGTGTCCCTGGGAAGATGAGGAAGGCTCCACAGAGAAGGAGGTATTTGAACTGGACCTTAAACGTTAGGTGACACATGCAGGGGAGGCATTCCAGCTGAAAGCACAGCATGAACAAAGGTTAGATATGTGGGGCTTGTTTAGAGAACAGAGTGGACTGCTGAGGCAGGAGGACTGAGAGGCCCCAGCACCGAGTGGAGAGCTGGTAGTGAAGGGCTAGTGAGCCTGAGGGGTAGGGAACACAAAATAAAAATCATGATTGCAATGGAGAAAATGTAGTGGGGAGGGGGGCCTGCAATTTAAAATAGGATGATCTCAGAAAGCCTCTTTGAAGTGACATATTTAAGAGATTACAAAGCAAGCCATGTGATTGTGGGGTAAGTTTTCAGGCAGAGAAAATAGCAGTACAAAGGTCCTAAGGCCACAAAGTGGTTGCCATGTTGGTATGCATTAAAAAGGCCAGTGTGCCTGACCAGCGTGGCTCAGTGGTTGAGCATAGACCTAAGAACCAACAGGTCACGGTTCGATTCCCAGTCAGGGCACATGCCGGGGTTGTGGGTTAGATCCCCAGTGTGGGACTTGCAGGAGACAGCTGATCAATGATTATCTCTCATCACTGATATTTCTCTCTCTCCCTCTCCCTTTCTCTCTCTGAAACAAATAAAAACATTTAAAAAAAAAAAAAAAAGTCCAGTATGACTGAGCTGTTAAGATTAGAAATTTAAAAGGAAGCCAGTTCATGAGAAGCCTAGCAGGCCATTATAGGGGCTCGAGCTTTCAGTTGGATGAGTTCTAGTAAAGAAGCAATGTGATCTGACTTATGTTTTAAAAGGATGCCTCTGGCTGGAGGTTTCCTCATGTAAAAATGGAGCTTAGAATCCCCGAACTGTGCAGCCCAACGCTTAAAATCCTATATAATAAAAGCCTAATATGCTGTGTCCAACCAGTCACTATGATGTGCACTGACCACAAGGGGGCAGACGCTCCAACCAGTAGGTTAGCTTGCTTCTGGAGTCCGTGATCAGGACTAGGCGAGACAGGCCAGACATGCCCTGGAGCCCTCCCCCTGTCCCTCCCTGGCCCGGATGGTGCACTGGTGGGGGTCCCTCAGCCTGGCCTGCACCCTCTCACAATCTGGGACCCCTTGGGGGATGTCGGAAAGCCTGCAGATGGCCGATCTCCGCAGGCCAGGCCAAGGGACCCCACCAGTGTATGAATCCGTGCACCAGGCCTCTAGTAAAAAATAAAAAACATTGGCCCTAGACGGTTTGGCTCAGTGGACAGAGCGTCAGACAGCTGACTAAAAGGCCCCGGGTTCTATTCCGGCCAAAGGCACACTTTGGTTGCAGGTTCCCTGGCCCTGGTTCAGAGTGCGTGCAGAAGGCAACCAATCAATGTATCTCTCTCACATTGATGTTTCTCTCTGCCTCCCCCTCTCCCTTCCACTCTCTCTAAAAATCAATGGAAAAATATCCTCCGGTGAGGATTAACAAATAAATAAATGAATATAAAAATAAAAAACATTGGAACCTCCGCCCAACGGGGTGCCAGCCTGGGGGCTGTGGGAATATGGGCAGCTCCTTGTCAGCCCCTGGTGTCCAGGAGAAAGTCAAGACAGGTGTGCGTCCCGCAACGCGTCAGGAAGGCTAGAACTGGAAGAGGGATGTTCTGCTCCCCAGAGACTGAACAGGGAAGGGTGGGAAGGAGGGTGCCACCTCCCAGCCCTGGAGCGCGTCCTGGGCACCCGGCACTGTGTGCGCTCCCATCTGCAACCTCTCCGCCAGTGCAGGTGTGGGCATCCTGTGAGCATCTGTTGGGGAGCCCACAGCACCCCTCCCCCAGCTCTGATCCCTTTGTCTCACTTTCCCTTATTCCCATCTGTCTGCCTGTCCGTTCCCCACAGGTTTCGGCGCACGCGACCCCGCCGGGGTCCCTCTGGAGGTCGCCGTAGCGGCGCAGCCCTGGCCTGCAGCTCCAGAGAGGAGAAAATCATGAATGAAATGGATGCGGTGCTCCGGTCTCCCCGCCCTCCCAGTCCAGGCAACCTCAGCGCGGGGGCAGTGCCTGCGGGGACTCCGAGCCCAGTCTGGGAGAGAGGAAGCCCGAAGACGTGGATCAGGGATTGAGGGTCTGCGACCCGGCCCCTCGCGGGCCCAGGGCGCAGCCGGACTCCCCGCCCCCAACCGCCAGCCCCGCCGGCCCTGCGCCATTCCGGGAGCGGCGCGAGCCCGCCCGGAGGCGGGGCGGAGCCGGGCTGGGCTGGAGGGTGCCGAACCCACCCAGCGGCTGCGCCGGCGACTCCGCAGCTGAGGCGCATTAGTGGGGCGGTCCGGCCGAGGAGCGCGCACGGAGAGCGGGACGAAGCGCCGGGCGCACAGAAGGACGGACGGACGCCCCCGCACACGCAGACGCACACAGCTCGGCGCGGCTCCCGTCACACACACGCACACACACTCGCGCAGACACTTACAGGAACACACGCAGATACACGCACACTCGCGCGCGAACCTCCTCCCGCCTGCCCGCCCGCTCGCCCGCTCGCCCGCGCCCGGAGCCCGCTCTGGCCGGTAAGTGTGGCGTTTCCGTCGGCGCCTTTGTGTGGGGAGCCGGAAGGCGGAGGGCGCGCGGTCCTTCCCAGAGCGGCCTCGCCACTGACACCGCCTCCAGCCCCGGGGTACCAAAGCTGGCGCCCGCCCCCGCCACGCCCCCACGGGGCTCCCAGCGCCCCCGGACGGGGGGGGTGGGGTCCCCACCCAGGGGAGGAGGCCGGGCGCTGGGAGTCGGGAAGGAGCAGCAACCTTTCCCCACGGAGCTCGGACCCAATTCCGTGGAGGGATCGGGATAGGGGTCCGGGTCCGAGCCTCTGCGGCCGAGGCTAGTGCGCGGCTCTGGGCTGCGTCGCCGCTCCAGGTCTGCGTCGCCTCTCCAGGTCTGCAGCTCCAGGGGGAGACTGGACGTCGCTGCCAGCCTGTTTGCTTGTAAACTGCGGCTTCCTCGCCTCGCTTCGCGACCCCGAACCCCACAGCTTAACCCACCCACTCCCCACCCACCACCCAAATAAAAGCCCAGTGCGTTCCCCACCCCCAGCATGCCCCTTTTTCCTACAAAGCCTGCAGATGGGTCTGAGCTCTGAGGGGCTACCTCACCAAGGATCATGTCAGGACCAGTTGAACCTTTGGAACTCATTTAACCCCCTCCTTTTACAGATGGGGAAACTGAGGCCCGGTGAGATGGCTTGACCAAGGTCACCGGAGAGTTAGCGACAAAGCCTGCATTAGAATCTAGGGTCCCTGGCTTTCATACTCATTTCCCCCCTATACAGTTCGCTCCTATTTCCATTGAAGACCCAGAACCCCAAAATTCATCTTAGTGTATCAGGAAAGTCTTTGTAATTCCTACCTCGCCCCCACTTGGAGCGTCATGTGCCATTCATTTGCTACCATTCTTACTGGAAAAAAAAAAAAAAAAAAAAAAAAGGGTTAGCCTTTAATTTGCCTCATTGGCCCAGAGGAGAGCTTTCTTATGCAAGCACTCCAGGTATGGGGTTAGTTTGGGAGAATGAATCGGTCCTGAACGGGAAATCAGATACCACGGTGTTCATCCTGGCTCTCCCAGGAGTCCCTGAGCCTGTGTCCTCGATTGGACCAGGTGATGTAGCATCCAAGGAGTCATCCCCTCCCCCCCACTTTGACCTGCCTGCATGCCTTCCCAGTCACTCTTCCCTCCTCGGTAAAGGCTAGGTCTTTAATCCCACCAGCCTCTTTCATCATTGCTTTGTGGAGGTCCCCCAGTCCTTCATGTCGGGCCAACTCTTCCTTCTTGATGTTTGTTGGGTATTGCTGACAAAGCTGCTGAGGAAGCTTGAGTTACAGGCTCTGGTGGCAGCTCAGGGCAAGGCTTCCTCAAGGGCAGCTGGGTGTCCCCAGAGCTGGCACAGAGAGGGTGCCCCAGGAGGTAAGGTGAAGGAATGCAAGCTGGATGGTGACTGGATAAAGTCATTCACCTTTGAGGAGACTGTGTTGGATGGGATAGTTGGCAAGGAGAGCAGTAATCAGTGTCTAGGGGCCTGAGGCTCTAGTCTCAAGCGCTTCCTTCCTGCGTGGGATAAGCATCCTGGCATGGAGCAGAGCCAGGGTGACCAGGTGACGTGACGCCAGGATCCACCATTCATATTGCAGCCCCCCTAAATGGCAGTGTGCTCCGGAAGAACCATTTGCACAGACTCCGTAAGGAGTAGGGGCCCTTGGGTTTTTGCAGGGCAGTAGCTCCCACCCTGAGAGCGAAAAGATCGGGGTTCCAGGCCCAGTCTTCCTCATTGGCTGGACAGTTTCGGTAAATGCTCATAGCCTCTCTGGGTCTCAGTTCCTCCATCCAGAAAATAAGATAATTGGATTGAAGAGTTTCAGGATATCTTTCAGGTCTGAACTGTTGAGGGGTGGGGGCACTTATTGACTTAACAGCTATGGGCTGATTGGATATGTGTGCTGGAGGGAGGAAGGAATGAGAAGTGATGGCTTTGATCTTGAGTGATCTTGATTGTCCTCTTCTATGACTCTGCGGGGGAATAAGATGAGATGAGATCATGTATGTAGGGTACTTAGCATGAGGTATAAAATAAGCTCAGGAATTGGTAGCTTTAGGGCCTCAGCTTTATGGTTATACCCTCCACTTCTTCGTTTTTTTCAGATTGCCTAAGGACGTGAGATTTTAGGGCCTCAAAGTCCCTCTTCCTCAAAACCCTCTCCCCACTGACCTATTCCTAGATTTAGGGCTCATGCAACCTCCTGGGAGAAGTTGCACTTTTGTTTACCAGGTATTTCACACCTAAGTGTGATTAATTTATTAATTTATATAGTGTCAAAGCTCTTCTTACACCCTGTCACTTATAACTTAATCCTCATAGCACACACATGAGATCAATAGTGTTACTGTTGCCATTTTATAGATGGAGAAGTTAAGACTCAGTTTAACTTATCTACAGGGGTGTCCTGTGAAAGCCTCCGAGGCAGAGAGCTGAGCCTCCTGCTCAGGTATCTGACTCCAGATTCTGAACTTTTTCTCCTCTGTCATGTTGCCTGTCCTTTTCCAAGACCTGCCCTAAAAAAAGAGATTGGAAAAAGTTGAGAAAATGGAGGGGTTTTATTCTTCCAGGAGATCAGGAATGGCTTCTTGGAGATGCCAGGTAGCATTTGAGCTGGGTCTAAATGATTTGTCCAGTAGAAGAAAGGAGGGGAAATAGCACAAGTAGTGGAAACAGTATGAGCAGAGAATAGGGCATGTGTAGAAAGTGGAAAGCGGTTCATTCCAAATGGTGCAAAAAGGTTAAAAGAGGAGCAGTGAGAAGGAAGTCCAGGTAAGAAGGTGCAGACAGTGGCTGTGGGCATTGAGTGCTGAGCTAAGGGATTGGTCTTTAGTTTTTTAGTATGGAAGAGACATGATCAAACCTGACCATTAGGAAACTCACCCTGACTGCCCGTGGAGAACAGATTGGAGGAAGAAAACCTGCTGGCCAGGTAGAAAACAATGGGGTGGTCCGGATGAGAGACAAGGAGGGTCTAGACTGGGGGTGGTTGTAAGAATGAAGAGAAAAAGGAGTTGCTGCAGGAGATTGCAGTGGCAGCTGGTTGGATATGTGTGCTAGAGCGAGGAAGGAATGAGAAGTGATGACCAGGCTTTGATCTGAAGTGGCTAAGGATGCCATTCACAGAAAGAGTCCAACGGGGAAGAGTGGGGAGGCTTAGGAGTGGAGGTCATGGATCTGATAGGGAACCATAAAGAATCCTCCTACAAGGCTGGCTCACCAAGCATCCCAAACTGTTAAGAGCTGGCTCATTCGTTCCCTCTTCCATTCTCCAAATACATTTAAACATCTGTCACATACCAGGTTGTCCTAGGCTCTAGGGACACATCGCTGAAAAAGGTGAACTTCCTGCCCAACCTCTACCAGGGTAGACGGAAAATGAAATATAAGCAAAGATATAACATTTAAAGGGGTGAGCAGTGCTCTGAAGACAGTTATGCAGGGTGAGGAGTGACTGGGGGACAAGAGTAGAGGAAGAGATTTCCCTTTAAATAGAATTGTCTTTAAGAAGGTGATATTTGGCCCTAGCTGGTTTGGCTCAGTGGATAGAGCGTGAGCCTGCAGACTGAAGGATCCTAGGTTCAAATCCGGTCAAGAGCACATGCCTGGGTTGCAGGCTTGATCCCCAGTAGAGGACATGCAGGAAGCAGCCAGTCAATGATTCTCTCTTACATTGATGTTTCTATCTCTCTTTCCCTCAACCTTCTTCTCTGGAATCAATAAAGATATGTAAAAAAAAAAAAACAAAAGAAGAAGAAGGTGATATTTGGACAAAGACCTGAATGAAGTGAGGAGGAGACCTGGGAGAAGAAAAGCATTCTAGGAAGAGGAGACCACAGAAGTGGTCTTTACCACTTCCCCGCGGCAGGCTGCTCCTGTTACTCCCATGTCCCGGAGGAAAAAACAGAGGCTCAGAGAGGTCAGATCCTGGCCTGGGGCTGTGGGAGGAGAAGGTAGCAGAGCATAAGATTTCAGCCAGTTCTCTCTGCCTCCACATCCATCTTTTTCCTGAGGATCATGGTTGCCTTAGGGTGCATGACCTCAGAATTGTCAGCGTGTCCTGTTTTGAGGGCTTCTGCCCTTGATTAAAGACCTCTGTTGACAGCCCACCCTAGGCCCTGGTTTCCAACTGTCCACTGGCACAAGGCAGTGAGAGAATCAACCATCCTCGGCCCAGGCTCTATCCTGCCTTCTCCATCAGGCACCTGAGCAGGACCAGAGAGATCACTCACCTGCTCTCATGCCAGTCCCTAGCCCTTCTGAGTGCCTATTAGCTCCTGTACAAACTGGAGTAATGACATCTTCTTCACACAAGGGTCTAGTGAAATAGATTGGGAAGTACATGGCACATAGGAGGTGTGCAGCTGAGATTTATTCAATCTGAATTCAGACTTTTTTCAACCTTGACTCCTGGTCCCATCTGGCTTTTTTTTTTTTTTTTCTTTACCATTCCATTTGACTTCCTGGCTCACATTCTTCTCTCTCCTGACAAAGGAGCCGCAGACCAGCTAATGCAGCCTCTGTGAGGCCCTGCATCTGAATCAACTTACCTGATTCTTCCACCAAACCCTAAAGTGCCAGGATCTTCCCAGCTTAGCTGAGCCTGAGCACAGAAGGGTAAATCAGAGGCTGAGGGAGGGGCCCTGACAAAGGACTAGACCAGGGGTCCTCAAACTTTTTAAACAGGGGGCCAGTTCACTGTCCCTCAGACAGTTGGAGGGCCGGACTATAGTTTAAAAAAAAAAACTATGAACAAACTCCTATGCGCACTGTGGGCCCAGGACGAGTCGGCTGCTAAGCAGGACAGGCAGCGGCACCCGGTGGGCCGGATAAATGTCCTCGGCGGGCCGCATGTGGCCCGCAAGCCGTAGTTTGAGGATGCCTGGACTAGACCCTGCAGTGGGGTATGGCAGGAGCTAGGGGCCTCCCTAGATGCATGTGGGGGCAAACCTAGCTCTGAACTCCAGCTTTCCCTCTGTGAGTGCTACAAGCTTCATGAGATGTGGTTTTGTAAGCAGTGAAGCTCACAGCCGATGTCAAAAAGAACCATCCTGGGTGATCCGGAGTAAGGCACAGGTGGCCCTGGCAGTCCAGGCCTGGCATCAGGGACATCTAGAGCTGAAACCAGAGTCAGGTGGGGACCAGAGCACAAATCATTTGTGATCAGGGTGGGTATGTAGCCAGTACAGGCTAGGCTGGCATTCTAGTTCCAGTGGCGGGGGGCCTCCATCCTAGAAGGCAGATGAGCAAGGCAGAGACTGTGCCTGCCAGGGCAGAAGGCAGAAGGCCAGGTGCTAGGACTGGGCCAGTGTCAGAGCCAGACAAGCAACAGTGAAACTGAGTGCTGTTAAAATTCTTAGCAACAACAATATCAGTTAACACAGTGGTTCTCAACCTTTCTAATGCCGCGACCCTTTAATACAGTTCCTCATGTTGTGGTGACCCCCAACCATAAAATTATTTTCGTTGCTACTTCATAACTATAATTTTGCTACTGTTAATGAATCGTAATGTAAATATCTGTGTTTTCCGATGGTCTTAGGCCAGTGGTCGGCAAACTGCGGCTCGCGAGCCACATGCGGCTCTTTGGCCCCTTGAGTGTGGCTCTTCCACAAAATACCACGGCCTGGGCGAGTCTATTTTGAAGAAGTGGCGTTAGAAGAAGTTTAAGTTTAAAAAATTTGGCTCTCAAAAGAAATTTCAATCGTTGTACTGTTGATATTTGGCTCTGTTGACTAATGAGTTTGCCGACCACTGTCTTAGGCTCTACAGCAGCGGTTCTCAACCTGTGGGTCGCGACCCATAGGTTGAGAACCACTAGCAGGGTCGCCTAGGACCATCAGAAAACACAGATATTTACATTACAATTCATAACAGTAGCAAAATTACAGTTATGAAGTAGCATCGAAAATAATTTTGTGGTTGGGCCCTAACCAGTTTGGCTCAGTGGATAGAGCATTGGCCTGTGGACTGAAGGGTCCCAGGTTCAATTCCGGGCAAGGGCATGTACCTTGGTTGCGGGCACATCCCCAGTAGGGAGTGTGCAGAGGCAGCTGATTGCTGTTTCTCTCTCATCGATGTTTCTAACTCTCTATCGCTCTCCCTTCCTCTCTGTAAAAAATCAATAAAATACATTTTAAAAAAATAAAAAAATAATTTTATGGTTGGGGGTCACCACAACATGAGGAACTGTATTAAAGGGTCATGGCATTAGAAAGGTTGAGAACCACGGAATTAAAATATAGTGTACTATGTACAAGGCCTTCTTCTAAGATCATCCTATTCACTCATCTCAATAATATTATGAGTTAGGTGCTATTGCTGGTCCATTTTACAGATGAGAAAACTGAGGCACAGAGTAGTAAAGTATCTTGCTCAAGATCAGGCAGCCAGTGAGAGAGCCTTGATTCATGCTCGAGCAGCCCAATCCCAAAGCCTGTGCTTCGTAGTGATTTTAATGAGCTCTTTACACATGCTCCAACTCTAGCCCACTTTTCATTTATTTTTCCAAGAAATATGTCCTGAATATGTACCCAGTGCCACATAGAGTATTAAGCATGGGAAACAGGGAAGTTCATATAAGAGGCTGTAAACCTCATGGTTTAAATAAAGGCTGGGCCTAGGGTGGAGGTAAACTGCATTCGAAGCCTGCTTCCACTTACCAACTGTATGACCTTGGACAAGTGACTCAGTCTCTTCATGTCCCAATCTCCATATGTGTAGGAGGGGCTGATAACCGGGTTTAGCTTGTGGGGTTAGAGTGAGAAATGAATGATGTCATGCACAGCGCTTGGCACGGTACCCAGCACACAGTAAGTACTCGGTAAAAAGAGGCCGCAGGGATCATAACCCACAGTGTGAGGCGGGGATACAGGAATCAATAGATGATTACCAAGCGCAGAGGTGAGAACAGAAAAGGGAGTACCCAGATCTTCCTGAGGGAGTCAGGAAGGGTTCCGCCGAGGAGGTGACATTTGAGCAGGGTGTTGGAAGGGTCTTCCAAGAGTTTTCCAAGCAGAGGTGGGAAGATGGGGCTTTTCCAGTGAAGACAAAGTGCATTCCAAGGCGTTATTGGTAAGAGCGAGTGTCAAACTAAATGGAAATACCAGGACACCCCAACAAGAGGTGTGATCTCGCCTTCACGTTTGTGATCGCCTGTTTTCTCCTTCTAAATTAAACTGTATGCCTAGGGAATAGACGGGGCAGAATGGAGTGTTTTCAGTCTAGGAGAGCAGAGTTAAATCAGATGAACGTTGAACTCTGAATTTGGGTTCCTGTCCACCACTAGGGCAAGGCTACCCACAACAGGTTCTCATCATTACAGCTGAACAGGCCTCCATCAATAACTGGTGTTGGTGGGGTCTGCCCTCCACACTTGGTGAGACAGCTTTTGCCTAGGCTCCACGGCCCAAGGCCTGGTTTTCCTGGTACCCGGAGCGCCCTCTGCTGGTTTCCTACCGCTCCACCACCATCTGCCTCTAAACCATGACAGCCCCAGAACTGAAGCTTGACCTTAAAGAAAGGTCAGCCTATAGCACCTCTGTAGGCTGGGCCTCTCCCGCACACTTCCATCTTCCCTTTCCTTGGGTCTCTGCCACACTCACACCCCCGTCTCCTAACAACAGAGCAGGATGGAGGAGAAGTCATCATTTATCTGGGCACATCCCAAGCAGAGAACACTCAGACCCTGTGTTTGGGATGCAGAACACTCCAAGTTTGCAGTCTGCTCAGACGTGGGGACAGATGGCTGGACAGTGGACAGCTGGGCAGAGAGGGTAGGCAGCTCGGCAGGATAGAAATAGCAGTGAACTAAGCATTGGGAGTCCTGGGCTCAGCGCCTATCCTTCCACAAGTTTTGCTGCACGTATCAGTCTGGGTCCTTTAGTTGCCAGCAACAAAAACTGATCTTAGTAACTTAGGCAGAAAAGCTACTTATCAGAAAGCGTTGGGGTATGACACAGAATGACAGGTGGCTGGCCCCTGGTCTTGGGCCCTTCCTATGACAAGGAACAGACAGGGCGCCAGAAGAAGAGAGCGAGAGCTCCTAACGCAAAATCAGGATTTTGTTAACTACCTGGAAACAACTGTTCACACACCATGTGACCTGAGGCAAGTCACTCTTGCCTCAGTTTCCCTACCTGGATGTTCTAAAACTGGCCTCTCTCCTGCATTCATGCTTTTTGCTGAGAAAGCTTCCTGCCCTGGTCCCAGATGGCACCTTTCCTTATCTTGGGAATGAATGACGAGGCAGTGAGGAGAGTGAGCTCTCCCATTAAGGAGGGCAAGCCCTCTCCTTGTGCATGCTCTGGGACCTGGGGCTCATTTGCATGAGGTCGTCAGCCTGATCCCTTGTTCTCCTGGAACAGCATGTCCTCTGCCCTGCACACTGACCATGCTGATGAAATCTGGATGGCATATGGGCTTTTCCTGGCTGTCACTGGGAAGCTCCTAGCTAGAGTCTGCCATTCCAGAGTCCCCGAAGCCACCAACTCCAAGACCCTGACAGGCCCTCCATTTGACCATTTGTACATCTACAGACTCAAGCCCTGTGCTGAACACCTGGTGTGCAGAGGTGGCTGAGGGTATTGGGATGCTCCTAGTCACTGGAAGCCCAATGAGGAAGCAGGTGCATAAACAGCTACCTATAGCAGCAAAGTAAGAGGCAGAGAGAAGTGTGAGATGGCGGGTGGCGGGGGTGGTGCGAGATGAGAGAGCTTGATTCTTCCTAGATATCAGGGAGTGCTTCGTGGAAGAGGTAGTGTTGGGAATGAGTAAGATTGGGCAGAAGCGGGGAAGGAAATTCTAGGTGAGGAAACATCATAAGCAAAAGCCTAGAGGTGGGAGTAGACAGGTCTGATTTAGGGAAGGGGGGAGTCTGCTGGGGTCAGAGCTTCCGGAGGGTAGAAGGAGCTCTGTGTTGACAGAAAGGGGTGTCTAGAGGGCCCCAGCAGCTTCAGAGTGTGAACCCTAAGGTAGAGGGCTTGTTAGCCTGGGGTTGGGACAGGAGATTCCTGGGGGCTCAGCCTCCCATCCAGGAATCCTGGTTTCAGCACCCCAGCTCCTCCTCTGCCTCCCTCCCCAAACCTGTCAGCTATCACTCTGCCTAAGCAGTTTTTACTCTGCCTAAGTCGTGGGCACCCCTGGCATCCACTCCAGGATGCCTCCTAACAGCACCCACTCATCTGCCATCTCACCCCCAGGTAGCAGTGAAGTGCTTCCAACCCATCTTGGACAGACCTCTGATAGAACACATCGTCCAGCCACAGCAGTTACCTGTTCTGTCTCCCCAACCAGCCACGATCTCTGAGAAGATGGGGCAGGCTGAGTCAGGGGTCTCCAGCACCCAGCACGGGTAGAGTAGCTGCGTGGTACACATTACTAGAACCTTCACAAATGTGAATGAACTGATGATGTGATGATATTGAAGCTGCAAGGGACTTAGAGTCTAAACACTTATTTTATAGATAAGACCTCAGGGAATTGCCCCAAGTCATAAGCATGTTGAGGACAGAATTTCAGTGAGACTTTTTAGAGGCACTGTTTACAAGAGCCCAAAGGAGGAAACAATCCTGATGTCCATTGCCTGATGAATGGATAAATAAAATCTACACTAATAAAAGAGAAATATGCAAATTGACCGTACCTCCACAACATCCACCAGCCAATCAGGTGTGGATATGCAAATTAACACAACAAAGCTGGAGGGTTAATTTGCATATGCAGGCACGTAGCAAAGACTGAAGGCTCCAGCCCAAGCGAAGACTGAAGACTGAAGACTACTGAAGATTGACGACTGAAGACTGAAGAGACTTGGCTTCTCCACTGTGATTGGAGAGGAGAAGCCAAGCCTCGCTGCGGCCAGAGCAGAGAAGCCTCAAGGCTTGGCTTCTCCGCTGCAGCTGGAGCGAAGGCCTGGGTCCCGGGTGCCGGAGGAAAACCGGTGCCAGCAGCCAGGGGAAGGAAGGCCTATTGCACGAATCTTCATGCAACGGGCCTCTAGTATAGTATATTTTTACAGTCAAATATTCAGCCAGAAAAGGAATGAAGTACTGTTACAATTGCATGAATCTTGAAAGCATTATGCTGAGCAAAAAGAAGTCAGACACAAAAGACCTACATACATTATATGATTCCATTTATATGAAATATTCAGAATAGGCAAACATAGGGAAATGTGAAGCTTAGTGGTTGCCAGGGCCTGGGAAGGGGAGAATAACTCTTGAATGTGTATGGGGTTTCCTTTCAGAGTGATGGAAATGTCTGGGACTAGATAATGGTGGTGGTTGAACAGCATTGTGAATGTATTAAATGCCATTGAATTGTATACCTTGAAATGGTTAAAATGACGAATTTTATGTTACGTGAATTTTGCCACAATAAAAAAAAAAAAATAAGGAGTGAGTTGGGGCCAGATCAGATGCCCTAAACTGGGTCTACTGTCCATTCCTCAGACAGAGCTGCTGGCTCCCCTTCCTGTTACTGACCTCCCCAGCCTAGGCCATGGGTGGAGGAGCCTGTAGCACCTCTCAGTGTCGGGGAGCCCCATGGTCAAGCAGAATCCACCCCAGGAGGCAGGATTCCCAGCAGCCAGGCCTGCTTCTTGCTCATGTTCTTCTGCTGAGGCCTAGCCCCCATCACTTCCTCGTCCCACTGACCAGCCTGCTTCCAATTAGCACCAAATGTTCCATACATCGCAGGCCTCCAGGCCTGGCTGTTGCTGTGTGCACTATACAATGGAGGTCTTTCCCTTGTGATCCCTCATCCACCTGGGAACATCCTTTAGGAACCAGTTCCTATCTTCCCCTTGGAGAAGACGTCCTCCTCCCTCCACCCCCCACCACAAGCTGAGATGAGCTCTTCCCAAGGTGTCACATGCATGTATCAATGAACGCAGGTGTGGGTACATCATGTTTGCACATGTGTTTCCCCAGGAGGACTGGGAGCTGTGGAGGGAGGGGCCTGGCGTGTCCGTCACTATATTCCTGGGACAGCTCTGGTGCCTATTCATAGGAGATGCTCAGCATCTGCTTGTTAAATAAGGCAATGGCCTTGGGAAGGTTCTCTTCCCTCCCCGACATTCTCCATCATTGAGGGAGGGACAGGCGAGGTGATGTCTCTTTGTCTCCAGGGTTTTCTGGTTCAAAGAGCAACAGTAGGTGGCCACTCCAGCAAGTCACTGCCTGTTGTCACGGTTTTCTGCTCCTTTGCCCGCTGATAGAAGTGGAGAAGGAGCTTGAAGGAGCCTGCAGCAATCTGCAAGCAGCTATTTCTGCTCTTGGTGAGGAGAAGGGAGGGCAGTGCCCAGAGACTGGGCTTCTCCATGTAGCCTGAATGGACCATCTTCTCTTTGGGAATCTAATTAAAACCCTCCCCTGAACAGCCTAGACATGTGGGTTTGGGCTAAGGGTACCTGGAGTCCTTCGACTGCAGGTTCTTGTTCCATTTTCCTCTACAAACTCGAGGTGCTACTCTTTCTGCTTTTCTGATTATGAAATTAGTCATTTTCTAGGAAGCTTATTTATAGAGTCCTCTGCACGCATGCAGCACCAAGCTATTCTGAATACAGCTTGGGGCCTGGGAGGCTTAGGTGTAAAAGCGTCTGTGAGTCACCCCTGGGGCCCCTTCCAGAGGTATCTGGATATCTTGGTTACTTTTCTGTCCCCAGCGAGGGGGCAGCCCTCATGGACTGTCCTTAGGTGGGGGTGCTCTTTTTGGATAAAGAAAAAGCTCTCAGAACTGGGAGGTCAGGGATAGGCGGGGGGTTTTGTTGTGTTGTGTTTTTTTTTTTCGTGTTTTTTTAATCCTCACCAGATGATATTTTCCCATTGATTTTTAGAGAGAGTGAAAAGGAGGGGGAGAGACACAGAGAGAGAAACATCCATGTGAGATTGGTTGCCTCCCACACACACCTTGACCAGGGCCGAGAATCAAATCTGCAAGCAAGGTACGCGCCCTTGACCAGAATTGAACCTGGGACCCTTCAGTCCATGGGCTGATGCTCTATCCACTGAGCCAAACTGGCTAGGGCAGGGATTGGCATTCTTGATCCCAATTTCCGTGGTCGCGATGTACAACCTGGGATAAGTCAGTCCCCATTTTGTGCCTCAGTTCCTCCTCTGCACAGTCACTGCTCCAGATGTGTGACTCTGTGACCACTCTTGACAGCAGCTCTGGAGGAGGGTTCCACGTGGCTTAACAAAGACCTGCCAGCCAGGATGGTAACCATGTTGGAGGTTCCTGATGGTTTTTCAAGATGGTCAGGGCAACATTCATTTATTCAACAGGTATTTAGTGAACATCTACTATGAGCCAGCCACTGTGTGAGACTTGGAAAATAAAACAGAAATGGTGGTCCCTACCCTGTTGTAATTTTTGGTCTAATGGTTGAGGTAGATGTTAATCAAATAATGGCATAAATCAAAATGAAATTTCAAATTGTGTCCAATACTATGAGTAAAAAGTACTGAGAAGTAGAGATGGGGGAGCTTTCTGGGTAGAGAGGAAAGCATGTACAAACTCCTCCTGCATAAAAGAGCCTGGCCAAAGTGCAGAGGTCAAGAAGGAAAGGGACCTGAAATAAGGCTGGAGGGATAAACACGGGTCAGACCATGCAAGGTCAAGTAAACTTTGTTAAAGGATCTTTATCTTTGTTCCAAGTGCAGGATGATGCCATTCAAGTCATTTTTCATGGAAGCTTATGTGATAAATGTTGAGTTTGGAAAGAGTTGATTCTAGCTCAAGCCTGCCCCATTCAGTTGTACAGGTTGTAAAATGCACAACCTATGCAGCCATATGTATGCATTGGACCACGTGGAGAATGTTTTGGAGGCCAGCCTGAGTGGATGCCAGAGACCAGTTAAAAGATTGCCTCGATGCCCAGCCTGCATGGCTCAGAGGTTGAGCATCACTCTATGAACCAGGAGGTCATGATTCCCAGTCAGGGCACATGCCTGGGTTGTGGGCTTGATCCCTAGTGTGGGGCGTGTGGGAGGTAGCCGATCACTGACTCTCCCATCATTGATGTTTCTATCTCTCGCTCCCTTTCTCTCTGAAATAAATTTTTTAAAAAAAGATTGCCTCAGTAATCCAAGCATGAGATGCTTGGCTTGGACTGAGATGGAGGTGGTGGAGAGGGAGAAAGGTGGAAAGGCTCAGGAGACATTTAAAGGGCCCTCTCTGCAGGAGAGCTCGGCTCTGAGATTTTAGATTCTCAGAGACAGTGCCAATTGCAATGAGGAAAAAATAAAATATAATGCAATGCCCGCTGCAAGCACCTTAACCCAGCCTGTCTGGGTTATTATTATTTCAGCCCAGCCTCAGGACCGGTCCGAGAGGCAGGATTGCAGGACTGATGGGCAGAGAGGCAGCTCAACTCTTGGGCTTCTTGAAAGTAGTATGCTAGTGGGGTATATTAAAGATCCTTTTGGTTGGCAATCTCAGAAATCAAATCCCACTAGCTGAAGCTAAAATGTTGGAAGTTATTGAAAGGATTCTGAGGCATCTCATGGCCTCGGTGGACATGTTGCCCAATCAAGACTCAGAATGGGCCGGAATGCAGCAGCTCTGAGACCCCTCAGCAATAGACATTTCCGACCTTTTCTCCAGGGCACTGCAGCTACCGTGATTCAGCCCCAGCAACCTAGGCTGCAGAACCTCCAGAGTGTGTTTGAAAAATGCAGGCAAGAGCATCTGATTGACACAGCCTGGTTGGTGTGCCCAGCCCTCGATCAGCCATCCACTGCCAGGAGTCAGAGACATGAAGGGCAGGCGGGGCCCACTGCAGCCCACACCTGCATTTCCAGCCATTCCCACAGTCGGGAGCCCCTGTGAGCTGTGCAGTTGCCCTTAGATGATGTCTGTCTACAGACACTTCAAGGGGTCTGTCTGGTCCACAGCAACCTTCTTCCAGCTTCTTGGGTAAAAGAGGAAAGCTAGACCCCACTGTAGTCCTGGAAGGTGCCCTCAGGATCTAGAAAGAGGGTGTTCTGATTTCAGAAAGAAACAGAACGTTTAGAATATACAAAAAAAATACATATAGCTATTTCTGAAGAAGAGCTTTGCATACCACTGTCCACTGCCTGAAGCACAGGGCACTTGCAGTCCTTGGGGAGCTGGGCACAGACTGTGTTACTCAGACCCCTCTATTTGCTCACCAGTGCTTCTAGCTTTTAAACCCACAGTAACTAAGAGGCAGAACAGCACAGCAGTGAGCGTGAGCCTGGAGTCCGAGACTGTCATTTCATACCAGCTCCTACCCAAATGATCTGTGTAACCTTGGGCACGTTCTTGAACTTCTCTGAGCCTGTTTAATGATCCCTAATTCATGAGGTCACAATGAAGACTCTGTGATAAAATTTGTAAAGTGATTTGCACATGGTAAGCGCCCCCCTGCCCCGAAATCTAGAGATGATGATGATGACGAGGAGGAGGAGGAGGAGGAGGAGGAGGAGGAGGAGGGTGGTCGTCATAGTGATGCTCCTGTCACCGATGTCACATGGAAGATACCTGCAGAATTCTTCTGGCTCTGCAGCCTGGCCTTCTGTTGGTCTTTTCCTAAGGCCCCCCTGATGGAGTGGGGTGGAGTTATTCAAAGTGACACAGGACAAGAAAGGAAGGCTTTTGATCTTTGCTCAGGGTTGTCTTGATGCCAGCCTCATCTCCCGTTTTCTCATCCTGCTGCAGGAGGGAGAGAGAGAACCACGCTGCTGATGACTCCGAGGGAGGGGCCCTGGACATGTGCTGCAGTGAGAGGCTGCCGGGTGAGTCTTCCCAGCACCCAGATGCCCCCCCCACCCCCCGCCTCAGAGTTCCAGATGGAGGGAGAGAGCCCCAGATGACACTGGGGCTGGAGTAAAGCCTGGTTAGCTGGGAACTTGCTTGAGAGGAGTGACTCAGCTGGTCCATAGATCTTCATTTAAATGGGGATTTGTTTTTCTAATCCCTGATGTCTTTCATCGTTTGGAGCTGCTCTGGCTCCCATGGAGGGAAGAGCGGGTGGCTGAGGATGTGCTGGGAGGCTGGAGAGCTGGGGAGTCCGGGGCTGGCCAGTACATGACCACTGACCAGTAGTGTGCCGTGCAGATTTCAAGAGGTAAGATTAGGAAACACAGCCTGACTGTGGCATGAACCCAAGGTGGGGTGGACAATATGGAGAAACTACCTGGCAGCCCTGGTTGTGAATGTCAAATTACGCTGCTTGCGTCTGGTTGACCACACCTGGGGGGAGCCTCGCTGTCAGAACCACGGGCCATGTCACCACAGAAATATTACCAAGGTACTCCTGCCCCTGGGGGCAGATGTCCCAGTTGTAGACCCAATACCCAAGTCGTGAAAAACAGCCTTGAAAGGAATAAAGGGAAGGAAGGTGGGGGAAGATTTTAGTGTTGTTGTTTTTCTTTTTAGAAACTTTTTATTGTTTTTTTTTCTTCTTATAACAAATATCCATTGTAGAAATATTAGAAAATAAAGACAAGGGGGAGAAATAAAAGAAAAATTACCATTTTCATTTCTTTCCTTCCATACCTTCTTGTTTAAAAAACAACAACAACCAAAAACAGCCCTAGCTGGTTTGGCTCAGTGGATAGAGCGTCAGCCTGTGGACTGAAGGGTTCTGGGTTCAATTCCAGTCAAGGGCACATACCTGGGTTGCAGGCTTGATCCCCAGTAGGGGGCATGCAGGAGGCAGCCGATCAATGATTCTCTCTCATCATTGATGTTTCTATCTCTTTCTCCCTCTCCCTTCTTCTCTCTGAAATCAATAAAAATATATTTTTAAAAAAACAGCCATTTGAATTCTAATATTGAAATCCCAAACCTGTAGCTTGTCAGAAATCTCATGATTGGCAAGGCACCTTAGAGTGGAATCTTCAGTGACACCCTTTAAGATAGACATTTAAAACAACTAGGTATGCCTCTAAAGCAATGACTCTTTAAGATAAGCATTTATTGCTCTGACCTGTGGCTCTGTTGGTTGGAGTGTCATCCTGCACACCAAAAGGTTGCAGGTTCGATTCCTCATCAGGGCACATACATAGGTTGCTGATTCCATCCCCCATCAGGGTGCAGAAAACAACCAATCGATGTTTCTTTCATATCAATGTTTCTCTCTCCATCTCTCTCCAAAAATCAATAAAAGTATATCCTTGGGTGAGGGTTTAAAGAAAAATAAAATAAGCAGTTATTTTATTCACACCATGAGCCAGCGTCCCAGCTACTGCTGAAGGTCCTCAGGTTAGCAGAGCCCATGGTGCAATTCACACTTTATCCAGTAGGCGGTACCCTTGATCAAAACACTTTGGACTGCCTGATGAGATGGTAGAACCTAGGTCTAGGACAGGAGCCACTCCACAGTTGTTGTGGGGACTAGAAACAACTAACTTGAAGGAGAGAATTCTCCAGAGGGATGTGAGAGCTGTCTGTGACTCTCTGAAAGACTGTCTTGTGAAGGGGGCAGCTGATTCATTCTGTGTGCCTCTTAGGAAGATGGCATAAGCCTAATACATAGAAACTAAAAAGGCCTGTTGGCCCACAAAGATGCAGAACCTTCTTTCTGACTCTAAAAGTGGTCCAGTTATAGAACTTGTTAATTGAAGAGCAAGAAAATGAGTGTTCTGTCACTGGAGGCATTCAAGTATTTTCTGGATAGATATTGGAGAGGAAATTTCCACAATGGGTGGGAGGTCAAGATGACATCAAAAGTCCCTTTCAACTACTAAACAGTTCTGTGATTCAGATATGAGTCATAGAATTCGGAGATGATTCTACAACCAGGGACGGCCCTACTGGCTAGAAAATAATCCATTTTGGAAAATAGGACATGATGTATATTTGTCCAGAGAGTAGCATGGTGGGGAGGAAAGAGCATGGGTTTTGGCCTTTGGGTCTGGCTCTTTTGTTTACAAGATTGCGTCTGGTTGACCACACCTGGGGGGAGCCTCGCTGTGTGTTAACGGTCAAGTCACTTAACCTTGCTGGGCTTCTAGTACTTAATTTGTAAGTGGAAACAACAACAAAATGGTTATTTATCTTCACAAAAGTTAAATAAATAAAATCACACATGCACTTATTCAACAAACATTTATTGAGCAACTACTGTGTGTCAGGTACTATACTAGGTGCTAGGGATAATAGTGGTGAAAAAGGCAGACATAGTCTCTGCTCTGCTTTGAGTTGCTTCTGGAAAATAGGACGAAGCCACAGCAGAAAGGCCACAGTAATAAGCATGTTTAATTCCACCCTTCTGTCCCATTCCTCCCTGAGAGCCAGCAACCAAGGTAGAATGGAAGTTGGTTATCTCCATTGGAGCTGGCACATTGCCTTTCTTGTGCTATGTGCACTGTTCCAAATGCTTTTACATGTATATGTCATGTAATCCCCTCCACTAACCTAGGGAGTCTGCATCATTTGCTATCCCCATCCTATAGATGAGAGGACCAAGGCCCAGGCAGGTTAGGGAATCTGTCCAGGTCACCTAGCGAGTGTTTGGTAGAGTGAGAATTCACTCCAGGCCATCTGTTCAGAGCTCATGCTCCTGGCCACTACCCCATTGCGCTTCCATTGTCACCATAGAGCCACCATCATCTTCTGGAATCCTATAGGTTGATGTAGGAAGAGCTAAGGGGTGTCTGTCCCCAAGCAGAATTTTGGAGGAGGTGATTGATGTCACTGTGTGTATCCCCTTCTCTGTCCTTCCCCTGGAAAACCCTGCCGTCCAGAGGCCAGGCATATGCTCCTCTAGACCCCACAGAGCCCTCTTGATATGATATTGAAGTAACTTTTGCCTGTTTCCTCAATGGGACCATGAACTCCTTGAAGGCAAGTACCTCTCTGTTTCATCCTCCATGTCTAACATTCATCCACTCATTTCTTCATTCCTTCACTAGCTAGTCATTGAGCATCTGCATGTGCTAAGCGCTTTTGTAAGCACTGGAGATTTAACCATGCACCAAACTGAGAAAATTTCCAGCCCCATAGAACAGTATTGTGTACTGGTTAACAGCAGGGACCCTTGACAAGGTGTGGCCCCACCACTTACCATGGGGTGATCATAGGCAAACTACTTAACCTTTCTGTGCGTCCCATTTACAAAATGGCAAGAACAATATTCACTGCCAGGTAGAGTTGTTTGAGGATTAAATGAAGTAATAGAGAAATTAGAACAGTGTTTGGTACACAGCAAGTGCTACACAGGCATTTGCTATTAAGGGAAAGATGGACAAATAAAATAAGTAAAATATATAGCATGGTAGGTAAGTGCTATGGGAAAATGAAGGCCAAGAAGCCAGGGATGGGGAAAGGACTGGAGGTTGGTTCTGGAACTTGGTAAGGAGTAGATTTCCACAAATGTTCATCAGCTGAAACCACTAACCTGAATTGCAACTTGGACATAAAGGGAGATGGCAGGCTAAAGACCAAGAGAATTGGGGCGCTGGCCCTTTAGAATGAGCCCATGGGCACTGCAAGCAATTGCATAACGATAGTGTAAAAACACAGTCCTCAAGTAATCTCCCCACCTCCCAGCTGTCTTCCCTGCTGGGCAAGACCAGAAGCGAGGCAGAGAGGGGGCCAGCCATGCCTGATGACTCACTTATTCCTACACGCACTGCACTGCCAGGCTGGGGCAACATGGCCAATACTCCTAGCCACAGTCACCTAGACCTGAGCTGAGCAGGTCATACAGTCCTCCCTGCTTGAAATTTTTGGGTGAAAAGATCCTCAGGCATCGCCAACACCTCAGGCAGCCCACAGATGCCCCAGGGACAGGCATGCTTGCTCACAGCCCTGGGCACTCCACGCATGTGCTCACACACTCATATGTGTTCTCACTTGTCACAGCCTCATGCTTACATACTCACGTGCACACAACCACACACAGTCACCCAGGCATGCACCCTGTCTCTCTGTCTCACAGAGCCCTGCGGAAGCACACCCCCACCCTCAAGCTCACACCCCTACCAGTCTTCCTCTTGCACACTCAGTCTGACTAAGCTCCATGGCTCCATCATGCATCCCCTTCCACTAGACAGTGCACCAAACTGAGAAAATTTCCAGCCCCATAGAACAGTATTGTGTACTGGTTAACAGCAGGGACCCTTGACAAGGTGTGGCCCCACCGCTTACCATGGGGTGATCATGCTTTTAGAGATGGACAGACTTGCTTGCTCTCGCCTTCCCTCTTTATAGCTCTTTCTCTCCCACAACCATGCCCCTTCTCATGCACCCATACAGACAAGCAGGTATGCTCCTTCCCTCCTGTTCTGTGCCCTGTTCGCAGGCCCTCAGTTGCCCACTGTTCCTAGGCACTGTAGCGGGCACTGGGTGTGTACACGCACACGCACACGTTTATTTTTCTTTTCCCCTCATGCACACACTCTTTTTCACATGGTCACCCTTCTTTTTCATTCCTCCTTGCTTGCTCACTTATTTGCTCACAGTCACCCAAACACATTTATACATTCCAACTCACACTCCCCCCTCTTCCGCGCGTAGGTGTTCACATTCGCAAGAAACCAGGCAACCCGGCTGGTGCTGGGGCCTCCGCTCCTTCCCCAACTGGCACCCTTGTGAGCCTAGTTTGGGACCAGCAGCTTCTTCAGGGATCCGGGGCAGAGGAGGGGGGTAGATAGGCAACAGTAGGAACTAGTGATGGCATGACATCACCAAGTATTGCTCTGTGTCTCCAGTGGGCAGGCTCATGGGCAGGCCTGCTCCTAACATTTGCAGGGACCTAAGTCAGGCTGCATATGGGGCCCCAAGTGGTTCATCACCCGCGGCTCAGTTCTACACTGCAAGGGCCCCTGTGTGCATGCATGTGGGCATGTCAGTCTTGGTGTCTAAGCGTGATCTCCACCCTGCCCCAATAGCTGTTCCTTGGTCACCCCTCACACGTAAAAATCCCGAAGCAGGAGGCCATGTCCACCCTCAGAAGGATGGTCCTGCACCCAAGCTGGTTTCGGGCCCCTTGGGCAAGGAGCTCTGGAGTCCCAGTAGCCAGAGCATGGCCTGGAAAGGGGAGCATAGGCACACCCCCTGTGCCCTGTGGACTGCTCATCCATGGGGAGTGGCACAGCCAGAGAAGAGGGAGCTAGGGCCCGGCCTGAGGACAACACTGCTCTTGGGAACAGGGCATTTCCACAGCCCTCCTGTGGCTGGCTGCTGGCCGGAGCCATGATGTCACTGCCACCCTGAGATTTTAGGATGTCATGATTAGCTGGCTGTATGCAAGGTTGTGAGTAGACACTGAGGTTTGGGTAGGCCATCCATTATCTGTTTGATAGGAGCAGCTGGCCTTTTGGGCCAGTGGCTCTCATACCCACTCCCTACCTAAGTCCCAGGACCTTGAAATCTACCCTCCACCAGCCTTAGGCTCTGTATTATCATAGGTATCCCTCTGAGGGGAACAAGGTCTAGGTTTCAGCAAGATGCCACTGCCCATCATGGTAGCCTTTTATGAAATAAGGAGAAGTCCTATATTCAGGAAACCTTTGCTGCCCTAATCTGGCAGCAACTCCCACTGGCCATCAGAGAGGATAGGTCGTAGCTTTCATGACCATACCACCACAGCATAGATCAGCTCTTAGGCCAGAAGCCAACAAGGGCCAATTGAAAAGGCAGCCTGACCCTTTTATCGATTTGACAACTTTCTATTGAGCAGCTACTCTGGGCCCTATGCTGTGCCAAGCCCTGGTGATACAATGAAGAGCAAGACAGACCGGGTCCCTGCTCTCAAAGAGGATAGGACTCCATGGGAGGGTGCAACAGTAATGGAACCCTATGTTGGGGTGTCATGGAAAGCTTCCTGTGACCTAAAGGATGAGAAGGGTCCTGGTTCATGTTTTTGTTAACCAGCTGTCAA